>NW_025767350.1:0-630127 GCF_003918875.1 Haliotis rubra | reverse complement strand
TTGCAGCTGAATATGAAATACTCCGTGATGTAATAGGCGTCTCAATACCGGCCTCTTTGCGAAACGTGATTTTGGTAAACACTATCAAAAGGGAAAGCGCACTTCGGCGTTCGTGTAAGTGTATTTTCGAAAACATCTCCAACCGATTCTAGAAATCATCGGCAACGTTTCAGAATTTTCATTAGTGATTTCCATGAAAACTTCTATATCAGTGATCATTATTACTATTTTGGAAATTCAATACTCCCAATAATTATCCAATTTTCACATTTCAAAAATCATCCAGCAATGACGCCGTAAATCGCACTTTCGCATTGTGTCAAAAATTGCGATGCATTTACGATGAAGCTATTACTTTAAAATGTTATTTTAAGCACTTTAGCTTTGTCTGAGATAATGGTGGATGGTATCCCACAGAATTCAAACCTGTTAAGTATATTTGAAAAGCGTGGATACATTAGAATTTTATTGGACTTCAAAGTGAGGGTTGAAGAGGAAGAACATATATGTCCTCCTGGCACCAAGTTAAAGTAAACGTATGATGATAGTTTGTTCTCTCTCCAGCCATCGCTCAGTTCGAATCCGTCATATTTTATTTTATTTTTTATCTTGTAATTTTCAATGGAATTTACTGAGAGAATCCAAAATAATTCATTAATTGGATATTTATTGTACTCATTTGATAACCTGTACTTTCTAACTAAAACCATATGGGTTTGCATTGGTTATTCAAACTGTACTTCATTTTGAAATATTTGGGAATGATAAGATAAGCAGGTGCCTGTTCGGTCTCGATTTGCATACTGTTATTATGTAACAAAGTACCTTCTTACCACTACTGTACGATATGGATACTGGACGTCTTTGTGAATAGGTCGTACAGGGAGGTCGGGAAGAAGGTCGTAAACAAGGTTGTATGGGCCACGACCTCCTAAATTTAGAGGCTTTGTGAAACGCGCGGTCCTGGAGACTAAGTTCTAGCTACAGCGTCGACAGCGACTATCACCTTGGCAGAGGAGTAGCCTGGCTCACAGGACTTCAACCTCTAGTGGTGGAGTGAAGAATTCACTGTAGTGACTTAGGATTTGATCACCACGATTAAACGCAGCAGCACAGACGTCTTGTCCAATTTCTGCATTATCTACACGCCGACGAACTGTTTTCCTCACTCAGTCATGGTGTGCATGACTTTCTCCCCTTGAAAGCTGATGTAGACCAAGTCCAAGATATGGATTTCACAGCAGACCACCACCAGCTGCCTGCCACACAGATGACAGAGGACACATCTGACACATCTTGACAAGATTCGGCCATTTGACAAGCAAGAAATGTAACCATGGTCCGCATGGGACTGCACCCATCCACATTGACTGCATGTGGCCATAGAGATCCTTGGGGATCGACTGAAGTGCACAGTTAGAGCAGTCAGTTATTACCAGCCGCACGGGCCTCTCATTATGACCACACGAGCTTGACCTGAGAGATTGATCTCACCATAAAGCAGCGGGCCAGCCTGGGACTGACAGACAGCACTTATGATACAGCCGACTTCATAGAAGGAACTCAACTCAGCAGGATACATCCTCTCGGATAATGACCAAGCCCTTAGAAGTTTTATTTCCTGATTCCATGCTGCCATTGTCAGATCATGCGGAGCTGCGGCAGACATTCAACCACCGCCTGAAGTTCCCTACCACTCCAGGCAGAAACTTGAACCAAAGTTCTCACGGAAATGAATGGTTTTTGGTGTTTGTTTTTATTACTAATTTAAATAGGTAGTTTTAATAATATTAAAATAACTCTGTTTTTACCAACTAGGTTGTTTAATTTGGTCCTCTCTAATCATCATCCAAAAGACCACTTTACAAATAAAAATAACAAACAATGCATATTATCAACAGATCTCGAAACATGTTGTAACTTACGTTCCAATCAACGATGGATGGTAACAACTACCCGCAGCACTGTTTAGACGGGAACGTTGCCATAGCAATTGTGCAATTGACAATCAAAGCTATGAATAAACTTGTAAAAATAGTAAACTTTCAACAAGAGTACAGACGTGAAAGATGTACTGAGCAAATCCCTAAATTAATTATTTTGTGAATAAGTTAGGATAAAAGAAATAAAGGATGAATGGTATATGAGATTTCTCATAAAACATATTATGTACTGAACCTGTGGAGAGTACACCCCATTCACATACTATAGCTGTACACCCCATTCACATACTATAGCTGGCATCAGAAACGTACATTTTGACCTCTATGAAATTCCAAGGGGAAAACATTTCACTATTTTCTCTCCTGTAAACTCAAAAAGTGTTATAAACAAAAGTGGGGATAAACTATAGTGATAGAATATTTAACAATCAAACTTTAGTTGATTTGTTTGAGTGGCATTGTAGAAGTTGGCGGTATAGAGATGATAATTCTTTATTGATGATCAACTTCTTTATATTCACCATAGCGACGATTCGGTATAGATGCTTATACCGTTTTCAAGCATGCATGATTTTTATTTCTGTAAGTACTTTGCCACAGTCTTCATTTCACGCCAACAATTTTTGACAGGGATGCAGCGTGACAAGGAAAACACTATTTTGCATCTGACAACAGGGATTTACCCTCGAAATCACCTTTACTGGACAAGGGTTTCCAGGGGTTTGTCGTTACAGACACTATAATTTAAGGGAAAAAAGTATCAGAGATTTTGAGAAAACCGTACAAGCGTTGAACAACATACAGGCTTTAAATACTGGTTTATTTCTGGTGTTAGAAAATGCTCCCTCCTATGACTGAGGCCGATGCTGTTCAACGGCAGGCGCAAGGAAGCACTGATTCTCCCAAGGTTGGGGGAGGATAGGAAGTTCACATGGTCTTAACTTTTCAGCTGCGATGACAGCACTGGAGATGCTATTGAACATGAAAACTGTTGTCGAGGTGAACCCTTCAGACCCCTGTCAAACATTCTTCTGTAAGGTATTTGTGGTTTCCAAGAAGGATTCAATAGAACTCAGAATGATGATCGATCTGACGATCCTCAACCAAGAATACCTAAGATGACTACTCAGGTTTTGGATGGAGTCCATACCAAATCTCAGACTGACGATGTCCATAGGGGACCCTATTAGAAGCATTATAACCAGCTGCCGACTCCTATATATCCTTGTGTCATGTAAGTTCGATCACTTAAGAACTGTCGCTGAATTTTCAAAGTTATATTCATATAATCTTATTTTCAAATCTCTTACCTCTAAACTTGTTTATTTATGTCAAACATTTCCAAAATCCAGGTATTTTTACTGCTTTTCACAATCGCGGCATGGCCGCCCTCTCACTGTCAACACAAGTGACCCAGAAAGCTACGTCACATAAGTTCGATCATATGATTGGCTGGCTTGTCACGTAAACAGGATGACTTGTAAGGACGATCTCTTGTGTCAAATTCAGAGTTAGAGCAGTCCCAAGTAATTTTATGGTATTTATGTCCATGAAACGTTCATTTTATGTTTCAATACTTCTAAAAACGATGAAAAGTCACAAATATTCAGCTTATATAGAAGTATTATGCAGGGAATTATTCTTCAGGCTCATCGTGACAGGCATCAAACCTCAGAATGTAGACAAACACCACGAACTGGCTTGCAGAAACGTAAATGTGTTCTGTGCTGACATGTAGGGTGGGTACATTGTGCCAAGGTTGTATTTATCAATGAGGCAATAGCTCGAACTTCATCAGGTACAAATTCACGGAAATTCTCAAAAAGCATTAAGTTTTCTATAAGAAATGGCCCTTACTTGTTTCCAAAGTTTTAAATTTTGACAAGGATATCACGTGTCTGGACATGTCACAATTAGACCAGCAACGTAAACAAACAGAAGACAGGGGTGCTGTCAATTTACAACGTGTGAAATAAATACTGTTTACATTTTATTGGAGCTGATAAAGTTACATTATTGATCTAGGGTTAAAAAGTAGTTGTTTGCTGAATATGAGCTATAACTTACGTTTGGTAACTTGACACGAAACATTTTCCGGTCCAAACGAATAAAAGTGGTGTCACCAGAAGATCAAAGCTGCAGATATCGTAAGTTATCGCTACGTATTGCGACAATTACCATTCAAAATGGGCGATCGAAGTTACATGACGATCGAACTTATGTGACTTGAAATTGGGCAACCTGTTTGCCGTTGGTTGCGTCCCTGTATGTCGGTGGAGGACGGATTCTGCGGTTGAGGGCACTGGTTCCAGGTACAGTGTTCCTTTTGCCCAACACACCACCCCGACCCTTACTTCACCTAGACGGGCGGTCGAATGGGCCCGGTTCAACAATCGGTTGGTCATGCTAAGCCCTGCACTTACCAATTTTGCTGTCACCATTTTTGAAATTATTTAGAAAAAACTGTCGTCCGTTGTCTCGCCTACATGATGATATATTTGTATTTCTACAACTCCACTTTAGTATTTTGCCTAGAGTCCTGTTAGTCCAGAAGGCAGTGCTCATGGCCAATCTGGTGGAATAATTACTTGTTGATTATTCTCTTGAGTATATCAACCGGTCTCGCACCTTGGTGCTGCAAGTTGGAAATCCACTTTGGTAATCAGCATTTTCGTCTTTATGATAATTCATGGTGGTTGGGGAGCTCGACATGAAGAATCAAACTAAACTTAACATGGCTTTATGAAACCCCAAACAAAAAACGAAGCGTCCACTGATAATGATGACGACGAACAGCGACCCTCAAATCCGTTGATTACTGGCCACGTTTTCTCATCCTGAGACTCTTTGATAAACTCCACTGAAACTCCGTTTGCAATATCAAAAGGTGTCCATGGCATAGCAGGTGAAATTAAAAACATTAAACGCTTGCGTACAGTAGTCCTATTACTTGAGTGTCATAGAAAACATAAAGCGACCAACCTGCCGTCAACAGAGCTGTTTGTAGGAGTTCCGGTTATGGTCTCTGCACACAGAACACTGAACACCAGTAAGGGGTACAGTAATGAGACCGAGATCGTCTCTTTGCAGATATGATGGAAATTGACATTGTAACATGATGATGAAATATTCAAGGATTCCTTTACGTGAGTAGAAGGTACAAACCGTAAAATACAATGAAACTGTGCAAAACCAATACATATCTTTTTTCTTTCTACCCTTTAATCCTCCACCATCAGTCAAGGCAGGTTATTGCAATGTAAAAGTTGACGTGTACATCCAAAGTCCTCTGCTGTGTTTCAAATGTCAGAAATACGGACACGGTGTTAATACTAGCACATTGTCTGTTACATGTGCTCATTGTGGAGAAAACAATAGCGTAACAGAAGATTGTTACAGTAGTTTAAAAAAATGCATCAACTGCCTTGTAAATCATTCATCCTTTTCCAGGGATTGTCCATTTTGGAAAAAACAGATGGAGATCAATAGAATTAAATTCACTAGAAATATAAGCTTTGCTGAAGCTAAACAGCTTGTACAGACCAGTGACAATACCGAAACCTATGCCTCCAAGATACAACCTGAAACAACCCCAAAAGGAAATAATGTAACTACTATGTCACATTCCTGTCAAACAGACTTGACATGGATAAACTCTTATAGTCCCAAACTTGTTTCCTTGAACAGTCCACTCAAACAGCGACTTCACTCTGACTGATCAACGAACACCTTCTCTCAGCAACAAATCATCTCCTGTTCAAAACCTCAATCTCCAACCGGAAAGAAATGAGAAGCAAACAGTAAAATCCAAAGCAAAACCAAGAGCAGAAATGATTCAAAATAGATCGAGTCTCTAAAGGGTCAGATAAATTCAAAAATTATTTAATAAAAGTTTGGGTCAATTAGAGGACATGGACGTGTCTGATAAATCCAGCCTAGGGCATTATATAGCTTTGTCGCCCTAAGAAAGTGCAAGTGTGGTAGATCCCCAATCAACCCCCTAAAAGATATACAGTGATTTCCAAAAAATATAGTTCAGTGGAATTGTAAGCAGGTCTAAGGGTTAACCTGAATGAATTGCCAGCCATTAGTCCAAGATTTTAACCTTTCAGCATTCTGTCTTCAGGAAACTTATCTGAAGCAGACGGACACTGTTGATTGACGTCAGTTTGATGCATATAGTTATTTTTCAGTCCTTTCCCAGTAACTAAGGCCACTGGGGGATCTTCAATCCTTGTTAAGCAGGATGTTATCCATAGTCCTGTAACACTTACAACTAATCTCGAAGCCGTTGCATTACCTTTACATTATGCTCTCTGTATATTCCGCCTTCTTCAACACTCCAGCAGTCTGATCTTCAAGCTCTCTATGACCAACTTCCGAAACCTTGTATAATAATTGGTGATCTCAATGGCCTCAACCCGATCTGGGGTGGAACAAACACTAATTCTAAAGGTAAAATACTGGAGGATTTTATCTCCTATAATGACTTATGTATATACGACTACGATTCAAACACTTATCTGCATCCTGCAACCGGCACTTACTCTTGTCTAGATTTGTCTCTTGCAGACCCTATCCTCCTCCAAGAATTTGATTGGTCGGTCCATAATGATCTCTGTGGAAGTGACCACTTTCCAATATCCTCTCAGAAATTTCTCCATCTGATTCTCCGTCTTACACAAGATGGAATTTTTCCAAGGCAGACTGGTCTTTATTTCAAACTTTATGCACATCTAAACTACGACCCGAATGTTTAAATAAAATAGCTGATGAGTGTATACCACAGTCCTCTACAACTCCACATGTACGGAAACCATGGTTCAATACAGATTGTAGGCAAGCAAGAAAAGCGAGGAAAAAGGCAGAACATTATTTCCGCCACCATCCAACTGTCCACAACTTAAATAAGTTTAAAGTACTCAATGCGAAAGCCCGTCGTACCTTCAAACAAAAAAACCCGGCAATCTTGGAGGAATTATGTCTCCAAAATCAATTCACGCACGCCAATGTCCAAGGTATGGAACATGGTTCAAAGAATTAAAGGCAAAGGTTCAAAATCTGCTGTTCACCATCAAAGATGGTGATAATTTAATTACTGATAAATCTAAAATTGCAAATAAAATTGGCGAAACTCTTGCCAAAAATTCATCATCGGCAAATTATGTCCCTGAGTTTCAGAGATATCAGAAACAGCAGGAAAAGACAATAGTTAATTTTGAATCAAATAATGGTGAAGACTATAATGAAATGTTTTCATTGCATGAGTTATATACAGATAACAAACTCTATCTCTAACGAGTCTAACCCTGCATTTAACTGTGTCTTTAATCCCTCTTTGGCGAGGATTCTTTGTACAACAAAAGCCTCGCTTGTTCCGCCTCTTGGTTTGGCTATTAAATTAAACCATTCATTTCTGCTGCCAGCATTGAGCTGAAAATATATCTCCTTCCTGTCTTCTTTCTTTCTCCTCCTTGGCAACAGCTAGTGAGGCCTGGAAGTTGACCTAACTCTGAGAAAGTTTAAAAGAAATCTGATACCAATGAATTACAATATAAAACAAGAATATAATCAATTAAAAAATAAATATGATACATACAAATCCTTATTTACAGATGGGTCCAAGGATGGTGGCGCGGTGGCATGTGCCACTGTCATTGGATCCAGAACAATATCTTCTCGACTATCAAATAACAGCTCTAGTTTCACAGCAGAAGCTAACGTCATATGAACAGCTCTAAAATATATTAATAAACACCGTAAATATAAACAATACATAATCTTTTCCGATCCTCTCGTTCATGCCTTCAGGCTATTAAAAATCTTTCTTGTAAGCATCCGCTTTTATTAGCAATTATTGAATTGTATAATGAACTTGCTACTGGCCATTGCGACATCGTCTTTTGTTGGTTACCCAGCCATGTTGGCATTTCTTGGAACACAATGGTTGATTTTGTTGCCAAGGCAGCACTTCAATAAATCTGTGACACCACTCCTTATCCCATACTCTGATTACAAAGTTAGCATTAGAACTTACATCCGTGATCACTGATGCAAAAGCAAGCGGACACTCCAGGTAGAGTATTGTAATAAATTATACGTAATAAATCCTATATCTACACCTACTCTAAATAAGTCAGTCCTCTTTTCAGATTTAAAGAGGTCATTATGCGATGGCCATACTAGATATGCTCACGAATATTTATTGAAAGGCAGAAGATCCTCCGTTTTAATCCACAATGATGAAAAAGAATCATGGTCAAGCACAGTGGCACCCATGAAGGGCCACCTCCTCGTGGTGGGTGCTGGGTCACGCTAAGCGCCCTTCAACCCCCGTTGTGGACCCGGGGGGAGATATGGTCCACCAACCCGTTTGCCGTGGGTTGCGCCCCTGTGTCGGTGGAGGACGGGATTCTGGTGGTTGAGGGCAATAGGATCCTGGAACCGTGTTCCTGTTGCCCAACACACCACTTTGGCCCTTACTTCACCTAGACGGGTGGTAGAACTGGCCCGGTTCTACCAATCGGCTGGTCACGCCATGCCCTGTGCATAGTGAATATTTTTTGCACATTTTAGTCATATTAGGGTGTTGGCTTTTCCAATTTCCAATTTACAAATTATCAATATATTACAATGCCTAGAGTCCTGTGCCAGAAGGCGGTGGCTCATGGGCCAATCTGGTGATGTTGACCTCCAAATTCAGTATGTGTCCAATTTCTTGTCATGTGCAAGAACCAGCCTGATATTTAATTGGTATACAAATATTGCTATTTGTGTCATACTCGCTGGAGTATAACATCCCTGTATCCCTGGTGTCTGCATCTTGGAGATCCGGTGCTATTTGACATCGTCCTTGTTGACACTCCATGGTGGGTGGGGAGCAGGGATGCTGAATTCTTTCGTTCTCATTATGGCATCCCCACAAACTGGTTCATCTCGTTATGAAAAAAAGAGGCGTCTGGTTGAAATAGATCGTCCAGCTGAAACTGTTTCTGTAAACTTGGATTCCTGGGCTCGATTTCTTGTGATCGAATCTAAGGACTTTCTACCGATCAAACTTAATCCCTTCGCTATTTCGAAAGCTATCTCTGGAATCTGTGGAGAGGTAAAGAACGTTACCCGTCTCCGTAGTGGCTCGCTTCTGGTGGAGTGTGCACGGAGACAGCAATCTCTCAATCTGCTGTCTATCACGACCTTTGCCAATATCGAGGTTGCTGTGTCTGTGCACAGAACGTTGAACTCTTGCCGCGGTATCATACGAGACCGAGCTCGTTGTCTCTGTGATATGTCAGAGGAGGAGATAGCTCTAGAACTTGAGGAACAAGGAGTTACAGCGGTGAAACGTTTCACCTTCAAGAAAGAGGGTACTATCACTCAAACTAACACCTATCTCTTGACTTTTTCGCGATCTTCCCTTCCACAGTCAATAAAAGCAGGTTATGTTAACATCGGGGTGGATGTGTATGTCCCCAATCCACTCCGGTGTTACAAGTGTCAGCATTTCGGTCATGGGTCTCACTCGTGTCGAAACTCTGTGGTGTGTCACCGCTGTGGTGACAAACATGAGAGTACAGATTGCGTGAATGATTATAAATGTGCAAACTGTGAAGGCCCACATGCTGCTTCATCCAGGTCGTGCCCTGTTTATCAAAGGGAATCAAAAATAATGAAAATCAAATGCGAAAAAAACCTTTCCTACCTTGAAGCCAAAAAGCTGTTTACAAGTCAGAATTCAACTCCATTGAATATCTCTTATTCTGCTGCAGTCTCCCGCACTGTAGCAACATCCTCTACTGCTTGTCAGACTGACTTGACGTGGGTCACGTCAGAAAGACCTGTCTATTCAACAAACCCACCTACTTCACCAGTCACTCAGTCTACTTCTGGGTCTCAGACTGGAATTCAGCCTCATGCGACATCCAAGACGTCTGATTCACAGCCATCTACTTTTCAACCAGCTACTGACCAAATCAAAAGAAAAAGGAAAAAGTTAAACAGAAAACAACCACCTATTGTCTCTTCACCTTCCGAGGTTCCTCTTCAAAACCCGTTTGAACCTCTAGACATGGAGGTTGCTCTGTCCTCACAGGACAGGCGGAGGATAGCTCCTCCTCACATACCCGTGAACGATCCCCAATTGAGCCACCATGACTCAGTTGGCCAATATAATTCAGTGGAACTGCAGAGGACTTAAAAATAACTTTAACGAAATACAGTTACTAATTCAAGATTTTCGCCCGTCAGCATTATGTCTCCAAGAGACATATCTAAAAAACACAGATAATTTTGATTTACGACAGTACAGTGATTATCACTCATTCTCTCCTCCAGGAGATAGAGCAACAGGAGGTGCTTCAATTTTGGTGCGGCAGGGTGTCATACATAGCCCTGTCCCACTTAATACAAATCTTCAGACAGTTGCTGTTCGTTTAACCCTGCGCATTGCATTGACCCTGTGCAGCTTGTATATTCCTCCTTCATCAAATATTCGACAATCGGATCTTCAAAATCTCTATGATCAGCTTCCAAAGCCATGTGTTATCATGGGCGACCTGAACGGACACAACCCGCTTTGGGGAAGTGTCCATACTAACAATAAAGGCAAAATCCTTGAGGAATTCATTTCCGATAATAATTTATGCATTTTCAATGACGACTCTGCCACTTATTTACATCCAGCTACGGGAACATATTCTTCCCTGGATTTATCTCTAGCTGATTCCAACTTATATAATGAATTTGAATGGATGGTCTCTGATGACCTATGTGGGAGTGATCACTTCCCCACCATTCTCAAAAAACATCAGCCCTGGTGCTGATCCATCTGTATCAAGAAGGAACTTCGCCAGGGCTGATTGGTCATTATATAAGACTCTGTGTGTTGAACACTTGAAGCATGATCTTTTTCGGAACAGTGAAGATCCTATTCAGTCGTTTTCTGATATCCTTAATGGCATTGCTGACAGAACAATTCCTCAGTCCTCTGCAGTTCCACATATTCGTAAACCATGGTTCAATAACGAATGTAAACAGGCCAGAAAGTGTAGGAAGAAAGCAGAAAAATATTTTCGCCGACATCCTACTGTCCATAATTTAGATAAAGTTAAAATATTAAATGCCAAGGCGCGACGCGCTTTTAAACAAAATAAGCGCCAGTCTTGGCGAAACTATGTTTCCAAAATAAATTCACGCACACCGATTTCAAAGGTGTGGAACATGATACAAAGAATAAAGGGCAAAGGTTCCAAATCTACCGTTCACCATTTAAAGGATGGTGATAATTTGTTAACTGGTAAGTCTGACATTGCCAATAAGCTTGGTGAAACACTCGCCAAACACTCTTCTTCGTCAAATTATGTCCCTGAATTTCAACAATATCAGAAACAACAGGAGAAGAAAAGAATAAATTTTAACTCGGACAATGGCGAAGACTATAATGAATTATTTTCATTACATGAGCTCCACACTGCCCTTGAGCAAGCTCATGACACAGCAACAGGAGCTGATAATATACACTATCAGCTCTTGAAGCATTTACCGGAATCATGTTTGGAAACTCTTCTAAATATTTTTGACACAATATGGACTTCAGGAAATTTCCCACCTTCGTGGCGTAATGCCATTGTAGTCCCTATACCAAAGCCTGGCCGGGATCATACTGATCCGTCTAATTACAGACCAATTTCTTTAACGAGTTGTGTCTGTAAAACCATGGAACGAATAGTAAATAATCGATTAACATGGTATCTTGAAACCAATAATCTCATAACAAATATTCAATGTGGTTTCAGGAAAAATCGTAGTACCATTGATCATTTGGTACGATTAGAATCCTTTGTCAAAAATGCAATAGTCAATAAACAACATGCAGTATCGCTATTCTTTGATCTCGAGAAAGCGTACGATACCACCTGGAAGCATGGCATTTTAAAGGATTTACATGATTTTGGTTTAAGGGGTCGTTTACCTCTTTTTATATCACAGTTTTTAAAAGACAGACAATTTCAAGTCCGAGTGGGTTCAACCCTGTCTGACCATTACAATCAGGATCAGGGTGTGCCGCAAGGCAGTATTTTGTCTGTCACATTGTTTAGTATAAAGATAAATAGTTTATCAAAAGTTTTAAATGATTCAATTGATGGATCATTATTTGTGGATGATTTTAATATTTCTTGTCGTGGTAAAAATATGCACACTATTGAACGACAGCTGCAGTTGTGTTTAAATAAAATAAATAAATGGTGTCTTGAAAACGGCTTTAAATTTTCTAAATCAAAAACTAATTGTCTACACTTCTGTAGAAAATATAAGCCTCATAAAGACCCAGAACTGTTTTTAAATGGCACTCCCATCAAGGTTGTCAAAGAGGCCAAATTCTTGGGTCTGATTTTCGACTCTCATTTAACCTTTCTTCCGCATATTAAATCCCTAAAAACTAAATGCCTGAAGGCACTCGATTTATTGAAAGTCGTGTCTAATTCAAGGTGGGGAGGGGATCAAACTACGCTCCTACACCTTTACAGATCACTTGTCCGCTCGAAGCTTGATTATGGCTCCATCGTATATGGTGGAGCCTGTAAAAGCAACTTAAAACTCTTAGATTCAGTCCACCATCAAGGTCTGAGACTTTGTCTTGGGTCTTTTAGAACTTCTCCTGTTGATAGTCTCTATGTTGAGGCTGATGAGCCATCCCTTACCCAACGTCGTATCAAATTCTCATTACAGTATATAACCAAGCTCTATTCTAACGAGTCTAATCCTGCGTTTCACTGCATTTTCAATCCTTCTTATGAGGACTTGTACAACAAAAATCCTTCTCTTGTTCCGCCTCTTGGTTTAAGAATTAAACCATTCATTACTGCTGCCGGCATTGAGCTGGAAAAAATATCTCCTTCCCGTCTTCTTTCTTCTCCGCCTTGGCAATTGGTTAGGCCACAAGTCGACCTCACATTAACTAAGTTTAAAAAGCTGAAACAAATGAATTACAATATAAACAAGAATTTAGTCAATTAAAAAATAAATATAATACATACAAATCCTTATTTACAGATGGGTCCAAGGATGGTGGCGCAGTGGCATGTGCCACTGTCATTGGATCCAGAACAATCTCTTCTAGAATACCCAATAACAGCTCAATTTTTACAGCAGAAGCAAACGCCATATTAACGGCTCTTAAATATATTCAACGACATCCTAAATATAAACAATATATAATCTTTTCCGATTCCCTTTCTTGCCTTCAGGCTATTAAAAATGTTTCTTGTAAACATCCACTTTTAATAGACATTATTGAATTATATAATGATCTTGCTACTGGCCAGTACGACATCGTCCTCTGTTGGTTACCCAGCCACGTTGGCATTTCTGGGAATATAATGGCTGATCTTGCTGCTAAGGCAGCACTCAACAAATCTGTGACACCACTTCTTATCCCATATTCTGATTACAAAGCTAGCATTAGAACTTACATCCGTGATCTGATGCAAAAGAAGTGGGACACCCAAGTAGGTATCAATAAATTACATGCAATAAAACCAACTATCGGTTACACCTACTTGGGTTGTCAGTCCAGATTTGAAGAGGTCATCATACGACGATGTCGTATTGGCCACACCTGATATACTCATGAGTATTTATTGAAAGGTGAAGATCCTCCGTTTTGTATCCCTTTGTGATGAAAGAATCACAGTCAAGCATGTCCTGCTTGACTGTGTAGAATATTCCATCACAAGGGATAAGTATTTTAATGTCAAAACATTGAAGGATCTTTTAATAATGTTAATTATCATTTAATAGTTGAATTTTTAAAAGAATTAGATTTGTTAACTGATTTGTAAATAGATAAATATTTTATTATTGGTAATTTAAATTAGTCACTGAGATTGTTAGCGGCTGTACCCTCAAAGGGGTTGACGTAGCGTAAAATTATTGTCCTCCTGAGAGGGTACGTAAGTCCCAAAACATTTCAAGTACATTTAGGTATACCAGGTGTTTTAATCGTAGTATTTTGTCATTTTAATGTATGGCTAATTCTCGGTATAAACGCTAATGGCTGAGGGATGGTGTAAATCCAGCTAGGGTCCATGCAGGTAGCAAATGTAATGTAAGTCCCCATGGGCCTTAGTATGGTGATCTACCTTCAGTTGTTGGCGATCTATAGCCTGTTTTTATCTTGTATTGTCCTAATAGTGCTATTAGTTTTAACCTTCCACACTAGTTTTAAATCTAATTGTGATATTCTAGTTGTTTTTACTGTCCTTCGATGACAGGTTTTATAATATATACATTTCCCATTACAATGTAAAATGTTCTCGTCACAATATGGCTGAAATATTGCCGATGTGACGTTAAATATTAACTCACTCACTCTGTCTAGCGTGATAATGAGTGGTATTGTCAAAATTGATAGGTCATTGAATTGCCAATTTAACCATTGCATCTTTTAGTACGTACTCTTCTAGGGTTTTAATGATATGTATTCTCTCGTTTCAGATGGGTTCACTTGCATGCACAGCTGCATTCATGTACATGCACTTGGCAAGTTTGCTCTTCACTGATGGAATGAAGACCTCTCATAATGAATGTCCCCCATGCACGTGTGGCAGAGACATACGTTACGAAGGGATAATGGTCAACTGTACTGGACTACGTCTGAAGAGCATTCCTTTTCAGTTGCCAATCAATACCACTACACTACTTCTCAGCAGCAACTCGTTGACGAACCTGACAGATCAAATGTTTCAACGATTTCCTCATCTTCGACTTCTTGACCTTTCTAATAATTCGATCTTTGCTATTCATGAAAATGCCCTTCATGGAATCTCCAAACTAAAGACGCTGTAAACCTAGAGTTTAATCACTTGTTGCTGGACTCAAAACCTACCACCCAAACATGTTCAGGGATCTCACGGAATTAGAAGAGTTAAGGATCGTAGATAACGATAACGACACATCTCGTTCTAACGCCACATATCCAGACCAGACTCTGAAACACTTGATATCCTTGAAGGTTCTACATCTTGATGGACTGCCAGGCTGATTTTGGACCTGATTCAGTCAAATGAGGAACCTGAGGAATTTGACTCTATCCGGCTATAGGAAGTATTGTAAGCTTCCAGTGTTACAGAACACCACGTTCTCCAATGTACCAACAGTTCACACCTTCTGAACATCAGCTTCTGTGACGTGAAAGGATGATCTTCTCACGTTTCAGCCTCTGAAACAAATTCACCTGATAGACATCTCGGACAATGAACGTCTTTCGTTTGACAATCTCACCAATGCTACATATGGTCTTCAACATTCATCACTACAAGTACTACGAGCTAATCGTATATATCCTCTCCATGACGTGTGTTCTCACGTGCGCGTTTCGCATGTCAAGTACTTGAAACAAATCCACTTGAAAGAGTTACATATAGATGGTAATGGCATAATTGGAATAGAGTTCAACGTTTCGAATTATTTGCCTAAAAGCCTCAAAAGACTTTCTGCTCGTTGGAACAAATTCCAGTCAGGGTTCGGGGTCCTCATGAACCCTCACAACTCTTTCACGTTTGTTGATATTACAGGAATAAACTTATTAAAACAACCTCTCGCACTTTCGCAGAGACGTTCAAAGAACCATTCCCTTTCATTTCCATTTCCTCGATATCTTAAAACTATCAAAGCATCCTACTGTTCTCTGACAGGCATAATACCAAATATAGATGCACAAGAAAATAACATCAGGAAGGTCATTATGAAACATAACTATTTTAAAGCCCTGATAGGTCCGCTAAGAGGTTTGCAGAATTTAAGAGTCTTAGACCTTTCTCACAATGGACTCCAAAGAATGAGACCAAACGTTTTTGAAAAAAATAATTCACTGAAAAAGCTTAAACTTCATCACAACCAGCTCGGGATAGCTTTGGGAAATGACAATACCGGAGATATCTTTCACAGATTGGGAGAAATTCACCACCTCGACCTTTCAAGAAATCGCATTACATTTTTACCTACCAGAATATTTAGAGGCCTGACAAATGCCAAAACGATCAACCTGACTAACAATTATTTGAAATCGTTTGACGTCTATCTCAGTAAATCCATTACAAATCTAATCCTCAGTGGGAATAAGATACAAATGTTGCCTTCTCATGTACTGGAAGAATTTGACAAATTACCTGAGTTGGTGCTAAATCTAGAATTTAATCCGATATCCTGCACATGTGAGGGATTATACTTCTTAAGATGGCTGAGTAAAAACAAACATCGCATAGTTGGAATCGAAAAGATGTCTTGCTGTATGAAGTCCGATTATATTAACTGACTCTGACACCAACAGTTTAGATGAGATTATTGGAATTTTAGACAAACGGTGATGGTGTCAACATTATGATCGTTTCTGGTGTCGTTATCTGTATTGATTCATTACTTGGTGTTATTTTTTGTTGCGATTGGATATCGTCACAGGTGGACGCTCAGGCACCCGTACCACATAGGGAGGCGGGCTATCACAACAAACTCGCTGTTGACAATGAATCCAATGATCCTTTGAGTACGACGTATTCGTGTCCTATGCAGCCGGATAGAAGGTTCGTCATTGACACGATGATGCCCGAGCTTGAGACAAAAGCTGAACTGCGCATGTGCATCCACGACAGAGACTTCCCATTGCCAGGGAGGTCATCTCCACGAACATCAAGTTGACGCCATCCAAAGGAGTCGGAAGACCATGGTTGTTTTGTCCCCTGCTTTCTCTTGAAGAGCCACTGGTGCGAGTTCGAGTAAATAATATGGCTAGATGGAAGGAGTGAACCGAAGACAGAATATAGTGATAATAGTTCTATATGAATATGTTAAGGTGAAGGACTTGCCGAAGGACATGGTAGTGATGTTACGAAACAACTCCTATCCAGAATACAGTGAGGGAGGCATTCGGGAACGTGGTCTTCTGGGGAAATGTAGTGGAAGTAATAAAGGTAGTTAGAATCGGCAGACTGAAGAGACCTGTGGGATTACACTCTAACCAGGACAGACACAAGCATGTTGAGTTCTCACTGGGCTTCATCCTGCAGGGCTCCATTATAGCATTTTAGAGGAAAGCTAATGAGTGTGGTTTAACACTGCTTTAGTAATGTTCCAGGAAAATCACGGCGGGGACACCAGCAATGGGTTTCACTGCTTCTTTAGTAATGTTCTAGTGTTACGCTGTTTAGAGTTACGCTGCACTCAGCAATATTCCAGCTATATGGTGGCGGTCTGTAACATCAATCGAGTCTGGGATCAGACAATCCAGTGATCAACAGCATTAGCATGGATCTACGCAATTGGGAACCACTTATATGTTTCAGCCTGAAGAGCCCTGGATGTCCTAGATCCCGTTATTCTACCTCTTACGACAAGCGATGGGTTATTGAAGACCACCCAACCGGATGATCACGGCACCTGGCGTGTAACCCATAGCAGATGCATGATGGCCAAATCACAAACTGGAATTATAATAACATTCCCTGAAAGATGTATTAATAGTTTGCAGCGCTGTATATTACAGCTATATATATAACTTGATATAGTTCAGATTTATTTAATTAGATTGTAAATATTACAAGATCTGATATTTTAACGAGTAAATTGCAAACATATGTACATATTAATGAGATTGATGATTCTATTATGCTTCTTATGTTCTCTGTGGCTGTCTCACAAATATGTGTGTATGACAATAAATCTACATGTGCATGGTCATTAGATCTCAATGATACTCTCATGCTCTTCATGTGACTTCTACAAGATGTGTGTATGAAAATAAACCTACAAGTGTATATATATTAAGAGATTCCATTATATTTCCGTATGCTCCTTTAGGGCTGTCGCACAAAGAATGCATGGAAATAAACCCCCAGCATATGTACATATTATTCATGAGATTCCCAGGTCATATTTCCTTAATGTCCTTCTGAAGGTCCTTCACAAACATGCATGTAAGGAAATAAACCTAAGCATGTGTACATATTTATGAGATCCCGTTATGGTCATTTCAGGTTGTCTGACCACTGATGCATGAAACACCCCACCCCTGGCCTCCCACAACTGGTCTGTATCTTTCTTTATGCACTAGGCGCGGATATATCATGGCTTCACGTAAATGACAAAGTATCTATGTTAAAGGGCATTTAGTTTTGCTACGTGGGTTTCAGGTATATCAGGTAAAGGCAGCTGTGATGGGTTTGGGTGGGAAGAGGCATGTCGCCGTGGTAGGGACTGGATCTCACGTCTATGCAGTGTCATTACCACTGGTGGATACACAGTGCAGCGGCGAACATGGATAAGGCGGCTTGGGTATTGGTGGCACCATTAGTGACATTGGTAGCTTGGCATGCTAGTGTGGTTCATCATGGTCATTCTAGATAGATGACAAGTGTTCTAACCTTCGAGCATGGCATCTTTGTCTGGATGAACAGTTTCCATTAATGGAGAATAGGAGTAATTTTTCCTCCCATGATTGACCTTGTATGAAATGACGTCTTCAATTTCGGTGTTAGCATTCATGAACATATATTTGATTGGAATGCAAGCGCATTAAATCGTATGAATTGAGGATGGCACAAGTTCCGAATGAAGGAGATTTGCCTGTTCAAAGACTTGAATGCAATGAATAGGTCCTTAACGCTCAAAATTAATACACAAAATAATCAAAGTCACTTTAAAATGAAGTAAGATCAGCCTGGTTTCAAAAAGCAGTTGCTTTGTTCACATTTCCATCGAGCAAAACATGCCGAGAGCTGCTGCCTGGCTCAAAATCAATTCCCACAGCTTCAAATACTAATAATACCCGGATATTGGCCACCACATGATGTTTATCCTCCAAATGTCAACCTTTTTGTTGAGAATAGATGTTTATGGCAACTTAAGCTGTTTCTACCGCCAAGCACTGGGTCGTTCATTCATTCTGTCTCTCGATACATTAAAAGCCCAAAGCCATGATTGCCATGTTTGCCGATTGCTTTTGCGATTGGACAGGTCACTTGAAATCGAACCCTTTGTCTTGCCATTTTCAGCATGAAAAGTGTTAAACAAGTATTGGAAGCTAAACAGTACATGACATAACGGAATGAATTAATTTAGTTTTTTGCATTTATTGACTAAGAT
The DNA here is from genome assembly GCF_003918875.1 of Haliotis rubra. Lineage (NCBI taxonomy): Eukaryota > Metazoa > Mollusca > Gastropoda > Lepetellida > Haliotidae > Haliotis > Haliotis rubra. The sequence goes on along the minus strand of NW_025767350.1, from coordinate 611,051 downwards.
TTCTTGGGTACATTTCACCTGAGAGTTTCATGTAGACAAAAATCACACCAATTGTACCATTATGCCAACTGATAAACGAAAATGAAGTTCTAATAGACCTTTCTTATCCAGCCAAACCAGGAATACAGAAACTACCGAGGGCGAGTCTATTTGAATCTGCCCTCACAGTCCCCAGAACCACATTATTTTCCCGGCCCGCCAGCTACCCAGTCAACAGCAGTTCTAGATTTTCTTCAGGTTCTGTTCTGAATCTCTGGCTGCCCTGGGCTCCTTTTCAATATAAATGGGCTTGTTTATTACTATCGTAACATCTTCAGAGACTAAACCTTAGTCTTAGAGTCCATTAGGCATCATTTGGCAGATTAGCGGGGGCCAGCTGATCATATCAAGTGCAACCTACACCGCTACTTCACATTTTCCTACTACGTTTAATATAATCTCTCTGTCATCATTTATTACTGCTTTTCGGCATTGAGCTGAGAATATAGCTCCTTCCCGTCTTCTTTCTTCTCCTCCTTGGCAATTGGTTAGGTCCTAAGTTGATCTCAACTCTGACAAAATTCTAAGAAATCTGAACTACTGAATTATAGTATAAACAAGCAATTATAACTCAATTAAAAAAATCAAATATAACATTATACTAAATCCTTATTTACAGATGCGGTCCAAGGACGCAGGGAAGCGCAGTGGCATGTGCCACTCGTCATTGAGCCAGAACAATATCTTCTAGAATACCCGATAACAGCTCCATATTTACAGTAGAAGCAAAACGCCGTATTAACGGCTCTTAAATATATTCATAACGACATCCTAAACATAAACAGTACATAATCTTTCCCGATTCCCTTTCATGTCTTCTTTCAGGCTATTAAAATATTTTGTAAACATCCACTTTTATTAGACATTATTGAATTGTATAATGAGCTTGCTACTGGCCAGTGCGACATCGTCTTTTGTTGGTTACCCAGCCACGTTGGCATTTCTGGGAATACCATGGCTGATCTTGCTGCCAAGGCAGCACAAATAAATAAATCTGTGACACCACTTCTTCTTCCTTACTCTGATTACAAAGCTTGCATTAGAACCTACATCCGTGATCTGATGCAGAAGAAGTTGCCAAGGACACCCAAGTAGGTATTAATAAATTACATGCAATAAAACCCTATATCGGTTACATTTACTTGGGTTGTCAGTCCAGATTTGAAGAGGTCATCATGCGACGATGTCGTATTGGCTATACAAGGTACACTCACAAATATTTGTTAAATGGTGAAGATCCTCCGTTTTGTATCCCTTGTGATGAGAGAGTCACGGTCAAGCATCTCCTGCTTGACTGTGTTGAATTCTCCATCATAAGGGATAAATATTTCAATGTTAAAACTGTTAAGGATCTTTTAATTCTGTTACATCTTCATTTAATTCTTGGTTTTTAAAAGAAATTGATTTCATTAATGAATTTTGATTAATATGTTCTGTAAATAGGTGTGTTTTAATAATTGGTAGTTTGATTAGTAACTTAGATTGTTAGTGGCTGTACTCTCTCAAGGGGTTGAAGAATCGTAAAAATATTGTCCCCCTGAGGGGGTACGTAAGTCCAAAAACTTCGAAAGTCAATTTAAACTTACCAGGATTTTTAAACGTAGCATTTTTGTCATTTTAATTGTAGCTAACATTTCTTGCAATCGCCAGCAGCTGAACGGATGGTGTAAATCCAACTAGGGTCCATGCAGGTAGCCAAGGTACTGTAAATCCCCATGGTCCCTAGTATGGTGATCGACCTTCAGTTGTTGGCGATCTATAGCCTGTTTTTATCTTGTATTGTCCTAATAGTGCTATTAGTTTTAACCTTACACACTAGTTTTAAATCCAAGTGTGATATTCTAGTTGTTTTACTGTCCTTCGATGACAGGTTTTATAATATATACATATTCCATTACAATGTCAAATGTTCTCGTCACGATATGGCTGAAATATTGCCGATGTGACGTTAAATAATAACTCACTCACTCACTCACTCTCTCTGTGTGTGTGTGTGTGTGTGTGTGTGTGTGTCTGTCTGTCTCTCTGTCTGTCTGTCTCACCTCTCATCTCTCTCTCACACACACACAAATTATGAACAGTCCTTTATAATGATACTTCTACTTGTAAAATGGCACATGAAACCAACAGAAATATATTTTGCATTTTTAGAGCACATTTTTTTATATAATGCGGTTTTAGCTTGAACTTTCTTTGTAGTCTGTGGTGCTTACCAACCTAACAAATGCGAATTTATGCCACGTTTTGGATACATCATATTGACGTAGCGATATAATCTGTCTTTGGGGTGTTTGCTTCAATTTGGGGAAATTAGTAGCGGCAGAGGGCCAAGACTGGCTGTCACCTCAAGAACAGAAGGCTGTTGAGCTGTGGTTTCATATTCGGCGGAGGACAGATTGAGGTTGCCATCTCTATATGTGCAACTCAAGCCTTCATTAATTACATAACCGAAGTTTTGATTTCCTGTTATCTTCTGCTACAACACCCAGGGTGTCAAGGGTTTGTCGATGGCCACCCTGGATAGCTGTGCCACTATTTAAGAATTACGTTGAAGTAGGTTGTTATCTTGCCTAAACGACCCTTAGCGCAGAGTCCGGACTGCCCATGTGTGTCGACTCTGTGATGTAAGGTTAACAACACGCATCAGTGTTTCCTGGAGAGTGACCGTTTACGCCAGCCTGGCCAGATAGACTTGAGTAATGGCAATTTCAACCTTAATAGGGCTGGGACGAGTACTGGGGTACTCGAAGCCGGGTCGGGTACAGCTGGAATCGAGTCCTATTTCTTGAATCGAGTACCCGGAAAGGGAGGAACTCTGTAATGACTAGGGCAGATAATAACTTTTCTTTTTCACAATTGACGTAACACACAATTACATCATTGGTATTGTCCGATAAATGAAGGTTATTATTAACGACTGTAATTTATCTGCGCAGTGAGTAGTGAGAGAGTTTATTCGCATAATGGCCTCATGGCCCAGAGTACAGAAAATACATAATTCTTTTGCTTGTGCGCATCTGATACATATACATAAATATACTACATCAATATATAGCAGTCAAACAGGTAGATTTCTCTTCAGATAGATTGCTAGACTTTTAATAACATTCATATTTTTTGTGCATATAACAACTGCTTAAACTTAAAGACAGATGGATGTATATGATAATACCCAGGCACAAACTTCATCCGACTTGTATGGTAATAAGGACATACTAAAAGTGGTATCCGTTTTTCTACGACATCTACATGACACTTGATACATATTGCTATAGTATTATCGACATTGTCTTTATTGAAATGCAACTGTTGGACACCCAATTTGTGCGGTAAGCAACGAAATTTACATAAAATACGCATCAAGTCTCTATTAGTGTACAACGCAGTTATATAAACTTCTGTTTCCAAAATAAACTTTAAGAAAAGAACTACTACCAATATCACTGCTCCAGGTTTGGAAACAGACATCCTTGCAGCGTTTCTGAAACGTTGTCATAAATACATCTATTGTCGCCAGAGTTTTGTGTAATCCACACAAAAGAACATCCAAATTAAAACAATAGTGAACGAACATGAGAAACCCAGTTAACATTTCCTTTTCGTCAAAGACTTTAAGCATTTCATAACAAGCTCGAGGATACCTATTGCGGTGTCCTCCTATAGCTTAAAACAACAAATGTTATGGTCCGGTGCACAGATTAACTTCATGCTGTTACCTGCGTCTGCTTAATGGATTTGCCCAACAGAAAACAAACAAAACATATATAACATTTTGCTGCGGCAGTTCATGTTGGTTTTATAGTAAATAGTTTGCCTTCACAAAATGTAAATTTGCAGTCTTCAGTGAACAAGTTCCACATCGTGGTGTTTGACATTTTGTTACACTGACTGATAAACCTTCTTCATAGTATCACTTCTATACAAAATTGGAAGATTTGCTTTTATAATGGGCATAATTGTACAGTTATTTAGATTGTAGGCACAAAACAAATAGAAGAATGTCCATGTCTGTATTTGTTTCTTTTGTTTTCATAAGTGTCTCTCTTGGGACTTTTACTGCTTTATGAACAGCATTTTCAACTACCTAAGAAGATAATTGTGTCTTATATATCTATTACATATTACCTATTGTCACTAACGTCATACCCATGATGACGACATATATACTACCGTTATGCATCGCTTATGACGACACTTAGTTTTCATTGTACACATGAAGAGCTGTTGAACGGCGAAATATCTTGTGCAGATAAAGTCTGAGTTATATATATAGATGTACAGAGAGTTCATCTATAGATAGGATTAAATATTTAGTGTGATAATTTAGTGTCACTTTCAACCTCGGTGTTCAATCTGATCCATGTAGAACTTCAGTTTAGCCCAGCTTCAATAAGTAGCCAACTGCATCGTGGTACTGATTGCAGTATATAAACAATTATACTATTTTAACTTCAAAACTCTTTTCGTTTATATTTCACCTTTTTACTCCAATATACCTTTACACCAATATGCTAGGCTTGGCTTTAGTGGTTTTTTCCTATCATATGAATACAAGCACATTAACTAACTACAATATACCCTTCTCTCTGTCCTTTACTTTCTGGTTATTATGTTTACAAATAACATAATTACTGGTCAATAGTAGTTCATATGGGAGAGCTGATGGACTGTGCTCATTACGTGTCATGGGGTGCCTCTGCTCAAATAATTAATCCCCTAATTAATCCCTGTAGTTATTTCTTTGGGATGTAGTTCAAATGGGATGTAGTTCTTATGGGGAGTAAACCCCTAATGGCTACTCATTCTCACGAGTCTACACCAGTACCTGATACAACGACTAAAATTTTTAACAGCCATTTGATATCTGGCCCAACTCCCCTAACAACACAGCTTTTGGTATTTACGAATATTCCTAAACCTACATACTTCCCGAAGAACGAGCCCTGAAGCTTTTCAATATCTGCTCTATATGTATATCCCCAAATTTCAGCGCCATAAAGCAAAATAGGTGCTATTTTCGTGTCAAATATGTTTTTAGCCATTTCATGAGGTGCGTCATACTTTATCAGCACTTGTTTGACAGGAATGCTCACTTTCATTGCTGTTAACGACAGAGTTTCACAAACTTTAGACCACACTAGCCTTGAGGAAAATATGACACACAAATACTTATAATAGCTAACAACTCTCATTTCCTTACCATCATAAAACCATTTCTCTGTACTTCTAAGATAGCCACCATTTCTAAAGACAATAATTTGAGACTTATCTAAATTCACCTCCAGACCGGCACCCATGAAGGGCCACCTCCTCGTGGTGGGTGCTGGGTCACGCCAAGCGCCCTTCAACCCCCCGTTGTGGACCCGGGGGGATATTAGGTCCACCAACCCGTTTGCCGTGGGTTGCGCCCCTGTGTCGGTGGAGGACGGGAGGCTGGTGGTTGAGGGCACTGGTTCCAGGAACAGTGTTCCCTTGCCCAACACACCACTTTGCCCCTTACTTCACCTAGACGGGTGGTTGAACTGGCCCGGTTCAACCAATCGGCTGGTCACGCCAGGCCCTGTGCATAGTGAGTATTATTGCACATATTCGATAAACTATTTTGGTATTGGCTATTCCATTTTCAACTTATTCATGACATTATATTGCCTAGAGTCCTATGCCAGAAGGCGGTGGCTCATGGGCCAATCTGGATATACTTACCTCTGAATTCTGTGTTGCTTGGGAAAGTGTCATGGGCCGAACCAGCCTGGCATTTATTCTTTAGTCATTACAGCTTTCATGTTTTTATATCTGGAGTATAACACCCCTGTAGCCCTGGTGTTGTTGATTGGTTTCCGCTACAACATCGTCCATGTTGACACTCCATGGCGGGTGGGGATCAGAGGTGTTGAATGATATTACTTCCACCATGGCTCTCAATACTTCTTCTGGTTCATCCAAGAACAAACGTCGTCATATTGATGGTTCGTCATCTGACGAAGAAACTCCCTACAACTGTCTCTGATTCTTGGCCGAGATTTATCGTCATTGCTTCTGAAAGATGAAAGACCTTTAAAGCTTAATCCATTTTGCCATTGCTAAGGGCATCAAAGGTGTCTGCGGTGATAAAAGTTAAAATGTCACAAGTCTCCGAAATGGTTCTATCCTTGTGGAATGTGCGCGGAAGCATCAATCCGTTAACCTACTGTCTTTGAAACATTTTGTTAACACAAATGTTGTTGTCTCGGTGCATAAGACACTGAATTCATGTAGAGGAATCATCAGAGATCGAGCTCGTTGTCTGTCGGATATGAGCGAAGATGACATCACAACGGAACTACACTGTCAAAGAGTCACGGCAGTCAAACGTTTTACCCGTAAAGAAAATAATGAAATTGTCAACACAAACACCTACCTCTTAACCTTTAGTCTTGCAGTCCTACCAACCTCTATCAAAGCTGGATATTTCAATATAGGTGTTACTGTCTATGTTCCAACTCCACTTCGGTGCTTTAAATGCCAGAAGTTTGGACATGGCACTAAAACTTGCCGAAATAAAACAGTCTGCTCCCGTTGCAGTGGTGATCATGAAAACACTGAGTGCAATAAGTGTCATCAAGTGCGCTAATTGCACTGGAGACCATTTGGCTTCATCGAAAAAATGTCCATGGTTTGGAACGCGAAAACCAGATTCTTAAAATCAAATATACACAAAATATCTCTCTTTTTGGGGCCAAAAACTCGTTCTGTACTCCATCCTGAAACTTCTGCCATAACATGCTCAGCACAGCCGGACACCGCACCAACTCCAGTAGCTAAAGTTAAGCAAAATTACCCATCATAAAGCAAACATCAGTTTCTTGGGTTAGAGATCAACTGATGCTTAACGAAGTTACCCAGATATCCCAAGAACAGGTGACAACATCTGTGTCTTCCTCAGACGAGGAAGGAATTGTCACAATTCAATGCTCGTCCAATCAGGAGCCAGATTTGCCAAAGATAAGGATGAATCAAAATTATGCAAACGCTTATCCAGCAAGCGAAAAGAAGAAAAATGAAAAAAGACCAGGGCTCCTCCAACACGTTGAGGTGCAGCCTCAGTTAGTCCTGTAGATGGAACCGCGGGTTTAGAACCTTTGAGATGGAATTAGATCCTACTCTTCGGAACTACGAGAGTCGATCACAGAACCAATCAAGAACTCCGATTGAGCATCCATGAGCTCAAGTACCGGTACTTCAGTGGAATTGCAGAGGTATGAAAATAATTTCAATGAAATACAATTACTAATGCAGGATTTTCAACCATCGGCTTTATAAGTGTCTTCGGGAGACATACATAAAATCTACTGACACTTTTAATTTACGACAATATAATGATTATCACTGCTCTCCTCAAGGAGATAAAAGCGACTGGAGGTGCTTCTATTTTGGTCCGGCGGGGTATTATCCATAGCACTGTCCCTCTTAATACCAGTATTCGGGCTGTAGCTGTCCGTCTGACCTTACACATTGCATTGACGCTGTGCAGTTTGTATCTCCCTCCTTCTTCCACTATTCAAGAGTCAGAACTTCAAAACCTGTATGATCAACTTCCGAAGCCATGTCTAATCATGGGCGATCTTAACGGACACAACCCGCTTTGGGGAAGTTCCCATACAAATAATAAAGGTAAAACCCTTGAAAAATTCATTTCAGATAATAACCTATGTATATTTAACGACGATACAAGCACATATTTACATCCAGCTACGGGAACCTATGCGGAAGTGATCACTTCCCCACCATTATCAAAACAATCGACCCTGGTGCTGATCCTCCTTTAGCAAGAAGGAACTTGGCCAAGGCTGATTGGTCACTATATAAGACTCTGTGTGTTGAGCAATTAAACCATGACCTTTTCAGGAACAGTGAAGATACTATACAGTCGTTTTCTGCAATACTCAATGACATTGCTGACCAAACTATACCAAAGTCCTCTGCAATTCCACACATTCGTAAACCATGGTTTTCTAATGAGTGTAAACAGGCTAGAAAGTGTAGGAAGAAAGCTGAAAAAGTTTTTCGCAAACATCCTACTGTCCATAACAACTTAGATAAAGTTAAAATTTTAAATGCCAAGGCTCGACGCACCTTCAAACAGACTAAGCGTCAGTCTTGGAGGAACTATGTTTCCAAAATTAGCTTCACGCACACCTATTTCAAAGGTGTGGAACATGATCCAAAGAATAAAGGGCAAAGGTTCCAAATCTACTGTTAACCATTTGAAGGATGGTGACCATTTACTAACTGGTAAGTCTGACATTGCCAATAAGCTTGGTGAAACTCTCGCAAACACTCTTCTCGTTAAATTACGTCCCAGAATTTCAAAGTTCCAGAAACAACAAGAAGAAGAGAATAAGAATTTTAACTCAGACAATGGTGAAGACTACAATGAATTATTTTCATTACATGAGCTCCACACTGCCCTTGAGCAAGCTCATGATACAGCAACAAGGGGCTGATAATATCCACTATCAGCTCTTGAAACATTTGCCTGAATCATGTTTAGAAATCCTTTAAGGACTTTTTGATCAAATATGGACTTCAGGGAATTTCCCCAACTTCATGGCGTAATGCCATTATTGTACCTATTCCAAAGCCTGGCCGGGATCATACTGATCCATCCAACTTCTAGACCAATCTCTTTAACGAGTTTGTGTCTGTAAAACCATGGAACGAATGGTAAACAATAGATTAACATGGTATCTTGAAACCAATAATCTTATTACAAGTATTCAATGTGGTTTCAGGAAAAATCGTAGTACCATTGATCATTTGGTACGTTTAGAATCCTTTGTAAAAAATGCTATCGTTAATAAACAACATGCTGTATCGATATTCTTTGATCTTGAGAAAGCATACGATACCACCTGGAAACATGGCATTTTGAAGGATTTACATGATTTTGGTTTGAGAGGCCGTTTGCCTTTTTTCATATCACAGTTTTTAAAAGACAGGCAATTTCAAGTCCGAGTGGGTACAACCCTGTCAGACCATTATAATCAGGATCAGGGTGTACCACAAGGAAGTATTTTGTCTGTCACTTTATTTAGCATTAAGATCAACAGCTTATCCAAGGTTTTAAATGATTCAATTGACGGATCACTTTTTGTGGATGATTTTAACATTTCTTGTCGCGGTAAGAATATGCATACTATTGAACGGCAACTACAGTTGTGTTTAAAACAAAATAAATAAATGGTGCCTTGAAAACGGCTTTAAATTTTCTAAATCCAAAACTAATTGCATACATTTCTGCCGTAAATATAAACCACATAAAGACCCAGAACTGTTTTTTAAATGGCCTTCCCATCAAGGTTGTAAAGGAGGCCAAGTTCTTAGGGTCTCATTTTCGACTCCCCATTTAACATTTCTTCCGCATATCAAATCTCTCAAAACTAAATGCCTGAAGGCACTCGATTTATTGAAAGTCGTGTCTAATTCAAGGTGGGAGGGGATCATGCTACGCTCCTACACCTTTACAGATCAATATTGGTCCGCTCGAAGCTTGATTAGCATGGCTCCATTGTATATGGTGGAGCCTGCAAAAGCAACCTCAAACTACTGGATTCTGTCCATCACCAAGGACTAAGACTTTGTCTTGGGTCTTTTTAGAACCTCTCCTGTTGACAGTCTTTATGTCGAGGCAGACGAACCTTCTCTTAACCAACGCCGTATAAAATTATCATTACAATATATTACAAAATTATATTCAAACGAGTCTAATCCTGCATTTCACTGTGTCTTTAATCCTCTTTATGAGGATTTGTATAACAAAAAATCTTCTCTTGTTCCTCCTCTTGGGCTCAGAATTAAGCCATTTATTGCTGCTGCCGGCATTGAGCTGGAAAATATAGCTCCTTCCCGTCTTCTTGCTTCTCCTCCTTGGCAATTGGTTAGGCCACAAGTCGACCTAACACTCACTAAATTTAAAAATCAGAAACTAATGACTTACAATATAAACAAGAATATAATCAATTAAAAAGTACATATAATACATATAAATCCTTATTTACAGATGGGTCCAAGGGATGGTGGCGCGGTTGCTTGTGCCACTGTCATTGGGTCCAAAATAATATCTTCCAGATTACCCAATGACAGTTCAATTTTTCACAGCAGAAGCAAACGCCATATTAACAGCTCTTAAATATATTCAAAGACATCCCAAACATAAACAATATATAATATTTTCTGACTCTTTCTGCTTGCCTTCAGGCTATTAAAAAATCTCTTTTGCAAACATCCACTTTTAATTGAAATAATCGAATTATATAATGATCTTGCTACTGGCCAATGCGACATCGTCTTTGTTGGTTACCCAGCCACGTTGGCATTTCTGGGAACACAATGGCCGATCTTGCTGCCAAGGCAGCACTCAACAAATCTGTGACACCACTTCTTATTCCTTACTCTGATTACAAAGCTTGCATTAGAACATACATCCGTGATCTGATGCAGAAGAAGTGGGACACTCAAGTAGGTATTAATAAATTACATGCAATAAAACCCTATATCGGTTATACTTACTTGGGTTGTCAGTCCAGATTTGAAGAGGTCATTATACGACGATGTCGTATTGGCCACACAAGATATACTCATGAATACCTATTGAAAGGTGAGGATCCTCCATTTTGTATCCCTTGTGATGAAAGAATCACGGTCAAGCATGTCCTGCTTGACTGTGTTGAATATTCCATCACAAGGGATAAATATTTAATGTCAAAACATTGAAGGATCTTTTTATAATGTTAATTATCATTTAATAGTTGAATTTTTTAAAAGAATTAGATTTGTTAACTGATTTGTAAATAGATAAATATTTTATTATTGGTAGTTTATATTAGTTACTGAGATTGTTAGTGGCTGTACCCTCAAAGGGGGTTGACGTAGCGTAAAATTATTGTCCTCCTGAGGGGGTACGTAAGTCCCAAATCTTTCAAAGTCAATTTAAACTTGCCAGGATTTTTAGACGTAGCATTCTTGTCTTTTTAATTATAGCTAACATTTCTTACAATCGCCAGCAGCTGAAGGGATGGTGTAAATCCAACTAGGGTCCATGCAGGTAGCCAAGGTACTGTAAGTCCCCATGGTCCCTAGTTTGGTGATCTACCTTCTGGTGTTGGCGATCTATAGCTTGTTTTTAAATTGTATTGTCCACATAGTGCTATCAGTTTTAACTCTCAATACTAGTTTTAGATGTAATTGTGATATTCTAGTTGTTTTACTGTCCTTCGTCGACAGGTTTTATTATTTCTCTATATATTCTATTTAATGTCAAGTGTTCTCGTCACGATATGGCTGAAATATTGCCGATGTGACGTTAAATAATAACTCACTCACTCACTCACTCACCTCCCAGACCAAATTTCAAATAAAGTGTATGTAGGAAATCTAATTTTTCGCTGCAGCCCTACGACAGAATCATCTACCATGGTGACATCATCGGAAAAGAGCAGCAGTAAAGTGTCGCCCAGTTCCGATTTGACAAATATACCCCTTATACCACTATTTTGCATTTCCTCTACTTACTCATTTATAAAATATATAAACAATACCGGACTCAACATACACCCTTGTCTGACGCCATGTGAAGTTGTGAATATATCCGACCTATTACTGCCAACTCGGACGCACGCTCTGACCTTATTATATATGTCTGTTAAGATCCTAAAGATCTTACCATGAACACCTTTGCTTAACAGTACATACAATAACTTATCACTATTTACTAAGTCAAAGGCCTTGCGAAAATCAATAAATGAAGCATAAAACCTATGACCAGGTTTCCTTAGGGAATTTTGGACAAGCGACTGTAGAATGAAAATATTATCAAATATTGAGTAGCCATTTCTAAACCTGCCTGTGACTCGTGTACAGTTTTGTTTAAGTCCAGCCAAACTCGAATACGTGAATCTAGAATACTAGTGAATATTTTACCCATTACACTTAATAAAGAAAAATTCCCCTGTAGTTGTTTGGGTTTTGCCTGTTACCCTTCTTATACAAAGGCACAATGACTCCAACTAGTGAAAGTTACAGTAACAGCGGGTACGAAATGTTAACAATGAATGTAAGTAATGGTGTTACTCTATATATTGGTTTAACAGACGTAAATTAAATAGCCTTAGATCTGTTTTAATGTCTTATTGCCATCCATTCGAGTTTTCTACAATAATCTCTTTCAACTAGTGATTGAATCTTCAGAAAGTTGACAGAAGCTCTGTATTCCTTACATTTCCGGGTACTCGATTCCGATTCGGGTAAGTACATGCGGGTACTCGATTCCATTTTTTCCTACCCGTCCCAGCCCTACTTTGAAACTTATGTAAAGTACGCTTTCTACATTCTCTTTAGGAACCGTCTTGAATAAAGATTTTGCCGTTCCTTTCCATTTATTTGGTTGGAATATCACATGCTCATGATTCCCGAATGGTGGAATCAGGACCACGAATAGATATTTTGTTGAGTTCTGACAGTTGACCGAAACAGAAAGTTTTTAGTTCTGGTCAGGCCTGCACCCCTTTGGACTTTGGACATTTTGTAGGCCTCACCTTTTTTCTGTGACGTATAGTTCCTTGACCCTTTGTGGTGTCGATTAGTGATTTGCGGGTTTTGTGTACACTCCTTATAAAATTCTCACATGAAAGTTCATTCAAGACAAATGCCATAGCGGTATGTCGAAGGAATGTTTCCGTCCTCTGATAGTAAAGATCCTTCAAAGACCTTCGGAATATTCCCTCAATACCTCTTCATGGTGTTTAACATCTGGCATGAACATTAGACAAGCAGCACGTCCCTGCTGTTTGGCACACTTCCGAAGTGTACCTAACGTAAAAATGTATAGAGATTGATACCCGAGCGTAGATGACTTACTGTATTGACAACACGAGTGACTGAAAAATGATGTCATTTTTCTGGGACGTGTTAATCTCTTTATCATCCCCTACACTTCGGAAGGCTTTAATTTCAATAACAGTGTTTCACATGGCAGTTACAATGTTGAAGGCGATCTAAATATAGCCTGGAAGCGTATGAATACAAATACGGCAAGGTCAAGGTCGCTGCGCAGTGACAGGAACAGTTGTAGGACTAAACATCTAGCGCCAATTTAAAACAGTCAAATTCTGACAAATACATGAAAAACGTGACACAGTATTGATTTTAATTACCATATAATTCACTTTCTAATAGCACTGTGGTGATAAATGTGTCAGAGAGGAAACGAGAGTAACTGAAAGTGTAGTAAGGGACCGTTCATAATTTATGACTAGGGGAGGTGATGATGATTTTGAGGGGGGTCACCCATTTTGTTCTGGGGAGGTGGGGGTCAGCAATGTTGTACATAATAATATTAAATAATAATGCTTAAACATTATGGGAAGGGGGTGGGGTGGAATTGATTTAGTACATGATATGCAAGGGGGTCACTTACTATGTATGTAAATTTTAGGGTGGTATTCACATTATACATGGCACCCATGAAAGGCCACCTCCTCGTGGTGGGTGCTGGGTCACGCTAAGCGCCTTTCACCCCCGTTGTGGACCCGGGGGCATATTTGGTCCACCAACCCGTTTGCCGTGGGTTGCGCCCCTGTGTCGGTGGAGGACGGGAGGCTGGTGGTTGAGGGCACTGGTTCCAGGAACAGTGTTCCTTTGCCCAACACACCACTTCGCCCCTTACTTCACCTAGACGGGTGGTAGAACTGGCCCGGTTCTATCAATCGGCTGGTCACGTCAAGCCCTGTGCATGGCGATTATGCACATTTAAATTATCATTGAGTCTTGGGTATTTTGATTTATTGTGTTAACAATATTGATCATATTAAATTGCCTAGAGTCCTATGCCAGAAGGCGGTGGCTCATGGGCCAATCTGGTGATGTTGACCGCTGAATTCTATATGTCTTTAGATTTTTGTTATGGGCCGGACCAGCCTGACAGCTACTCTATTAGACGAATTTAGCTATTCACGTCATATTTACTGGAGTATAACACCCCTGTATCCCTGGTGTTAGCATCCAGGAGATCCGGTGCAAATTGACACCGTCCTTGTTGACACTCCATGGTGGGTGGGGAGCAGGGGTGCTGAATTCATATATTATACCATGTCTCAATACAATTCACCTGGTTCATCCAAAGCCAATAAACGCAGACATGTAGATGTGCTCTCGTCTGATGAGGAGGTTGCTCCAGAGATTTCAGATTCTTGGCCACGATTCATCGTAATTGCGTCAGTTGATGGAAGCCCATTAAAACTTAATCCATTTGCTATCTCGGCAGGCATTAGAGGTGTCTGTGGGGATGTCAAGAATGTCACACGACTGCGGACTGGTGCCTTGCTAGTGGAATGTGTCCGAAAACAACAATCAGTCAATCTGTTGGGCTTACAACAGTTTGTTAATACTCCTGTTGTTGTTTCGGAGCACAAGACACTGAACACTAGCAGAGGCATTGTCAGAGATGTTGCTCGCTGTCTTTCTGACATGGGCGAGGAGGAAATTGCTGTTCAATTAAAAGCTCAAGGAGTTACAAATGTAAAACGTTTTTCCAGGAAAACTCAAGATGGTACCTTTGTTAAAACACACACCTATCTTTTCACTTTTTCTCAACCTGCAATACCCAAATCACTAAAGGCTGGATATTTCAACATCGGGGTGGAGGTCTATGTACCAAATCCACTCCGATGTTTTAAGTAATCAAAAGTTTGGTCATGGCGCTAAGTTCTGCCGAAGCAAGATGGCAGTATGCTGCCGTTGCAGTGGAGCCCATGATAGCTCTGAGTGCACGCACGACATGAAATGTGCCAACTGCACCGGAGATCACATGGCGTCTTCTAAATCCTGTCCATCTTTTCAATTTGAAGCTCAAATCCTAAAAATTAAACATACCAATAACATCACCTACCAAGAAGCAAAAAAACTAGTTCCATCTTCTGCTCAAACTTATGTCAAAACATATTCCGCCGCAATTGCATCCTCCAATCCAGTTTGTACGACGGTCTCTGTTTCGTGTCAGACCAACATCTCCTGGGTCAAGGACGACCAAACTGTACTGCAGCAGTCCACTGAACTATCTCAGGAAGGTTGTCTGAAATCAACAACTTCGCAAACGGACAATCCTACCATTGATGTACCATCTGACTCAATTGTAAGTACACCTGTGGGTGATGAACGGTTAACTAGAAAAGAGAAAAGAAATTGAAAAAAGAAAAAAGGCTCTCACTTACGTAAAGACGCCCACTCCTGTTGTTACACCTGTTGAGGTTCATAACTCATTTGAGCCTCTGGAAATGGACGTCACTCCATTACAAACAATCAATGGGAGTGAACACTCCTCCCAATCGCGATCTCCAGTTAAGCCTCCATGAACAGCTCCAATACCATTATTCAGTGGAATTGTAGAGGACTGAAGAACAATTTTAATGATATACACTTACTTATACAAGATTTTAAGCCATCGGCATTTTGTTTACAAGAAACGTATTTTAAAGAAAACGATCAAATTGATATAAGACAGTATACTCCATACCATTGCTTTTCTCCTCCAGGGCCGAAAGCAACTGGCGGGTCTTCAATATTAGTGAGACAGGGCATACTTCACAGTCCTGTTCCTCTAAATACCCATCTACAAGCTGTTGCTGTCCGTGTAACCATGCACATTGTTTTCACATTGTGCTCACTCTATCTTCCTCCTTCTTCTTCTGTGCAGCCTGTTGATCTTCAGGCGCTGTATGACCAACTTCCTAAGCCCTGTATCATCATGGGTGATTTGAATGGCCACAACCCTCTATGGGGAGGTACACATACAAACACAAAAGGGAAAATACTGGAAGACTTTATTTCTAATAACAATGTATGTATCTTTAATGATAATTCCCACACCTATTTACATCCTGGTACAGGAACATATTCTTCGCTTGATTTATCCATTACCGACTCTAACCTGCTGAATGAGTTTGAATGGTCAGTCCATGACGACCTGTGTGGAAGTGACCATTTTCCGACCATTCTAAAAGCCATAACTCCATCTGATGTTCCTCCAATGTCCAGATGGAACTTTACTAAGGCCAACTGGCCTTTATTTGAAATCTTGCATCAACCAACTTAAAACCTGAACTGTTTATAGATGTTGCTGACCCTGTCCAACTATTCTCTGATGAACTGAATAAAATTGCCGAGGAATGTATTCCTAAGTCCTCTACAAAACCCACACATACGAAAACCATGGTTTAACAATGATTGCAAACAAGCTAGGAAGGCACGGAAGAAAGCCGAGCACTATTTCCGTTGTCATCCTATGGTCCACAATTTAAACAAATTTAGAATTTTAAACGCCAAAGCACGGCGTACTTTTAAACAAAATAAACGCCAATCTTGGCGAAATTATGTCTCAAACATCAATTCGCGCACGCCGATATCAAAGGTGTGGAACATGATTCAGAAAATAAAAGGTAAGGGCTCTAAATCAAGCATTAGGCATCTAAAAAGTGGAGATGAATTATTAACTGATAAATCTGACATAGCAAATAAACTTGGAGAAACTTTGGCCAAGCATTCTTCCTCATCTAACTATGTACCTGAATTCCAGAAATATCAAAGACAGCAGGAAAAGAAATCTATTAATTTCAATTCAGACAATGGGGAAGACTACAACGAAACCTTTTCGATACATGAGCTTCATACTGCTCTTGACCAAGCTCACGATACTGCTTCAGGAGCTGATGGTATACATTATCAACTCCTGAAACACTTACCTAAATCATGTTTAGCGACGCTCTTATCTATTTTTGATGACATTTGGACATCCGGACAATTTCCTTCATCATGGCGTGATGCTATAATTGTGCCAATCCCTAAACCTGGACGTGATCATACTGATCCTTCCAATTATCGGCCAATTTCACTAACTAGCTGTGTTTGCAAGACCATGGAACGCATGATAAATAATCGACTTGTTTGGTACTTGGAAACCAATAACTTAATAACTAATATACAATGCGGTTTCCGTAAAAACCGTAGTACCGTCGATCATTTAGTGCGCTTAGAATCTTTTGTGAAAAGTGCATTAATTAATAAACAGCATGCAGTGTCGATCTTTTTCGATTTAGAAAAAGCATACGACACAACATGGAAGCATGGGATTTTAAAAGATTTACATGATTTTGGATTACGAGGCCGTTTGCCGCACTTTATATCCAACTTTTTAAATGACAGGCAATTTCAAGTCCGAGTGGGTTCAACCCTGTCTGACCATTACAATCAGGATCAGGGAGTCCCGCAAGGCAGTATTTTGTCTGTAACATTGTTTAGTATCAAGATTAACAGTTTATCAAAGGTTTTAAATGATTCAATTGATGGATCACTTTTTGTGGATGATTTTAATATTTCTTGTCGCGGTAAGAATATGCATACTATTGAACGGCAAATGCAGCTGTGTTTAAATAAAATACATAAATGGTGTCTTGAAAACGGCTTTAAATTTTCTAAATCCAAAACTAATTGTATACATTTTTGTAGAAAATATAAACCGCATAAAGACCCGGAACTGTTTCTCAATGGCACTCCCATCAAAGTTGTTAAGGAGGCCAAGTTCTTGGGTTTAATTTTCGACTCCCATTTAACGTTTCTGCCGCATATTAAATCCCTTAAAACTAAATGCCTGAAGGCACTTGACTTGTTGAAAGTCGTTTCACATTCTAAGTGGGAGGGATCAAGCCACTCTCCTACATCTATATCGATCACTGGTCCGCTCGAAACTTGATTATGGCTCCATCGTATATGGTGGAGCCTGTAAAAGCAAACTTAAAACTATTAGATTCTGTCCATCACCAAGGTCTAAGACTTTGTCTTGGTTCCTTTAGAACATCACCTGTTGACAGTCTCTACGTCGAGGCAGATGAACCATCTCTTACACAACGCCGTATAAAATTGTCCTTGCAGTATATCACAAAACTTTATTCTAACGAGTCCAACCCTGCATTCAAATGTGTCTTTACTCCTCTTTATGAGGATTTGTACAACAAAAGCCTTCTCTTGTTCCACCTCTTGGTTTAAAATTAAACCATTCATTTCTGCTGCCGGCATTGAGCTAGAAAATATAGCTCCTTCCCGTCTTCTTTCTTCTCCTCCTTGGCAACTGGTTAGGCCTGAAGTTGACCTAACTCTGACAAAGTTTAAGAAATCTGAAACTAATGAATTACAGTACAAACAAGAATATAATCAACTAAAAACTAAATATAATACATACAAATCTTTATTTACAGATGGGTCCAAGGACGGTGGCGCGGTTGCATGTGCCACTGTCATTGGATCCAGAACAATATCTTCTCGATTACCAAATAACAGCTCTATTTTCACAGCAGAAGCTAACGCCATCTTAACAGCTCTTAAATATATTAATAAACACCGTAAATATGAGCAATACATCATCTTTTCCGATTCTCTTTCTTGTCTTCAGGCTATTAAAAATCTTTCTTGTAAACATCCACTTTTATTAGAAATTATTGAATTATATAATGAACTTGCTACTGGCCAATGCGACATCGTCTTTTGTTGGTTACCCAGCCACGTTGGCATTTCTGGGAACACAATGGCTGATCTTGCTGCTAAGGCAGCACTCAACAAATCTGTGACACCGCTTCTTATTCCTTATTCTGATTACAAAGCTTGCATTAGAACTTACATCCGTGATCTTATGCAGAAGAAGTGGGATGCCCAAGTAGGTATCAATAAATTACATGCAATTAAACCAACCATCGGTTATACCTACTTGGGTTGCCAGTCCAGATTTCAAGAGGTCATTATGCGACGATGTCGCATTGGCCATACGCGTTATACTCATAAATACTTGCTAAAGGTGAAGATCCTCCGTTTTGTATCCCTTGTGATGAGAGAGTTACGGTCAAGCATATCCTGCTTGACTGTGTTGAATTCTCCATCATAAAGGGATAAATATATTCAGTGTAAAAAACACTTAGGATCTTTTACTTCTGTTAATTCTCATTTAATTATTGGTTTTTTAAAAGAAATTGACTTCATTGATGAATTCTGATTAACATGTTCTGTAGATAGATGTATTTTAATGATTGGTAGTTTAGATTAGTAACTGAGATTGTTAGTGGCTGTACCCTCAAAGGGGGTTGAAGTAGTGTAAAATTATTGTCCTCCTGAGAGGGTACGTAAGTCCCAAAACTTTCAAAGTAGAATTTTCACATACCAAGTTTTTAAACGTAGTATTTTTGTTCATTTAGATTTCGGCTAAATTATCCTACAATCACCAGCGGCTGAAGGGATAGTGTAAATCCAACTAGGGTCCATGCAGGTAGCAAAGGTACTGTAAGTCCCCATGGACCCTAGTATGGTGACCTACTTTCAGTTGTTGGTGATCTATAGCCTATTTTTATATTGTGTTGTCCCCTATGGTTAAAATGTTTTAGACTCTATTACTAGTTTTACATGTATATCTGTGATGTTCTAGTTGTTTTACTGCCCTTCGTCGGCAGATTTTTTATAATTTACATATATTTCATTCCAATATCAAATGTTCTCGTCACGATATGGCTGAAATATTGCCGATGTGACGTTAAATATTAACTCACTCACTCACTCACTCACACATTATACATGCTCCTGCATAAAAATCATCATCATCATCTCTCTCTCTCTCCCTCTCTCTCTCTCTCTCTCTCTCTCTCTCGCTCTCTCTCTCTCTCTCTCTCTCTCTCTCTCTCTCTCTCTCTCTCAAAGAGCATTCCGATGCCTCGTGATTGTCTCAACCGGCTAAGGAAATGGTCTGTAGGGTTTATTACACGTGTGCTACATATCGAATATATGTCATCACTTATTGTAACACATATGGATAATAAAAGATATTACTGGGATTCACGAAAGACCTTTGACAGACAACGATGGGAACACATCCCACCCCAACACCATATACTTAGAACAGAGGTTCTAACACCTGACATCCATGATATCTTTCAATGGAACCGACTGATTTTGGTCCTGGATTTGGGACAACACCGAAATCGAAATAAATGAATCTGATTCAATATTTTACGGTCAGGGACGGTGTAGGGAACACCACGATAACATCAGGAAACACCACGATGACATCAGGGAACACCACGATAACATCAGGGAACCAGTTGATTTTTAATGTGTATGGTTTCTTTATATGTGGAGCAGAAAGATAAAAACCAGGCTAGCTATTCCAAAACGTTCGTAGCCCCTATAACTTCTTAAGCCCATTCTTAACACATTGGCTACGATCAAAGTTAAGCATTCTTAGGGCTACTTTTGGTACTAGAAACGAACTTCTAAAGGTCTTGGTATGTCTTGTAAGTAGGTGTAAATTATTGTCGGTCGACGGGACTCTATCAGGTCAATCAGATGGGAACATATCAAAACCACTAAAGTGATAAATAGGTTTTCAGAGCGAGTGAGTTTAGTTTTACGCCGCTTTTAGCAACATTCCGGCAATATCACAGAAAGGGACACCAGAAATCGGCTTCACACAATGTATCCAATGGTAATACCCATGTGGGGAATCGAACCCCGGTCTAAAGTGTGACGATCAAACGCTTTAACCACTGAGCTACCCCACCGCCCCTAGGTTTCAGAAAAAATTTAAGTTAGACGAGCAATTATTCGGATAATGCCCAAGTTCATGGCACTAACTTGAATAAATACCTTGAACACGAACATTTTTACGAACTACAGGCTATTGTAACTTATACATACATTTGGATATATGTATAAAGAGATAAGTGGCGATGTGTTATGTGAATGAACTGACATACAGTAGTCCGTCTCCGAAATCAATATCTCCGAAACCATCAAGTAAAACGTGAAGAAGGATGTGAGCCTGTTTTCCTAGATGAGACATTGGTCAATGCCTATCACACACCCAGCAGTCAGTGGGTACCCGTGAGGACTGTGAAGAGTGACGAACTAGTGTTATTCGACTACCGATAACTAAGACAATCATCCGTCTGTCAGCCACGTTAGTACACAATGGGTGACACAGGTGTAGTTTTGTTGAAATCTCCAACTCGTAATACTTGCTTATGAGTACAGGGGAAGAAGTAACACTATTAGGTTTCTTTTAAAAGAAGTTTAGTTTAACTTTGGACCCGATGGATATTCATGTCGGTGGCCATGTTCAGCTTGCATAAAAACAGCAGGCATCCAATGGGTTTTGGCCATGTGACACTCTTATCCAATGGGTGTTGGCCATATAACTGTGTTATCTAATATTCGTCACTGATTTAAAAAGAAACACTGGATACTTCAGTCACATGGAACATTTACCTGTCGATGATTCACTGCAGAAAAGGTAAACTTGTGTAAAGCACATGTAACTGGGTTTATTTTAAGGGGTATTGTTTTAACCCACAAGTTGTAGCATCTATCGAAACCTTAAAGAGTAAACCTACATGTGCTTAAAGTCCGTATGGCTTGTCCTAGGTGACACTTATATGATTTCATCCCACCTGTCATTTTGTTATTTAGTGGGGTCGTTGAACTGAATTACTATAAGTTCCCTCTTGGGACACTCCAACACCAGATATAGTTACCTAAATCCACATGCTGACAACGCAACTTGAAGCTGTCCTGAATTTCTTGCACGTTTTGAAAGGAGAGGTAAAGTTTGACAGCCTGCCTTGATTCAGGGCTTGGATAAATATCAAATTGCAACTGCGCTTGTTCAGGATGTCACCTCGTCACTGACACACGTTATTTTTTTTAATGTGTGCATATTTGTTTATGAATATGTATATCTGTTCAGCTGACCTTGCATCAGAAATACAGAACAATTGAATACTAGAGCAGAGTGTCTGGATGAATTAGAGACTCTTACGGAAGACAAGATTGTGCATGTGGATCAAATTATGGATGGTTGTCCGGACCATCAACAGCCCGTCTCTGAGGACCAGATCGTGCATGTGGAACAAATTATGGATGATTGTCCGGACCATCAACAGCCCGTCTCTGAAGACCAGATTGTGGAAATGGATATCAGCCACAACAGGCTTCTCTACACAGTAGACAAGCCCCTTGACCTCTGTTCTGGCCCATCTATGGAATTCAGGTAAAGAACCTTCCCTTGTGATCAGGTCCATCTGAAACCAACGTTTTACGCGGCAGTCAGCAATATTCCAGCTATATTATTCCGGCCTGTACATATCTGAACCTGTTCAATGCAAAATCATTGTGATTTATAGAATTATCGTATATTACGACGTTGTGGTATCAATGACATACATATATTGGTTAAGGTATGGGTAAGAATTGGACTTCGGCATGAACAATATTCCGGCTATATTGTTGCGGCCTGTTCATATTTGAGCCTGTTCAATGAAATAAATCCAAATTTATCAACATCCTAAGACGTTATGGTAGCAATGACAGACATATACCCGTGAAGATATTGGTAAGAATTGGTCTACAGCATTCCATGCTTGTAAGAATCGGGATCGGAAGTTCAGACTCATTGGCTTGGTTGGCTTATCATCGTATCCCAGCTGATCATTATGTCACTGACCCGTGAAGATCCGGGGTAGAAGAGGTCTTCCGCAACATATGCTTGCCACAAAGGCGACAATGCTTGTCGTAAGAGGCGACAAACGGGATCGGGTGGTCAGGCTCGCTGACTTGGTTGACACAATCATGTCATCGTTTCCCAATTCCGCAGATCGATGCTCATGCTGTTGATCACTGGATTGTCTGGTCCAGACTCGATTATTTACAGACCGCCGCTATATAGCTGGAATATTGCTGAGTGCGGCGTAAAACTAAACTCACTCACTCACTCATGATGTCACTGGATTATTTACGGACTCGATTGCAACCTTCGAATATTGATGAGTGTCGTGTTAATACACAACACACAGACAAACCAATGACACACATCCATTACAGCATCTGTAACCGTTCCGATTAGTCAGGACATACAAAGATATCTGTAAATGTGGGCAACGTTTTCTGAATTTGCATATTTCTTGAAACATTTAGAATTTTTTTTAAATCGTTCTGTTTGGAAAGTAGTTGCTATTCATATGAACTTTGTTTCACAACCCAGCAAGCGCTGCTTGGAATAACAGGAGCTTTATCAGCTGCCGTGTTGATAACCAATCGAATTGGTGCTGATGAACTACCGGAAGTGAGGTCAGAGATGCTGAGTCTATGCTTGTTCACCTCTGGCCTAGCCAGCCTGTTGCAGATATGTTTTGGATGTAGGTAGGTGTATCTGGTCTAACTAGACAGTAAGTAAAGAAGGCGTGGTGGGCTAGCCTAGTGTTTAAAGCTTTCGCTCGTCACACTTCGAATCTCGACAAAGGTGCCATGTCCGAAACCTATTTTTGGTGTCCCTTGGTACTGATGGAATATTGCTACTCACTCACTCACTCACTTTAAGCAAAATGAGAATCTTATTTAATTCAACACCAATCTATGTTTAAGTCAGATTACTAAATACAGCCTGAATAATATCTGGTAAAACTGGGTCATACAATGGACTGGTGAACTACATTTCACGTTTGGCAAGGCCTCATTAACTGTTCCAAGTGACCGGGATTTTTACAACCACAAACTCAATTGATATGTATACACTTCAAAATATGCTTCGAGTGTACGCCTATTTTATCTCTGGCAAAGATTATCCCAGGTAGGAGAGTCTATGAAACACCAGGGTAGCTGAAATTGAATGAACCAGTTAACCCTCCATTGTTTTGCATGGCGCGACGCACTACGATTAGCACACAGTTTATATACTCAGAATGACGAATGTGAGATGAACGAGCCATCCCACACCTTGAACGAACCGGTTCAGACTATATAACGAACGCAACACATACACGAACGTGATATGCTTTGTGAGGTGAGGTGAGGTGAAATTGGGTTTAACGTCGTGCTTGAGAATATTTCGCTCATATGACGACGTGCATGCGTGTGTATGTGTATGTGCGACTGCTTGTACTAGCCCAGACTGAAGCTGGTTTTATAGTGCTAGCTCACTGAGATACCATGCCGCAGTGAAGCATGAATACCCCACTCAGATACATTATACTGACTCCGAGCCGACCAGTCCTTGTTGTACCCATTAATGCCGAGCGCCAGGCAGGGACCAACAAGTACCATATTTTAACGTCTTTTGGTATGACGCAGTCGGGGATCGAACCCACGACCTTCCGCTCACCGGGCGGACGCTCTAACCACTACACCACGCTTTGTATCAAAACTATACAGATACAGTTTGATGTGTTGACCAATTTGCTGCAAAATAATATCTCACAGACCAATCTATTTAACTAATTTCAAACACTTTGCATTTGACGTGTAGACAGATAATTATACTACGAAGCGGCTAGTCTGTCATTCAAACCTTGAAACAAATATACCCAAATGCAAACAAATGCAAGTCTAGAATCCCTCAGTTCCTGAAAATGAAGAAATCACTCGGCCCTTATTATTGTAGAAAAGATAATTCAGAAACTATTTTATTCTGTAAACAAGTATACCCAATATATCCAATGCGAGTCTAGAATCCCTCAGTTCCTGAAAATGAAGAAATCCCTTGGCCCTTATTATTGTTGAAAAGATAATTTAGAAATTGTTTCATTTTGTAAAATATGGGACTAAATGTTAATAATAGTAATAGCTTTTTTGTGGCCCTCACAGGTATCACTTGTCACAGCAGTGATATCCAAGAAAGTCGTTCAACAAATTGCGCTATGGAACAATTCATTTTTACCACTGAAGGTCGTCCTTATACACTTTCCTTGGTGTATTCTCGATATCAAGCACACCATCCTCTATGTAAAGATTTGGACTATCTATTCTTGCGTATATAGTATTAACTGCTAATACAACAGGTACAGTCGTGCCCAGTGTCTCGAGGACGCATCTACCCTACATTAAACATGCTTAAATCGTGGGAAGAAAACATCATGCCCTTCAAAGAAGAAATGTGCACTTTGGTGGATGTTGCTATGAACAGCATTACAGCCCTATCCCGACTTGCCAGCTTCATGTAAAACACAGCAAACGATGAAGTTTAGTATGTTTAGTGCTAATGTGGGGTCAGAATCCATGATCATACATTTTTAGCACGCCTCTTAAGATGTGTTACCCCAATTCCATGGGAAGTGCTCTATTCCTTAGACTGAACATAAGTTTAGAAATAAACTTCTCTTTCATTATTTGAGGATGTTGTGTATCCAGAACGTATCGCCGTTATCCTTTGATAATGTTCATATTGGTGTTCTCATTGCTTCAGACTCCCACTCGTCCAGGGATCCAACAGTGCCTTCATCATCGCTATCACTGCCATTCTGAGTGACCCGAAATGGTCCGATGGTAAACGTTCATACAGTGTATTATCGTCTTGCATCAAGGGACAAACACCATTTTAATAATCAGGAGGGGGGTAGATATTATGCATAAAATTATCTTGTTGATGTCTTCAGTCTATTGTGGTTTTCTTACAGAAAGTGTAACACAAATGACCTATTTTCTTTCAAATTAGAAAAACTGCCTTAAAGTGTCTAGTTCTTCCGACAGAAACTGAAGGAAACTTCAGAAAAAAGAAATCTTAGGATGTTTTGTAACTATAACCTTATGGAGATGTTTTATTCCACAGAGTCACTGCAGGAACATGTGGAAGGAAACGGGACATCTCCTTGGAAGATACGGATGAGAGAGGTTTTAAAATGTTTTTGATACTGTAACATGCAACAAGATAAGTTCACTACGATTTACGAGAGTATGTCAATTCTTTTTAGTAAAACGCAGAACACAGATATAAACAAACAATCAACCAACAAATAGAAGTGTGTTCATATAGGTGGACTAGTGTGTATGAACTGGAAACGTCAACATATCTCTTCCAAGCACCATTGAATATTGTAAATTATACAATAAATTATCAAATTTATGAATACTTATCTTATCTCACGCTCTCCTTCTCCCTCTGTCTCTGAGTGGGAAGATTATCTGACATGTTTCCAGCTTAAATATACCACCTCACTCGAACGCCATGGAGACCTATGTCGTACTTGCTGGTCAGCCATCTCCTGAATCATGTGACCTATCGTCTCACTGGCTTGACACAGCCACGCAATCTCCTTCGAGAATTTATCCCGTCTCCTATCGAACGGTAGGATATCCGGGGTGCAGAACCCAAGTCTGGTTAGATTATCGCGAAAAGCCACGAGAAAGCTGGATCTCGGTCAAAGTAGATCTAGGGAATTCGAGATGTTTACGGGCCGGGGCTCTTATATACAATAATCTTGATCTTGATAGGGTAAGACTGGAATCCAAAGAATATCCTGGGACCCCTTGTACTAGCTGCGTGGATTGAGGTCGAATAACTCCTTTAACCAAGAACGACTGCGTGAAAATGAACTGGTTGAGTCGTGTTTGATCCCGACTTCTAAACGTATAAAGAAGAGAGAGTTAGACTTCCCCCTTTTTCGCTTCATCCTCATCGACTGACTGACTGAGTTTGGTTTTACGCCGCTTTTAGCAATATTCCAGCAACATCTCGGCGGGGGACACCAGAAAGGGGCTTCACACATTGTGCCCATGTGGGGATTCGAACCCGGGTCTTCGGCGTGACGAGCCAACGCTTTAACCATTAGGCTACCCCACCGCCACGACACCGCCCCTCATCCTCATCGAACACTGTGATGCCTTAACAAGATGGTCGACAACTCACAACCAGGTACCGGAGGACGTCAAACTGCCCCAGCCACAATACACTAAAAGGCACAAAGAGAGGCAGTTTGGCTTCTTGTATTTTCGCTTCGTAAGACAATCAAACACCACAATGGTCAATGTCTAGATGAGAAGAAGTATCGATGTTCATATCCGCACAATATGTTTCCTCAGGAATTGGGAGAGGAAGAAGAAGGAGAAATGCACAGCTGGAGACAAGAGAAGCGTATTAAAAATAAATCACTCATCATCGTATTCAGATCCAGGGCAACCTGATGTTGGCATCTGGAACTCAGTTTCTTCTTGGCATCTCGGGAATCCTTGGATTCATAATGAAGTTCATCGGGCCGCTGACAGTAGCGCCATGTGTGACAACCTTGGGGATGACGCTCTGTGGGTACATGATACCACTGTGCGAACAGCACTGGGGCATCGCCAGCATGTAAGTACAGGGTGTACAATGGGTGGCCCTTTGTTGGTACAATGTATATGGTTCTGAAGTGAGAATAACGTGAATAACACAAGCCATCATGTACCTAGTAGGCAGTACTAGGGGTAGCCCTCTCGGTAACATGAAGTTAGAAACGGATTGGGGATTGGGGATTGGGGATTCGAATTCCGAATCTGTTTTTTTTTCACATTCGGTATTCGAATCCCGGATCTGCAAAAAAATATTTAGATCCGTGATTCAAATCCCGAAACCCGAATGTTTTAAAAAAACACTCAATTTGAGGTTCAAATATCGAAAACTGTAGTTTGGTTGTTTATGTTTTAAAGTTACCCAGCTATACAACGAGCACCTAGTACATTAGAAGGCGGATGAAATATAAGAATTCAAATACCGAATGCCGAGTGTCGAATGTGTCGAATTCGAATCCCCAATCCCTTTCTAACTTCATGCTGCTAGCCCTCTGTGGATACATGATTCCAGTATGTGAGCAACATGATCAAATTTGTATAAGTGTGGTGGTGTCTCACTGTGGGTGCATGGTTCCATTGTGCGGACATCTCCGGGACATCTCCGGGGAGCAGCCAGCTTGTCAGAAGTGTGCCAGTGCTGGAGGTGTCCCCCAGCTGGTACACATACCACAGTGTGAGCTGCTGAGCTGAAATTGGGTTTAACGTCGTGCTTGAGAATATTTCGCTCACACGTGCATGCGTGTGTTGTGTATGTGCGGCTACTTGTACTAGCCCAGACTGAAGCTGGTTTTATAGTGCTAGCCCACTGAGATACCATGCCGCAGTGAAGCATGAATACCCCACTCAGACACATTATACTGACTCCGAGCCGACCAGTCCTTGTTGTACCCATTAATGCCGAGCGCCAGGCAGGGACCAACAAGTACCATATTTTAACGTCTTGGTATGACACGGTCGGGAATCGAACCCGCGACCTTCCGCTCTCCGGGCGGACGCTCTAACCACTACACTACGGAGGCGGTCTCACAGTGTGAACACCAGCGAGCTTCCAGTAAGACTTTTGCTATATTGTATTTTACAGGCAAGCTTGATGGTAGCTCTGTATACTACGTGTGACATGACGTTGGGTCATGTAGATGGTACCGCTGTTTGAACGACGGGAAATGATTCTAGAACTGGGTGTTTCACACAAACCCATCATTTGAGGCCATTAGACCGTTTGTGTCCTTTTATTTGTTAATAAATGATACATCTATATCTATCCATGATGTCAATAATCAGACCTAAAGGCTTGTTTCCAACAAAAGTACAACTCTGCTACAAGATGATTGTAAACGACTAAAATCAAATCACTTATCCACAATTGCTGTACTGTGTTATGTACATATATCAGTTTGCATTTTATCATTGCACGGTGTTTTTATCCTTCAACAGGTCAATACTTCTCATCCTACTGTTTTCGCTGTTTCTCGTCAAAGTGAAACTTCCGTTTCCAGCGTGTAATGGAGAGAAGAAGTGCCACGTTATTCGGTACCCTTTGTTTCAGCTCAATGCCGTAAGTGTTTATCAAACAGTATATAGACACTAATTACATTACTACAGCTCTACTGCTAGTAGTGTAACATCAGTGACTTTCATTCACGTCAGATAACTGGGCGGTGGGGTAGTCTAGTGGTTTAAGGGTAGGCTCGTCACGCCGAAGACCCGGGTTCGAATCCCCGCATGGGTACAATGAGTGAAGCCCATTTCTGGTGTCCCCGCTGTGATATTGCTGGAATATTGCTAAAAGCGGCGTAAAACCAAACTCAGTCAGTCAGTCAAATAAGTAGCAGCAATTACGTTCAGGCAAATATGGAACTTATAACTTCCCAACTGATTCTGATTCACTGTAACCTTAGCATAGGATTATTCAAGTTAATATGTTCTTACCCACAGTATAGCTTACTCTTACAATCACTGTAAACCACGCCTTGAAATTGATATCCCTTTGCAAAATGAATGACAGAAGAATTGCTTTCTCGTAATATTTATTGACTGTCATGGAAATGAAAGACTTAATATTTCCAAAAGGCTTTACAAATATTTCATTAACAGATGCTTTTAGCAATGGCTGCATCATTCCTCGTATGTCACGTGCTGACTGTGACAGACACGTTACCTAGCAACTCCACCATGTATGGTCACATGGCTAGAACAGATGTCAGACTGAGTGCCCTCCACGACGCAGGATGGTTTTACATTCCTTTACCATGTAGGTAGAACTGCTATGACAAGTTAATGTATCGACTGCCGTTGTACAAAACAACCTTAGCGCTATAGTTGTCTAAAGTTTAACTTAAAGGTCACATGCAGCGTAAAACACAACTTTGCTGATTCTGATACCTCTCGGTATGGCCTTATAGTAACAAACGATCAAAAAGGCAAATTCAACTTATCAAGTTAAAAAAATAACGCGATGAAAAAAACCCCGCGAAATCGGAGTTCAAACGATTCACTAAATTCACCCCGGCTGGGGTGAAACGTGGTTTCAACAGCTGCGCTGCGCTGCACTGCGCTCATGGTGCATGCGCAGTGAATAGGTTCGCGCAGCTTGGAAGCGGGATGTCCGGATTATAAGGTCGTGAGCAGGAGTAGTCTAATCTTGGTTAATAGTAAATAAATAGTAAATAATGTACTCGTTATATAAAAGAACCTTGTTAAGGATCTAGATCTACTCAGCTATGTGCCAACCAGTGAGGCGTTCGACATTTCAAGACGGAAAACCTTCGCTGGCGGTGAGTACTCGGAGTAGGCTTTGATGTGAGCTATTTTTCTAATGTTTTGTTGATATTTCACAGTCGCGTGTTTTTCATATGTTATGACAGGAGATTACCGATTTCACTGTTTATATAATTTCATTTGACTATTTCACCATACGGTCTTCTTACCGAGTCACTTTCTCAGTTCGATACTTAACATCAACGTCATTATTTAGCATTGTCAGAATTTCTAACTGTGATATAGATATGCCTCTGTCACAGACAAAACTCAATGTCTGTTTTATTGATACCTATGTGTCTGCCTGCCTGTCTGCTAAAACAATATGCAATACACAACTTCGATCACTGACCACATGCAATTTGAACTTAACACCTATCAGGCTATACACCATAAACAAAACGCATTGATTTATGGCTCGTGCACCCGAGTTCTGTGTCTGTCACATTATGTAATTACACAGACAGGCAGGTGTGATACTTGTACATATGACATGTCTGTCTGATTGCAAAATGTTATACACAAAAATGAGCATGTGTTTACAAAACCCAACATATCTATACACACACGTTACACTTAACGTCTTCGTTCCACTTAAGTGCACGCCCACCCGCTCTGACTGGGTTCGGTATCCCGGGTGCTTCGTTTCGAGGGAAGTAAACCCAAGTACAAAATATTGCACTTTTGATTTACGATTGAACGCTTATAATTTTGTTTATTTGTTTTTTCAAAATCAGCAATGTATATTATATGTCATGAATAAGTGATAATTGTGTTTTAATTGTGTTTGTTTTTTGGTTGCATGTGACTTTTAATGTATGGGGTTACGATCACCTTAGAGCAAAGCTCGCTTTGTACACCTGTACCTTGAAAACTAAGAACAAAATTATGATTATTTGTTCAGTTTAAAAATTCGAAAGTTGTATCAAAGTGATTCCTACACGGGTACTTGAGAATATCATCTAAGGAATAATTACTTTTGGCTTTAAGAGTTTAACATATTTTATATATAATATTTGGGATTACACTTTCTCAGTAAAGTACAGATTCTAGTATTTTTGCTGGGTTGAGTCCCATCCGGGATTTGAACCAACACCCTCGGAGTCAGGCACCTAATCGCCAGCACACAAAGTCAGACGCCCAACCCGCACAGCCACCACTAAGAAAGGGTAATCCCAAATATAACATATGTTTCATTTGACCACTTTCTAAATGACATTGTGCATTCATAGCTTTAAGAGTTTGCTGAAATATGGATCATTTGTATGATGTGTGTTGCATTTGCAGTTAAATATGGACCACCAACTATCAGTGGATCGGGTTATGTGTCCATGCTAACTATCACCATGACAGTTGTGATTCAACTTCCTGGCGTCTATCAAGCAGTTGCTCTTGGAACAGAAGTTCCTCCCCCACCCTCTCACGCCATCAACAGAGGTTTGGCAGTGGACGGGTTGTCTGGTGCTGTGGGCGGTATGCTAGGGGGAGTGTGTGCTAGTGTTGTGTACGTCCAAAGCCTTGGAGTTATCGCCGTCACAAAGGTAAGAGACAGGTAGCAGTGATCAGTGACAAGGATGAATAAACATGATATCAGATCCGCCACAAAGGCAAGACTCTGTGAAAACTGTGGTCAGTCACAAGACTGTGTATTTACAATCTCGAATCCCCTCTAAAAAGTAAAACTCATGGGTCTGTGGTCAAGGGTTCGGTATTCGAGATTCCGATTCGCCACAAAGACAAAACTCCTCTAAGGTAGCGAGGTTTGGTCTTCACAATCTCGAAGACGACTCAAAGGTAAAACTGTGTCAAAAGCCAGGGCTAGGTATTCGTGGTTTATATTTCGTCAAAAAGATAAAACTCCCGGAATTGTGGTCAATAATGAGGTTGAGTATTCGCAATCTGGAAGCCTTGGATCTGTCATCAGTCAGAAGGTTGGGTATTAAGTGTATGTAAGCCATCACAAGAATAAATGATGACAATCGGGTTTACATTAGAAAGTACAAAACGTACATGAACGTAGTGAAAAGGGCAAATCTGAAGTCAACACCAAGGGTAGACATTCATAATGCAGAAGCTAAAACAGGCACAGGTCTTCGTGGTCAGAGAGTCGCTGCAAGGCGCGATCTTCATAATGGTTGACCCGTCACAAATATTGATATTCATAATCATCTGTTCTGTCATAAACTCGAGAGTAGGGCAATGAACGTTCACGCCAAAAATTAAACATGTGGGTGAAAGGTTCCAACTACAATAATATCTCCCAGTCTAACTGAAACATGAATATTCTCATTTTACTTGGGGTTTTGTATAAAAGATAAATATGTATTTACCCTTACGGAATATTGGAGAAGGTCCATGACAAGAAGTGACCATTCCAAAACCAGTTCTGAGGAGATGTTTTTGAAACAAACGTAGCCGTCGTTAAAGTTTAAACTTCAACATACGTTTTATTATAATACGTTTCTTCAAACACTTGCATCGAAATGTTTTCCCGACATTTAAAGTTTCTTTATAAATTATTATTATTACACCGAGAAATTGATTTTAAATTGATGCTGCACATTGGGCTTTTGTTGAGTGGTTAGTCCTTACAGTATAGTATATCTCCTGTAGGTGGCCAGCCGAGCTGTGTTCGTGACGGCTGCCTTCCTCGCCATCCTGATGGGCGTTATTGGCAAGTTCGGAGCGGTCTTTTCTCTTATTCCCGACCCTGTGATTGGTGGATTTGGTTTGGTGACAATGAGCATGGTAATTGCTGTGGGCGTGTCCATGTTCCGATTGGTGAATCTCTCATCCTCCCGGAATCTGATGATCATAGGCTTCTCCTTGGCTCTGGGCCTGCTGCTGCCGGACTGGGTGACCAAGAACGACAACTCCATCAATACAGGTACACGCCAGAAAACTTCCAGTTGAGTGAGTGAGTTTAGTTTTACTCCGCACTCCGCAATATTCTAGCTATATTGTGGCGGTCTGTAAATAATAGAGTCTGGACCAGACAATCCAGTGATCAACAACATGAGCATCGATCTGCGCAATTGGGAACCGATGACATGTGTCAACCAAGCCAGCGAGCCTGATCACCCGATCCCGTTAGTCGCCTCTTACGACAAGCATGGGTTACTGGAGATCAATATTCTAACCCGGACCTTCACGGGTATCGAAGCAAAGCGACTCGATCTACATGATAAATGGATTTAAAGAACATTACCAAGTGATCTTAAGTCACTTTTATTTATATTTTTCGGAAATAAATTCGCCATCCTGCTCTCTTGCTGGCCGAGGTTAAGGAGATTAGAAACACATAAAAATACGTTCTATACTGGTTTGTTTCACTAAAGTTGTAAAGGTCAAATACTCACATCACGTTGGTCTTCTATCCAGCTGCAAATGACACACTCTCGTAGTACGAAAACTTGTTCAAAGCGGAAAACCTGACTCACTCATCCACACATTTGTCACTATGATGAAAGTCTACACTTTCCGCTCCAGGAAGTAAGGAATTTGACCAAGTCATCGTCATTCTGCTGTCCACCCCTATGTTTGTGTCCAGTTTTGTTGGCTGCGCCCTTGATAATCTAGCTCCAGGTAAGACCCTGTTTTACTATCTTGCGGTTGTTTCTATTTTATTTTGAAAGGAAACTTGCAGGCCCGGTAGCTTGTGTCATCGTAACCTGACGGCGTGGGTTCTTGCTCATAACATCAATCGCTGGATATAGCTGGAATAATTCTGAGAGTGGGGAAATCGGAGTTAGCGGAGGAAAAGCCATTTACCTTTATTTCTGACAAAATGCCTTTGTACCACAACCTTAAGATATATGAGAATGCTGGTCCAATGCTGAATAATGTGAAAGTGTAATGAGAAGTCATTATACAAACTTTCATAAATGTTTTTAAAAAAATATTTTTTGTGACTTAGTTTTTTGTGACAAAGAACCCCCCCAAAAAACAAAAAACAAAACAACAACAACAAACAAAACGAAACCCCCGACCCCCCCAAAACAACACCCCAACAAAACAACAACAACAAAGAAAACAAACAAACAAACAAAGAACAACAAAGCACCCCAACAGTTCGTTGTAACCGTCAGTTCGTTATGAACGCAGTTTACTGTAAGTATTAATACATGTGTTCCGCCCATTGTATCAAACCACACTAGCTTCAGGACCATCAGAGCTGCAGGGCATATGCTGAAATATGTAAAAAATACCGCAATGATCTTCTCAAAAGGACATTGTCAACTATTTTCGGTTCTTTATAAACATACATCGTTATACGCATGTCGATTGAAATATACACAGCAAATGTCCGGGGACAAAAATACAGTTCGATATTAGCGAGTTCGTCACATACGTAGTTACTCTACCTTATTGTATTTCAGGTACACCAGAAGAACGAGGCCTCTCAAGAAAGCAAGACAAGTCATCAAGTCAAGATGTATGTACAGATGACCCCTACAAGCTGCCATACATTTCATCGCTCCTCAGCAGAGTCCGCTGTTGTGTTTTCCTCCCGATATCGCCCGCATATGACCCTGACATCTCGTGTAGACAATGTCAGAGGAGGAAACGGAATCCCTCCCAGTTTGCAGCTGACAACCCCGTGGTGTTGACTGGCTTGGATACGGGTACCGAGGACCGAGTGTTATAGGAGGAACAGAGTACACGACTTACGAGTCTATAACGAACTCAAATAAAGGGACCACTAATTTTTGTTCGTTATATTAATTTTCAATGTGATATTCTGCAAGTGGCTTGAAAAAATAACAAAAGTACGTTATATCTATCAGTTCGTCATAACCGTATTCGTTATAAAAATGGTTTTCTGTTGGAACATCAGTTGGATATATTATACTATAAACACAATGCACGACGGTTGTGGACATTATGATTCCGTGGTACTTACATTTCCGTGGTATTTTCTAATGACATAATTTCTCACGAGCCACTAGCCAAATCGCGCTACTTATCGATTGTTTACGTTCATCAGTTGATAGGCACAGGTCTGAATAAAAATTTCAGATTTTCATCGATTTGCCTACATACAGTCATCTACTATTAAAAGAACTAATGCAATTTTATATCTAGCACGTAATGCATTTTTTGCGCGATCTTTGCAAACATTTTCTATAAACTTACTCAGCTTCAAAGTTTTCCAAACATCGCTCGTCTGCTAGCTGATGTCATCAATAAAAATAATCACGTGACCTAACTATAGAAGCCCGATAGGGTCATCTCTTTAGTTGTTTTTTCACTTTCATTTCACGTATCCCGTATCAACTCTACATATTTTATGAACTGGAAATGTATGCTGAAGAAATGTGACTATTGTGTAATTTCTACAAAATCGTTTACTGTATTACAATTTATCAACTTCGATATTACTGTAAACCTACATTGACACTCCCGGATTGGCTGTTGACAACGTGTGAGATTGTGACATGTGCTGTGCGCCCATAATTTGATCTGAAGGAAATACCACGGAAACATATGACGTCACCAGAGTTTGTGCACAATGGCCACCTGTCGTCCGATACGGACAACAATGAACTTCAGAATGACAAAAGTGTTTTATTGACATTAAATGATACAAAGGTATGTCGTCTAACTCTATATTATGTTCATATGACTTGGCAATATGAGCGATCATATTCATAGTCGTAAATTTCTTAATACCACGGAAACCCATGACGCGAGGGTATATGTGTAACACACATGATGGCTATTCTTCATAAGAATTGAATGATGTGGTTGTACAATATAATTATGTTAGCACAATGCACGTTGGTTGGACAGCAGTATGTTGAGGTAAGCGTTTTACCTTGTGTAAACAGATATTATATCTTTGAATGATATGCTGAAGCAATATGGAAACTGTTTGTAAACAGCCTGGTCTGTGTAATCAGCATTTGCGATGTGGAACCGGAGTGCAGTGAGAATCGGTTTGTCTGGACCTGTACTGTCGCAGTACCCGTCTGGCGTGGATCATTGTACATGCTTTCATTCACTGACATGGTCCACATTCTATTATTGTTAAAAATATGGTACTTGTTGTTCCCTGCCTGGCGCTCGGCATTAATGGGTACAACAAGGACTGGTCGGCTCGGAGTCAGTATAATGTGTCTGAGTGGGGTATTCATGCTTTATTGCAGCATGGTATCTCAGTAAACAAGCATTATAAACCCAGCTTAAGTCTGGGCTAGTACAAGCAGTCACACATACACACGCATGCACGTCGTCATATGAGCGAAATATACTTAAGTACTACGTTAAACCCTATTTCACCTCACCTCCATTATTGTTCCCTGTCTGGCGCTCGGCATTAATGGGTACAACAAGGACTGGTCGGCTCGGAGTCAGTATACTGTGTCTGAGTGGGGTATTCATGCTTCACTGCGGCATGATATCTCAGTGAGCTAGCACTATAAAACCAGCTTAAGTCTGGGCTAGTACAAGCAGCCGCACATACACATACACACGCATGCACGTCGTCATATGAGCGAAATATTCTCAAGCACGACGTTAAACCCAATTTCACCTCACCTCACCTCCATTATTGTCGCCATGGGGTAACGGATACAAGGTACCCTGGCTGTGTGTGTGCATGTCTCTATCTAATACTGATCACGGTTGTACACCACATGTCACCTCGCCATGGGGTAACGGATACAAGGTACCCTGGCTGCCTTTGTGTATGTCTCTATCTAATACTGATCCCGATTGTCACATGGGGTACATGATCACCTCGCCATGTCTCTATCTAATATGGGGTAACGGATACAAGGTACCCTGGCTGCCTTTGTGTATGTCTCTATCTAATACTGATCCCGATTGTACATGACATGTCACCTCGCCATGGGGTAACGGATACAAGGTACCCTGGCTGCCTTTGTGTATGTCTCTATCTAATACTGATCCCGATTGTACATCACATGTCACCTCGCCATGGGGTAACGGATACAAGGTACCCTGGCTGCCTGTGTGCATGTCTCTATCTAATACTGATCACGGTTGTACACCACATGTCACCTCGCCATGGGGTAACAGATACAAGGTACCCTGGCTGCCTTTGTGTATGTCTCTATCTAATACTGATCCCGATTGTACATGACATGTCACCTCGCCATGGGGTAACGGATACAAGGTACCCTGGCTGCCGGTGTGCATGTCTCTACATAATACTGATGCCGATTTACATCACATGTCACCTCGCCATGGGATAACGGATACAAGGTACCCTGGCTGCCTGTGTGCATGTCTCTACATAATACTGATGCCGATCGTACATCACATGGTACCTCGCCATGGGGTAACGGATACAAGGTACCCTGGCTGCGTGTGTGCATGTCTCTACATAATACTGATCCCGATTGTATACCACATGGTACCTCGCCAGGACGTAACGGATACAAGGTACCCTGGCTAAGTGTATGCATGTCTCTATCTAATACTGATCCCGATTGTACATCACATGTCACCTCGCCATTGGGTAACGGATACAAGGTACCCTGAGTTTTACAGTGAATCTAGTGGCTATTGTTTTTCAATTTTAGGAGGGAGATTGTGAGGGCAGATCCTTATTAAGTTAGATATAGGAGACGCTTCTTAGATTCACCTCAGAAGTTGCAGCGGAGGGCAGAAATGCGAGCAACTGCGGCTCCACATTATCAATACATTTACATACTTTCTATATGTATATAATTTATTTTATAATGTATATATATAGCGCCGAGTTCCTGATTGGCTGATCACAGGTGTTTTGTTTTTCCCTCGATCATTGGATGTCAATCTCAACGGCACATCGTATTTTCAATCTCAAATCCCTGGGGACCATACAATTCGTGCAGTCACTAGGCGCACCAACTTTATGTGACTTTCCCATCCTTCTGAGGAACCCATTCACAGCTGGGTGGACTGGGACACACAGTCACAGTACTTTGTCCAAGTTTACTGCACGTTGATGTACCCGCAACTAGGTGTTTGCACGTATTCATGTGGCCACCATCTGTTCATTTACCAAGGGATTCGTGGGTTCTTTTAAGTGCACAGGGTTGTGTACTGTACACTAGGGGTTCTGACAACACTGAAACAGTCTGCACACAAAGTTGACTCCAAGGTTTTTACGCCCGGTCACAGGTGGGCTTGATACCGACACCTCAAGCTCATAATCTGGTGCATATCCAGATTGAAACAATATGAATGTTACTTTGAGTAGATTCTTACTATAGTGAGCTGGGTGTGTCACAGCCGTGTATACAAAACCACATTCCCTGTACATGCGAAACGGAAATATCAAAATGGAATAATGCAGAAACCATGGTAATTAACTTTAGAAATGACATTTTTTCTATATCTGTAAGTAAACAACCCATTGCCTCCACAACAAACACATAACCAACATAAAATATATCCGCTATTCATAGAGTCTCATACACCAGCCAAAAGAGGATGCCATAATTCTAGCCTAGTTTGGCAAGGGTTGAAACTGGACTTTTATATCCAGTTATCTCCCTTACCCTGGGAGGATTCGAATTGCTTAGACGACTGATCTGCCCGTGCCAGTAAATCCTCAGAAGGGTTATCGCCGGATCATGTAGCACAGATACAATCAACCGATGTGATAAACTTTGCGATAACTGCGATATATTGTGATGACTGATTGATTTTCATCGCACGTAGATGACGTCATAATAGTTTCATGTTTCATGTATGCTGCATTGCTTTGCTCTCTCAACTAGGCTAGTCACAAGTGTGTCGGGTCTTTGGTCTGACGAGCGAACGCTTTCACCACTAGTCTACCCCACTGCCCCTGAAAATGCTAATTGATACCATTCTCCAACCTGGAACAAGCTGTGAAGAACAACTCTGGCGTTCCCCGACGTAAAGTTGCTTGAGTATTGGAAAAAAATGGCTTAAAACCATTTCCTATAGGCGATCAGATCACTTCGCCACATTAGTGAGTGGGTTTAGTTTTGCACCGATTTTAGCAATATTCCAGCAATATTACGGCGGGGAATGGGCTTCACACATTGTACCCAAGTGGGGAATCGAACCCGTGTGACGAGTAAACGCTTTTTACCACTAGGCTACCCCACCGCCCCTCGCCACACTAATATTACAGAAGCACAACAGCAGTCACCATATAATTGATTGACATGAACCTCGATAAAGACATTTTTGATATGGCGGCAAGCAGTTCAACCCCACCACACCCTCAACTCTCCCTACTCAGCCCACGCCCATTTTGTTATCTTTTAACTACATGCAATGGTTTGTGGGGAAATCCATTCTTGATTTTATCTTCATAGTCTACTGCACGGCGACTATGAGGTCCATCTTTGAGTATTATTCACGACAAATGGACTCACATAGCTTTGTAGTCAGGAAACACATTCAATCTACAACACAGGTCTTCGACACAAAGTAGAACAATAGTACTGGGCGGAAAGTGACATCACAAGGAAATACTGTTGGGATTTTAAACAGAGCTGTTGTCACAAAGTTAGCGACTGGCCTGCTTGTCTACACCGTCTCTGAAGCTGCAAGGTTGGTATTGTATATTTTCATGGTACAGTGTTCATTAACACATGTTCGTCTTGCTGTTGGTTGATGATTAGTGAACTCCCAGCCTCTTGCATGTTGTACACATTAACGATTTAAACAGAGATGAGTGCATCTTGGCAGTGTTACTCGTAGATTGACGTACATGCAATACCTTTTGTGCAAGATCTAGAGATAGTAGAGAGTGAGTTTGATTTTCCGCCGCTTTTAGCAATATTCCAGCAACATCACGGCGGTCACTGAACAGTCTTGTCCAGGCTTGAATGTATACATGCCGCCATTATACAGATAAAATGTTGCAAGGGGTTGGCGTTAGAAAGCAAACATACAAACCTTCAGATGAATGAGGTCAATAAACGGTTGAAGGGTACTTTAGTGAAGACGTCATTGGTCACACGGTCTTCGTGGAGGGAAACGTACTAAAACGTTCTCCGTGTGGAAAGTATGATCGAGACTAGATACCATGCTCCGACACAAGGCATGTCATCTACCTGTACAGACGGCGGGGGACACCAGAAATGGGCTTCACACATTTAACCCATGTGGGGAATTGAACCCGGGAATTGAACCCCATGTAAATTAGTCACTAACCTCTAAATACTTGGAATAACAAGATTTTTTAAAACCATTTCAATCATTTTGATAAAACTAAAGTGTATGTGTGAAAGGTTCGAACAGAGGAGCAAATTTTATATAAAATATTAAAAGTAATGAATTGTTTGGGCATTTGGGGGAATTTTTTTAAATTTATAGGAAATATTCAGAAATTTGGAATTTTTATACTAGAGCTTATCCAAAATGTCTAATACACTTTGCTCCCTTGGGGATATCAAGCAGGAAGCAGATGTAACGTAATACGAACCCCAGCGATGTGGCTTAGCTTCAGGTGCCAGTGGCTTATCGGCTTAAGGTCCGTGGTTTCAGCTGAAGTTAGGTTGTAATGTTAGAGTGTGTTTGACAAATTGTAACAAATTACAACTTGGAATCAGTGACTCATTTATGTGTCAATTGTAAGTCATTTATAACGCAGTGTGTGCAGGCTAGTCCGCACCCTACACCCCCCCCCCCCCTTTCCCTCCCATCATCTAACCCACTATCTCGCTGACCCAATATTTTCCAATATGAGACCTCGCATGTAATGAAACTGACAGGACTCCAAAAGCTTTTCTAACAGTCAAACCAACTTACGTTGGATTCGGAAACATGGCAACAAAACGTAGTCACACATCTCAAGTCTGTGGTGGGTGGTGGGGTGGCCTAGTGGTTGAAGCGTTCGCTCGTCACGCCGAAGACCCGGGTTCGATTCCCCAAATGGGTACAATGTGTGAAGCCCATTTCTGATGTCCCCCGCCGTGATATTGCTGGTACATTGCTTAAAGCGGAGTAAAACTAAACTCACTCACTCACTCACTCACTAAAGTCTGTGATTAACGTTTAGGGGCACAGATAAAGATGGCATCGGGTGCGAATGCTACCTACTCAAAGGACAATTTTCAGCACCAGGTCCCAACCCGGAAATAGATGGGGGTATAATGGAGCCAATGTATATACAGTCAAACACTGTTGTATCGAATTTACAATTGTCTCGAGCAAAAAGCTCTATCCCAGTATTTTCAACTAGTCATCATTTTGCGGTTGTGTCGAACCTCGGAAAACTCGAAGTATTTACGTACGCCCCTTCAGCTTCGACACAACGGTATTTGACTGTATATTTGCACATTTGCATGTGCGTAAAAGCGTTGCTTCCGGTTCTGCAAGTACTCGCAAACTCTTATTTTAGTATTTCAAGCGTTGTGTTCACAAATATACTCTCGTTTCAGATGGGTTCCCTTGCATGCATAGGTGCATTCGTGTACATACACATGGCGTGTATGCTCGTCACTGATGGAATGAAGACCTCTCATGCTGTATGTCCCCCGTGCACGTGTGGCAGAGACATACGTTACGAAGGGGTAATGGTCAATTGTACTGGACTACGCCTGAAGAGCATTCCTGTTCAGTTGCCAGTCAATGCCACGACACTACTTCTCAGCAACAACTCGCTGATGAACCTGACAGATCATGTGTTTCAACACTTTCCTCATCTTCGACTTCTCGACCTCTCTAATAATTCGATCTTTGTTATTCATGAAAATGCCTTTCATGGAATATCCCAGCTGAAGACGCTAGACCTAGCGTTCAATCATTTGGTACTGGACTCTAAAACCTACCACCCTAACATGTTCAGGGATCTCACGGAATTAGAAGAGTTAAGAATCGTAGATAACGATAACGACACATCTCGTCCTCTCGCCACATATCCAGACCAGAGTCTGAAACTCTTGACATCCTTGAAAGTTCTGCATCTTGATGGACTTCCGGCTGATTTTGGACCTGGATTTGGTCGAATGAAGGATCTGACGAATCTTACATTATCGGGAAAAAGGGGATACTGTCATTTGCCGGTGTTGCAAAACTCCACATTTACCAATGTACCAACAGTTCAAAACCTCCGGATCAGCAGCTGCAACATCTATGACTCAGACCTTCTCACGTTTCAACCAATGAAGCATATCAAGTCCATAGACATGTCCGACAACAGACATTTTGGCTTCACAAATTTCACCAGCTCCACCTACGGATTACAAAATTCTTCTTTGGAAAAACTTAACATTAACCGTATAAATCTTGAATACGATGTATGCATACACTTGGAAACCAAACACATTCAACACCTTACGAACACGCCTCTGAAGGAACTACATTTGGACGGAAATGGAATCATTGGGGTTGAAAATGAAGCCATTACCATCATGCCGAGACATCTTGAGATACTATCAGCCCAGGATAACAAATTTCAGTTTGGACGTTACATTTTCCATGGGTTTGCACTTACGGCTTTGAAGTTTCTTGATGTTTCTGGAATTAACAAAATGCCACCAATGCCATTTTTTAAGCGAAGTGCAGACACACGCCCATTCCCTCTCTCGTCATATATACCCGTTCCTCCTAACCTTGAAGTTCTTATTGCATCAGAGTGTTATTTTACTGGTAAGATCACTCCCGGGGGCCTTATGACGAATAACATCAAACGAATAATTGTCCATGACAACTTCTTGACTGCCTTGAACGGGCCTATTGCAGGCCTTAACAAAGTTGAGCAGTATGACTTATCAAACAACATCCTTGAAGAAATAGGAAAGGAATACTTTTCTGAAAACAATTCAGTTTCCAATCTGAGCCTTGCAAACAACATCCTTGGGGGAGCTTTAGCTAAAGACACAAAAGGATATATGTTTCACAACCTAACCAAAGCCCGTCTCATTGACCTATCATTGAACAGAATTGCATCCCTCCCGAGACACATATTCACAGGACTGAAGAGCGTGGAGGTGATCATCCTGAAAGATAACTATTTGCAGTCGTTTGAAGTCAACCTACCCACCACTTTGAAAAGACTTGTCCTATCAGGAAACAAAATAGAAACGTTATCTCGAGATGTTTTAAGTCAATTTGACGACTTACCCAAGTTACAGTTATACCTACGGTACAATCCAATATCATGCACATGTCATGGGTTAGCCTTTTGAAATGGTTGAGTAAAAACATGCATCGTGTCCATGGCCTAGAAGACATGCATTGTGAACTTGAACCTGGCCATGTGACTTCTCTGACGAATTTCGAGGTTATATTTCGAACTCTCAACAAAAGGTGTAACCTTGGAAACGTGATTGCTTTGGCAACCTCCTTATCGCTGTTCATATTTGTGGTTGGAGTCATTGGCTTGACCACTGGTTACCGCCACAGATGGAAGCTAAGATACATATACTATGTGAGCAGGAGCAAGTATCGAGTCCAGCACCATGAAGACCATGATGGCAGGGAATTCCAATATGATGTTTTTGTTTCGTATGCGTCCTCAAATAGACGCTTTGTCATTGACTCATTGCTCCCAGAGCTTGAAACGAA
Source organism: Haliotis rubra (assembly GCF_003918875.1). Classification (NCBI taxonomy): domain Eukaryota; kingdom Metazoa; phylum Mollusca; class Gastropoda; order Lepetellida; family Haliotidae; genus Haliotis; species Haliotis rubra. The sequence continues at coordinate 567,593 of NW_025767350.1, read as the reverse complement.
TCGGGAACTGCGAGTCTGGATCCACGACAGAGACTCTATTCCAGGTCATGCAATAGCTGACACCATTGTTGACGTTGTCAGAAAAAGCCGGAAGACGCTGATTCTTTTATCGCCTTCTTTCCTTGTGAGCCACTGGGGAGAGTTTGTCTTCAATATGGCGCGCATAGAAGGAAATGATCGCCGTCATAGCGCACTGCTTGTTGTTATGTATAAATATGCGCCAATCAGTGATTTATGGAAGGATATGTCAGTGATGGTTCGAACCAACAATTATCTTGAGTATACAGAGGACCCGCATGGAACAGTGGTATTTTGGGAGGATGTATTTGAAGCAATCAAATCTTGACTGGTTATTGTCAAATCGCTTCAAGACGTTGTTTATCATTTTAGATTGTGTTGCTTTCAAATGATACAGCATATATTTCTGTTGATATGTTCTTTTTAGCATGTTCTAATATATATCGCAGTTTTGCTTGTTTTTTCGCCATTTAGTGATTTATATAATCTATTTTTCATGGTAAAATAATAGGCACATAAACAATAGCAATTAATGGCTTTTGATACTGTTATGTGCTTCGTATTTTAAATGAATAAAACTTGTGCAGGACCATCTTTATGTTTCTAAACCTTTTGATCCATCATTGTAAAGCGTATATAATAATACATCTGTAACTTGATGGTCTAACTGAATTAAGTTGAATGAGAATGTCCCTTGTGTTCTTATTACCACACATGATTCTGTGATACAGTTAATGAAAGCGTCTAGAGTACAATATAACAACTGTTGGCACATGGTCTTTTCTGCATATCTTTATAAGGGAGTTAGATAATGACTTGGTTAAATGTCCATTGTCACACATTTTCGACAATATTTTGACCCATATTATATATATTGGGGCATATGCTCTCAGTTCAGCTTCCTATTGACGCAATTAAAAAATATTATCCTTTACGACTTGCATGAAATCGATAATTGAAACTTTCAAACAGAGAACACTTGCCATATATGGAATGTAAAGAATTGCTCCGTACATCGAAACCTGTCGCACGCGGTGTTGTCGGTGTTTGCCGAACTGGTTTCAATCACAAGTTGTGCGTAGGATATTCGTACAGAGCACTCCAAGGGACTCTATGGGGTTCGCTTGAAATAATGTTCGGCCGACAGAGGGAGCGAGAGTCGATTTAATGCAACGTTGCATTACTTCATTCGAACTTTTAAATTTAATATTGTAATCGAAATACGTATTTTTTAAAATTAATGATGTGGTAACTTCCCTGAGGGCTGATAGTTAGTATTATTGAGAGAAATGCATTATTTATTTTTAGAGAAGTGTGGTGCGATGTAGTGCCTTTAACTAAAAAAAATGGAAAGTTGTATTTGTGTTGCCATGGTTGCACCGGGTTACTGTCATCATAAGTAAAATTCACTGACGTTTATCACTTGGTGTATCAACCTGACAAAGATGACGATGCAAATATATAATTTGGTCGTAATTTCCATGATCAGCGCCTTCGGACACGACCAAGGGAAACAATCCACTTTCCTTACCAGCTGAACAAAAAGATAACTGAAGTGGTCCTGGACTTAGATTGCACCCCCTTAGATTTATAACTATAAAATGTAAACATTTTTTCCAATTACTCTGTCTTGGGAGTACAGATAAACACTGTTGTTTTGAAGTTGAAGGGACGTTGGAGGTATCCGATTTCGACACAAACGCAAAATGATCACTCAAAAAGGAGAACGCAGGGACCAAGCGTATATTTCGAGACAACTGTACGTTCGACACATCAAAGTGTCAATGGGGTTTGACTCTACACGAAGTTGTGTCGACGTTGAAGGGACTTTCGAGGTATCCGATTTTCTATGCAAACGAAACACAATTACTCAAAAAGGGAACAAGCGTATATTTCGAGTCAACCGTAAGTTCGACACAACGAGGTTTGACTGTACACGATGTATGCTGAAAAGGGACGTACGTGAAAATACCTTCTTTGCCTAACAGATGAGTGGTAGGTCCGGACACTTCTTATCTACATACTCGGATATCCAAGCGTCTGGTAACTTCCTTGTAGTATAATGTCACTTTGACACGGATGGCACCTGATTCATGCAACCCGTGAAGGTCCGGGGTAGAATGAGCCTTCAGTAACCCATGCTTGTCGTAAGAGGCGACTATCGGGATCGGGTGGTCAGGCTCGCTGACTTGGTTGACACATGTCATCGGTTCCTAATTGCGCAGATCGATGTTCATGCTGTTGATCACTGGATTGTCTGGTCAAGACTCGATTATTTACAGACCGCCGCCATATAGCTGGAATATTACTGAGTGCGGCGTAAAACTAAACTCACTCACTCACTCCTGATCTAAAAACTCAACTTTGTGTAGATTTTAAATCTACCCTGTTCTAGATGACAATCTATCTCGATGTAAACGCTTGATATTTCAGCAATGCCTGTGACAAGCTTCACCTTGAGCACAATGAAAGTTAATGAATTATTTGGTTTAAATAAATTATGTTTTTCCACAGAACATGATGGATATTATGAAAGGAATTCAAACAGGATATTTTTGTCCTCTCGTAGAGAACGCTGCGTTTCTAATCTATTCATCAAAAAGCATTGTAATTTTTGATAATGCACAGTCTTGCCCTTGAAAAGAAACTGGGGTGAAAGAGGTATGGGACCGATTTCCAGCATGGGAGTATTAAGTGTTGTTTAAGGCCTTTGCGGAGATACTGTGAGTCTAAATATGATCTATGATAAGTTACGGAGAGATGTTATGTTGGGATATGTGTTTGTTGTGGAGGGAAGGGGTTGTTAACGATAAATGTAGAAACAATGTTATTTCGGAAGTCATTTACCATGGTTTCCGCATTATCCCATGGTATTATTTGGCATGTACAGGGAATGGGGTTTTGTACACATTGCTGTGGCACACGCAGCTCACTATAGTAAAACTGTATTCAAGGTAAGATTCAGATTGTTTCTATCTGGATATGACAAACAGATTATGTAAAGGTATGTATTGATAATGTGGAGTCATAATTGCCTGCGTTTGTACCTCCTCTGCAACTTTTTCAGGGCCCCGTTTCACAAAGCTCTCGTAGCGCTACGATTATATCGGGAGCAGGACAAAAGCCACCCGGACAAATGCCACCCGGACAAAAGCCACCTGGACAAATGCCACCTAGGACAAATACCACCTAAGACAAAAGCCACCCAGTTATTTTACCATTACAGAGAGGACAATTACCACCCTTATTGACTTTAATGAAATTTTATATGTACAGTTTACAAAGTATTTAAATTGAAAAGAATTTGTTTTTTGTTAAATAAGGTTTACTTTGATAAAAATGTTGATTTTGTTGTAAAATTATGTAGACTTTGATGAATAATTTGGTTTCTTTTAAAAGATTGTTCACTTTGATATTCATAGTAATGTTGACTTTATAGCATGTTAACGTAAGTGGCTGTAAAATTTGATTAAAGAAATAGTTTGACTTAAATTTTGACTTTGAATTTGGTTTAAACATATTTTTATTTTGCCAAAGCAAAAAACCTGGATAGGCGAACAAGCCTAGTGGCTTTTGTCCTAGGTGGCTTTTGTTCGGGTGGCTTTTGTCCTAGACCCGATTATATCGTAAGTCAATGTTACAGTATAGGAGGTAGGAGTGCCACGAGGAAAGTTACGAGGTCTTAGGCTTACGAGAGCTTTGTGAAACGGGCCGCAGGTGAATCTAAGAAGCGTCTCCTATATCTATCTGAATAACGATCTGCCCTCACAGTCTCCCTCCTAAAATTGAGTAACAATAGCCAATGGATGTAAATTCAACTAGCAACCTCAAGAGTTGTCCAAACACTCCAAATATCAAGCACATCGCGTGACCTCAGTCGGCCTTTCAATCCGACAATGCCTTCTTCATATCACGTTAGAGGCGAGGTGACGTGTGAAGTATGTACAATTGGTATCAGTATTAGATAGAGACATGCACACACGGAGCCAGGGTACCTTGTATCCGTTACCTCATGGCGAGGTGGCGTGTGATGTACAATCGGTATCAGTATTAGATAGAGACATGCACACACGGAGCCAGGGTACCTTGTATCCGTTACCCAATGGCGAGGTGGCGTGTGATGTACAATCGGTATCAGTATTAGATAGAGACATACACACACGCAGCCAGGGTACCTTGTATCTGTTACCTTATGGCGAGGTGACATGTGATGTACAATCGGGATCAGTATTAGATAGAGACATACACACACGCAGCCAGGGTACCTTGTATCCGTTACCTCATGGCGAGGTGACATGTGATGTACAATCGGCATCAGTATTAGATAGAGACATGCACACACGGAGCCAGGGTACCTTGTATCTGTTACCTCATGGCGAGGTGACATGTGATGTACAATCGGGATCAGTATTAGATAGAGACATACACACACGCAGCCAGGGTACCTTGTATCCGTTACCCCATGGCGAGGTGACAAGTGATGTACAATCGGCATCAGTATTAGATAGAGAGACATACACACGCAGCCAGGGTATACACACTTTGTATCCGTTACCCTCATGGCGAATTGACAAGTGATATACAATCGGGATCAGTATTAGATAGAGACATACACACACGCAGCCAGGGTACCTTATATCCGTTACCCCATGGCGAGGTGACATGTGATATACAATCGGCATCAGTATTAGATAGAGACATACACACACGCAGCCAGGGTACCTTGTATCCGTTACCTCATGGCCAGGTGACAAGTGAGGTACAATTGTTATCAGTATTAGATAGAGACATGCACACACAGAGCCAGGGTACCTTGTATACGTTACCCTATGGCGAGGTGACATGTGATGTAAATCGGCATCAGTATTAGATAGAGACATGCACACACGGAGCTAGGGTAGCTTGTATCCGTTACCCCATGACGAGGTGACATGTGATGTACAATCGTTATCAGTATTAGATAGAGACATTGACACACACAGCCAGGGTACCTTGTATCCGTTACCCCATGGCGAGGTGACATGTGATGTACAATCGGCATCAGTATTAGATAGAGACATGCACACACATAGCCAGGGTACCTTGTATCCGTTACCCAATGGCGAGGTGACAAGTGATGTACAATCGGGATCAGTATCAGATAGAGACATGCACACACGCAGCCAGGGTACCTTGTATCCGTTACCCAATGGCGAGGTGACAAGTGATGTACAATCGGGATCAGTATCAGATAGAGACATGCACACACGCAGCCAGGGTACCTTGTATCCGTTACCCCATGGCGAGGTGACATGTGATGTACAATCGGGATCAGTATTAGATAGAGACATACACACACGCAGCCAGGGTACCTTGTATCCGTTACCCAATGGCGAGGTGACAAGTGATGTACAATCGGGATCAGTATCAGATAGAGACATGCACACACGCAGCCAGGGTACCTTGTATCCGTTACCCCATGGCGAGGTGACATGTGATGTACAATCGGCATCAGTATTAGATAGAGACATACACACACGCAGCCAGGGTACCTTGTATCCGTTACCCAATGGCGAGGTGACAAGTGATGTACAATCGGGATCAGTATCAGATAGAGACATGCACACACGCAGCCAGGGTAGCTTGTATCCGTTACCCCATGGCGAGGTGACATGTGATGTACAATCGGGATCAGTATTAGATAGAGACATACACACACGCAGCCAGGGTACCTTGTATCCGTTACCCCATGGCGAGCTGACAAGTGATGTACAATCGGGATCAGTATTAGATAGAGACATGCACACACGCAGCCAGGGTAGCTTGTATCCGTTACCCCATAGCGAGGGGACATGTGATGTACAATCGGCATCAGTATTATGTAGAGATATACACACAGCCAGGGTACCTTGTATCCGTTACCCCATTGCGAGGTACCATGTGATGTACGATCGGCATCAGTATGATATAGAGACATGCATACACGCAGCCACGGTGCCTTGTATCCGTTACCCCGCGAAGACCTGAGATAGGAATGTGTCAGCGGGTGTGCAAGCTTTATTCAGCAAAATTCAACCTTACTGATTTATTATTTGACTTAACAATAATGGAATGTGGACCACATCAGTGAATGCAAGCATGTTCAATGATCCATGTGAATGCAAGCATGTGCAATGATCCATGTGAATGCAAGCATGTTCAATGATCCATGTGAATGTAAGCATGTTCAATTATCCATGCGAATGCAAGCATGTGCAATGATCCATGTGAATGCAAGCATGTTCAATGATCCATGTGAATGCAAGCATGTTCAATTATCCATGCGAATACAAGCATGTTCAATGATCCATGTGAATGCAAGCATGTTCAATGATCCATGTGAATGCAATCATGTTCAATTGCAGTCCCATGATGCACTCGAGATCTGTCCTGACCGGGAGGCCCTGCAGAGGTTATACGAACCCAATGCTGATTACACAGACCAGGCTGTTTACAAACAGTTTCCATATAGCTTCAACATATCAGTCACACATATCCATATACACAAGGTAAAACGCTCACCTCAACATACTACTGTCCAACCAACGTGAATTGTGCAAACATAATTATATTGAACAACCACATCATTCAGTTATCATGAAGAACTGTCACGTAACTTATGTATCTTGAAACACATATCATGTGCACAACTCTTTGTGTTTACAGTATAATATATCCAACTGATGTACCAACAGAAAACTGCGTTTATAACAAATACGCTTGTAACGAACTGATAGACATAACGAACTTTTGCTGTTTTCATCCAAGCCACTTGCAAAATATCTCATTGAAAATGAATGTAACGAACTACGGTTATAACGAACAAAATTTTGTGGTCCCTTTGAGTTCCTTATAACCGTAGTTGATACACATTGGCAAGTCATGTACTCTGTTCCTCCTATAACACTCGGTCCTCGGTACCCGCATCCAAGCCAGTCAACACCACGGGGTTGTCAGCTGCAGACTGGGAGGGATTCCGTTCCCTCCTCTGACAAGGTCTGCCAAGGTCTGCCTCCTCTGACAAGCCACTTGCAAAATATCTCATTGAAAATGAATCTAACGAACTACGGTTATAACGAACAAAATTTTGTGGTCCCTTTGAGTTCCTTATAACCGTAGTTGATACACACTGGCAAGTCATGTACTCTGTTCCCCTATAGTGGTCCCTTTGAGTTCCTTATAACCGTAGTTGATACACACTTGCAAGTCATGTACTCTGTTCCCCTATAGTGGTCCCTTTGAGTTCGGTATAACCGTAGTTGTCCCTTTGAGTTCCTTATAACCGTAGTTGATACACACTGGCAAGTCATGTACTCTGTTCGCCTATAGTGGTCCCTTTGAGTTCGTTATAATCGTAGTTGATACACACTTGCAAGTCATGTACTCTGTTCCCCTATAGTGATCCCTTTGAATTCGTTATAACCGTAGTTGATACCCACTGGCAAGTCATGTACTCTGTTCCCCTTTAGTGGTCCCTTTCAGTTCGTTATAACCGTAGTTGATATACACTGGGAGTCAGGTTCTCTGTTCCCCTATAGTTGTCCCTTTGAGTTCGTTATAAACGTAGTTGATATACACTGGCAAGTCATATACTCTGTTCACCTATAGTAGTCCCTGTGAGTTCGTTATAACCATAGTTGATACACACTGGCAAGTCATATACTCTGTTCCCCTATAGTGGTCCCTTTGAGTTCGTCATAACCATAGTTGATACACACTTGCAAGTCATGTACTCTGTTCCCCTATAGTGGTCCCTTTGAGTTCGGTATAACCGTAGTTGATACACATTGGCAAGTCATGTACTCTGTTCCCCTATAGTTGTCCCTTTTAGTTCCTTATAACCGTAGTTGATACACACTGGCAAGTCAGGTACTCTGTTCCCCTATAGTGATCCCTGTGAGTTCCTTATAACCGTAGTTGATACACACTGGCAAGTCATGTACTCTGTTCCCCTATAGTGGTCCCTTTGAATTCGTTATAACCGTAGTTGATACACACTGGCAAGTCAGGTAGTCTGTTCCTCCTATAACACTCGGTCCTCGGTACCCGCATCCAAGCCAGTCAACACCACGGGGTTGTCAGCTGCAGACTGGGAGGGATTCCGTTCCCTCCTCTGACAAGGTCTGCAAGAGATGTCAGGGTCATATGAGGGAGATATGGGGAGGAAAACACAACAGCGTAGCCTGCTGAGGAGCGAGGAGATGTATGGCAGCTTGTAGGGGTCATCTGTACACACATCTTCACGTACTATTCCTGATGACCTGTCTTGCCTTCTGGAGAGGCCTCGTATTTCTGGCGTACCTGGGATATAATAAGGCATTAGTTTATAAGGAACACGCTTATGACGAACTGATGGATATAACTGTGTTTCTTGCACTTGCTGTATGTTTTAGTCGAAAGTTACCGAGCCTGAAGGTTTCCTTCCAAACGAAAATAGAAACACTCGCGAGACAGCAAAACAGGGTCTTAGTGAGTGAGTGAGTGAGTGAGCGAGTTCAGTTTTACGTCGCTTTTAGCAATATTCTAATATCACGGCAGGAGACATACATTGTACCCATGTGGGGAATCGAACTCGTGCCTTCGGCGTAACGAGCAACCGCTATAACCACTGGGCCAACCCACCGCCACAAACAGGGTCTTACCTGGAGCTAGATTATCAAGGGTGCAGCCAACAAAACTGGACACAAACATAGGGGTGGACAGCAGAGTGACGATGACCTGGTCAAATTCTTTTTTTCCTGGAGTGGAAAGCGCAAACCTTCACCATCGTGATATATATGTTTATGAGTGAGTTAGGTTTTACATAGACTAACAACTAGTCTCTGAAATGAACATATTTTACAGACAAAAGGATCAAAGTGAAAAAAATCAAAATATAATAAAAAGGAGCCCTGAGACTTTCTCCATCCTGAAGCTGTGGAAATCTCGACTTGCCACATTTTCTAGACTTGCGTGGGACTCCTTGGATATATTTGCTTCAGGGTCTGTATGACAGACTAGGTTTTACACCACTAGGAACACTGTTACAGTCGTCTTCATATGGATGGAAGTTCGAAGTGATGTAAGTCTTTGACGTTTACAACCTTAGTGAAACCCACCAGCATAGAATATCCATCTGTCTTTTTGTGTGTTTTCTAAACCAACAGGATGCCGAATATTGTCTTTAAAAATATGAAATAAAATAAGTAACTTCAGATCGCTTGGCAATAGTATTTCAATCAATTCATCGTGTAGATCGAGTCGCTTTGCTTCGGAAACATTTAATCAATGTAGACGAAGAATGGTCAATCTGAAGAGTATAGTTTAATCCCATAATGGCATAAATTCCCACAGCTAAAGCTAAGGCAAGGCAACGTCTATTTTTTTTACGCCAGAATTTAAAAAAAAATATTGCTCGGGTATGATGGGTACTGACAAAGCTTGAACCATAATGAGACCGAATTAGAAATTCGAATTGCAATGTATATTATATGTCATGAATAAGTGATAATTGTGTTTTAATTATGTTTGATTTTTGGTTGCATGTGACCTTTAATTCATTCCCGCATTGCCGGTACGAGTATACAGTATTAGGGCCCGATAGTAACAAGTCCTTATAAGCGTGTTCCAGTAGAGTTCTTAATTCATTCACGCATTGCCGGTACGAGTATACAGTATTAGGGCCCGATACTAACAGTCCGCGGACCCAGTCGAGCTTAATTCAACGAAGGTATTCCATTCAAGGCCTATACTGACAATAACGCTCACACGCGGTCAATATTCAATCGTGATAACAGTGACATGCTATGTAACGGCTACGATTTGTACGCGTGTGAGGGGTGTCGTGGCAAATTGACGAAATGAAAACATTTCAACCTTACATAAAAAAACAGTTTATTGACAGATATTAAAGGTCACATGCAACGTAAAACACAACTTTGCAGATTCTGATACCTTTCAGTATGGACTGAAAAACCCCCCGCGAAATCTGAGTTCAAACGATTCACTAAATTCACCCCAGCTTGGGGTGAAAAGTGGTTTCAACAGCTGGGCTGGGCTCATAGCGCATGCGCAGTGAATAGGTTCTCGCAGCTTGGAAGCGGGATGTCCGAATTATAAGGTCGTCAGAAGGAGTAGTCTAATCAAAACAAATAGTAAATAATCTACTCGTTACATACAAGAACCTTGTTAGGATCTAGATCTACTCAGCTATGTGTCAGCCGGTGAGGCGTTCGACATTTCAAGACCGAAAACCTTCGCTGGCGGTGAGTACTCGGTGAAGGCTTTGATGTGAGCTATTTTTCTAATGTTTTGTTGATATTTAAGAGGCGCGAGCTTTTTTATATGTTATGACAGTAGATTACCGATTTAACTGTTTATATAATTTCATTTGTCTATTTCACCATACGGTCTTCTTACCGAGTCACTTTCTCAGTTTGATACTTAAAAGCAATGTCATTATTTAGCGTTGACAGAATTTCTAACTGTGATATAGATATGTCTTTGTCACAGACAGAACTCAATGTCTGTTTCGTTGACACCTATGTGTCTGCCTGCCTGTCTGCTAATGACAATATGCAACTTCGATCACTGACCACATGCAATTTGAACTTAACACCTACCAGGCTATACACCATAAACAAAACGCATTGATTTATGGCTCGTGCACCCGAGTTCGGTCTCTGTCACATTATGTAATTACACAGACAGGCAGGTGTGATACTTGTACACATGACATGTTATGATGTCTGTTGATTGCAAAATGTTATACACAAAAAATGAGCATGTATTTACAAAACCCAACATCTCTATATACACACACACAATGAGCCGTGAAGGTATCAGCAAATGAACCAGCCAATGCAAGTATTCGTTACATATGGGTGCACACCCACCCGCTCTGACTGGGTTCGGTATCAAGGGTGCTTCGTTTCGAGGGAAGTAAACCCAAGCACAAAATATTGCACTTTTGATTTGCGATTGTACGCTTATAATGTTGTTTATATGTTTTCTTCATAATCAGCGAAGTAGATTATATGTCATGAATAAGTGATAATTGTGTTTTAATTATGTTTGACTTTTTGGTTGCATGTGACCTTTAAGTCATTAAGCCCGAGAGCCACTTCACTGCTCAACACCTGGCTCCTCGCTCGCTGTGGCGAGACTAATTAGTGCTACGACGTACGATGTTTCCTAGTGTGGGGATGCTACGAACTTTTATAACGAGCAAACGTTCTATCGTTCTGCTTTGTCGAAATTATGATCGGAAACCAACCGCGGCTCGTGATTGAATCGATTCTTTCGAACGTCTAAGGACGCTATCAGAGACAAAGAACAAGACGTCACGTGGTCGAATGCCTCTGATTGGGTGGAATTTTAATCGGAAACCAATCAATACGACGCTTCCTAAGCCACACCTTTTCTGACCAAAGAGAGAGGTATACAACATACCTGTATTGATGGAGTTGACGTTCTTGGCCACCCAGTCCGGCAGCAGCAGGCCCAGAGCCATGGAGAATCCCATGATCATCAGATTCCGGGAGGATGAGAGATTCACCAATCGGAACATGGACACGCCTACGGCAATTACCATGCTCATTGTCACCAAGCCAAATCCACCAATCACAGGGTCGGGAATTAGAGAAAAGAGCGCTCCGAACTTGCCAATGATGCCCATTAGGATGGTGAGGAAGGCAGCCGTCACGAACACAGCTCGGCTGGCCACCTACAGGAATAACCATTCCACAAAAGTGAATGTGACACGTGGGCAGCATAAATTTATTTTCGAAATTTCTCAGTAAAACAGGGGAGGTAACGACAGTTTAGGCTTGTCAACTCCATATTTTCTAGCGTGAAACTGCATTGCCTTATTTCAGAGTTTATTACACAACAGATAATTATGAATACTAAACCTTGCGACGAGTAAGCTATCATGAAGGTCTCAGCTTGAAATGACTTGCTTACAAAAGATGCTTGCAATTGCTTGCTTGTTTTACCTTCCGGATTATGAATACATGGTTATGAGACATTGTCCTTATGTGAGCACATGTCCACAAAAGGTTCGTCCTTGTGATAGCACCCCGATCATGAAGAATTACCAACATAAAGTTTAGCATTTTCTAATGTATAACCAATTATCAGCATTTATCCTTGTGACGGCTAGTACGCAACATTGTGAATGACCAGTCCAGGAGTTATATCTTAATGATGGATCCGAAATTACGAATACCGAACTATTTCTATTGATCACAGACCCATCAATAGGGCCCTTAAAGATCACATATACTCTAGGGGGTACAAATATATAAATCAGTAATTGGCATCACTATAAATGAAATCCCGTCATTAAAACTACTCATTTCGATCTTTGATTAACTTAAATCGACCTTTTTGACAACAAGGCACAATTCTCACCCGCGAACGAAATTTCAACCAATCAGATATTGAGGTTTGTATAAACCTGAAATCGTGACAATTGTGAAAAATGAAAGCTATATGTTCTCATAATCTACTGTCATTTAATTTTGTTACCTGCTTTGCCTAGCTTCCGAGTTACAACTTGTTTGTCAAAATCGCTTGGTTTCGCTAGGCCTTATTTGTTCGGGCCAGACGCGAGTGATAGCGTAAACGACGATCAGTCTCGCTCATCACGGTTACGGTTAATTTCTTCAACCTAAACAGTGCGACATTAGGAAGGGTGGATGCCCATATCAGATACAGTTATTTGAAAATATCCCCGGTAGTTCTTGTCTGATTGTAATAAAGTATCAAAGCAGTGTGGGCTTTTTCAGGTTTTCTAATGCCTGGATGGTATAATGACTGATCCAAATTGATCCCATTTCTGTGTGTTTTTTTCACCTCGATACTTAATCATGTCATGTAAAAATATGAGGTCTATTACGTATGATATTAAAAACGGACATTTGATTTATTTGAATCCGTAAACTAAACAACCCCACTTTGCCATTGCCAGAAGAATCTGAAAATCTACTTAGGTAAATAGGTACATACAGTTTTAGCACACAGCAAATGCTTCTATGTATTTCTTATGCCACAATGAAGTTCTGTCTGTATTTTCAAAACAGTGTCGGCCCACAAGTTTTTACATGCAATTAAAATTGCATGCACTACAACAATTAATACTCCCTTGTTGTAACTCGTGTTAGGTGGTATAAACCTACACATGGTATAAGTAGTAATAACACCACTTAGATTACCCGACAAAGGTTCCCATGACCACTTAGATTACCCGACAAAGGTTCCCATGACCACTTAGATTACCCGACAAAGGTTCCCATGACCACTTAGATTACCCGACAAAGGTTCCCATTTGTCATTTCTTGTGTCTGGAGTAAATACTCAACATTATTAATAAAGGTCTGATGTGGAAAATGTATTACAGGTTATGTATTATGCGCATGGAAGTGCAGCGAGAAGAATTAGCAGCCGAGTTACAAGAACAAACATCGATCAAAGTATTAACCGATAACACGCTGGTTGATTCAATACTTTTGTCTTGCACATTGGATTTGTCAAAAGGTGGGATTTATGTATGTAGATTTACTAATCTAAACTGAATACACTCTGTCGTAAAATGTCTGGGTAAAAACAACGTCCTTCTTTCAAGGTGGGTGTCAATATAATACTCCTTACAATAGTATTGTTACTTCGACCACAACCTCGCTTCAGAGGAAGAAATCGTTATGTTACTAGTTGTGTCATGGAAAATCTTATTGGTCATCAATCATATACATATTTTACTACAACTAGTAAGTAGTTCTAATTCTTTAACTTCCGAGAAGCGATCTGAACACAAATAAGATATATCATTCCAGGCTTCCACAATGCTCGCTTCGCACTCACAAACATAACCCATTTAGCAAGAACTACTGGTCCGGTGGAAATCAGTGCATGGTGACAACATCACCCGACCCCTAGGAGCAATTGTCGGAAACGCAACGATTCGGCATGTCTTTGCTGACGTCAAGGAATCAGCAAAATGACGAGCTTGTTACACACTTTATATACAACTAACTGAAAATCCTTCCTCACATAACGTCACTTCCGGTTCACTGCAGCGCTCTGGCGGCAGAGTTAAGTAACCTCTCTGTGGTTTAGTTGGCGGGCTAGAGTGAACCAGGCGACTATTTGGCAACTTATAATCGCTCTGTATTAATTAACCACAGGTGTTTAAAGAACGAATTTGGCGTTCCGCTTAAGACTAACCACAAATCTTTCATATGTAATGGTTAAAAGAGTACAAACAAAAAGTTTGTTCTTTAAGTAGGTCACGGCACTTCGCGAGACCTTAGTACTTCCAGTGACAAACGACGTTTCATACCATGGTCTCATGGTTGTCAGTTGACAGGAATGAATCGATATTCCTTGAAGATATAACAAATATCCGATCTAACCATCCCGAAATTAGCCAACTATTACGACTGTCAATTGCTGTGACAACCAAGCATGGTTGAACACTTGGTCCGGTCTAGTAAAGTTATATTAGGCTGTCGCGCAATTTCGAACCAGAACTGGTTCTTGTATATATATATTTGTCACCGGAAATCTAAGAACGGAAGTAAACTGGGCCCCGTCTAGGATATCGCAAGTTGGCGCGCGCAAGAGGAGCCGGGAACCAGTTTAGTACTGGAAGTAGCGCCTCGCGAGACTTACAGGCCCTATATCACCATGTGACTGATCACTGTTACCTGTTTCTTACCTTTGTGACAGCGATAACGCCAAGGCTCTCTACGAACACAACACTTGCACACACTCCCCCTAGCATTCCGCTGACAGCACCAGACAACCCGTCCACTGCCAAACCTCTGTTGATGGCGTGAGAGGGTGGGGGAGGAACTTCTGTTCCAAGAGCAACTGTTTGATAGATGCCAGGAAGTTGAATCACAACTATCATGGTGATAGTTAGCATGGACACATAGCCCGAGCCGCTGATAGTTGGTGGCCCATATTTAACTGCAAATGCAACACACATCATACAAATGAGTCATATTTCAGCAAACTCTTAGAGCCAGAAAATATTCCTCACATGACAGCTTTCTACCCAAGTCCCTGATTTAGGCGTAACTTTGATTTAATTTAAGTATACGGTAGTTTGAATGGTTTGAAACACAAAAATATAATAGTACTTTGGTTTTAGCAGGGCTCCTTTTCATTATATTATTTTTCTTTTTACTATGAACTTTTTTCAGTACAATATGTTCATTTTAGAGACTAGTTGTTAGTCTAGCTTTCAGGGGGTCTGTCATACAGACCGTGAAGCAAATATATCCAAGAAAGCCCACGCAAGTCTAGGAAATGTGGCAAGTCTAGATTTCCTCAGCTTCAGGAAAGGAAGAAAGTCTCAGGGCTTCTTTTCATTATATATATTTTTTTTTTACTATGAACATTTTTCAGTAAAATATGTTCATTTCAGAGACTAGTTGTTAGTCTAGCTTTCAGGATGTAGTGGTACAAAGCGATCTTCGTGCTAAGGTGATCGTAACTCCCATACATTAACACAGACTTCCGACAATCGCAAGGTTATTAATTACAAAGGCTGACTAGTACTTTGACTGTTCATATTAGTTCTACCTACATGGTAAAGGAATGTAAAACCATCCTGCGTCTTGGAGGGCGCTCATTCGGACATCTGTTCTAGCCATGTGACCATGAATGGTTGAGTTTCTAGGCAACATGTCTGTCACAGTCAGCACGTGACATACGATGAAGGATGCAGCCATTGCTAAAAGCATCTGTTGACGAAACATTTGTAAAACCCGTTGGAAATATTAACTGTTTTTATTTCGATGACAATCAATGAATGTGACGATAAAGCATTTTTAAAGGCAATGGGTTTGCAAAGAGAAATCAGTTTCAAGGTATTTGTATTGTGATTATAAGAGAAAGGATAATGTAGGTAAGAACTCATTAACTTAAAGCATGTTATTCTAACATAACAGTGTAAACGAATCATTGGGAAGGTATAAAATCCATATTTGCCTGAACTTTCTTCTACATTTTCGACGTGAATGAAATCCAGAGAAGCTACAGTAGTAGCGTTAGACTGCTAGTAATGTATTTATTGTTACATACTAGTTGCCAAATACTTACCGCATTGAGCTGAAACAACGGGTACCGAATAACGTGGCACTTCTTCTCTCCATTACACGCTGGAAACGGAAGTTTCACTTTGACGAGAAACAGCGAAAACAGCAGGATGAGAAGTATTGACCTGTTGAATGATAAAAACGCCGTGCAATGATAAAATGCAAAACTGATATATGTGTATAATGCAGTACAGCAATTGTGGACACCTGATTTGATTTCAGTCCTTTTAAGCATCGTGTACCCTAGTTTTTGTTGGAAAACAACCCTGAGGTCTCATTAACGACACCATGGCTAGATTCAGAGAGATCATTTCTTTATATATTTATAAGGACACAAATGGTCCAATGCCTCGACTGACTGTATCTTGTATCAGATATGTACTCTTGTTGGACACCCGCCCTCAGAACTGGTTAATGACACCATGGACATACATATAAAGGGCACATATGGCCACCAATGGTCAAATTATGCGAACTCGCCACCTTTTGCTGGGCAGAGATTCAGTCATTACGATTGATAGGGTTCAGTTATAGAGGTTTCAAATCAAAGGTACCCATGACCGATTCTTGAATGGTCTGCACCATAACTATGATCAGTGCTTTCACCAAATAGGATAACGCCTGTGGTCTGCCTCATATTCGTCTTTACGAATGGAGCGGTGGGGTAGCCCAGTGGTTAAA
Source organism: Haliotis rubra (assembly GCF_003918875.1). Taxonomy (NCBI): domain Eukaryota; kingdom Metazoa; phylum Mollusca; class Gastropoda; order Lepetellida; family Haliotidae; genus Haliotis; species Haliotis rubra. The sequence continues at coordinate 550,791 of NW_025767350.1, read as the reverse complement.
GCGTTCGCTCGTCACGTAGAAGACCCGTGTTTGATTCCTCACATGGGTACAATGTGTGAAGCCCATTTCTGGTGTCCCCCGTCCTAATATTGCTGGAATATTGCTAAAAGTGGCGTTAAACTAAACTCACTCACGCACTCACTCTTTGCGAATGGTGGCATGACATCATAAATACCAAAACCTGTCTGAAATGGTTTTTAATTTAATGAACAAAGCTTTATAAATATAGATAAAACATTTACGTTTGGGCTTAATGTTCAGACAGCTGGACAATTACCAACGTCTGGTGACACGTAGTACAAGCTACAAGATACCAGGCTACAAGCTTCCTTAGTTATGTCCGCACACTGGAACCGTGTACACGTACAGAGGATCACCCCTATTACTCTATACCACGTGTATGGCTTGTGGGACAAAGGGTCACCCATTGTACACCCTGTACTTACATGCTGGCGATGCCCCAGTGTTGTTCGCACAGTGGTATCATGTACCCACAGAGCGTCACCCCAATGGTTGTCACACATGGCGCTACTGTCAGCGGCCCGATGAACTTCATTATGAATCCAAGGATTCCCGAGATGCCAAGAAGAAACTGAGTTCCAGATGCCAACATCAGGTTACCCTGGATCTGAATACGACGATGTGTTCAACGAGTGTTGTAATTTTATACGCTTCTCCTTTCTCACACTGTGCAGTTCTCCTTCTTCCTATTCCTGAGGAGAGACATTCTACCGGATATAAAGACCGTATATAAAGTCACATCGATACTTCTTCCCACTTAGACATATTCGTTGACCACTGTAGTGTTTGATGGTCTTGCAAAGCGAAAATAAAAGATGCCCAACTACCTCTCCTTGTGCCTTTCAGTGTATTGTAGCAAGGGCAGCCTGAAGTCCTCCGCAAGTGAGACTTTGAGTCTGATCATCTTGTTTAACAGTTATGCCATCATTGCAGTCGTGTTTTATGAGGATAAAGCAATAACAGAAATGCCCAACTCTCCTCTTACGTTCCAGTCTGGGAGAGTTCATACAATCTCGGGAGGGTTATAAGCTGTGATTAAAGTTACCCCGTTCCTTCTTCACGCTGTCGTTTTTTGGGAAGCGCAATCACTTTTGCTCACTAAAATGAACCGACCTCAAACATACGTAGCTGGGACAGAAAGGATCCAAGGATATACTTTGAATTCCAGTCTTACTCCTTACCTAGTTCCCTGGATCTTCCCTTGCCTAGATCCAACTTCCTTGTGGTTTGTCATGATTGTCTAACCAGACTTCTGCACCCCTCTTTCCTAGCCTGGGAGAAATCCAGTGTGATATTTTACAATACGTAGTGTGTTTCGAACAGTTTTCCTATCTCCAATCCTTCCCTAAACTATCCGCATTCAAGCCTGGTTGCGATTTGCACGAATATGAGTGATTCAGGAAGAGCAGGATGACAACAGGCCATATGACTCGGGAGCTCGAACAGCTGAGCTGGCTGAACAGGATGTACAACAAATGTCCCATTGGCCACAGCAGGGAGTCGTTCAGGTGAGGTGGGTTATTTAGGCCGGAAACAGGTCAGATAATCTCTCCACTCAGAGATCGAGGAAGAACGATAAATCCACAGTGTGAGGTAGGATAAGTATTCATAAATGTAATACTTTATTGTAAACTTGTCAATAATCAATGGAGTCTGGAACAGAGATTTACTTGTTTACTCACATGGTTTATTTATTTTCTGCATTTTCATTCAAAAGTTCGACATAATCTATAACATAGTAAATTGTAGTGAACTTATTTCGTTGCATGTTGCAGTATCAAAGACATTTTTATAACCTCTCTCAGCCGAATCTTCCAAGGAGATGTCCCGTTTCCTTCCACATGTTCCTGCAGTGACTCTTTGGAAATAAAACACCTCCATGCAACATTCTGCATAAGGTTATAGTTTCACAATATCATATTATTTCGTTTTTATCTGAAGTTTTCTTCAGTTTCTTTGGGAAGAACTGCACACTTTAACGTTAAAGCATCTTGTTTCCGATTTGAAAGTAAAATAGGTAATTTGTGTTACACTTTTTGTAAGTAAACCAATCACAATAGAATATAAAGACAGCAACAATGCAAATTCTATGCTCAATATCTACCTCCTCCCGAACTGAATTGGTGTTTGCCCCTTGATGCAAGACGATAAGATACTGTATGAACATTTACCATCTGACCATTTCGGGTCACTCAGGGTGGCAGTGATAGCTATGATGAAGCCACTGTTGGATCCCTGGACAAGTGGGAGTCTGAAGCAGCGAGAATACCAATGCGAACATCATCAAAGGATAATGAAGACACAAACTTGAACATGCCCCATCGCCTTCAAAATCCTAACATCCTCAAATACTTCCACTGGAATTTGGGTAATTTGGCTAGAAATGTATAGTCGTGGATTCTGATGCCATTTTTTTTAGATTTGGTCTTTCTTTCACGAAGCCTCGCTACACCTGAAACACTGTTCTAAGCAGCATAAACCCAAAACACTGAATCTTATTCACTCTTCATTGCAAGTGGGTTGGTGAAGGCACATTCCTTCTTTGAAGGGCATGACGTTTTCTACCCACGATAGTGTAGGATAGATTCTACCTGCCTTTTTATCAGTTAATGAAATAGAGTACAGACCTCTCGTCTTCTTGATGTCGATAATACAACGTGGAAAGTCCCAAGAGTGTTCAAGAACACGTGTATAAGGGTCGGCCACTTATCAACGTGCTGGGTGCTAGTGATGTAGATTTTGGGATAGATATTTCTTATTTGTGTGTACTACAAGATTTAATTGTATTCACTGAAACAAGAAGCAGAACCCTTTACCTTTTAACAATAGGGTTTCTTCAAATCATTCAACACGTCCTCTTAACAATTCATCGTTGTTAAATTCGACATGACATAAGTTTTGTCAGTACTTTCTAGCACAGCTTTCATTGTTTTAAACGAAACCACGCCCCCCTTCCAAAATAGTAAATGGTCAATCATGTGGCTTTTTTATCTTAGGTAATAATGATAAATAATGATTGAATTTATAAAGCACTAAAATACTCCAGGCACCAAGTGTCTGCTCTAAGCGCTATGATGAGTATATAGGAAGGAGTAGGGACACGGAAATCTAGCAGTGATAGTATTTTCTGGAATGTCTTTAATGAGATTTAAAGTTGTCTAGGGTTGGTGATATCACGGGGAAGAGAGTTCCAGAGAGAAGGAGCAGCCTAGCTGAATGACCGATAGCCAAATGACTTCAGATAGGGCTTTGGTATCTCCAGAAGATCAAGATTTGCTGATCTAAATGTTCTCACAGGATTGTGCTTGGAGAATAGGTCACTTAAGTAACTTGGCGCAGTTGTGTGAAAGCACTGATAAGCAAGTGTGAAAGTCTTTGATAAGCAAGTGTGAGAGTCTTAAATTCTACTCTTGCTCGCACTGGCAGCCAGTGCAAGGACTTCATGACAGGCGTGATGTGATAGCGCTTCTTTGTTCTGCTGATGATCCTTGCACCAGTGTTCTGCACCTTCTGGACTGACTGACTGACTGAGTTTTGGTTTTACGCCGCTTTTAGCAATATTCCAGCAACATCACGGCGGGGGACACCAGAAATGGGCTTCACACATTGTACCCATGTGGGGATTCAAACCCGGGTCTTCGGCGTGACGAGCCAACGCTTTAACCAATAGGCTACCCCACCGCCCCTGCACCTTCTGGAGCTTTGTGAGGACTCTCTCTGGCAAGCCGTAATACAGACTGTTGCAATAGTCTAATCGTGATTGAACTAAAGAGCGTACAAGGACACATGTGGCTTCCCTGGGGAGGTTAGGTGTGGTGGTTAGGTGTTAACCGCAGGATGTGTTTTGTTCTAATTAAATGTGTCTATGGAAGTAAAGCTGCAAAGTCTAACCTAGCTCTGAGAAACATTGTACGTTGTCCAATAACGTTCGCAGTATGTATTTGGCTGTATATATTTTCTGTTTACCATTTCCCACAGGACCTGAATTATCATTCCGACGTGAAATCGAAAACGTTTTTTTCGTTTTCAGTTGCGGTGTGGAAATTCATGCTCACGTGTGACACAAGAACATTCTCATCCCTGCACACTCCTGAACAGAACGGCGAGCTTCATCTACATTTATTCAAAAAATGTTTCCGAAGCAAGGTAACTAGAGTGAGTGAGTGAGTTTGGTTTAACATCGCATTCAGCAATATTCCAGCTATATGGCGCCGGTCTGTATATAAGCGAATATGGACCAGACATTCCAGTGATCAACAGCATGAACATCGATCTGCGCAATTTGGAACCGATGGCATGTGTCAACCAAGTCAGCGACCCTGACCACCCGACCCCGTTAGTCGCCTCTTACGACAAGCATGGGTTACTGAAGATCAATATTCTAATCCGGACCTTCACGGGTCAGGTAACTCGATCTACAACACATATGTATTTAAAAACTCTTAACAAGTGACTTAAATTTTTCAATTCCATAAAGTACGTTACACAATGAGTGAAAAACGTTGTCTCGACTACCCGCTCTCTTGATTGGCGAAGAAAGGGATGCGAAACAGGTACAAATACGGGTGGCATTGTTGATGTTCATGTAATCTTATGGCCTCCCCAGTCAGTTGAACGACATGGTGTTGAACTTCACGGCTGCGATAGGGACCTTGAACCCATTTGGAGAACTGAAGTTTGGCGGTGGGTGAGAATTGGTCTTTGGTGTGACGAGTGTAGGCTGTAACCACTAGGCTACCCCACTACCCCTTCTTTAGTTACAGCCTGGTTAGAACAGATACACCTACCTACATCCAAAACATATCTGCAACAGGCTGGCCAACCCGGATGTGAACAAGCACAGACTCAGCATCTCTGACCTCACTTCCGGTAGCTCATCAGCTCCAATTCGATTGGTTATCAACACAGCAGCAGCTAAAGCCCCGACTATGACAAGCAGCGCCTGCTGATTTGTGAAACAAAGTTTCATATAAATAGCAACTACTTGCCCAACAGAACTACTTTAAAATGTTTTAAATGTTTCAAGAAATATGCAAACTGGGAAAATGATGGTCAGATTCACAGATATCTTTGTGATAAGTCCGGACCAATCAGAACGGTTACAGATGCTCTGGATGTGTTAAATTGTTTTGTTTGTTTGTTTTTTGTTTAACGCCACACTCGGCAATATTCCAAATGTATGATCTGTAAACAGTCAGGTAAGTAACCCACAGATTGACATCATGAGCATCGATTTACCCAGTTGGGATACGATGAAATGCACATGCTGAAGTTCAATTCTTACCCGTACCTTCACCAATATATTATTATGTATGTCATTGTAACCACAACGTCGTAATATACGATAGTTCTATAAATCACAATTTTGCATTGAATAGATTCAGGTATGTACAGGCCGGAACAATATAGCTGGAATAGTGCTGACCGCCGCGTAAAACGTTGGCTTCAGATGGACCTGATCACAAATGGTTTGTTTATTTACCTGAATTCCATAGATGGGCCATAACACAGGTGAAGGAGGCTTGTCTACGGTGTAGAGGAGCCTGTTGTGGCTGATATCCATTTCCACGATCTGGTCTTCAGAGGCGGGCTCTTGGTGGTTCGGACAACCATCCATAGTTTGTTCTCCATGCACGATCTGGTCCTCGGTTGCGGGCTTTTGGTGGTTCGGACAACCATCCATTATTTGTTCTCCATGCACGATCTGGTCCTCGGTTGCGGGCTCTTGGTGGTTCGGACAACCATCCATAATCTGTTCTACATGCACGAACTGGTCTTCGGAGGCGGGGGTCTTTGTTGAAAATGCGCAGTCTTCCGTAATAGGCTCTTATTCATCCAGACAGTCAGCCCCAGTGTTTAGTTGTTCTGTATCTGTATTTCAAGAATAGTGTTAATCACCGATGAACACACATGCATATTCATAAACTAGAATGTAAACATTAAAAAGAAGATATTTCACCGTGTGTATCGGTGACGAGGTGTTTAACTTCTCGAACAAGTGCAGTTGCAATTTGATATTTATAATCCAAACCCTGAATCAAAGAAGGTCGTTAAACTTTACCTCTCCTTTCAAAACCTGCAAAAAATTCGGGATAGCTTCAAGTTGCGTTCTCAGCCTGTGGGTTTAGGTAACTACATCTGGTGTTGGAGTGTCCCAAGAGGGAACTTATAGTGTTTCAGTTTAACGATCCCACTAAATAACGAAAGGTAGTTGAAATCATACCATTGTTTGCCACAATATCCCCGCCACTAAAGAAGAATGAACTATAACATATTTACTAGTTTTTATCTATATTTACTAGTTTTTATCTATATTTACTAGTTTTTATCTATATTTACTAGTTTTTATCTTTTGGTCACACAGAAGATTACTTTTTGTGTGGTGTTGTTTTCAGTCAAGGTCACTTCTCAGAATATTCTCCTAACTCTGAAGATATTTCAGGAATATAGTAAATGTGAATGTATAGATGCAGATGCACATATCCACTGTCAGTATCAGTGTGTATTAGGGCTGGGACGGGTCCAAATGTTCTATCCGGGTACTCCACCCCCTATTACACCACCCTTCCCTGATACCCGTAATGTTAATTCCTGACATCAAATTTGTAAGAAATGTCAATATATTCTTCAGCTCAGAGGCTAAACTTTCTGAATATCTTTACCATGTATTATATTGAAAGCAGGTGTCTGTAAATTATGTCTAAATCTTCAAAGGCAATACAACCTTTTACTCATGAAACATAATAATGGGTCCGGGTATTGCGACGGGTGAGATTTTTAAAAGTGTCATATGACCTTGAAAATAAGGTGTGTCTGCGTAATTTCCCAATGACAGCTGTCAACATACTTGAAGACATTGGGTGCAACGTAGTATGAGACATCGCGTTTACGTAAGTTTGAAAAGTAGTCAAAGAGTCATGGTGACCTTGAAGATAGGTTCAAGGCCACCCAAATCGAATGGTGTCTGCGCAATCCCCTAATATAGGCTGTCACCATATTTGAAGATATTGGGCATAACAATGCATGAGATATCGCGTTAACAAGAGTTTGAAATGTGGTCAAAGTGTCGTGGTGACCTTGAAAATAAGGTCAAGGTCACCCAGGTCGACTGATGTCTGTGTAATCCGCCAGTGTAGGTTGTCACCAAATTTGAAGACAGTGGGTACAACAGTTCATGAGATATCGCGCTAACAAGAAACGGAACGTAGGTACATACGGACGCTGCTGAATACAAAGTCCCCCGTTCCGCGTTGCGGCAGGGGACAATAAGTATCACCATACAGACTTTAAGCATGGAATAATGCATGACAGGCACATGTAGCTTTACTCTTTAGGGTTTCGAAAGATGCTACTACTTGCGGGCTAAAACAATTCTCTTAAAAGAAAAAACTCAGTAACATGTATTTTACACAAGTTAACCTTTTCTGTCATGAATCATCAACCGGTAAATATTCCATGTGACTGAAGTATCCACTGTTTCTTTAAACCAGTGAGAGGACGTCTGGGTCCTTCTTAGAAATTGGATAACACAGTCAGATGGCCAACACCCACTGGATGGCACAGTCAAATGGCCTACACCCATTGGATAAAAGAGTCACATGGCCAACCTCCATTGGATGCCTGCTGATTTTAAGCAACCTGAACATAGCCACAGACATCGATATATATCGGGTCCATGAAGCACAATTAAACTAAACCTCTGATAAAAAGGAACCCAATACTGCTGTACCCGTAAGCAAGTATTACGGGGTGGAGATATCACCCTTCAAATAATGTACACCTGTATTACCCACGGTGTACTAGCATGAGTGACGGATGGGACGGGTCGATCAACTGTGGCGCCCGTAGCAGAATAACACGAGGCATTTACCAACGTCTCATCTTGGAATACAGGCTCGCATCCTTCTTCACGTTTCCTCTTGATAGTTTGAAGATAATGATTGGGAGACGAACAAATATCAGTTCGTTCACATGACACATCATCACTTATCTTTTTTGTATCTGTATCCAAATGTTAGCAAAAGTTGCCATAGCTTGTATTTTGTAACAATTAAATCATGTTCTGTATTTAAGTATTTCTCAAAGAGTTTTAGTGGCATGTATATACTCTCTGAATGCAGTTTAACGATCGCATGTCTGACTTGAATTTGTCAAACCTACATGGTTTTTATATGTTCACCATTTTGTATGATCTGACTGCACAAGATCCGTCGACGGAGAATATTTTTCAGCATGTTAGCTGGTTTTAAGTATTCATTTATGGCATAAAATAGTGTTCTTCTTTCTGCTCCTCATTGAAAAAAAATCTGAAAACCTAAAAATTCAACTGCTTCACATTTAGTGCTTCTTGTCGGTCAACAAAGATGCATGCTATGTTAAGCACTTGTAGTGGGTGTATTTACAACACAAGGGTAATGGGAAATCAGCTCGCTTGGCAAGAGGTACCACTAATCTCCCACACAACACAAGACTGGAGTGAATAAACGTCGAGCTTATTGGACAGTCACTGAAAGATTACATAAATAGAGAATACTAGACGAAGTATTATTACATACAAATTATACGAAACGTGTGTCCTTCCTATGGTATCTGACCGGGTGAAAGTGAGGTCAGATACCATAGGAAGGACACTCGTTTCGTATAATTCGTATGTAATGAGACCAAGTGTGGTATTTTATTTATTACCCTCGTCTTACCTTAAAATTGACAAAAATAACGTACTTTTGCTATTTTTATGGTTTCAAACCGAAACCGGTCTCATAAAGAGGTTGCGGAAGAATTTTGTTGAGGAAAAACCTTTGCACTTCTTTTGACATTCGACCCGTGAAGATCCGGGGTAGAATAGGTCTTCAGCAACCCATGTGCTTGCCATAACAAGGCGACTATCTTGTCGTAAGAGGCGACTAACGGGATCGGGTGGTCAGTTTCGCTGACTTGGTTGACAAATGTCATCGGTTCCCAATTGCTCAGATCGATGCTCATGCTGTTGATCACTGGATTGTCTGGTCCAGACTCGATTATTTACAGACCGCCGCCATATAGCTGGAATATTGCTGAGTGCGGCGTAAAACTAAACTCACTCACTCACTCACTTTTGACATTCCTGAATATAGTTCTTATGTGATTACTTAATAAGGAAGACAGAACATGTTGAAACGTTTAGAATTTTAATAGCAGCTTCAAACACAAGCTTCAAAAAAAACAAATATTTCTCATTATAGAATAATAACGAACTATGAACTCATGTCACATCACTTTGCACGACATACCGTCAACCATCACTTGACGTGTTAGCCTAGGTTAGCACTTGAGTCGGCTCGGTCACTGGACGTGAAGTGGAATTCTCGAGTTTTTCCTCTACCTGACAGTGGTTGTTACCAAAGTTAATGTTAATTGTCCCCCCATAGAATGGGACAGAGAATATTGAGTTGACAAACTCAGAACGAGAAGGAGTCGGTGCGAGTGGTGGCCTAGTAGATCTACTAGCAGTGACTGTATTGGATTGAGACGTCATGGTTTGCTGAAGGGCAAGGTAAGGTATTCTCAATGTACTTGCCTTATTTCGCCATCCAAAGTTTTGATATTGAAAACACTGAATGTTCCGAGAGGTTTAACGATGGAAGTGACTCCGTTCCATCGATTTTGACGGAGTGATCAACACGAATGGGAGTCGCCCTGTTTTGTTAGATGGCTACTTAAGACCAATACTATCCCGGATCTTCACGGGTCAAACTTCAAGGTAGTGCCAAGGGTCCTTACATATAGTTAAGATTAAACTTAAGACATAATAGCAGAAAGATTTTAACAAAGTAGAAGAAAGTAAAGTTTCTTACCTGAGTGAATGAACCTGTGTTTATTAGACAGCCAGAGCGCGATGTGTGTCTGTCGTCCGTATTATATACCCATTCCAGCTACCACAGATACAATGTAATTACATTTACTGATTAAACTAACGATAAAATTGTTATTGTGAGCTTGGGACTATGACATTTAGTTTGACCGAAGCATCGATGATAAATGTGTATAATGGATGACCAGTTGCAAGTATGCCACGAATGTATGTTCGGCACGCGCGTAATTTGACCAACGTGGAAAATAAACATTGCACCTTGGTTCTACTAGCTTAAAGGTCACATGCAACTAAAAAAACAAACATAATTAAAACAAAATAATCTCTTATTCATGACATGTAATAAACATTGCTGATTATGAAAAAACAAAAAACAAAATTATAAGCGTACAATCGCAAATCAAAAGTGCAATATTTGGTACTTGGGTTTTCTTCCCTCGAAACGAAGGACCCGGGAGACCGAACCCAGTCAGAGCGGGTGGGTGTGCACTCAAGTGTAACGAAGACGATGTCGTCCCACGAGGCCTAAAATTATTCAGTTAGGTAGGTACAGTTCATTAGGCTATGTGGGACTTCATGCCTCACTGGTTTTATGGGATTACGGTGGATTATTGCTGGACTGGTCCATTATTGGCCACAGAAGAACAACAAAAATCAAATATGATTGTGAAATATTTATTTTAACAGTGATTTATCTTTGATTTTACTTCTACAAATAACAACATGGTGGTTCCTGGTACGCCGTTCCCCCTGCCGGCGTGACCTCTTCGTTATAATGTCAACTTCTACAAATAATAACATTGTGGTTTCTAAAATAACTTTTTCCACTGATGTTGGAAAAAATAACAAACAGTCGATTTTGTTGGGCAGAGGGTATCCATTGCCGTCAATTGAAATGTAATAGACTAGTCCCGATTTTGAGTAAGTTTACAGTTTCTCATTTTCATTTGTCACAAATGGCTTGCAGAGCAGGTGAAGAGAACACACATCAAACTGCTGCTGCACATTGTTTTAATTATAGCGATTTTACAGAAGCCTTTTAGGGCCATTCGTTTCTTTTAAGCTGTTTCTTGAAATTTCAAGATACTAAGTACATTAAAAATCGAATAGCCCTAAAAGCTTACGTACGATTTCCTTGTACAAGTACACTGGACAAAAAAAGAAACGCAACGCCCAAGTGTGATATTTAAAAAAAACTAGACAACGCTTTTATGAATCCGATATTAATGTTATAGATAAGTTTACCTGTTGTCTCTACAATAATTTCTAACACCAAAACACAACAGATGCGTATTTTTCGCCAAAACACAGCAACTGGAAAATATAACGTCATGATATGTGGGGAGAAAAATCTGAAAGCATAGTGCGCGTGAAAGTGTGGTTGCTTGTGGTTGATATGTGTGGCTATAAAACGTGGCAGTCCCGTGCTGAGATATACACATTTATTCGGAATACGCCAACAACAAGATGCCAAGATTGAGTGAAGATGCTCGGAACAGAGCAGTTGGACGTTTAGAGGCCGGGGAAACACAGTCATCAGTAGCGCGACTCCTGAATGTCCATAAAAGTACAATTTCAAGACTTTGGCAGCGTTACAGACGCTTTAATTCGACAAGAGACCGACTGAGAAGTGGCAGACCAAGAGTGACAACTCCTGCTCAGGACCGCTTCATCAGAATATCCCATCTGCGGAATCGAACTGTCACTGCAGCGTACACCGCTCACAACATTCCTGGACGCTGTAGAGTGTCGACACAGGCCGTCAGGAATCGTCTAAGACTCCATGGTATCAGACCGATGAGGCCATTTACAGGACCTATTCTACGGCACCACTATCGTCGTGCACGACTGCGATGGAGTCGAAACGTTCGAGCATGGACCTTCGTACACTGGAGCAGGATTTTGTTCAGTGACGAGTCACGTTTCAAGCTGTTTCGTCATGATGGAAAGATACGTGTTTACCGGAGGCGAAATGAACGTTACAGTCGTCCCTGCGTTCTTGGGAGTGACAGATTCGAGGGAGAAGGTGTCATGATGTGGGGAGACATATCCGCTAATGGGAGGACAAATCTCGTGAACATTCAAGGAAATTTAACTGCTGTTCGTTATCGTGACGAAATTCTCCAACGCCATCTTCCTTCAATCAACGTCCGACGTGAGCTATTCCAACAGGACAATGCACGGCCACACGTTGCAAGTGCTACAAAGAATCTTTTTGCTAACAACAACGTAAACGTGCTCCCATGGCCCTCAAAATCTCAACCCTATCGAACATTTATGGGACCAGCTCGATAGACGTGTACGACTACGACGAGCTCAACCTCAGACACTTCAACAGTTACGCCAAGCATTCGATGAAAAATGGAGAAGGATTCCACAGAGATGTGATTGCTGCTGGTGGGGGGCATACGAGAAACTGACTTTGACACGATGTTGTAGCGGACGCCAACGTTCATGAAGCTTGAAATTACTCAGCATGGCTCGGGATACATGTGGTTATATTCCTGTGAAATTACATATGTGTGCATTCAATATGTATTGAATAAATCGATTTTGAATTGAACATAAACATACCTTGATTTTACCCTGTTGCGTTTCTTTTTTTGCCCAGTGTAAAAGATATTGAAACATTTTTATAAATACATCAGACAACCGGTTGGACATTAGCTGTTGTGGACTGACAATTTATCGAGGTAGTATCAGAACCTCCAAAACCCCCTCCTTAGGTTCAAATGAATCCAATTTCAATGTAGCTCTTGTAGGGTATGGCTATCGATATAGATCGCAGAGATCAATCATCGGTAAGTGAATATCGATCAATTATCAATAAATATTGGAGAAAGAACTTTTAGCACAAATGATTAAAAAATGTGAAAGAAATCAACATATCTCACATCAGTGGATTTCCAGCAAAATACCGTCCTGAACATTCCGTAGGAGCAGCCCATGAATAAAGACCTAACTTTGTGTAATGTCTGAGTTAATTTAAAAACATTTCATCACACTAGCTCATTTACAATGTTATCGATTACACAATTTTCATATCGATAATCATAAAATAATTATTCACTTTCGACGATACTTCCGATTATCGAACTTTTAAGCCTTCCCTAAGCTCTTTAGCGTCCTTTTAAAAACGAGATTTTTATAATTATCATAGGCTATTTATATAGCGAACATATCCACGCAACTTGAACATGCTCAAGGCGCTGGTATTTTTTCCCCCGATCATTGGATGTCAGTCGCAACAGCACATCAATCTCAGCTCCCTGGGGATCATACAACTGTTGCAGCCACTACGCTGCCTGAGTTATTGCGGCTTGCCATCCTAACGAGGTACCCATTCACAGCTGGGTGGACTAAGACACATTGTCACAGTACTTTGCCCTAGTTTACTGCACGATGCTGTACCCACAACTAGGTGTTTGCACGTATTCATGTGGCCACCATCTAGTCATATACCAACGGATTCGTGGGTTATTTTAAGTGCACAGGTTTGTGTACTGTACACTAGGGGTCGTGACAACACTGAAAGAGTCTGCACACAAAGTTGACTCCAAGGTTTTTACACCCAGTCACAGGTGGGCTCGATACCGACACCTCAAGCTCGCTGGATCACCAGCTTGGCGCCTTAGACAACTCGCCTACCATGCCCCATGATTTTCATCTTTTAACGTCAAAGATGGACAATGAAAGCCATCATTAAAGTTCATCTCAAAGTTAGGAGCAATACCAAAAGTACATTGGGCATTTCTTTCCTCCGCATTCAAATATCTTTGTTGAACATGACACCCTGTCTTGAAAAATCATCTGGACGCACATTGTTTGAGTGTTCCCTTGATCTAAAAAATCCTGGTCTTGACGACGGTAACTTAGAAGGCTTTTTAGTATCTGATGCGTGTGTTCTTGCTCCAATACTTAGAGGTAGAGCAGATAAATTACCATTATGTCCATATCAGTTTCGGTTTCACGTGCAGAAACAGAAAAGTACCTTTGTATTCCGCTCGAGGGTGTTAAAGCAAGCCAGGGACTTTTTACAATCTCCTCCTTTCGCGTGTTATTTCAATGGTGACTTCACTATTTTCCTGGGAATTTTTTTTTGTTTTGTTTTGCTGTTGTTTTGTTTTGTTTTGTTTTTGTTTTTGTTGTTGTTTTGGGGGATATGTGTGGGCGGGGGAGGGGGAGGGGCACATTATACATGAAGTATATATCTGACATTATTTTCCTCCTTTGCCCACGAATGATTCTTCTCACATTATGCATTATATATAGCTTTATCCACTATTTTGACAGCTGCCGCCATTGATTGTTACTAGGTAAGACATGCGTGTCAATCCGGCAAGTACCCGAGGTGATTCGATTGGCTGGACGAAAAGAAAAAGAGTTTCTGTGGATGGCACGCATGAGTAGGAAGAGTCAAAACGCGAATGACTATCAGTCGAGCAGGCCGTGGTGTTTTTTCCCTTGGACATATGAACACAGCAAGTGCTTTCAAAAAATGAAATACTTTTTTAAACTAACTTGACTTTGGGCTTTTTGTATGTTAATTATAAACTAACGGGCAAAAAGAAACGATACCAAGTTGAAATCACTGATATTACAAAGCGACAAACCACCATTGTGAAAAAGGAAAGTGAATTTTAATAACAGGTGTATGGGCAACATGCATGGGCGTGTGCATGTGCATGTTGCCCATACACTGGTTATTAAAATTCACTTTCCCATTGCTTAATGGTGGTTTGTCGTTTTGTAATATAAGTGATTTCGACTTGGTATCGTTTCTTCTGCCCGTTAGTGCATTTTTTCCAAGCTAAGTTCGCATTTAAGCCCTTTATAAGACAAAAACGTCTATGTAACATATAAACGATTTAGCCGAATAATGAAACGGTTTAGGTTTAATGCATTGGACTTAAATTAAAATTAAAAACAGATTTACATGAAATGAAAGTACTGAACGAAATCAAACTAAATACCTGAACTCCAGATCGTCAAACTGAAATCAGTGAAGGCTTCTTGTGAGGTTCGATCAGCTGGCCACGTAGTCTGTCATACAGATCCTGAAACAAATATACCCAATGCAGCCAATGCAAGTCTAGATTATCACAGTTTCAACTGTTTCATTCTTACTTTGGTAAGGAGAGAGGGTCGTTGCTGTATTGATATTGGTTAGATCTGTCTTCACCAATCCATGCTTGTCGTAAGAGGCGACTAACTGGATCGGGTGGTCAGGCTCGCTGACTTGGTTGACAAATGTCATCGCATCCCAGTTGCGTTGATCGATGCTCATGTTGCTGATCACTGGATTGTCTGGTCCACACTCGGTTTATTCACAGACTGCCGTAGCCAGATCTTACGTATGTACCTTACATGTCCGTCAGTCACCGACCCTGCATCCTATGGCGTAATTTCTTTACCTGAAACCACCTGACGTAATACCCAAACATTTACATGATCGTTTGTTGAACAATTATTCCCCTTTTCATGTCAATGTCTGAAATTATAGTGACGATTTGGTATAGACAAATGACAAACTTTCATGCCATTTAAGACGGTTTGTTAATTTCAAATGCATATTATTTGCCATTTCATCGGTACGATTTGGCAGCAAACGGACTATTTTTTAACAAGAAGTACTCACGGAAATAGAAATAAAATGGGCTCTTTTGGCGTTTATTTGTTTATTACTTCATTAAAACAGGTAGTTTAACAAATATAAGAAATAACTATGTTTTTCCCAACGAGGTCTTTTAATTGGGTCCTCTAATCATCATCCAAAATACCATTTTCCGGTACAAATTAACAAACAGTTGCATATTATCAACAAATTTAGAAACATGTTATAACTTACGTCACAATCAACAGTGGGTGGTAGCAACTACCTGCAGCACTCTTTGGACGGGAAGATGCTTTGCATGTGGTCTGCCATAGGGACAATCTAAGCTGTGAATAAACTCTTGCAAACAAACTTTCAACAAGAGTACAGGCATGAAAAATGTGCTGAGATAATCCCTACATCAATTATTTTGTATATCAATTATGATAAAAGAAACAAAGGATAAAAGGTCTATGATGTTTTTTATAAAAAATAATACATTCTGCGCGCGAACCTTTGGAGAGTACATCTCATTTGCATACTATAGCTTGCATCACAAACGTACATTTTGACTGATGTAATTTCAAGGGGTAAAAATGACACGATTTGCTCTCCTGTAAACTCTTCTATTTCGGATGATTTATGCAAAAAGTGTTAAAAACGAAAGTTGGGAAAAACGATAGTCAAAGAATATTTAACATTCAAACTTTAGTTGTATACAAAACTACGAAATAAACGCCCAAACTATTTTTTTTTCTGTTTCCGTGAGTACTTTAGCCAGAGAGCTTGATCCCGTTCGTCGCCTCTTAGTTTGTGTTGCTCAAGACCAATTCCAACCCGGATGTCTCGGAATATTCATGCATATGATTTAGATGGAGATGTGACAATGCGGCAGCACATGTCAGTACGAACAGCCACACAGCAGAGGCCCAGATAAGCTGCGTATCCGGGTAAAATACGCATAGAATTACGCATTGAAAAAATAATTGTTGCGTACCAATTACGCATTTAAAATGTTAGATACGCAGAAAGTTTAAAACAAATGTGCACGGAATATATTTATAAAAATCGCTTGCGTAATGAAAAAGAAATCGATTGCTATCAAGTTGTACTGTTAGTATAGGACAAGTGTTGTACTGTCAGTATAGGATGAGTGATTTTTTATGAAACCATTTCCATTATATTTAAGTTGGTTTTGATTAGGTATGACATAAGGCAGAACATACCTGCTTAGTAAACTTACTCAATGGCATATACTTAGGTGAGTAAAATGACTGAAATACGCACATATTTGAAAGCAGTGGGTAACGGAAAATGAAATACCCACTCAACATTCATAATACCCACTCAAAAAAAAAAATACAGTGGGTATAGTACCCACATGAGCTAAATCTTATCTGGAGCTCTGGCCACACACACAGATGCTTGTCGCTAAACTAATCCTAAACGAGACGTTAAACCCCATTCCATTCTACGTCCATCTGGCAAGGCTTTGAATCCTTGTCATCCTTGAGTCCAGCGATGATAGGATCCCTTCTATGATTTTGGTTGGTTGAGTTGTTGTTACGCCGCACTCAGCAATATTCCAGATATATGGTGCCGGTCTGTATATAATCGAGTCTGGACCAGACAATCCAGTGATCAACATCATGAGCATCGATCTAAGCAATTGGGATACGATGACATGTGTCAGCCAAGTTAGCAAGTCTGACCACCCGATTCCGTTAGTTGCCTCTTACGACAAGCTTGGTTTACTGAAGACCAATTCTATGGCCGCTACTTAATGTATATTTGGCAACAAATTCTTAACTTGTTCTCGTCTCGATATGGCTAAAATATTGCCGACGTTACGTTACATTTTGTAACTCACTCATTAGCTATGCAGCATGGAGCGAATCTGGCATTCGAAACCACGAGTGTCATAAGTAGTCGACTACATAACTGTTTTAAAAAATAACTATTAAAACGTGTCTTAAAACTCACTTACTCGGTCATCGTGCTTGGATGTCTCGAAAGAAAGCCGGGCGGTGGGGTAGCCTAGTGGTTAAAGCGTTCGCTCGTCACGCCGAAGACGCGAGTTAGATTCCCCACATGGGTACAATGTGTGAAGCCAATTTCTGGTGATATTGCTGTACTATTGCTAAAAGCTAAACTCACTCACTCGACAGAAAGCCGAACTTATTCTCTGGGAGGGTCTGAAGCCACGTCATGCCAAAAAACGGTACTTGATATTACCTTGCCTGGTGCTCGTCATACAGGTAAAACAAGGACATGCCTATTATGAGTCATTATAGTGAGTGAGTGAGTGGGTGGGTAATGGTTTTACGCCGCTTTTAGCAATATTCCAGCAATATCACGGCGGGGACACCAGAAATGGGCTGCACACATTGTACCCATGTGGGGAATCGAACCCGGATCTTCGGCGTGACGAGCCAACGCTTTAACCACGAGGATACCCCACTGCCCCATGAGACATTATACTGTGTCAGAGATGGGTCTTTATGTCAAACTGCGTCATTGTATCTCAGTTAGCCTTGACTAGCACACACATGTACGCACGCATGCACGCACATGTGTATGTACTTTGCTACATACACGCAATAATCTTGAAGTCGACACTGGACATCACTTCAGCTGGTCAGATATCCGAAGCTATCTCGACCCGTTTCCTGTTAATCTTAAGCTACTTTGGCTCTGCAGTAAACACCGAGTGCGCGAAGGTGTAACTTACAAGTTAGGCAAGTGAAACACGAGCTTCCCCTGCGCGTGGCGCCGTCTCCTAACGCCGTATCACTCAGTAATTAATGGAATCTCAAGCCCAAGAGATAACTCCTACAACGTCTTTTCCAACAGCGCTGTACAATCTGGTATTATGAAATCTGGTATCAAGTAAAGATGCCGTCATCATGTATACCAGCATGTCGAAAGATACTGTTTCTGTATTTAGAATCTTAACCGGACGGTGAAATTCAAGATGACAGATGTACAGTGATTTGACTTAAAAGGCCATAGCTAAATCAAAGGAACACTTTATGACCCAGCGTACCTTTGAATAGGACCTATTTTGCTACAACTCCCCATTACTGACTCAGAAACAAGGCCGCACCTGGAGATAAGTGTGTCGTCTGCTCCTCAAACATCAGACGACATTTTAAACAAGTGAGTAAACCGGTTGTGCATCTGACGTAACGTAGAAAAAGGGTTTATTTACACATTTCTGTGCTGCACGTTTGCGATAACAGTGACTAATGAATAAAACGTCTGCCATAAAGCTCTCCTTGTTTAGTCCGTGCATGGTTTTGTTGTGATATATCTCTCCAACGCACGAAGCGATTCTTCAAGCCATATCCTGGACTGTTTAAATAACACTGTGTAAAGACGTGTGTTTTTGTGTGTAAGGTGCTACCCCGGGCCAAAGCTTTCGGTGATCTAGATCGGCGTTCGGCCTTCACAGCCAGACTAGACATTCTCACGTGCACATGTGCTGGGTGTGTATTTCACATTAAATATCAACCAGCAAAGCTAACGGCAGCAACATGGCGATGCAGGAGGATATTGAGCTGCCCTATCTGACTGAAGGATACCTTGGCAAGCAAAATAAGTTTGATAGTTATGGATTAATCACAGCTTCCCATCCGGATCCCTTCATCAAAATGGAATCGGATCGTGTCGAGATTATCATCGGAACGTCAGAAAAGATTCGGATGACGACGAAAATGATTTCCATGGCGACGAAGAAGGAGTGTAATGAATATAGCCTGGTCAGAATTCAAGGTCCCAACTTCTGCTTTCTTCTTAGACCACCAGTTCAAGGATTCTATAAATTCCAAATCTACGCCCTCCCGTCAGGCGAAGCTGGACCGCAGATGCAAGGGGTCATCAATTATGTGGTGTATTGTCCAGGGTTAGCCGCCGATGTCCAGCCTTTCCCTAAACAGTACCCTCAGTGGAAGGATGGCTGCTATCTTTACGAGCCCTACACGATACCAAAAGGTAGCCGAGAGCCAGTTGGGTTCAAGGTTTACGTCCCCAAGGCCAAAGACGTGCAGGTAAAGGTGGGGAATGATTGGAACCCCCTTGAACAGACCGAGCCAGGAACCTTCGAAGGAACTGTGGACCTTAGCACGAATTATCCCCCAAATACCTTGGCGAAACTCAATGTTAAATATATGGGGAATAATTACAATACTTTGCTGGAATACAAACTTTGAAGTTTCAACATTCAGTTATCCTTGTTGGGCTTCGCCCTTTTTGCGAACGTTCATGAATTATTTTTGGAGTGTTTTACGTTTTTTCTCACATTCTGCTTGCGTTACACAAATGGCCGGACGTCATCATTGAATCATATGCAATGGATGCATGGGCACAAAGACATTCTGAGATTTTCCATTTGATGCTGTAACTTTCCCTGAACAGTAAACTTGTCGCGAAGTGGCACCCCACCACGACAAATATGTCTGAACATGATTGAATATCTAGTGAAGGATTTGATTCTGTAACGAGGTACGGGTTATTGCTTGTCTAAATTGTATAATTTAATAAGATTCTTTAAGCTGACGTATAATGATTTATCTACGAAGTTTACACAATATCTTTGCATAATATTTCTCTTTGATTATTCAGTTACATACTTATTTGTTCCGAAAGGAATAAAATTTTGCACAAAATGCTGTCTTTTAACTTATGTTTGCACATGCTGTTTTTACACTGAGTTGTGAGTGACAGTTACGTACTTAATGGGCCGAGTAAATACGCCAGTTTACTTGGTTGGCCGCGTTCGGTTGGAGTCTGTTTCAGATGATGTGGGATAGCCTTGTGGTTATAGCGTTCGCTCGTCACGCCGAAGACCCGGGTTCGATTCCCTGTATGGGTGCAATGTGTGAAGCCAATTTCAGGTGTTCCCCTCCGTGATATTGCTAAAAGCGGCGTAAAACTAAACTCATTCACTCAATGTTTCAGAAGACGACTTTTCATAACTAAAATGTTCATTCCGTTTGATTCGGGCGTTGAATGCGGAGGGCTCAAGCGGAAATTATTCAGTAATATTATGCGTCATGCATGTATAGTTTGCCATTGTGCAAAATTTGTTTGTGTGGCTGCAACATGCCACCGCCTGCTGCACGCCGCTATATGACTAAAATACTGTTTTGATTGGGGTTACGCCCAATTCACTCAGGAAGAGACTCAGAATTTTTTTTTATGGGTCTCGTTTCACAATCTCCCGTGACTCTTTTGTCGCTATTATGGCTTTGTGAGAAGGTCACAATAACCGATCCCTGTAGTTACTCATGCAGTCAGTGTGCCTGGAGAGCGAAGATTATTGGTTCGACTCCTGGTGCCAAAGGGTATTACTTGCTGTTACCATGCCTGACACTCGGCATTGTAGAGGTGTACGATATCCCTTGGTACAGTTCTAAGGAAGACTTACCTCATAGAATCCACGAAATCACACGTTCCAGCTAGATTTAGTAAATAGTTCCGAGAGGTCAGTCATAAGCAAGTCTGTTTTCTACAGTGCATTCTCGCAAGTCTCGTGAGATCTCTCCGTTTTGAAACATGGTGACGTCACACAACCTCCATAGCATTAAGAGAATAAAGCATGGATCAGGACTGATCGGTTCGAAGATAGAGTATGCTGTGTCTGAGTTGGGGATTCCATGGTAAACTGCGGTATGACATCTCGGCATGTTAAAATAACCAAACATACGCGACATGAATTTATCTCACCTCCCCTCATGCAGTCAACTGCTTTGCCAAGGCCAGACAATATTCACACGCAGTCGTACAGCAGCTGGGATGTTACTGCTGCGGCGTAAAATAACACTCATATAGATGCAATGTGTGAAGTCCATTTCTGGTGTCCCCCGTCTTAACATTGCTGGAATATTGCTAAAAGCGTCGTCAAACTAAACTCACTCACTCATAACAACAATGGTAAACGTCTGAGACTTATATCACTTCGGTCTTGCCTCGCACATTAAACTGTAGACTAATGCTTAATGAATATATATAATTTTGATAGTAGCAAACAAGCCCAATGAAATTGAAAAGGAGCCCCAGGGAGACCAGAGATTCAGAACCTGAGGAAATCTAGACTTGCTTTATTTAGGGCTTTAGCACTGCAGAGAGGGCTTGGCCGTAGGGAAAATAATGTGGTTCAGGGACTGAGAGACAGACTAAGTAAACTGCTACATCGTGATATTGCTAAAAGCAGCGTGAAACTAAACTCACTCACTCACTACAACAATGGTAAACGACTTATATCACTTCGGTCTTGCCTCACACATTAAACTGCTACATCACTCACTCACTCACTCACTCACTCACTCACTCACTCACTCCACTCCACTCCACTCCACTCCACTCCACTCCACGCTCCACTCCGCTCCACTCCGCTACTCCACTCTACTCCACTCACTCACACATCAGAACAGATCCATGTTTCATGAATCTACACCTGCTCAGCTCCAATTCATAATATTCACTACACCTAAAAAAAGATGCATTGCTCAACATCCCCAGTCAAATACGCTTTAATCCTCTCTGTGGATGTTGAATCAACACTGAGCTGGAAAAAAACCGGGTGGCTTTGTACAGACTTAAGGCAAGGAATATATGGGCTTTGTGTGCTTATCTGTTCATCAATGGTTTGTGACGTTGTTAAAGCAAGAGCCACTTGGATGCTCGGGAGGAGGTACTGAGATGGCAGCCGTGACCTTTAAAACTTTCATATAAGTATTTGTATATCCCGGACTGACCAAAAGGTCATCGGTACGCGCATCACGTACTTGTCTGACGCGCGTTGTTTGCCGTGTGCTGACTGAGATGCAGAGAAACACATGCGAGGTCTTGTCAGTGCGGATTGCTTGTACTGCAGAGTCGACGTAAGTTGGGACTACGTTTAACTTGAGGTACAGATATTCGCGGAGAAATGTAGTTGTTTCAATCCAGAGGGGTTGTAACAAGGTTATCATATATTTATATTGCTATGTGTATCGTTGCTGGCACGAGAAGTCACGCCGCCGAAATTCTGGGTTCATGGTTACCTCCTTTAGTCGTACAAGGATCCGGGATTCGGATGGAAGATTCGTTACAGGCTATCGCCTAGCATAGGCGTCACTTCCGGGATTTTACAAACGTAATGAGAGGCCGTTATATATAATAAACCATTCTTAATCCCACAACCACACGTTTAGCGCGCTCGCTGATCAGGTTGATGCAAGTCACCGTGTCCCAACTGCTTAGATCAATGCTCATAATATCAGTCACTGGGTTATCTGGGCCAGACTTGATTATTTATAAACCAACTTCATACAGCATGGATATTTCCGAGTGCTAAACAATAAAACATCAAAGAAACAAAATCATATTAAAACACTATCACACACACTTTGGTGAGGTAGCCCAGTGGTCAAAGTGGGTTAAATGCCCTGGGCCTAGATTTTCGAAGCTCTCTTAGCGCTAAGATAGTCGTAAGTGCCATACTTTAACATTAACTTACGACTATCTTAGCGCTAAGAGAGCTTCGAAAATCTAGTTCCCAACTGGATTCTATGTACACACATATTTCTAGTGATATTACTGAGGAACATTGCTGAACAACACTCAGCCGTCCATCACATGTTATGTGAGTATACATACTTGCTCAGGCCTCTCGAATTCGATACAGTGAGTGAGTGAGTTTAGTTTTACGCCGCACTCAGCAATATTCCAGCTATTTGGCGGCAGTCTGTAAATAATCGAGTCTGGACCAGACAATCCAATGATCAACAGCATGAGCATCGATCTACGCAAGTGGGTACCGATGACATGTGTCAACCAAGTCAGCGAGCCTGACCACTCGATCCCGTTAGTCGCCTCTTACGACAAGCATGGGTAACTGAAGATAGATATTCTAACCCGGACCTTCACGGGTATGAATTCGATACAGATAAAAGTACATGTATATTTAGGTTTACGGGACAATATGTTCAAAATAAGTAAAATAAAACCCTAAATAGATCGGTATTTACGTACGTATAAAATCTGTTGACCAAAAACCCGTAAGACATTCCTCTTATCCTTAAAGCAACATTCTGTATGAAAGTGGGATTTACAAATGAGTAAATACATTAGTTACAGAATGTTCTGTCAAATGTGTCGGCTAAACATTACATTCCAGGAGAAAGCGTATTTCGGATTCTGTGGAACTGCAAAAAAGACAACGCCCTTTTCCCAGGGATGTTGGAGCTGTGAGTGAGTGAGTGAGTTTAGTTTTAGACGACTTTTAGCAATGTTTCAGCAATATCACGACGGGGGACACCTGAAATGGGCTTCACACATTTTACCCATGTGGGGAATCGAACACGGGTCTTCGGCATGACGAGCTAACGCTTTAACTACTAGGCTACCTAGCTACCGCCCCTATGTTGGAGTTGCGGTATGTAGAGGTAGGTGCCCACGTTTCAGTTCTGGCAGAGACTCTTCGTCTATAAGTTTTGTTCTGATGATAGGTCTCTCTTAAACAATCTTGGGAGGTGGGGTGGCCTTGTGGTTAAAGCGTTGGCTCGTCACACTGAAGACCCGGGTTCGATTCCTCACATGGATACTATGTGTGAAGCCCATTTCTGGTGTCCCCCGCCGTGATGTAACCAAACTTACTCACTCACTCTTAAACAATCTGTAGGTTAGGAGCTGATATGCATCCGGAATCTTTTGGTCTTTCTCCAGTTCTGTAAACCATGCTTCTTCGACCAGTCTACACACCAACATTATGTCGTTGCCAGTGCCAGGCATGTGGGCTACATCATGAACCCTCATTTAGTTTCCTATTTTAGTAACTGTATAAAACGGACTGTTTTCGTGTTTTACCCATGTCATAGAGTCTTTTCACACCCGCTGACCTTGACGAGCCGTCTATTGCTTGTTTTGCTTGGCGCGATGTTGATCCCATCTCAACACGTAATGTACAGATGGTTGTATTTCTCTGGACAACGAGAAAGTCTGCATGCTCACTTCTGCACGTTGTTGATCTCTCTGTGGCACATAAACCCATATTGGCATACAAGGGAATAAGTTTCACGGTGGTTACATGAGTGAGTGAGTTTTGGTTTATCCCGCTTTTAGCAATATTCCAGCAATATCACGGCGGGGGATACCAGAAATGGGCTACACACATTGAACCCATGTGGGGAATCGAACCCGGGTCTTCGGCGTGACGAGCGAACGCTTTAGTCACTAGGCTACCCCACCGCCCCCTATCACAATAATAATTGCAATGTTAAGTTACACAAACATTGCTGTATGTGATAAATGTGTGTGAATATCAATATCTTCATATGTACACTTAAACACCGTTGTGTCGAATATGAAGGAACTACTTCGAGGTATCCGAGGTTCGTCAGTATCATGCAAGGACCAAGCTATATTTTGAGACAACTGTACGTTGGACACATATCCAAGTTCCACACATCTCCAAGTTCGGCGGATCTCCAAATTCGACACATCGGTTTTTGACTGTACTTCCTGTACCCAAAATAATTTATTTCATTATGCGTCGAAGGTGCACGAAATGTCTCCAGATTGAAATAATCATCAGACATGTAGCATTCTAAGTAACACCACCCGGCAGGATTCCTATCCTCAGTGCTACCTATATATAACAGTCACTTTACACGCCAACGTGTCGCCGTAACGAACGTATACCGGTATATATGTAGTATATACGTTGGTCGATGACCTTGAACTCCGTTATGTAGTACATCCAGCGGATACCTTGACCGACAAGGTCAGGAAGACATTGGATCAAGTCATCAACCATATAAGGGTAACGCTATTTTCAGGACGGCAGTTGAAAAGACCGAGGGCTTCTGCAAATGATAATGCCCTGAAAACAGCGTTACCGTTATTATAGCTAAAATGGATAAAAACAACGGCATAGGTTTTGAAGCATTTATTGCTAACAACAGAACGACGGAGGTCACTGACATACTTTATACAAATATGGAAACGTCATAGAACAAAACAGGTGACGTCACTGTTGAGAGTGACGACATTCGACCTTGACCTTTGCCCATACTTCCAGCCGCCATTGTTTTCAGTGCTCAACAACGTTGATGTTTTCATTGCTGTATGTTGTAATTTATGGTACAATTGTTATGGTTGACACCGGCAAGAAAGTGCATAAAGGCACAGGTACTTGTGACGAATATGAGTCAGAAATTTCGTCAATAATGAACCCAAGTTCAAACAAGCCGTAGGTGATTGAACATTAAGCTGGGCCCCGTCTCGCATATCGCAATATACCTAGCTTTGGCGAACGTTAGCGCGAGCAAACGGAGCCGGGAACCAGCTTAATTGAACATCAACAGCTGAGCTACTTATGACGTCACCTAACAACGGGCTTGATAATGACCCGTCGTCAAGCATTTTGTGGGCATTATCAAGTTGTATAGGTAAAATACATGGAATTGACATGAAACGGCCCTCCCATTATCAGAAATTTGCGGGCCGCTGCAAATGATATTGGACCGCTCAACCTTAACGTCAAGTGACGTCATAGTGGGTGCGTGGGCTAACGGTTCATTCGACATTAATTGGCTTTCGACTGGCAGATATTCTGGGTCAAACAAGTCAAAGCAACCCGAATTCCCGGTTTAAATAGCGGTAATATTGGCTTTCTTGTTGGTGCTAACCTTAACAATTGCACTATTAAGGCTGTTGATGGACCAAAACCGAACACTGACATAGTTTGACATGTTATGGTCTTGTCAAAGGCCAAGGTCGAATATCGTCACTTTCTGTTGTGACGTCACTTGAATTGTTCGATGACGTAATTGCATTCGGGCAGTCAACCCTGTCAGAAGTTGATTTTGGTAAACTTACAGTCAAATTCCTTCATTGTTTCCTTTTTCTTTTCAACACAAATTCCATGTATTTTAGCAATAATAACGGTAATGCTATTTTTGAGGGCATTATCATTTGCAGAAGCCCTCGGTCTTTTTCAACTGCCCTCCTTCGTCGGGCAGTTAATGGAAGACCTCGGGCTTCTGCAAATGATAATGCCCTCAAAAATAGCATTACCCTTATAACAGTGACCCGCTCATTTCTGATAACGTGCGGGCGTTTAAATGATTATGCTATCCATTTTAGCTATAATCCTCGATAATCTCCAGGGAATACGTTACGATCACTCTCAACTATACCCTGGATGCATCCACGGCTTGGCTCGATGATTTTATTACCTCCCTTGGCTGGCTTTTTATCCAATCAGGTGTCTGCGCTGGGAAGTTGAGCGAACCAATCACAACTCAATTCGCTTCTTAAATTATCTAACCGTTTAAACTTGGCAACACAATTGATGCAGAGGTAGAAGGAGTTCTTTTATATATTTTGTGAAAGTTTCGGATCTGTTAATTTGTCTTTATTATTTCCTCAAAAATCTGAGACGCACTGCAAACAAACCTTCGCGACTGCGACTGCGACGGCTATCCTTGTTGACACTGGCAAGCTCGGATGTAACGGCTGCTTCGCTGATTGGCTACTGTGAGAATGCGGAGCCAGCCAAGGGAGGTACTAAAATTATCGGGCCAAGCCGTGGATGCATCCAGGGTATAGTGGAGAGTGATCGTAACGTATACCCTAGAGATTATCGAGGATGACTTAGCACGGGTTAATATGGAAACAAGGTAAAAGCTTATAATAGTGGAGGAAGCGACGTATAATCATTGGTTAAAGCCTGCACGTTTTGCTTTATACTGAATCCACACAAAATGAGCGGTTCATTCGACATTAAACCAACAACTCCAACATTATTTGTGAAAATGTGAGCATGTTCGAAGATGTTCCAGAAAGAAAGGTTCAGGAAAGCACACACAACATAAACGAACCACCGTGTTTTGAACACTCTTGCTTGACAACGGTATAAGAAGTTATACCGAAACGTCGCATCATAACAAATAAAGAAGTTGTTATCCATAAAGTTTTATACTTTTCTGTTTTGAACAGACACGTTCTTTTTA
Source organism: Haliotis rubra (assembly GCF_003918875.1). Taxonomy (NCBI): domain Eukaryota; kingdom Metazoa; phylum Mollusca; class Gastropoda; order Lepetellida; family Haliotidae; genus Haliotis; species Haliotis rubra. Next base: position 523,328 of record NW_025767350.1, on the reverse strand, counting down.
CATATCATCTGATTTTACTTATGAAGGAGATGAGTATTTTCTGTACAAACATCATGACGTTTGACCTTTGCTCTGAACTCCCTGAAAGTTGACGTGCTGAAATCACGGTTTGTGTTCATGTCATGTTACAATGTATTGAAACTAGGTTTTGTGTTGATGTGATGTTACGATGCGCTGAAGCCAGGTTTTGTGTTCATGTCATGTCACGTAACACGACCACGAAAACGCCAAAAGGTTGGACATGATTTCAGCAACCAAAATACTTTGATACAGTCTGAATTTTGTGTGATCCTGCAGTTTGCATGTGTTCATCATAAATCACACTTTTATTTAAGCTCCTGTATTTCACGAAAATACATTACAAGAAAATAATGTCCATTTGGTATCACATAGATTAAGTAAAATGTAAATTTGTTCGCTGGTAACGTTCTGTATTAGCTGTCTGTAATGTTGTTTTTAAGAATCGTAACCATATGGCAAACATGCTTGATAAAATACACATTCATACTATCGCGAATGATAAAAATAGGACCTTCTCGATTTCGAAAACTTAAACTGTATTTTTATTTTAAACTTTTTGAAACTAAAAGCATTTAAAACGCACATGTAAGCGTTCGTTTTACATTTTCTGACGAACTGTCAGCATTATCTTGTCTGACGTTCTGATGAACGTGCTACATGAGAAGCTTGAAGGAGATAAGGCTGTATCGAAACTCCAAGAAGTTCGTTTTTGGAACATGTTTTTACTTTTCATTTCTGCATCGGGAAGAGACGACAATCTCTAGATGGAGTCTAATTGCAGATTTCAGAAACGACCAGAACCCTGCCCATTTGCATCCAGCTTCTTATAGATGGTTAAATGTGCCCGTGAATTGAGGTTGGTAAAATAATTAATTCCGATTACAAGGCAAGGCGTACGGTATGCACGCCTCATGCTGTTTGGCCATTGCACAAAGCTATTCTACACAATCATCAAAGCAACGCAATGTCTGGTTCATTTGCATACATTGAGTCCATCATTGAGACACTTTTAATCACGTGACAGTTAATTATCTCAGTTGAACAGTGCGAGACCGCGAGATTTCATATAAATGAACTTCTATTTTAGGAATTGGCTTTGAACTATTAGTGATTGAACTATTAGTGATTGAATGGCTAGCACGATTACGGTATTGTCCAATGGACCAACAAACAAATCAAAACAAGATTAAAGGTGTTTCGACTCCGAAGTCTGTAACACTTTACGGATAGCGGATCGATGCTCATGCTGTTGATCACTGGATTGTCTGGTTCAGAATCGACTATTTATAGATTGCCGTCATTGCTGGAATATTGTTGACTGTGGCGTTAAACAACATTTAAACCAACCAGCCAGGATAAAGCTGATTTTGATATTCAAACGTCTTTATCACATACCGCAATGTTAGTGTAACTTTATTACATTGTATGTATTGATAGGAATGAGTGAGAGAAACAAAATCATATTTTAACACTATCAGACAAATTATGGTGAGGTAGCCCAGTGGTCGAAGTGTCCGCTTGTCAATCCAAATGCCCTGGTTCCCAAATGGATTCTATGTACACGCATATTTCTGGTGATATTACTGAGGAACATTGCTGAACAACACTCAGCCGTCCATCACATGTTATGTGAGTATACATACTTGCTCAGGCCTCTCGAATTCGATACAGTGAGTGAGTGAGTTTAGTTTTACGCCGCACTCAGCAATATTCCAGCTATATGGCGGCGGTCTGTAAATAATCGAGTCTGGACCAGACAATCCAGTAATCAACAGCATGAGCATGGATCTGCGCAATTGGGAACCGATGACATGTGTCAACCAAATCAGCGAGCCTGACCACCCGATCCCGTTAGTCTGTACTGGTAGGACATACAATGTGCGAAATGTCGCCCCGTGGGGATTCTGATTAGCTTAAGTCTCCAGCAATCCATGTTGGTTGACAAAGGACATCAGGGGGATCAAACCACAAGGCGTTGTTGATAGCTTGTCATTGTACCCTGGTTGTTCACATCAGTCATTGGATTGTCTGGTCAATACTTGATCATTCACAGACCGTCGTTAATGAGAGTGAGAAAGGTTTTACGCCGCTTTTCGGACCTTTCAAGCAATACCAGGGCGGGGACACCAGAAATGGGCTTCACACATTGTATCTAAGTGGGGAATCGAACGCGGCCCTTCGTCGTGACAAGCGAATGCTTTAACCATTAGGCCACCTCGCCGCCCTCAGATGCATGCAATATTGATGAGTACTTCGGTAAACAAACAACGTTTCAATCGCGAAGGAAGGACACTAAAACACTGAGACAACACACTTCTGAAGACCAGGCATTTCCTAATAACCGTATAATTTTATCACCATGGTAATCGAGAAGGTTGATGTTCGTTCTCCCAAGCCGCAACTGTAGCCCATGTGAAAATGGATCATTTATACTTAACGCAACGAAACTTGACATGGTCCATCTAATGCTCAGCCAAGCTGAAAATGAATAATTTAACGACCAGAAGCAGTAGCAAATTCACTTTCGAACATGAGACTGTCAAGATGGTTACAGTCCGCGAGGCCTAAAATTCACACCTAATAAATCCCACAAGGCCTAATTACAGTTTGCCCAAATGACATAATTAATGAGGTACTTGGGGCGAGAAATAAGATTGGGAGAGGCCACTCATCAGTGGACGGGGGTCACTCTGTTAGGGTTAGTTTAGTAATGAGACTTGTCTACTGTGAAAACTTTAAGGTTGGATAGATGAAAGCACTTACTGTTAATCTTGATAAGATTAGATCTATTATTACTGGAGGAGTACTAACATGAAGTGGATATTATTCAGTTTCCTTCTCCAACTAACATGAGAAGGACGAAATTTGCTATAGATTAGACATATTTGACTTTGCAAGCTGTTTGAGAAGTCCAATTCAGACTTTTGGATTTTTAAAGCCATTTATCTGAGTAAGTTAATGACTTCCATCTTTGAGAGTTTCTCGTGTTAGGCTCTTCAAGATTCAGTCCCAATAGAGGATCCATAAAAAGCTGGGGTAGATGCCATCGCCTATAGATAGGCGGAGGAGAGGTGTGTTTCTTTGCTAAGTACCTGTGACACTGTCTTGGATGGAGGGTACGTCCTGGACACAAATAAGAATGGAACCAGTCAGACATGATACACACAGTCACCCACGTGAAGCAGCAAGGAGAACGCTATGGCATGAACAGCCTGTAGTCGTTATCCAAGTGTCACCCGAACATATTTGACTGCCAAGCCCTCTCTGATCAAGCCCGTAAAGCAAGTGCAGGACCGAAGTGAGACTGACTCCCAGCTCCAGAGAGGTAACCCACGTGAACCAGCAAAATTATATATATATTCAGAGACTAAGCCTTAGTCTACAGGGCTTGCTGCGAGCCAAGACCAGGCTACTCACCGGCACCATCACTGTCCTGGAGTACACAGACTCAGTATCCCACTTACTTGGTGTTTGGGAACAGTGAATAACAGTGAATAACAATAAACATAAACAATATCACTTTGTCACCTGTGATAATATGCTAAATGATACAGATTTTGTTGTGATAACATAATCCATGATAATATGTTGTTATGATTCCTGTGGTCAATCCACCCTTATCCAATAGAACCAGTGATACAGATGTGATAAATCACTGTTAAAATAAATATTTCACAATGATATTTGATTTTTGTTGTTTCTTATGATTCACCCCTTATTGGTCAAGAATGGACCAGTCCAGTAATAATCCACCGTAATCCCATAAAACCAATGAGGCATGAAGTCCCACATAGCCTAATGAACTGTACGGTCGCGTACCGATCCGTCGAATTTCTGATTTCAGAGTAGTAAAATGCATTCGACGGATCGTCACTGTGCTCTTAGCTATTAATTAGTTATCAAAACATTGGATCATACCAAATAAAAGACGCAAGGGGTGTTGGATGTTTTGACTCTCTTTATTTTTGTACTTTTATGATTTGACTCTCTTTATTTTCCGTCTCTTTGATGCATTAAATGCATTAAATAAAAGCATTAAATAAAATGCATTCATGCGGATAATTATATACAAGGATATTATACCTATATTTGCATTCAATAAAATGAAACATTTCATTGACACACTTTCAGCCAGTAGGAATGTTACACACGATCACCATACTCCGAGCAAGTGTCCAACACAATCAACGTAGCCCATTAATCCGATGTCGCCGCTCTGTAGTCGCTCCTTCTCCCTGCGGATGCGACCGCCTCCGTGGCGTAGTGGTTAGAGCGTCCGCCCGGAGAGCGGAAGGTCGCGGTTCGATCCCCGGCCGAGTCATACCAAAAGACGTTAAAATATGGTACTTGTTGCGCTCGGCATTAATGGGTACAACAAGGACTGGTCGGCTCGGAGTCAGTATAATGTGTCTGAGTGGGGTATTCATGCTTCACTGCGGCATGGGATCTCAGTGGGCTAGCACTATAAAACCAGCTTCAGTCTGGGCTAGTACAAGCAGCCGCACATACACATACACACGCATGCACGTCGTCATATGAGCGAAATATTCTCAAGCACGACGTTAAACCCAATTTCACCTCACCTCACCGGGCGGATGCGCTGGTCAGCTTCAACATAGCTTGGCTACGTTTCGGCTCTCGTGGATGGCCCTCAAGCTGTGCTATCTTCACTTCAGTGACTGACTGTTCTCTCTTGATCATGGTGATGAAGGTGAAGATATTCGGATGAGATGATGTTTGCTGGTTCAGCTTATGATGCCATCCTTCCAGGTTGTTGTTAGTCCTGTGGGTGTCGTTGGTGTAATGGTTCCAGGTCTGGATTCGCCATGCGCCTTCTTTCCTCTGTGTCGTGACACAGCCCATATACTTAGTAACACCAGGGCTCACAGCCATAATGTCCAGCCACGCATCTTCTACATCACCTACAGGGATAAGAGCTAGAGCCTTGCTTCTCTTCGCCAGCAACCTGAACTCGGCATCTTCTTTGTAGGTCGTAGCGAGTCTTAGTGCTTGGATCTTCTTCCACAGGGCCTGGGCAAAATGAAAGAAGCAGCCGCGGATCTGGACTGTAGGGAAAACTTCAATTTGGCAACGGCATGTTCAAAGTCGATCTGGATGAGACCCCCCTATCTGGACCTCAGGCTGTGATGTCGGAAGTCTGGGTAGATTCTTTCTTCTCTCTTGGTAGGGTGGTGTCCTGATGTTGGCGAAGGTGGGGATGTGGTGCAGGATATTGTCAGGCAAGGAGTCGGTACTTCTTCTGATGTTTCTGAGTTCGTCCTCGTAGATCTTGGTGATGGGTGTCGTTTCTCGGATGGCTCGATCCATGAGGCGCGTCCTGAACACGTCAACTTCATAGGCATAGGTAGTTGAAGCGTGGTTGTGGTCCGATGTTCTTATCAGCTTGTCGTTCATGGTCGTCATCTTTCCTTGGCAGCTTCTGTCCGTGCATTTCCAGTAGGTGGTGTCATTCTTTGCCTTGTTGGATGTCTACTTGAATCCTCTATGGTAAGCGTATCTGGAACCTTTTGAATTTGAAAGAAAAAGTACCTGAACAGTCGCGCTTGCCATATTGCCAACTGCTCCACACTTGACATTTATTTATATATGAAGAGATACTTACAATCAAACTGCAAATCAAAATGTACTGCAAACATCCGTTTCCTCATCTGAGAACCAATGAAGAGATACTTAAGATCAATTTCAAGTTGTACTAATACCTTTACTCACAGTTTTATAATTAATGAATAAAACAAACAGATGATAGTTCATTACAAACATCCGCTGCCTCATGTGAGAACCCTTTAACATGTAGTCTAATCCAATACAAGCCGACCCCTTAATTAATGAACTTAGACTCTCCCAGTGTGTTAACGAGGTCTGAAATTCGACCGATAAGCACAGAACCACTCAAGCATGATTCGACGGATCGGTACTGCTGACTGTTCAAAATTCGACGGATTAGGCCGTAACCGAACTGTACCTACCTAATTGAATAATTTAAGGCCTCCTGGGATGACACCGTCAAGATGGCCGACGCCAATACCTGTTCAGCATAATGTCGAAATTTCGTAACTGACTGACGAATTACATTGAAAAACAATCGAAACAAGATAGGAGATAATAGACTCTCTTTATACATATCACTTCGGTCTCCACGAAGAAAAGGGAGTGAGGTTTTACGCCGCTTGTAGTAATATTCTAGCAATATCACTGCGGGGGACACCAGAAATGGGCTTCACACAATGAATCCATGTGGGGAATCAAACCCGGGCCTTCAGCGTGGCGAGTGGACGCTTTAACCACTAGGCTAACCCACCGCCCTCATGGAGAAGAGGGTTGAGGGGTATAAGTTGGACGTGATAGGTAGATATCGATCGGTATTTGTTATCCACAATCAATCACTAAATCACGTCGAAATCACGTCGAAAAGAGCGACATACATGTATATCTTTCCCATGGGAATTTCAGGTTAAAACAAGTGTTCAGAATCTCATGCTGGGTTTTACAACCGTGTATTGTGTGGACCTGATGGTCAGTCTCTGCTCGTTGCATTTACATTCAACCCACGGTTTTCCTGGTCCAGACAAGACTGTTAATAATTAGATAATTACAGTAATAACTTTATAACGATACATATAACTGCAGTCTAAGATTCAAGGAATAAATATGACAAAATTAAAATCATTCTTCAATTATAATTGAATTGTGACCATCTCTCAGGTCAGATGTCTCTGGAAGGCTGGCTGTGATATAGTCTGTTTCCCATCTCCCGTACGCCTTAAGTTTTCATTCCGACATGAAATAATATAAAAAAACCCACCTTTTCAAATCTCAGTTTCTCGGCAGCTGTTGAAATTTATCTCCTGATGCGACAGAAAAATACTCTTCCTGTTCACACTCTTAGACTTCAGGCCAGCTTCATCTTTCTTCATCTCTATTTACACACAATTATCTCCAAAGCAAAGCGACTCCATCTACATCGTAAACTGTTTGAAAGACTATTACCAAGATATCTAAATCTTAAAATTTCACTTAATAAGTTAAAAAAGCAAACACAGATTTGTTTTTGGCCCACCCGCTCTCTTGTTGGTTGAGCTTGGAGACGAGGAAACACATAAAAATACGGTTGACTTATTCCGCAAATAGCAAATATCTGAATGATCTCTCGAAGATAGATTGATATGGTAAGGGCATAACGACCAACTCAGAAGGTGCAGCGCTTCTAGCAGACTGCAACACACCAGTGGGGACAGACTAACGCTTAGTCTCTGGATAAACATAATTTTGATAGAAACAAATAAACCCATTTAAATTGAAATGGAGCCCCAGTGAGATGGGAGATTCAGAACCTGCACTTGAGGAAATTTAGACTTGCTTCATTTAGGGTTGGTTGGTGGGTAGATAAGGCTATATCGAAACTCCAAGATGTTCGTTTCTGGAATATTTTTTACTTGTCTTTTCTACACCGGGAAAAGACGCCAATCTCTTGATGGAGTCTAATTGCAGATAACGGAAGCGACCAGAACCCTGCATCCAGCTTCTTACAGATGGTAAAATGTGTCCGTGAATTGAGTTTGATTCCCAACAGGGGTACAATGTGTGAAGCCTATTTGTGATGTCCCCCGCTGTGATATTGCTGGAATATTGCTGAGAGCGGCGAAAAGGAGCCCCAGTAAGGAAATTTAGCCTTGCTTAATTTAGGGTTGGTTGGTTGGTCGTTTAACGCCGCACTCAGCAGTATTCCAGCTATATGGCGGCGGTCTGCAAATAATGGAATCTGGACCAAACAATCCAGTGATCAACAGCTTCATTTAGGGCTTAAGCATTGTAGGGAGGGCTAGGCAGTAGGGAAAATAATGTGGTTCAGGGCCTGTGATACAGAGTACAGTCGGGACACTAAATCTACACTTACTACATGGCTTGATTGGGCGGCGGGGTAGCCTAGAGGTTAAAGCATTCGCTCTTCACGCCGAAGTCCCGCGTTCGATTCCCGACATTGGTACAATGTGTGAAGCCAATTTCAGGTGTCCCACATCGTGATATTGCTGGAATATTGCTAAAAGAGGCGTAAAACCTCACTCACTCACTCACATAGTCAAATGACCTGTGAAGATCCGGGTTAGAACTGATCTTCAGCAACCCATGCTTGTCGTAAGAGGCGACTAACGGGATCGGGTGGTCAGGCTCCCTGGCTTGGTTGACACATTTCATCGTATCCCAACTGCGTAGATCGATGCTCATGCTTTTGATCACTGGAGTGTCTGGTCCAGCCTCGATTATTTACAGACCGCCGCCATATAGCTGAAATACTGCTGAGTGCGGCGTAAAACTAAACTCACTCACTCACATAGCCAAATGACAATCGAACAGTTTCTTCTGCACGAATGCTTTAAAGGAGGTCTTCATTCAGATAATTGGAAGTCTTTTTTTTTTTTTATTTGTTCCCATGGTTACAAAGACAATAACAAGAGGGTATATGGCAGCAAAACAAGCACAGAAAAGGTGAAGATACATTGCTGTAGAGATATAATAATAATTAGTTGCTGAATATTGGGATGAGCGAATTCCATTTAAGACTGAATATCTCGATTTCATTGTTTCTCTTTGAAATAAATTTTTCTACAGAAAATATCTCTTTAATACCTTTTTATAATTACTGAATTTTGGAGATTGATTTTTTTATATTACATAAATTGATATGTTTTTGCCAGAGATAATGATTTGATTTAGTAATACACGTACACATGTACATCATTATGCAATGTACCATATCAAATCAAATATTTTGTGATGTTTATTTTTCGTGGTAAATAGTTATTAATCCAGAGTTCTAGATCATTCCAGAATTTCATGCTTTCACAGCATTCCCAATAAACATGACAAATGCTCTCAGAAACATCATTGCAAAAACTACACAAATCATTGTCAATCAGGTTCATTCTCGATAATTCTGTTTTAGTATAAAATATGTCTTTGCAAAATTCTGTATTGAAAATCAAGAAGTTTAACGTCTATCCATGTCTATAAAATTTTGTACCAATCAAACTCACAATCATGGAATATAATTTCCCCATTTAGTACAAATGTCAAGTTTATCATTTTAGAAATCAGCTTGTCATAAAATATTCTTGAACCTTTAGAGAGCTTTAACATATTTCTTTGGTAAACATTGATGAATAAATTGTAGGAAGGAATAATTCTTGTCCTTTTAATAACATTTTTCCAAATATCAGGTAAGATGTGAAGTAGATAGTCTAATAGTGTCCCTCTTATTTTGTATTTTATCTTTAACTTATCAAATGGCATAAATCCATGTTCATCACATAAATCCTTTACTGTCAATAAGCCCTTATCCGCCCAGTGAATAATAACATGGCAAGGGTTTTATAATTATGATTGAGCCATAATGGTTCTGCAAGAATGTAATCAATATTGTCAGAATCGAAGCATTGAGTCCCTGTAATGTTAATTTACATCTGTAAAATGAAAGTACCTGCTTGATCAACTGCTGAATGTCTGTATTGCCTGCAGCTACTGCAACATATTACTAAACTTATGTATGTACTGTTAAATGTAAGATATAGCTATATGCTATTTGTTATGTCATTCAGACCAAAATAGCAATGCGTAATCTGAATATTATTTATCTGAGATAATATCAGATTATTCAACTGAGATGAATAATATTCCACATAAACTGATTAAATCTAAATGAGCATACGCATTTACGTCTTTTCTCATATGCCGACCCATCAGATCGTATCGTAGTGTTAAAGGTGATATTATAGTTTACCGTCGTGCAGATAATACCGTGTATCATTACCAATTAAGTTGTTGATGATAACCTTATTATACAGAGATTATGTCTTACTATGGTATACCTGACAATGTCTAGCCCTACGATAAAGATGGGGATCACGGTCACCCTTTTCCCAATAGCCCTAAGGTGTCTTGAATACAATGTTAACCTTTATACAATGAAAGGCCATTAAGAGCCTCCGAAAGCTGAAATAAAACGAAGAAACTAATATATTCAATATCATGAACATGTTCGCTGACGATAGCTGAATTTATTTTAATAACAAACCACACAATGCCATGTTTGTAAGCAGAGTAGGAATCATTGCTATCATATCACACACATGGCGTATCCTTAAGCGACTGTTGATTATATTAATTGTTCCTGACTGGTTTTATGTGTAACAGTAATGCTAACGTGACTAGGTTCCGTCTTATACCGTCACGAATATAACGATAATGCAGGTCAAATGAAGGAAGCCCTGGAGATTAGACAAATAAAGTGCAGACCGAGAAACAAAGAATAACGCGTTTTAAAAAACACATATAAATTTATTAGTTGTTTGTGTATTTTGCACACGAAATTATTTACTAGGAGAAACATGAGTGGATTGTAATAGTACTGGTTTGAGTATAAGTGTTCTGAAAGTTGCAGGGGCGTTGGGGTAGCCTAATGGTTAAAGCGTTGGCTCGTCACGCCGAAGACCCGGGTTCGAATCCCCACATGGGTACAATGTGTGAAGCCCATTTCTGGTGTCCCCCGCCGTGATGTTGCTGGAATATTGCTAAAAGCGGCGTAAAACCAAACTCAGTCAGTCAGTCAGTCTGAAAGTTGCAAGTAATACGCAGCTCGATTGCATATGGTCGTTTTCGGGAAACATTGTCGACTCTACCCAACCCAGGGCATGACCCAGTGTGAAAAGTTTCAGATTCTTATGCGGGACGTTCGTCGACATCTACCTTGCACAGGAGCGGTGGGGAAGCCTAGTGGTTAAAGCGTTCGCTCGTCACGCCGGAGACCCGGGTTCGATTCCCCACATGTGTACAATGCGTGAAGCCCATTTCTTAGCCCTCACTTACTCCTTGTAAGGATGGATGGCAAACACCGTTGTCGTATGATATAATGAATTGCGGTTTGGATTTGAAATGTCTGTCAAAAACTTCAACATGTTATCAAATACCATGTCCTAAAATGGTCTCTGTTTCCACTGATACAGCTGGCTTGCTTCTCTTCAGCTGTCTTCGTCGAATCCGATATAAAGCGAAAAGGCGTGTGAATGATGCGGTCTAGCAAACACTGGATGAAGATGTGAATAAGTCTGATGTGGTGGCTGCTGACTTCTTCCATACATGTGTACATGCTTGAAATACAATCTTCCTGTATGCACAGCTGATGAAACCTGCCCCAAAGTACCTCTCTGTCGCTTGATAATGAGCTCCCATGGCCAACCCTTTGAACACATGGTGTAACTTTAGTGTCACTATAACTATTAAATCGTTTATAGCATCAGGGTCTCTACTGAGGGATTTGCAATTTGGATCAGATCTGGACCAACTATTGAACCCGATTGAGATGCATCTATCATAGGGTCGCAAATGATCAATTCCAGTGCCGTTGGTACTCCATTCCTCAAGGCGTCCATCATTTCAGCTTCACTTGCAAGAGGCAAGACCTTTGTGCTGTGTTTTTCATCTGGTTTGGAGCTTTGTGGCTTGGATCAGCGATGTCATAGCATTGTGATGTCATCAAGTACATGACGTCCATAGCATTGTCAGGGCATTGTACAAAATCTACTGTCAAAACGATATCACCTAGGAGATATCATTTGATCTCACACAAGCGATATCTCCTGTGGAACACAGTTTTGGATGATAAACTTGTTTGTCTGTGCTCATCACCTAAAATCATTAAGAGATAACTGAATCAAATAATCTAACAAATTACATAAGAAGAACATATTGAAAGAAAATCAATGTAGCATTTCCTTCGTGGATATTTAAAATATCATTCTAATTCAACTTAGTATGTAACACTAGTTCTGATTGGTCAATTCTATAAATTTCCGACCGTATAATCAGCATATACGGTCGCAATTTGAAAACCGATTCACCAGAAACCTTTGAATGTATCCCTACATTATTTGGGTAACGCTGTTTCGCAGGACATTTGTCATTTGCAGAAGCCATTGGTCAATTAACTCCCCTATCCAGCTAAACTGGGTGGAATTTGTGTTAAAAAGACAAAACATTATCATAAATTTAATTTTAAGTTCAAACAACTTACTCACCGCAACGGGCTGTTGACCCAACACTGTTAGATCATGAAACAAGGTTTATGACGTCATTATGGAGCGTGACGTCACCTGCTATGACGTCATTTGACAACAGAACTGATAATGGCCCGTAGTTGAGGAATCAGCGGAGCCGCTCATTTCTGTAACTAGAGAGCGGTTTCATCATAATACCGTCCATTTTATCTATAATACTATGATCTATTCATCATTGTCAAATTTAGTCTGTGTGCACATAATAAACGTGTGTAGTTTGAAAAGGGAACTACTTTCTCTGGCGATGGTGTAAGTTGAAGGAGTGATATGATTAGCCTTTGACCTAGAAGGAACTTTGACCTGGTTTTAATAATGAATTTCTTTCACGAAAAACAGCGTAAAACGAGTTGAATTACGCGTCGCCGATATAACTTAATTTACGGCTATATAACCACCGGTATACGTCCCCAATTCGTCAAACACAGTACAGTTATCCCCTAAAATTCATTCTGTACACTGACTCCAGCATTCACCTGATGAAGGAGAAAAGAATTAGCTCTGAAACTTCGTATCAAGAATAAAAAGAAGTTGTTATCCCTAAAACGAATATTTTATGGTCTCGGACTGACTGACTGACTGAGTTTAGTTTACGCCGCTTTAGCAATATTCCAGCAATATCACGGCGGGGACACCAGAAATAGGTTTAATATGGTCTCGGAGGAAGTGACGTTTGTAAGAATTGTTATAGTCGTCCCCTTGGCTTTAGTAATTTCAGAGTAAGGCTCAAAGCATGATCACTGCCAGACCCAAACTGGCGTTTTAAAAACATTAACGCTCTTAGGCTCACGTGAACTCGTATTTCACTGGAACTATCAACTTTATACAATTATGCGAATTTATATGAAATTAGAGACTAATAAGCGCCATTTCGTGAAACACCAGTCAGTGCTCATGAATATTTGCAAGAAAATCTAGCTTATTTTGAGATGATTTGAAGATACGTTTAGCGAACATCGGGGATATTAGCAGCTGTAATTTTAAAACTGCCTTACTTGCGACTTGGTTGGTTTGAATTTTGTAGTTTTCTGTTTTCTAGTGTAATAGTCGGATAGTTGTGTTCGGTGGTATACGTTTTGTATTTTGGAAATTTGTTTTATAAATATAAGCAATACAATTACAACTGTAACATAAAACATGATATATTTCCTGATCTGATACAAATAGAAAATAGATACAATACCTTTGATATCTGATCGGTTGTGTTTTTCCTTCATATGCCTTCTTTGACAGAAAAGTTTTCGGAGATTTAACAGGCGTCTTGGGAGCAGTAGCCGTTGAAACAAATATTTCAAGGCTAAAAAACGACACCCGGAGGATACACATGTCATGTGTTGTCCCTCTTTGGGACGCATGTGTTGTCCCTCTTTGGGACGCGTGGTGGACTGGTGGGCCAGTCTGGCGACCAGGCATGTTGGCAGGCTGTGCGACCGGCGTGAGCGTGGCGGGGGAGCCTGGGTGATATTGTCTCCCTATTGGCTGGGCTGGTCCTCTGAGGTCAGGAGCTTGGGTGGTATAATCTCCTTGGCGCCCTCGAGCAAACTGAAAGACTGGCTTGATTGATATAATTTCTTTTTAGATATACTGACATAGTTCACTTTCAAGAGGAAATTGGCTAGCGGTCTGTACATTGCAAGGTGCTCTGTAGGGAGCCAGCAGTCGCATGGCTGTCAATGTACCTAGCCCTGTTTCCTCTCTGAGTGTTTGCCTGGTTGTGTCAAACCGTTGGCAATCCAGCATAATGTGAGGGACTGTAGCTTTGGTGTGGCATGTTGGACAGTTTTATATGAGGGTTTTAGTGGTTACCTAGTCTTAGGCGGGTGATCATGGTGTCGACTCGCCTGTTTTGTCGAGGGAGTAGTTCGCGTCCCTTTCACACTGGGGCGGAGTCCATGATACCATCTGCCCTTTCTGAAGGTGTCCCATTGCCTCTGCCACTTGCTAGTGATCGAACCTTGGATCATACTTCGAATTTCGCTTTTTGAGTAAGGATGATCCAGTGACGTTCAATTCTAAGCGCCTGTTTAGCTAGTTTGTCAGCTCTCTCATTACCGGGAATGTCTATGTGAGGATGGTATCCAGCACAGTGTGATCTCTTTCTCATTTCCTTCTTAGTCTCTGAATGAGAACCAAAATGTCTCGGATGGTGTCAGGTCTACTGCTCCGAATGCTTAGTTGCCAGTGACTGTAGTGCACTGAGAGAGTCAGAGAAGATGACCACTCTTTTTACTCTCTAAGGTTTTTCGCTGTACCTTAGTGCATGGTGTATGGCTTCTAAGCTCCGCTGTGTAGACTGACTGTCCGTCAGGGAGGCGGACCGAGATTGTTTGGTTGTTAGAGGCTGTGTATATCTGGATACCATAGGCGGTTCTATTTCTCACAGGATCCTTGGATCCGTCAGTATATATGTGAGCCGAGTCTTCGTAAAGTGAGTCAATCCCACTAAGCGCAATGCTTCGTAGCAACATTGGAAGGTTCTCACTTTTAGGCACTTCTTTTGTGAGAGTGGTATCGACATTGGGTGATTTTAATTCCCATGGGGACATTGCACAGTCATTTGACATGTTGGAGGCTCTGCCCGGTCGCATCCGTGTTCTCGCCTGAGCTGAATGACTCTGAGCCCGCACTGGTGTTGTGTCAGGTCTCTTTTTTGGAGCCATGCTTTTATGCGTCCGGGGTAGAGTGTCTCTTCCCATAGTCTAGTGACAAAAGTGGATTGGAGCAGCGACTCCAATAGTTCAATGTCATCTTCTCACGTCTGAGTTTGAGTGGTAGCTCCCCAGTTTCCACTAGTAGGGCCTGGTGGGAGGTATGGGCCGCCGCGCCCGTGACAAGATTTTAGAGCACGATATTGAATCGTTTCAAGCCGGTTTAGAACCGTTTTGGAGGCGCTGTGGTATGCTTCTACACCCATAGTCAATTTTGCTCCTGATGAGGGTCTTATATAGGGTCAGGAGAGTATCGATGTTTGCTCCCCAAGAGCTGCCGGATGCAGCTCTTATTGCGTGAGTCTGACATCTATGGGCTATGCTCTCTATGTGTTTTGCCCATGTGAGATGTTGGTCGAAAGTAACCCGAGGAACTTAGCTGATTTCTCAAATTTGACCGTTTTGCCCTTGAGTTTGAGACTGGGTGTGTTGCATATTCTGCTACCTTTCCGCTTGAATACCACTCCGATTGTTTCTCAGGTGAGATGGTGAATCCCCATTTGTCGCACCATTTTTTCCGAACCATCGAGGGTTTTCTGGATCAGAGCCTGGATCTTGAAAACCTCTCGATGTCTGACAAACAGCCCCGTCGTCAGCGAACTTAGAGGTGTTGATGTTATCGTCCTTTCGGACATGTTCAAATAGGTCGTCAATCATGATGTTAAAGAGTGTGGGACTGATAATGCTTCCTTTGCGGCGTGCCATTATCTAACCTGTGTGGATCAGACAGGTGGTCTCCAACTAAGACTGATATTGACCTTTCTTGCAGAAAACTTTGGAACATAGTTTGCCAATTTCCTTGTACACCAACATTCTCTAGTTTTGGAGGAGTCCATCGTGCCATACCACCATGTCAAAGGCTTTGCTGAAGTCTAAAAGACAGCAGCTAGGTACTGTTTCTTGACCTGGGCTAACCTGATATCATTTTCCAGTCGGAAAATGTGGTCCAAGACATGAACGGTTTGTTCTGCTTAACCGCTCTGGTCATGAGATAAGAGTGCGTTTGTCTCAAGGTGGTGCTTTAAGCGAATGTTCACCATTGCCTCCATACTCTTGCACAGATTTGATGTGAGGGATATTGGGCGATATGGAGTTGGCCGATGCCGCCTCCTTCCCTGGTTTGAGCAGAGGTATTACTGCTGCATGTTTCCATGCGCACGGTACCTCCCTGATCCCAAATCAAATTGTACAATTGTACGACGACGCTGGCGATGCTGTCTGGCAACCTTTTGGGCATCACCATAGCTGACCATGTGTCCTCCCTGGACAAGTACCCTTTTATTTGCGTACAGCAGTTCTGAACTCCTCCACACTGAAACCATGGTTGTATGCGTGCTGATTGCACGAGGGGGCTGTTTGGGCCGTGGTGGCAATTTTCTTTCTTTTTTAAACTCTTCAGAAAAATTGTTGTTGCTACTGACAGAGGCAAAAGTGGGTGGCTAAGATACTTGCTTTATCCGTTACTTTGGTAGCCCCTGTTAGTTTGGGAATGCGGGCGGACCTGCGTTTCCCCGGATAGCATGTATCTTTGCCAGACTGCTTTACTGTTTGTTTTGTGGTTGAGGGATCCACAGAACTCTTGCCTTGAGTCAGACCTGGACTGATCGATGAGATCTTTCACTTGTTTCCTAGCTACACGAACTTCACCTATGACAGACTTGTCTCGTTTTAACCTGTTTAATGCCTTTTTCCTAATGCGTCGTGCTTTGGCTATTCCCTGGTTCCACCATGGGACGGCTCCGAGCGCCGACCTTTGCTTTGGTGAGTGGGATTGAGGCCAGTGCTGCCTTATGTATGGCCGATGTTAAGTTTAGGCAAAGGTATCAACGTCGTCAGAGACGATTTCAGATTTGCTCGATTTTATTGCACTCCGTTCTGAATTTTGACCAGTCTGCTTTGGAGAAGTTCCACCGCTCTCTGGGGTTTGAGGATTTCATCGCAAAGAGGTGGGATACCGAGAAAAGTGAAGCACGAGAGTGATCACTTCCCCAACTGTCATCATGAACCTGCCACTGGCAATCATGGGCTAGGTTTTTAGTGGCAATAGCAAGATCTATGCTAGTCCATATTCCTCGATTAGGACAATGTCTTGTAGGAGAGCCATCATTCAGTATAACGAGTCCCTGTGACTCTACCCAATCCTCCACCATCCTGCCTGGGCAGTCAGAGTGGTTGGCTTCCTCTCCCCACAGCGGGCTGTGGGCGTTGAAGTCGCCAAGGATTAGGCCTGAATGCCCGACCAAGTCGCTGAGTTCTTTAAGCTCCTCGATGTTGGTGGGATCGGCAGTCCTGTGATAGACGTTTGCAATGCGGATCTCTTTGCTATTTGCCATGCTGACCGTGATGACCTGGGTTTCAAGGCTTCCCACCTCTGCTTTGACCTCAGTGGATGTACAGTTGTCGACGACAAAAGTGACCAGTCCACCCCATTCGCCCGCTCTGTCTTTTGCGGTATTGAGTGTAGCCAGGTAACCGAAAGTTTGCTCTCTTCCCAGTTTGGCCTTCTTGACATGTGCAAATGAGAGATAAGATAAAGATTAAGATTATTGTAATCAGTTTATTAGAGCTGTCCGTGTAATGTTTGACTGTCACTCGTTGTAGCCGGAGACATCCCGTTAAGAAAATCAACTCGCGGCCCGGATATTACGCAATATTTGTTACGTGGTGCTCAATTACGAATGTCTGCGCGGCTTCGGCCCCTTTATATATAGTGACATCCAGACTAATCGTATACCACTTTCCTAATGAAATATATGACAAAATGAGACAAATGTCATGTACTGCTCTGGTTGAGTGCAAAATCAGTACCATTGGAAGCATTCGTAAAATGTCCAAAATCATCAACATAGTGTCATCTGTATGTCCTTTAGACCCGTGAAGATCCGGGTTAGAATTGGTCTTCAGCAACCCATG
This sequence comes from Haliotis rubra, assembly GCF_003918875.1. NCBI lineage: Eukaryota > Metazoa > Mollusca > Gastropoda > Lepetellida > Haliotidae > Haliotis > Haliotis rubra. The sequence continues at coordinate 505,561 of NW_025767350.1, read as the reverse complement.
CTTTCTCGTAAGAGAGGACTAACGGGATCAGGTGGTCTTGGTTGACACATGTCATCGTATCCCAATGGCGAAGATCGATGCTCATGCTGTTGATCACTGAACTATCTGGTCGAGACTCGATTATGTAAAGACCACCGCCACACAGCTGCAATATTGCCGAGTGCGGCGTAAAACTTACTCACTCACTGTATGTTATTTGACTGTGTATGCTATAGACGCTGAAATACATGCCAATCCTGCAACATATAAGCCATTCCGTGATAACATCTATTGTAAAGTAATACGTACACAAGTGGTATGTCTATGATGGCTATAACATAAAAGTGTCAGCAACACTTCTGACAATAGCACAAAGCCTGCTAAAGGTTGAAAGGTTTACTCACATACCATGTTAACACATTAGATCTTGTACTTCATTCAACATACCTAAGTCATTCGTACAACTCTAAGTATTGTCAGGTTTCCTTTAAAGATCCATTGTTATGTTCTAAATGGCACCCCAATGCATCAATTTATCAGTAAAATTATGTTCTGAAATAGGTCTGACTAAAAGACCAAGACTATCTTTTCTCCAGAGGAGATACCCACCAAGAGGTGAAAAAGAAAACCCTCTTTTCCTGAACAATAGCATATAAACGGCGTTGCTAGGAAACGGACATGATACAGTCGTAAACATGCTGACGGAACGAAAATAAAGCGCATAGCGTGCTTTTACGATTAGTTGGCAGGTAATGACAAAATGCTGTAAATATCATCCTGCGTGGGTTTGTTTCTAGACTGACAACTCGGAAAGAAACGGAAAATCATAACATGTATTCACAGACTTGACTGCCCTTCATCCTGAAGTGATTGATTGTGTTGAATCTTTAACAACTGTCTTAATAAACATGACAGAAGCACCGCTACTGATAATGCATGTTGAAATATGTATATAGCTTTGCTTGATAGAGTCTACTTTAAACACGCACCAGCCTACCAACCCTATGTTTCTTACACGTGCCCAAGGAGATATGTTGCAACAATTATATCCAAGTCAGGTTGTACATAGAATACATATTTTGAAAAAGGTCTCTCTCTTAACGTGTTGCGTCGGGATTGAAATGTTCAAACACCAGGTGTCAGTTTTCAAACTGTTATAGCTTGATCTCGGTGTTCTGTAGAGGTGAACGTTTACCATACCTTTAGTTTAAATAACAGCTTGTCATGAAGTCTGGTTTTGAAAGAACGCAAATTCAGCATGTTCAAGGTGTGATATGTCGTGTCTGGTTAAAAGTGAACGTTTTTCAGTCTCTACATGAGATAAACATTCTCGCTGCAGGTTATTAATGGCAATATCGTGTGGGAATCCCTAAAATAACTGATAATGTGAACATATGTGATGTTTGCCTTCCAATTCAACTTAAAAGTAGGACTGAGGTGGCCTTTGTGAGACATGGCTTCGCTGATTGAACCTCAAGATCCGTGGAATTCCTCGCTGTAATGAAGTGATGTTTATAGGAAGAGCTGCTTATTCAGCAGTTTATAATCATCAAGACTGGACGAACATGTAATCTGGTCAGTCTGTTAGCAGGGGCAGAACGCAACAGCCACACAAGCAGTGACGTGATACCTCGGGGATTCTGGAACAATACAGTAGGTCCTCAATACCTGCGGCATGTATGAGCTCCATGTATGAAACTCGTGTTGAACAGAAGAATAGTTCCCAAGTAAACGGGTCATGTGTGAACCTTGTCTTGATGGCAGGGCACAGTAGGTAACGAGTATCGGGGACATGTATGGACCTTGTGTGTTGATGGGAAGGCACAATAGTTAACGAGTATCTGAGCCATGTATGAACCTTGTGTTGATGGCAAGGCACAATAGCTAACGAGTATCTGAGCCATGTATGAACCTTGTGTTGATGGCAAGGCACAATAATTAACGAGTATCTGAGCCATGTATGAACCCTCGTGTTGATGGCAGGGCACAATAGTTAACGAGTATCTGAGCCATGTATGAACCTTGTGTTGATGGCAAGGCACAATAGTTAACGAGTATCTGGCTAATGTATGAACCTTGTGTTGATGGCAAGGCACAATAATTAACGAGTATCTGGGACATGTGTGAACCCTCGTGTTGATGGCAGGGCACAATAGTTAACGAGTATCTGGTCCATGTATGAACCCTCGTGTTGATGGCAGGGCACAATAGTTAACGAGTATCTGAACCATGTATGAACCTTGTGTTAATGGCAAGGCACAATAGTTAACGAGTATCCGGTCCATGTATGAACTTTGTGTTGATGGCAAGGCACAATAGATAACGAGTATCTGGTCCATGTGAACCCTCGTGTTGATGGCAAGGCACAATAATTAACGAGTATCTGGTCCATGTATGAACCCTCGTGTTGATGGCAAGGCACAATAGTTAACGAGTATCTGGTCCATGTATGAACCCTCGTGTTGATGGCAGGGCACAATAGTTAACGAGTATCTGAGCCATGTGAACCTTGTGTTAATGGCAAAGGCACAATAGTTAACGAGTATCCGGTCCATGTATGAACTTTGTGTTGATGGCAAGGCACAATAGATAACGAGTATCTGGTCCATGTGTGAGAACCCTCGTGTTGATGGCAAGGGCACAATAATTAACGAGTATCTGGTCCATGTATGAACCCTCGTGTTGATGGCAAGGCACAATAGTTAACGAGTATCTGAGCCATGTATGAATCTTGTGTTGATGGCAAGGCACAATAGTTAACGAGTATCTGAGCCATGTATGAATCTTGTGTTGATGGCAAGGCACAATAGTTAACGAGTATCTGAGCCATGTATGAATCTTGTGTTGATGGCAAGGCACAATACTTAACGAGTATCTGGACCATGTATGAACCTTGTGTTGATGGCAAGGCACAATAGTTAACGAGTATCTGAGCCATGTATGAACCTTGTGTTGATGGCAAGGCACAATAGTTAACGAGTATCTGAGCCATGTATGAATCTTGTGTTGATGGCAAGGCACAATAGTTAACGAGTATCTGGCTCATGTGTGAACCTTGTGTTGATGGCAAGGCACAATAGTTAACGAGTATCTGAGCCATGTATGAACCTTGTGTTGATGGCAAGGCACAATAGTTAACGAGTATCTGGCCCATGTATGAACCTTGTGTTGATGGCAAGGCACAATAGTTAACGAGTATCTGAGCCATGGATGAATCTTGTGTTGATGGGAAGGCTCAATAGTTAACGAGTATTTTTTGAAAGCCGACATATGTTTGACCCTTCATTTAGCTTGCACGGTCAATTGCACCATTTTTGTCTTAAAGACAGTACCAATAGAATGGCACGGGAGTGGAGTAAAATATTGTATTTAAATGACATTCGGAAAGTCATGTCGTAAAACCACTCACAGTAGAATGTGCCCTTACAGAGAAAATCAAACACACTTTCAACAATAGATTGTATGCACGATTATTCCAGACAATGCTATGACGTCACACACGTCTCACGTCCACTGCACTATCAACTAAGTCGGGATAAACAAATTCTTTCCAAACCCGACATTCAAAACACCGACTGTTCTGCGCACGTATTCATCTGTGAGGGCATAACGACAATCACAAACGTGTAATATTTTAGTGCAGTTAGCAGTACGGTTGTAAACTTGAGGTATTTTCATGAAATTTCGACATTGTGCCGCGTACGTGTTCTTCGAAGTCGATATTTCCATCCGCACCTTCAATGAATACTGACTCTCGCAGACTGTGGTAAAGGTAAGAATGTATGTTAACTCCATACCAGCATGTGAAGATGATTTCCAGACTGTATGAAACATGGATAATGCTTGAATGAGTTCCACTCAATTGGAACAGTAGGAGAAAAGAAGTGTTAGCCCTAGATATTTAATCTGACATCGGTAGAGTGAGTTATATACCAGACACTGGAAACGGGAACAGCCACGTCAATCTTCATGACTAATCTTACATGTGACGTTATTCTATCGTTTCAGCAGTCCATTATATGAAACGAATGGCAAGCTGCTAAAGCTATGTTCGAGTTACGACCACGAACATAGACGGGGTATTTAGTCACTGAGTTGAATGCCGATGCTGCAAGATATAAGCCATTCCGTGATAACATCTATTGTAAGTAATACGTACACAAGTGGTATGTCTATGATGGCTGTAACATACAGTGTCAGCAACACTTCTGGCAATAGCACAAAGCCTGCTGAAGGTTGACAGGTTTACTCCACATACCATTTTAACACATTAGATCTTGTACTTTACACAACATACCTAAGTCATTCGTACAACTCTAAGTATTGTTAGGTCTCCTTTGAAGATCCATTGTTCTGTTCTAAATGGCACCCAATGCATCAAACTTGCCAGTCAAATTATGTTCTGAAATAGTTCTGACTAAAAGACCAAGACTGCTTTCTTCTTCAAGAGGAGATACCAATCAAGAGGTGGCAAAAGACTCATCCTTTCCTGAACAATAGATAATAAACGGCGTTGCTAGGCAACGGACATGATTCAGTCGTAAACATGCTGACGGAACGAAAATAAAGCGCATGGCGTGCTTTTACGATTAGTTAGCAGATAATGACGAAAATGCTGTAAATATCATCCTGCGTGGGTTTGTTTCTAAACTTACAACTCGAAAGAAAGGGACAATCATAACATGTATTAACAGACTTGACTGCCCTTTCTCCTGAAGTGATTGATTATGTTGTATGTTAAACAACTGTCTTAATAAATATGACAGAAGAACCACTACTGAAAATGCATGTTGAAATATGTATATAACTTTGCTTGATGGAGTCTCTTATAAAAACGCACCAGCCTACCAGTCTGTTTCTTACATATGCCTAAGTAGATATGTTGCAACAATTACATTCACAGTCAGTTTGTACGTATTTGAAGAACGTGTCTCTCTCTTAATGTGACGTGTTGAGATTGAAATGTAGAAACACCAGGTGTCATATTTCAAACGGTTGTAGCGTGTTCAGGGTGTTGTGCATAGGTGAACGTTTACCATACCTTTAGTTCAATTCTAATTCAACTTAGTATGTAACAACGAGTTCTGATTGGTCAATATTAAAATTTCCGACCGTATAATCAGCATATACGGTCGCAATTTGAAAACCTATTCACCAAAACCTTTGAATGTATCCCCACACTATTGGGGTAACGCTGTTTTCAGGGCATTGTCATTTGCAGAAACTCTAGGTCAGTTTATGGAGCGTGACGTCACCTACTGCGACGTCATTTGACAACAGAACAGATAGTGGCCCGTAGTTGAGGAATCACCGGGCAATGTGAACATATGTAGTGTTTGCCTTCTAATTCAACTTATGAGAGGACTCCAGGTGGCCTTTTGTAGTCATGGCTTCGCTGATTGAACCTCGAGATCCGTGAATTAGGATTCCTCGCTCAGTGTACACGGATGTTCATGATCCATTTGGAAGTAATGTTTGTATGAAGTACTACGCTTATTCACCAGTCTATATTACGATTTGACCAACGTGTAATCTGGTCAGTCTGATAGTTGTGGGGTAGAATGTAGCAGCCACACAGGTGGCGAGGTGGAGCCTGGTGGATTGTGGAACAGTTCACACACTAGGGCTCTCAATATCTGGGTCATAGATGAAAGTCATGTTGCAGTGAGAACAAATGTCCCCGTGACAAATATGAGCTTCCTGTAGCTGGCTTGGAACTGTTGTTCCTATGCATGTATGAACCTTGTGTTGATGGCAGGGCACAATAGTTAACGAGTATCTGAGCCATGAATGATCCTTGTGTTGATGGCAAGGCACAATAGTTAACGAGTATCTGGACCATGAATGATCCTTGTGTTGATGGCAAGGCACAATAGTTAACGAGTATCTCTGAGCCATGTATGAACCTTGTGTTGATGGCAAGGCACAATAGTTAACGAGTATCTGGACCATGAATGATCCTTGTGTTGATGGCAAGGCACACTGTTAACGAGTATCTGGACCATGAATGATCCTTGTGTTGATGGCAGGGCACACTGTTAACGAGTATCTGGACCATGTATGAACCTTGTGTTGATGGCAAGGCACAATAGTTAACGAGTATCTGAGCCATGTATGAATCTTGTGTTGATGGCAAGGCACAATAGTTAACGAGTATCTGGACCATGTGTGGACCTTGTGTTCTCATCTGCCTGAACCTTAGGTTGATGTGACAAGGACCTTGATTGAGTCAACCTAAATGACAGGAGTTGTTTTATTGACTGCTAAAGATACAATTAAGATCATCAGATATATTACCCGAAACATCTTTGTAACTGATGACACTTCAATTGAATCTTAACGACTGAAATTCATGCTAAACCCGAAATTCATGCATGAATCTTGTGTTGATGGCAAGTCAGAATAGGTAACGAGTATCTGGAGCCATGTATGAACCTTGTGTTAATGGCAAGGCACAATAGTTAACGAGTATCTGAGCCATGTATGAATCTTGTGTTGATGGCAAGGCACAATAGTTAACGAGTATCTGAGCCATGTATGAACCTTGTGTTGATGGCAAGGCACAATAGTTAACGAGTATCTGAGCCATGTATGAATCTTGTGTTGATGGCAAGGCACAATAGTTAACGAGTATCTGGAGCCATGTATGAACCTTGTGTTGATGGCAAGGCACAATAGTTAACGAGTATCTGAGCCATGTATGAACCTTGTGGTGATGGCAGAGCACAATGTTAACGAGTATCTGGCTCATTTGTGAACATTGTGTTGATGGCAAAGCACAGTAGTTAACGAGTATCTGAGCCATGTATGAACCAATAGTTAACGAGTTTGTGTTGATGGGATGGCACAATAGTTAACGAGTATCTGAGCCATGTATGGACCTTGTGTTGATGGGAGGGCATAATGTTAACGAGCCATGTATGAATCTGAGCCTTGTATGACACTTGTGTTGATGGCAAGGCACAATAGTTAACGAGTATTTTTGAAAGCCGACTTATGTTTGACCCTTCATTTAGTTTGCACGGTCAATTTCCACCATTTGTGTCTTTAAGACAGTACCAATAGAGAGGCACGGGACTTGAGTAAAATATTGTATTTTTGAAATGAAAGTAATGTCGTCAAAAACCACTCAGTAGAATGTGCCCTGATATTGTAGAGAAAATCAACCACTCACACCTTCAACAATAGATTGTATGCATCGATTATTCCAGACAATGCTATGACGTCACACATGTCTCCCTCCACTGCACTATCAACTAAGTCGGGATAAACAAATTCTTGCCAAATCCGAAATTCAAACCACCGACTGTTCTGCGCACATTAATCTGTGATGGCATAACGACAATCACAGACGTATAATATTTTAGCGTAGTTAGCAGTACGGTTGTAAACTTGAGGTATTTTCATGAAATTTTCGACTGTGTGCCCCGTACGGTTTTTCCGAAGTCGATATTTCCATCCGCACCTTCAATTAATACTGACTCTTGCAGACTGTGGTAAAGGTAAGAGTGTATGTTAACTTCATACCAGTATGTGAAGATGATTTCCAGACTGTATGAAACATGGATAATGCTTGAATGAGTTCCACTCAATTGGAAACAGTAGGAAAAGAAGTGTTAGCCTAGATATTAAATCTGACATCGGTAGAGTGAGTTATATACCAGACACTGGAAACGGGAACAGCCACGTCAATCTTCATGACTAATCTTACATGTGACGTTATTCTACCGTTTCAGCAGTCCATTATATGAAACGAATGGCAAGCTGCTAAAGCTATGTTCGAGTTACGACCACGTACATAGACGGGGTATAGAGTCACTGAGTTGAATGCCGATGCTGCAAGATATAAGCCATTCCGTGATAACATCTATTGTAAAGTAATACGTACACAAGTGGTATGCCTCCATGATGGCTGTAACATACAGTGTCAGCAACACTTCTGGCAATAGCACAAAGCCTACTGAAGGTTGACAGGTTTACTCACATACCATGTTAACACATTAGATCTTGTATTTTACTAATAACATACCTAAGTCATTCGTACAACTCTAAGTATTGTAGGTCTCCTTTGAAGATCCATTGTTCTCTAAATGGCACCCAATGCATCAATTTGCCAGTCAAATTTATGTTCAGAAATAGTTACGACTAAAAGACCAAGACTACTTTCTTCTTCAAGAGGAGATACCCATCAAGAGGTGCCAAAAGACTCATCCTTTCCTGAACAATAGATAATAAACGGCGTTGCTAGGCAACGGACATGATACGTTCGTAAACATGCTGACGGAAGGAAAATAAAGCGCATAGCGTGCTTTTACGATTAGTTAGCAGATAATGACAAAATGCTGTAAATATCATCCTGCGTGGGTTTGTTTCTAAACTTACAACTCCTAAAGAAACGGACAATCATAACATGTATTCATAGACATGACTGCCCTTCCTCCTGAAGTGATTGATTATGTTGTATGTTAAACAACTGTCTTAATAAATATGACAGAAGAACCACTACTGAAAAATGCATGTTGAAATATGTATATAACTTTGCTTTGATGGAGTCTATTAGAAAAACGCACCAGCCTACCACCCTGTTTCTTACATATACCTAAGTAGATATGTTGCAACAATTACATTCACAGTCAGTTTGTACGTATTTGAAGAACGTGTCTCTCTTTAATGTGACGTGTTGGGATTGAAATGTAGCAACACCAGGTGTCATGTTTCAAACGGTTGTAGCGTGTTCAGGGTGTTGTGCATAGGTGAACGTTTACCATACCTTTAGTTCAATTCTAATTCAACTTAGTATGTAACACGAGTTCTGATTGGTCATCGTTATAAATTTCCGACCGTATAATCAGCATATACGGTCGCAATTTGAAAACCTATTCACCAAAACTTCGAATGTATCCCTACACTATTGGGGTAACGCTGTTTTTCAGGGCATTGTCATTTGCAGAAGCTCTAGGTCAGTTTATAGAGCGTGACGTCACCTGCTGTGACGTCATTTGACAACAGAAAAGATAGTGGCCCGTAGTTGAGGAATCGCCGGGCCATTATCATTTGCAGCGGCCCGCTCATTTCTGATAGCTATAGAGGGCGGTTTCATGATAATTCCGTTCATTTTAGCTATAACACTATATGCTTTATTCATCATTGTCAGATTTAGTCAGTGTGCACATAACTACTTTTACTGGCGATGGTGTAAGTTCAAGGAGTGATATGATTTACTTTTGACCTAGAAACACTTTTAACCTGGTTTACATAATGAATTTCTTTCACGAAAAAACAGCGTAAAACGAGCTGAATTAGAATCGCCGATATAACTAAATTTGCGGCTATATAACCACCGGTATACGTCCCCAATTCGTCAAACACAGCACAGTTATCCCCTAAATAACAGCTTGTTATGAGTCTGGTTTTGAAAGAACGCAAATTCAGCATGTTCAAGGTGTAATATGTCGTTCTGGTTTGAAATATAGTTTTCAGTCGCTACATGAGATAAACATTATCTCGCTGCAGGTTATTAATGGCAACATCGTGTGTGGAGTCCCTAAAATAACTGATAATGTGAACATATGTAGTGTTTTCCTTCTAAGTCAACTTAAAAGTAGGACTGAGGTGACCTTTGTGAGTCATGGCTTCGCTGATTGAACCTCAAGATCCGTAGGATTCCTCGCTGTACACGGATGTTCATGATCCATTTGGAAGTTTTTGTAGGAAGTACTACCTATTCACCAGTCTATATCACGATTTGACCAACGTGTAATCTGGTCAGTCTGATAGTTGGGGTAGAACGCAGCAGGCACACAGGCAGCGAGGTGGAGCCTGGTGGATTGTGGAACAGTTCACTAGGGCTCTCAATATCTGGGTCATAGATAAAAGTCATGTTGCAGTGAGAACAAATGTCCCCGTGACAAATATGAGCTTCCTGTAGCTAGCTTGGAACTGTTGTTGAAATGCATGTATGAAACTTTGTGTTGATGGCAGGCTCAATAGTTAACGAGTATCTGGACCATGTATGAACCTTGTGTTGATGGCAGGGCACAATGTTAACGAGTATCTGAGCCATGTATGAACCTTGTGTTGATGGCAGGGCACAATGTTAACGAGTATCTTGACCATGTATGAACCTTGTGTTGATGGCAGGGCACAATAGTTAACGAGTATCTGAGCCATGTATGAACCTTGTGTTGATGGCAAGGCACAATGTTAACGAGTATCTGGACCATGTATGAACCTTGTGTTGATGGCAAGGCACAATGTTAAAGAGTATCTGGACCATGTATGAACCTTTGTCTTGATGGCACGGCACAATGTTAAAGAGTATCTGGACCATGTATGAACCTTGTGTTGATGGCAGGACGCAATGTTAACGAGTGTTCTAAGCCAAGTATAAACCTTGTGTTGATGGCAGGACACAATGTTCACGAATATCTCAGCCATGTATGAACCTTGTGTTGATGGCAGGACACAATGTTAACGAGTATCTGGACCATGTTTGGACCATGTGTTCCCATCTGCCGGAACCGTGACCTTGATTGGAGTCAACCTAAATGACAGGTGTGGTTTTATTGACTGCTGAAGATACAATTAAGATCAGATATTTTACCAGAAACATCTTTGTAACTGATGGCACTTCAATTGAATCTTAACGACTGAAATTGATGCCAAACCCGAAATTAAAATACCGACTGTTCTGAGCGCGCATTAGTCTGTGAGGGATATCGACAATACAAATGGACATATTTTAGCCTAGGTCAGTACGTTTTTCCGAGTCTTGGGACACTGTGGGGAAAAATGAAAGGTTAGACTCGATATTAAACCCCACAGAGGGAGTTTTATACCCGACGTTGAGAACGGGAAGAGTCACGTCAATCCATTTTAGCACTCCATTATATGAGTGAGTGAGTTTTGTTTTACGCCGCACTCAGCAATATTCCAGTTATATGGCGGCGGTCTGTAAATAATCGAGTCTGGACCAGACAGTCCAGTGATCAACAGCATGAGCATCGATCTGCGCAATTGGGATACGATGACATGTGTCAACCAAGTCAGCAAGCCTGACGAACCGATCCCGTTAGTCACCTCTTACGACAAGCACGGGTTACTGGAGATCAATATTCTAACCCGGATCTTCACGGGTACTCCATTATATAAAAGGAATGGAGAGCTGCTGAAGCTATCGGTATCTTAATTCCAGTACTCTTGGAGTATGAGAATGGGATTTGAATACAAAATCATTGAACAAGACAAACCAACTAAACGCACCAGAAAAACGACGCATGTCATCGTATACCAATTGCGTACATCGATGCGCACACTGTTGATCACTGGATTGTCTGGTCCAGACTCGATTACTTACAGACCGCCGCCATATGGCTGGGATATTGCCGAGTGCGGCGTTAAACAACAAACAATCAATGAATGATATGTTTAAGGAAAGGAAAGTTACGCGGATATTTCTCTCTTCATAGCCTGTCCATCAACAAATACAGATTGGTCAGCAAATGCTCCACCACTCAGCCTTTGGTGTAGGTATCAGTATCAAAGAATGAACTCCACCGATGTCTATCAATCGTACAATTGGAGCCTCTTCAACAGGCTAACTACAAGGTTAACCTCTGGTTATTCGGGCAAGACGACCGCCCTCGGATGAAAAGACCTAAAGTAAGGAAGTTGTAATCGTGTAATCTTAGAACGAAACTCGGGATGCTGTGATAGTGTTGGTGCCATGACCAAAATAATCTTCAGTAGCCAACTATGCATTCCATCCCAGAGATGTCCCGCTTGGTCATGGGGATAAAGCGTACTCCTTTACAAAAGCTTAACGCTGCCACTTTTTGTAGCATAAAATATTTTTTCAGCGATATTTCTCGTTGCTTCGATTATTTTGCCGGTCCTTGGGAGTATTTTTTCGTTATTTCAAATATTTTCTTGTTACTTCGATTATTTTCTGGTTGCTTTGAGTATTTTCTCGTTACTTTAAGTTTCTTTCATAAACTTGAAATTTCAGGTATTTTCTCGTTACTTCAAGATTCTGTAAAAATCGTGAATTTTCAAATATTTACTCGTTGCTTCGAGTATTTTCTCGTTCCTTTAACTTTTCTTCATAAACGTTAAGTAACGAGAATATACTCGACGCATTGACAAAGTAATAGAAGAAACGAAAATATAATTGAAGTAACCAGAAAATTCAAAAATTCGAAATTTCAAGTTTTATACACAAATTAATCGGAGCAACGAAAAAAAATAGTTGATGCAACGAGAAAATATTCGAAGCAACTTCAACTTTCGCTGAAAGAAATATTTCATACTACGTACAAAATTGGCAGCATTAGGCCTTCGTACTCCATCGAGTCCGAAGATCGTTGTGTGTGTCTCGGCACTGGGCTGTTATGGCCGCAACACAAACTTCCTAATCATTCTAATTTCTGACAACCTAGCCCAATTTATAAGCTGCACTTGGTAACAAGTTAATGTCAGCGAATTGTTAAAGGTCAAGTGTGGACCTGACAAATCAGAGATTGGATTTATTTGACATTATGAGCAATATCCCAAGCAATTGTGTACGATGACACTATTTTGGTGGTGTGTGGTCCTGTGCATAGAGCTCAGGTCACAAATCAGTTGAAGTTAAGCAACGTTGGGCGCGGAGAGTCTTTGGATGGGTGACCATGTTTGGCATCTTGACTCCTTGAGTTTCTAGGACTTCAGTCCTGACCCACAATGAAGCGCATGTGATACATGTGGTCTCACCTTAGGCAAGTGAGTTTGTTCAAAATTACCTCTGTTCACCCAGCAGACAATGGGTACCCGGTGGGATAAGTCATGTGTTTATTAACCTTCTAGCGCCTCACAGGCAGCTTGGGCTATCCGGGGTAGTAATAATCCAGTGCTATGAGCATTTTGTCGGTGTGGATTTAAAGCAATATAAATGGGCTAATTATATAAATTATAATTATTATAATTATATAGTCAACAAATTCTCGCTCCTTATGAGTTCTATAGGCTAACCTGTGTTACAGTTGGTCTTCAGCAACCCATGTCTGTCGTACGATTCTACTAACAAGATCGGGTGGTCAGGCTCGCTGACTTTGTTGACCATTTGTGTAGGTCGATGCTCATGATGTTAATCACTGGATTGTCTGGTCCAGACTCGATTATTTACAGACCGCCGACATAAAGCTGGAAGATCTGGGTTAGAATTGGTCTTCAGCAACCCACACTTGGACTGGCGGGCTCGGGTGATCAGACGCGCTGACGTGGTTGACACATGTCATCGCATCCCACTTTCGTAGATCGATGCTCATGATGTTGATCACTGGATTGTCTAGTCCAGACCCAATTGTTTACAGACCTCCGCCACATAGCTGGAATATTGCTGAGTGTTGCGTTACACAACAAACAAACAAAAGTGCTGTAGGTTGCTGGTGGCCAGCTCTTACCCAGTAACTCTGTGGGCAATAAACACCAGGACATAGTTTATTAAGGGTGTAACTATGTATTAACATATTTTTAATGATGCAAGTAAATGTCCTTACTGCATTACACACGATGCCTTGTGACAGCTGTGGACATCTCCGACAAAACCGCATCTTTACGAACATTTCCTGAATGAATATATACATGTATGACTAATGCTTTTCGTCTCATCAGCACTTTCCCTGGGTAAGGGCGGCGATCCTGGCAACAAGGTATACACACGTGGAGATACGTGATCATTTGGACGATTCTTACTCATGGTTTAAAGATGTTTATCAAGAGTAGAAGAATAAGTGCGCTATAAATCCTCCTAATGAGCCCTCGTAGAGACAGACTGAGCAGCTGGTTATGAAAGCGGAAGGAGGTTCATGGCGTGGATTCGAGACAGTAGACGAGCAGGTCCAAATGAGGGACAAGGACGGAATATGCTTCTGGTCAGAAGACAGAATAGTCCGATCGAGGAACACAGGCGGCAGTTGAATTGACCAAGCAGACAGAACAGTCTGCCGTTGTATTCTGTTTGTTATTTTGTTGTTGTTGTTTTACGCCGCACTCAGCAATATTCCAGCTATAATCGAGTCTGGACCAGACAATCCAGTGATCAACAGCATGAGCCTCGATCTACGCAATTGGGATACGATGACATGTGTCAACCACGTCAGCGAGCCTGAGCACCCGATCCCGTTAGTCGCCTTTTACGGGAAGCATGGAGGGCTGAAGATCAATTCTAACCCGACTCTTCACGGGTCTGGGTGCTGTTATACAAAACAACCTTAGCGCTTAGGTGAATGGAACTCCCATACCTTAACATAGACTTGTGACAATCTTAGGGGTAAGGTTGTTTTGTACAACGGCACCCTGGTCCTAACCACGACAGTTGAGTCTAGTTACAAATCACGACAGAACGTACGGCAGATGAGTCGAGCATGAAAACAGAAGACTGAACAGGTTCTAGCGAGGAACACGCAAGGCAGACGAGTCGATTAAGAAGACTGAACAGGTCCTAGCGAGGAACACCTAGGGCAGACGAGTACCGTTAGGGTATTTACTTTGGGAGAAGTGCCTATAACATTAAAATGAAATAGCGAGATTTGACCAAACATTACAAACGGATCGATTTAATTTAAAGAGACGATGGGGTAGCCTGGTGGTTAAAACGTTCGCTCATCACGCCGAAGACCCGGGTTCGATTCTCCACATGGGTACAATGTGTGAAGCCCATTTCTGGTGTCTCCCGCCGTGATATTGCTGGCATATTGCTAAACGCGGCGTAAAATTAAGCTCACTCACTATTGCAGATAAGGGGCGTTACTCTGCTAAGTTAGTTGCTGGGCTTTATACCGTAGTTAAATCATATCCTAGATTGCTGTTTAATCCACCGTGTGATACATCTTATATTGCTGGCTACACCATCAAATGCCAGATTAACTGTTATCACGATGGCCCCGTTAACAGCCTTTAAAGCAGGTTTTCAAACACACCTCCCATGCTTCAAACACAGATGTTTCGATAATTGAAATACCTCTTCCAATACGACTGGAGAGCGATAAACAAACTCTACAACAGCGTCTATACTTCTAATGGGTACATTAACTCCTTACAACGTCTAATATGGCGGTGTTTAATGCCAGCAGGAACACGAACGGTGCCTATTGGGCGAAGATTATGTCGATTTTACTATCGTTGAAGACTTTATGCTGTGTTTGAAAGGAGGTAGTTTACAATACCGAGCTGATAAGGTAAAGGTTTGCATCTGTTCTACAATTCCGATATGGGAGGAATGGACGTACACAATGCAATAATCGCTAAATCATGCTTCAGTGTCTAAATATAAATTCCCGTTATGAGAAACTATTTTGGTGCTTCGTGAGCCAAAGATTATTTTCAGCTGAAATACATACTAGAATAGATTTTAGACAAAGATGAACTTCGTTCTTGTCTTGCTTGGCTTATACTTGTCAAAACGATGTAAGAGAGAAAATGACCCTGATCTGCGAGGAATTTGGATGTAATGTCATCAAACAGACTCTAGGTGATGAAAACTCTGAAGGTTATACTACACTTCAGGTAGTAAATCGCCAATTCTGTCAATGTCCGGGAATCTGATGAAGAATAAGTCATTGTCAGAAACAGGGAGAATATACTGGAACCGAGTAATCATGGAATGAAACTATAATGCCGTCCTGTTTGGCCATGTGACATCGTGGTTGCTTCATTGTTTAACGCCGCACTCAGCAATAATTCAGCTCTATGGCGGCGATCAGTCAATAATTGAGTCTGGACCAGACAAACCAGTGATCAACAGCATGAGCCACAATCTACACAACTGGCATACGATGACATTAGTCCACCAAGTCATTGAGTCTGACCACCCGATCGCCTCTTACGACAAGCATGGGTTACTGAAGACCAATTCTAACCCGAATCTTCACGGGTTGTGAAGGAGTGAGTGTGATTTTACTCCTTTTTTAGCAATATTCCAGCAATACGGCGGGGGGACACCAGAAATGGACTTCAGACATTGCACCCATGTTGGGAATCGAGCCCGGGTCTTTGGCGTGACGAGCGAACGCTTCAACCACAAGGCTACCCCACCGCCCGTGACATCGTTACCCGATGGCGGCGATACTTGCTTCTGTGTGCATTCATACATGAGCGAGTTGATCTCGCTATATTGTTTAAGGCCATTTTGGTGGCTGGGGTGTTGCTAGCTGCGTCAAAAAACAAGATTCACTCACTAACGTGATACTTGATTTTTAACATGCCAAACGCTAAAGCCTTACATGTACACAACAGTCCACTCTGCCTCCAATATCAAGCAATTTAAAAACAAGGAAACTTGAGAATCTAAATTCATCGGGATCCAAAGATCATATTCTTTCTCACTACTCATATTTACCAACCTCTCAAGATAAAACGATCCCGAGCATATACTCCAGAAAGATAAACCCTCTCAGGTAACTGTAGGCAAATTGAATTTTCAAATTGAATTTTGAAACGAGGAGCCTAAGGTTAAAGTATCTGGAAACATCTAAACTTCGTCACACACATACATACAGCTCTAAGATTACACAGGAAAACGTTCTCATCGTAGGGTCTTTACAGACGCCTGTGTAAACGCTATTTGTCTTTATTTATTGGTTTAACCTGAAGCCCCTTCGACCAAGCTTTCTATTTTGAGACCCAGCTCATCATTCACTCCTCACGATAGCTCACAAGACGCCAGAGAATATGCTTATGGAGCATTTAACACAAGGAAGTTGTTTACGAGTTTTAAATAAGTACCCTTGCCCCCACAGAACGACTACTTGTAGGTACAAGTACAAGTGGAATCCACGTGTGATGTTGTACTGAAACGCAACCTTTCCGTTTGGCATGATCCAGGGCTCCAGATATTTTTTCAACATCAGGAATACGTATTCCGTATTTTTTCAATATAGGAGTACTGGAAAAACTAAACAGTACATTTAGAGTACTGAATGGAAATTAATGGCGAATCAGTAATCTTGTGTTTCGTTTCACATATGCTCCACAACATTTCTACTCTTGTGTA
Source organism: Haliotis rubra (assembly GCF_003918875.1). NCBI lineage: Eukaryota > Metazoa > Mollusca > Gastropoda > Lepetellida > Haliotidae > Haliotis > Haliotis rubra. Next base: position 488,553 of record NW_025767350.1, on the reverse strand, counting down.
AACAGGTCAATAAACAATAAAACACTACATTTTCAGATAAATACGTCTGTAAATGATTTTAAGACCGTACAGCAATGTTGTGGTGCGTATGTGCTACGGTTCCTAAATTTCCTACCGTATCGTGCATATGTGGTATCCGTACATATCGCCGATTCGGCCCTTATCTGGAGCCCTGATGATCGTTCCGTTTTGATCAGATGGTATCGGCCTGTTAAGCATGTTATGTCCCGGTCCCTTTCGAAAAGACGAGTGTTTTCTCACACTCCCTGAACCGTAACATCATTCCCTGCCATACACTTTTTTCGTTAATGTAGAAGTCCCAAATGGAGCTGGAGCTATTCTAGAGTTTTCCCAGTTTGCAGGCTGAATGTACACCTCACTTGGGCTCCTTTCAAATTAAATTGGGATTTCTGTTTCTGTATATTTTTAGAGACTAAGTGTTAATCAACGCTACGAGTATCATAAGTCTGAGTTGAGGAATTAAAGCTACCGTCTTAACTCTAAGATCGATTTGTTGAAGAGGGAATAGCTCCCCCTGAAGGGGAGATTTGACCTTAGCGGTCAGGTGCAAGGCTTTGGGGCGTACTAAACTTTAACATTTGAAATAGGTTATTAGAATGCGTTTTAATACAATAATTAAATAGATATAAATTAGGTTAGTTCTATTTTGTTCTTAATATACTAAAGTCGGACCAATATACATTCCATGCAAGTGAAGGCACATGTGGCCCTGTTGTCTGAGGTGTCGCAATTCGCTGTACAAAAACATATAGTTGTGGGTTTGAATCCCGATTTCTTGGTTTGTCACCATCATCACCGTCCTCGTTGGTTTTATCAATGTGTTAAACATCTGAGACGTGAACTACTTCGGGCTTTCATCCCACATTAAGCTGACGCGAGTAGCAATTCCGTTCAAACAGCGTTAAAACAAGTGCATTCACTCACTCCACTATGAATCATCACTACAACCATGGAGCACTTTAAACGGTCCTGATTAAATATTACAAAAATATCTTAATTACACATGTTCGGTGATTAGCTTAGGGGACAGTGCCCTTCACAAAACAACGTTTGTGCTACGAGCTGTGTAGACGTTTGACTGTGACCTTCGAAGAATTACTCCGGCTTTACAGAACTGGTTTGGGATGAATGAACGTTTTATGACACTGCAACAGAAATGTATATAGCCTTGGATAGAATAAAACGTAAAACCACATCCTTAAAGAAGCCACAATGAAACGTGTTTATTTGGGAAAAACGTAAACTAAGAATTCCACATGTTCGAGAGGAGTTTACCCAGTATAAAATCCAGGGGGATTGTTTACGATGATACTGCAACTTTCTGTAACGGAGCTACAAGACTACGGGTTTTGTCGAGTGTATTTACATCAGGAGCACCTGGGATCTCCCATTATGCAATTGGCCGGAAGTACTTAGAGAAGACAGACGATAAGTGTAGCAGACGAGATCTGTTCGCCCTGTTGACGTCCGCATGAGGATTGAAGGTATCGGATGCGTAAGTTACATCAACAGGTTCTCATTAGGGCCGTGTTAGTACATAGGGTTCTCATGTGTGAACCGATCAACGTGATCAACACAGGAAGGTTGAGCTAGTGTTGAGTATCTTGTAACGTTAACGTGGGGAACGAAAACAAGGCGCTTTTGTACAAATCCCACCAAAGACTTATGTTTGTGATGTACAATGTATGTAAATGCTGTTTGCAGAATAAAGTCATTTGATGAAAAACAACAAACATAATTTCAATGTTAGACTGAGTAGAGTACCAGGTTGGATTCATGTTTTGAGTCAACGGACCATTAGGGTCTTCTATCCGTGTCCTGTTCTCGTTCAGATCAAGAATATAGGATTCAGGACAAGGCCAAACATAATTCAGTGTAAGTACAGAACACCTGGATGAACTATTTTTCTGTCGGTTTTTCGTTATTGTTCTCATTTGTTGTTTTGAATGCAAAATTTTACGTTTTGAGACAGTTTTATTTTGTTGTTGTTATTACATACATACAAAACCTGACATCCAGGTTAGTGCTTGGCCCGAATCAGATATTAAAATACAGGCAACTTTAGAGTGAGTGAGTATGGTTTTACGCCGATTTTAACAATATTCCAACAATATCACGGCGGGGGACACCAGAAATGGGCTTCACACGTTGTACCCATGTTGGGAATTGAACCCGGGTCTTCAGCGTGACGAGCGGACGCTTCAACCATTAGGCTACCCCACCGCCCCTTCAACTTTAGAAAACAAAAGCAAGATATACACATACCTGAGGTCACAGAGCTATGGTTATGTATATTAATTTTGTTCATGAGGTTCATATGACAGGTATGATATTATGGACTCAGATAGGTTTTTAAAATTTAACACTGACATAGACACTCATTCGCACTAAACCATAACAAGGTTTAATATAGTCACTTCCAAACATAAATTTAAATAATCAGAAATTGTTGTACTCATTACATCGAGATCACTGAGCTTCAGAAATCAACATATCTACATCAGCTGATTCATGGTACAACATTCACTTGACATAGAACTTAACTTGTTTGCTTTTGCTAAAAGCAATATTTCTTTCAATGATATACCTGCTGTGGATATAATGTTTAAAGTGATTAAAATTTAGGCTTGTGTTTTATAATTGTAGTAAACTTGGCCCAAACAAAACCCGACCATCACACTGTATCCTAGACTTGATAAACATGTACTTGTTATAATTGTCCATAATTCTTCTTCCGTCACAAGACAAAACAGCTGTTAACTATCTTATGAAATTTCTATTCGGTATAACCTGCGATACAGTCTTTGAAGATGTGTTTCAATTACACAGCACGTACATCCTCTTCCTGTTTGTGAGCGCTGTAGCATCATGAACAGCTATCTTTGCTAAATATAATGGGTACAAAAATCATTATTGTCTGTGAATGTTAGCCAAGTTGGCACGTCTTCTGAAGACAAGAGTTTTCCCTCTTTGTCCGAGCAAGCAAATGAACAAAACGAACTGTGCATGATAGTCTGTTTTGACATTGGGAATGTGTATATCATCCCTGATGGCCTTGTTACTACACTACTTAAGCATATAGACAATAACCTTTTGAACCCGGTGCATCATGGGTTAAGTAATGTGCAACATATGGCGTGTATAATGATATATCATTGCCAATTATTCGTGGTTTGATGTGTTTAACCTTGAACCTCACGACCTATGCCACAATACTAAGAATAATCATCCAACTCACTCGCAGTGCAAATCAGCATCTCCTGGTACCACAAATAGCTACAGCTGTGCTGATGCTGTGTTAAACAATGTTAACTCACTCATACCGCTGGGATGCTGACATGGAATCTGCTGAATGTGTGTAGGATTAGGGAGAACTTGTCAGCCCTGTTTCCAATGGCTGCTTCAGCCTGTAAACGATACGGCTCTGAGATTAGTACTGACTGCAGCTTGAACCTCAACCTGTCCTAGGACTAACCCAGGTTGGTGTGTACTTCAGCCATATAGCTATACATTAGCTGTCAGCTGACAGTACTGAAATTGGCAACTTTAGCCTTTGTAAGAGTGAGTGATTGAGTTTAGTTTTACGCCGCTTTTAGCAATATTCCAGCAACATCACGGCGGGGGACATCAGAAATGGGCTTCATTCATTGTACCCATGTGGGGAAGCGAACCTGGGTCTTCGGCGTGACGAGGGAACGCTTTAACCACTAAGCTACCTCACCGCCCCCATTGTTAGAGACTATCAAGTATCATTCGTTTAAAGTCTTTTGACGGCATATAGAATTGATACACATGAAGGCATGAAGTTATACGGATGTCAACTTGACTAGTTTGAGGAACACCTCGTTTAGGAATATATTCTTACTCCTTCATCAGCTGGCCCTGCATTTCACCTGATAAAGGAGTAAGAATATACTCCGAAACGTGGTGTTCCTCAAGACAAAGAAGTTCACGTCCATACAATTCTAGCCTTTATCTTATGTTTAATTATGACTTCACGACCTATGCATCATGATGATTGTGATGTAGGCACTGCTAAAGTACTATTGACCAAATCATGATGTTAGTCCCACTGAGGATATTCTGAATTGTTTGGCTGTACACGCCAGACATATTAAGTTATGGGGGCCGCCAATGCTCAACATTAACTTCTATGTGATCTTTAGTCATTTTCAAAAGGGGGTACGAACTCCCTTGAACCACACCACATCACACATACACACACGCACGCACGCACGCACGCACGCACGCACGCACACACACACACACACACACACACACACACACACACACACACACACACTGGATCCGCCAATGACGTGTACTTGTGTGTTGGATCGAAACCAGAGTGCATTTATACAAAGAGATTTTAGCGCTAAGGTGACCGTAACATAGACTTTAGGTAGTCTTAGCGCTAAGGTTAGTTCGTACAGCAGCACCCAGGTCTTCGATGTGACGGGGGAAAGCTTTAACCCACAATACAAACTACCTGCCTCATTTTGGATGTTGGGTGCACAGGATCCAGGCTGCACGTCAATACCATGACGACATCCTCCCTCATCCCGACATTGCTTGACGTAACGTGGCGTAACTTGTTTTTGTTAGCCGTGGAATATAGCAGTTTCGTTGGCCGTATTGGGATTTCTAACGTCGTCTGTTGTTTAAGGCATAACCGCAATTAAAATTATGATAATCGTGTCTTCTTTTATAAGACAGTGGATCCCAATATGATATTGGCCGCGAGTGGTTGGTGGATAGATCGCGTGGCCGGAGAGCGCAAGGTGGTTCGATCCCCGGCCACGTCATAGACGATAAAATGTGGCACCGCTTTGTGTACGGTGCAGGTGATAAATAAGAGCCGGATTCGTCAGGATACGGAGTCTGAGAGTTCTGAGGACTATTTAATTTGCACCAGTCAATACTGGTCAATAGTCCGACCAAGTACAATCAGTCGCACACACGCGTGCGCACTTACGCTTATTGCTATATATAAGTGCAATAACTTTGATGGTGATGTTATGCCCCTATTCGCCCCACCTTGACGACAGTGAAAATTAAAACAACTCCGTGAACTTGCAACACATTAAAATATATTAGTGGTAATCTTAACACTGCAGTAGATGCAATTTCAAAAGGCCTGCGAGATAACAAATCTGAAACGTCTCACTGAATATTTCAGCAAGCTCGTAAATAAACTGTAAAATTAACTTTAATGTCGTTTTATCGCCACGCGCAACGGACGCCTTCTTAAAATGGCCGACTGCGTTACCGCCTAGTTTCTCACTCTCAGCGTCCTCTATCGGACGAGTATCGCCTGCTGACACATACACAACTCAGAAAGATATCAGATTTTTTTCGGGCACTTTCTGCTATATATACAGCGACATAGAATAAGGAGGCTTCGATAGTGTCACCCGATGAGTGGCAGAAAAACATCCTGGCAGAAATTACGTGGGTTTTAGATTACATGTGTCTAAATGTAAAGATACGCCGAAAGGATAACGGAAAGCACCTACCAGGAAGACACCAAAATGTCTGTCTTCTTGACTTTTGCAATGATATATACACGAGGAGGTTCTTCTGCACTAAATAAGAATCACTTGTTCCCAAACCAGTTTCGTAGTAGGGCAACAGTTTTGACTGAGACTGTGATTGGATGACACTGTGGAGAGCTTTATGCTTCTCTAAAGTACACCCATCCTGTAATTAAAACTTACCATATTTTTAAACATTCAGTGCAGTCTTTATCAACACGATGACTTTTGTTAAAGGCAAGACCATAATATGTAGCATGTCTAGGGTTCAAAAGTTTTTGGAAAATGAAGAAAGTCTCAGGGCTCCTTTTCATTATATTATATTTTTTCTATTCTGAATTGTTTTTTATGTAAAATATACTCATACCAATAATGGTTGTCACCCCCTCCTCACCCCAACCCCCATACACCCCACCCCACACACCCTCTCCAGTTAAAAAAATTGAAGGGGGTGACAACCATTATTGGCATGAGTATATGTTCATTTCAGAGACAAGTTGTTAGTCTAAAGCTAATCCAAATGTGTATTTCTTTCTATGGGAGTCTATAGGAAAATATTTGGTTCTGTGTAACCTGGAAACAGAAAAGAACCGCTAACTAAAATGGCTAGCAAAAGAAATTAAACACCAGTGTTTGATGGTGGCTAAACATATAACAAACTCAAAGTAGTGTTTCTATGCATTTGCTTCGAGTGATATTGCGGTAATATTGCTAAAAGCGGTATAAACCATACTCACTCACTCTGCCAATCATATAATATGACTTTGTTTGTTGTGTTATCTATGAAACCATGGGTCGTAAGCGGATATTTCAGTGAGTGAGTTTAGTTTTACGCCGCACTCAGCAATATTCTAGCTATACGGCGGCGGTCTGTAAATAATCGAGTCTCGACCAGACAATCCAGTGATCAACAGCATGAGCATTGATCTGCGCAATTGGGATACGATGACATGTGTCAACCAAGTCAGTGAGCCTGACCACCCGATCTCGCTGATATTTCAAGTGGTGGGGTGCTGAGTATGGATGCTTGTACATGTGTAGTACTCAACACTCCGCTAAATAGAATACACATATATATTTCATTTAATACAGCGATGGCTCAAACAGGGATAAACGGATTCCAAAGATCAAGAAAATATGTTTATGGTGAGTGTTGTCATGAAAACCAACATGTACTGTTACTATATTCTATATTGCAACTACGTCACAGAGCTCCAGATAAGATTTAGCTAATGTGGGTACTGTACCCACTGTATTCTTTTGGAGTGGGTATTATGAATGTTGAGTGGGTATTTCATTTTCCGTTACCCACTGCTTTCAAATATGTGCGTATTTCAGTCATTTTACACACCTACAAGTATTGTGTCATTGAGTAAGTTTATTAAGCAGGTATGTTCTGCCTTATGTCATACCGAATCAAAACCAACTTAAATACAAGGGAAATGATTTCATAAAAGTCAGTCATCCTATACTGACAGTACAACACTTGTCCTATACTAACAGTACAACTTGATAGCAATCGATGTCTTTTTCATTACGCAAGCGATTTTTATAAGTATATTCCATACGCATTTGCTTTAAACTCTTTGCGTATCTAACAGTTTAAATGCGTAATTGTTACGCAACAATTATTTTCCAATGCGTAATTGGAAATTTTCTGTACGTATTTTACCCGGATACGCAGCTTATCTGGACCTCTGTACGTACTCCAAGTTGATGGCCATTTATCAATAGCTGAATGTCCTAATTTTACGGATGGAATTTGCCGACTTCCTTTATCTCCATTGTTCTAGATGATGTGAACCTTTGAGGCGTGAGTCGAATATGGGTACAAAATTACCAATAGTTACAAGCTTCATGCATAACGCGAATAGTTTCATTATTACTCATGACACATTCACTACCTTCCGAGTAATTTCCGTGTTATAAACTAAAAGAAAGCACACGTTCACGAACCCACAAATAGAACACATTCCTGCACACATATACTTTATGCCTGGGTTCACATGCTGCTCTATAAATACACGTGTGTAAAAATCATAGGGGGAGCAGCACCGTGAGGTCTGTCTAAACATTCGAAAGTTTGGTCATTGTGGGTGAAGTGTTTACTCGAGTGTGTATGTCGGGAAGATAAGTGCCAGTTAAACTACCCAAACACCTGATTGATATGTCTTAAAACCCGCAGCTGCCTGCTATTGGTTGTCTAAACTTTTAAATAGACCAGATAGAAGAGAAGCCATCCCACTCAGGATAGCTAACAGTGGTGGCACACGCTTGGCACAGACGTAAAATTAGAAAGCAGACGAGAACTGGAACAGCAGACGTGAAATCAGAGAGCAGACGTGTAGGTGAGGCGCAGACGTGAAACAAGAGAGCAGGCGACAGGCAGAAGGAAAAGGGAATTCAACATGGAGATAAATGGTGTCCAGAGACCAAATTTGCCGAAAGGGTATCTGGGTCCTCAGCAGAAGTTCCAACCATATTGCCTGTCGACTTTGAGCCACAACAACCCGGAAATTGAGCTCGATGACAATGAGGTTGTGATCAAAATCAAGGCCGGCCAGCCCACCAAAGTCACTGCAAATCTTATCAATATTACAACTCAGGCCCAGTACAAAGATTGCATCTTTCATCAAACCGACGACGACACCGTATCTTTCACTATCAGCATACCAGAACCTGGGTTTTACAAGTTCCAGATTTATGCCTTGCCGGCGTCTGAAGACAGTAAGACCCTGTATGGAGTGTACAACTATCTGTTCTGCTGTTGCTCCGCTAGCAAGCCCGTCCGTGCCTTCCCTAAACAGTATGCTTCCTGGAAACAAGGGTGCTTTCTCTTTGAACCCCTGTACATAGGCAACGACAACATGGCCGATGTCAACTTCAAGGTTCGAATCCCTGGAGCTATGGACGTGGCCCTTACAGTGGAGGGACAATGGATTCATCTAGCCCAGACCGAACCGGCCATTTGGGAAGGAAATCTGAGTATCGGCGAATACAGAGGAAAGGATGTCAAGCTGGCCTTGAACGCAAATTTCGGAGGTGATTCGTCGAAATTCTCCACTCTCTTGGACTACAGGCTGTGAGGAAACATCACTGGACAATCGATTATTGGCTTTATGCAATCGGACTAATTTGCTCAAGGCATCTACGGGATCATAAAGCATATTCCTGTGACGGAAGGAAGCCATTTGGATTTCGTTTTGGTTACTGTTTGTAAGATACATCTCATGGTGACATGGTTTCGTCATGAATGAGAATGGACATGTGAGTCACTGTGACGCAAGTGAACGCTCAGTCAAGTTTCTATGTTATTGCTGCTCAAAAGCCCGTCAAAGGACGTATATATATGGATTGAAATGCACCTAACACAATGCTCAAACAACGAATGCTATTACAAATCTCGGATTATGCAATACGGATTTATGTGCTCATGAACTATGTATACATGTGTTTATGTGAATACATAATTGGCGAACACAGCGTATGTTTCGGTAGTTTATTGTTGAGATGTAGACTTTATACTGGACTACTAGTTGAGTCAGATGACTCACTGGAACGCAGGACGTGTCATGGGGACTCATTTTGACTCGTGTGAAGACGTATATTCAACATTGTTCAATTTGAGCTTTACTTATGGTAAGCACTAAAAGTATTCTTAAAGACAGAGTATCCGTAAAGATCCAGGTTAGAATTGGATGCTTGTCGTAAGAGGCGTCTAACGGGATCGGGTGGTCAGGTTCGTTGATTTGGTTGATACATGTCATCGTATCCACTTATGCTCGATGCTCATGCTGATGACCACTGGATTGTCTGGTCCAGACTCGATTATTTACAGACCGCCGCCATATAGCTGGAATATTGCTGTGTGCGGCGTAAAACTGAACTCACTCACTCACTAAAGACAGAGAAGATCAACATCATCACATTTGATCTAAATTGGTATTGGTAGTCAGCCAAACCATCCATAATAGTTAGTTATGTTACATATACATTTCTACGTAAATCACTTTGAAACTCTGGTAAGGTCAATCGTTTGTTTTTAAAGCAATATTTCAGCTATATAACGGTGGTCAGTTGATAATTGGTAAGGTCAAAATGTCTATACTTGGAACTTATGCGCTTGCAATCATTTTGAAGTCAAACACCTGATGTCAACAGTCATTATCGGTGATCCATTCAAATAATGTCCCCACTGTTTTGCCGTCTACGCCTTACGGAAGCTGTTTCATTGTATGATCGAAACTGGTTATCCTCTGGCAATTAGGCTCTATAATTATAATAATTATTTATTATAATACATGTTTGATAATACGATCACTGTAAGAACATAATCAAAAAAAGGAACTCGTTCTCTTACATTTCTGACATTTCTTTACTTGTGACATGCAGTTAATGGCAAAAAGAGATGTTGTTTATAGATCTGAATGTGTGATACATTTATTTTAGTTCACATGTTCTGTTGACACCAGCTGAACACGACGAAAAAAAAAGCAATTAGAATTTAAATCAATTACGTACTAGTATACTCATGCCAATAACGGTTGTCACCCCCTTCAATTTTTTTGATTGGAGAGGGGGTGTGGGGTGGGAGTGTGAGGTGTGTGTGGGGTTGGGGTGGGGAGGGGGGTGACAACCATTATTGGCATGAGTATAAAATCTGTTTACCTATCGAGTCACTTTCCTTGTCTGTAAAGGGGCGGTCGGAAAGCCTAGTGGTTAAAGCGTTCGCACGTCAAGCCGAAGGGCCGGGTTCGAATCCCCTCATAGGTACAATGTGTGAAGCCCATTTCTGGTGTCATCCGCCGTGATATTGCTGTAAAATTGCCAAAAGCGGCGTAAAACTAACAGTCACTCACTTTCCCATGAAGAGGTAGACATAAACGTGATGGTCTTTGACCGGGGTAAATTACCAAATTTACAGACTATTTTAAGTCATAAAATTAATTAAGGGCAATTCTTTGCCTCAGTGTTCAGTGGGTTTTGTAGATGAAAGGGATGTTTTCGGTAGAATTAATCCGCCACGGGATACGCTACGACTTAGGAAATGAGAACTGGCTTATTTCAAGTTTTTAGGTCAAAGCATTTGCATTCGAGGCACGATAGTGCTTAGCTGAGGTTAGAATAAACTCTCTTCTCATTCAGGTAACATCAACGGCGTTAAACAGCGTTACATTATCTACTCATCATCTGATGAGGTTGATGCGTTTTCGCTGTATGTTTCTGGCAATATCTTACGTTCACGTGTATCTTTAGAAAAACTAAATCTAATATATTTTACGCCATCAATTTTCCCAAGCTGTAATTGGCACGTTTTCTCGTTGCCAGCATAACGGTGCCGCTGAGAAAGATGGTAGAATAATATTATGACGTCATTGACGTTCTTGGTGCCAAGTAGATTGCTTTGGCGCTGTGCCATAAACTAGTTTTCTTACCATGTCAGATATATTTCTGATGTATCTAATGTGGGTGTCTAGCTATGCGCTGGGTCTGGTGTAATTAACGTTCCCAGGGGTAGCGTGTAAGCGATACCTTGCTATGGGGTCAGGTACGTGATTTTTTACATGCGATCTTTGACTTGGTGCCATGGCAAAATATTGTCCGTCTAATACAAATGGGAGGTATATCGTTGCATTGCTGTTTAAGGCTAAGGAAACAGTTCGATAATTGTCAGTGCTGTAGGGATACATGATGTTTGACTCAGTTTCAAATTATTTGAATATATTGCTTTTAAACTTAGTCTGAAGACGGTTTTCATAGACGTATGTCATGTGTGTTTTTCAATAATTTTTTTTTAGGAATGCCCATCTTGATATGACGTCATGTCATGCATCAGATGCGTACGTCAGTAGGGTGTCTTTAGGACAAGTGTGCAAAAGCGGTCATTTATTAACATAATCGTCAACTTCTCCGTTCATAGAATTTTACTATTTTTAGAACATCTATAGGGCGTTATACGTTACCAATTTGGCTTTGTTATAACTCTTAATTCCTTACACCATAAACTACTTAAAGTGAAACCTGGTTATTCCGGAGCTCTTTAGTGCGGAACCATTTAGTCTGGAGCCATGTTAGTCTGGAGCCCTTTAGAATGGAGCCCTTCAGTTCAGAACCCTTCAGTCTCGAGTGTGTTACTTGGTAACCCGTTAGTTTAGAGGCTGTAAGTCCGGAATTCTTTAGTCTGGAGCCTTTTACTTCGAAACACTTTATTCTGGAATCCTTTAGTTTGAAACCCTTTAGTTTTGAATCCTTAAGTCTGGATCGTTCTGGTACGGAGCCCTTAGGTCCGGAACCCCTCAGTCTTGAATCTTTTACGTCCTCGTGGTTTGGTAGACCGTCAGTTTTACCTGAAGTTTTACCTCCGCTGTTGGTGTAGAGTATTTTAGTTTGAAACCCTTTAGTCGGGGGCCTTTTAGTTAAAAGGCCTTTAGCCTGAAACTGTTTAGTATATATGTTCTTGCAAAGATCATTTAAACTAAACGCTACCTTTAATATGTATTTTATCATCAAAGCAGTTGCTTGAATGAAAACATGTTGCACAGGTGATTAATATGTTCTTACTGTGTTTCGACAAGTTCACAAGTACCAATTTTCACACCAACGATGGCGCCAGATATATTCGTTTGATAAAAAATATAATATTGGCATGAATTCGATGCATGGTAAAATGCACACTCAGCAGAAAATAATTATGTTGTGTTAGAGTTGCTATCAGAAGTGAGTCTTCATTTAGGACGGCAAGCCATAAAGATGTGAGACGAAAAGAACCTACAAACTATCTTAACATTCTCAACATACCGTTCACGGTAGGGTGTCGGGCGATATGGTCTGGGTTTTTTTCACAGATTTCGTCTACATTATCACTATTTGAATCTAAAAGGAATTTACTTTCTTTTTTAATATTCATGAGCACATAATTAGCATTTATGTGAAGTACACCCTGGTTTGTGTCTCACAAACAGAATGTCACTATGACCCAAGTATTTGATCTGCAGCAATTGTGTCCCTTAACAATGCCAGGATCCGCTGCTCGGGGGTTTAATAAGAAATCCGACCCAGTTATGTTCCTTAGGTAATCTTTTCAACTTGACGCGTTCTGATATAATTGAAATACTGTTCAAAGTTAATATCTCAATCCTCAAACTCTAAAAATGTTCATCCATTCCTTATCTACTTCAAGTTAAGTATTCATGTTAATTAACTCCCTGACAGATTCGTTAACTAATTAGCGTCAGTCTTATTATCGCATTAGGTTAATCACCTTCGCGAATGTGTAAAACGCTGGCTATTTTACACTAACGATAGGTTAACGTGCTGAGTACGAATCGTTAGCATGTTCCAAGAGACAAGAAGGTGAAGGGTAATTTGAAATAAATAACAGATCCCGACGTACAGCTCCTGTGTGTACTAACCACTGGTTGTATATATAACTTGAAACTTCAAGTACTCACTCGTGTTGAACATAACAGGTTAGAAACACGGTTAGTATTAAACAAGGTTCATGGTTAAGACTGCAGGCGGCAGATACAGCTGTTTGACGATAGCGTAGATTTAATATACAAGAAAAGGTTATTCAATGGTGTCGTAGTTACCAGCGTCATAGTCATTGTTGTTGTGTGTGTGTGGGTGTGGGAGGGGTTGGTTGGTTTGCAGCGTTTAGTTGACTGATTTTAAGCCCTTTTGATAATTATTTGGTCAAATCCAGCTTTCGCATTCTTTTGGCAGGCAATTAAGTATTCAGACCAAACAGGAATACAAATTAAAAAACGATAACACAACACTTTTGTTTATCGAGAGACACCTTTATTCAAAAATAAAATGGATAGCCAAGCAAGCCAAGATGGCGTATGTGAGTACCTCTCCATTACAAGTAGATGGAGGTGGGTCTAATTAAATATACAGAACCATCATCGGAAACTGTAGATTTACAGGCATCGGTACACATTTTCCAAATATTCTCTATCGTTTCAATTCATAACGCCGAAAGATGGTCTAATAACAGAATGCATTTCAAAAGAGCTGACACAAGGCAGAATTCCCCTTATTGTATTACCCGAATACTCCCTTCCCTGTGGTGTTCTCTGTGATCTTTCATCATTGGAGCTGTGTAGTACTGAGTGGGACCATTACGTGTAATTTACAGATAGTCGTATTTGTGTTTACCTTGCAATTCCCCTCTGACCCTTCACCACTTGAGATGATTTCCCCCTAGAAACCCTATAGTAATAATTCTCTACACTGTTGTTGTACTGAATACTGTATACTGAGTACTATATACTGCTATTGGCTACAGCTAAATGTGAAAGGCATGGTCCCAGGCCGTATGTTTGGCAGGGATATACATTTGTGAGTGAGAGAGTTTAGTTTTACGCCGCACTCAGCAATATTCCAGCTATATGGCGGTGGTCTGTAAATAATCGAGTCTGGAACAGAGAGTCCAGTAATCAACAGCATGAGCATCGATCTACGCATGTGACAACCAAGTCAGCGAGCCTGACCACCCGATCCCGTTAGTCGCCTATACATATGTGCTTCCTGTTACCTACAGTTAACGGTCTCTGTGGTGTGCACATGAGGCATATTTAGTCTGTAGTAAACTGTCCAGCTTGTAACTTGGGTTAACGTCTAAAACATACACTCAAGCCACAAAAATCATATTTGTTCGTCGGAATCAAAGCCTTGCGTATTTTTTTAACATAGATTTAAAATGAATTCAGGTTTGTTTTGTTTGAAATACATCATTATCACATCACCCCCTCACGTCTGCACTCTAAAACAAATTCTATGATAACCTTAAACTAGATGTAATTGGTGTGTAATGCACTGATCAACAAACACATCCTATTCGATCACTTTCTCAAACCTATAATAAATATATTTCTTATAACTTGAGAAATATAACACGAGAAAAGGAATGAGGATTTCCTTCATGTGGGTATGCATTTAAACAAGCATTCCAACTTGTATCTAAAACATTACTTATTCGACTTAATTTGAAAATATTATTTTAAATATTCCCGCTCAAACAACTGTCTCTGTTTCAGATCCACCAGCCGTCCAATCAGCTTCAGTTTGGTACGCCCACTATGTCAGTACGCATGCGCAGTGGACATATGTGACAACGTGTTGTGTGTTTTCTTTGTATTGGCTCGTGTATCTCCACGTTTTGCTGCGTTCTCTTGTATTGCTAACGTGTTTGCTTCAAGCTTCATGTTTAATAAATCGTCTTTTATGTTCGTATTTTGTCTTACATTTACAACACGGCTAGCTAACGGTCCGGACACACAAGACAATCGTACCGCTATCTCGTCTCCCTTATTGCAGATTACAAAGGAGACCTGGGCCTCGATTTTCGAAGCTCTCTTAGCGCTAAGATAGTCGTAAGTGCCATACGTTAACATTAACTTACGACTATCATAGAGCTAAGAGAGCTTCGAAAATCCAGGCCCTAGGGCCTAGATTTTCGAAGCTCTCTTAGCGCCAAGATAGTCGTAAGTGCCATTCATAAGCATTGACTTACGACTATCTTAGCGCTAAGAGAGCTTCGAAAATCTTGTTCCTCAAATCGATTGTAACTCTAAGACGATCGTATCTCCCATACTTTAACATAGACTTACGACAGTCGTAGCGCTACAATTGCTTTGAGGAAAGGGGCCCTGGGTCCCGATCCACAAAGCGTTCGTAACGTTACGACCTGTCGTAACTCTATAGTTTACCATAAGCTTACGAATGTCGTAGCGCTACGAATGCTTTGTGGATCAGGGCCCAGGGCCTAGATTTTCGAAGCTCTCTTAGCGCTAAGATAGTGCCATTCATTAACATTAACTTACGACTATCTTAGCGCTAAAAGAGGTTCGAAAATCTAGGCCCAGGCCTTCGGCAACACATGCTTGTCGTAAGGGGCGACTAACTGGTGGTCAAGCTTGCTGACTTGGTTGACACGTCATCGTATCCAAGTTGCCTAGATCGATGCTCATGATGTTCATCACTGGATTGTCTGGTCTAGACTCGATTATTTACAGACCGTGGCCAGGTTCGAACCCCCAGATGGTTAACAAAAGGAGTGCTGCGTCTCTGTGAGACAGTTTTAGGATTTCAATGAGTACGCGTATACCTCAAATTTGTTATATGAAAGTAAAATTGACTTCTAGAACATTCATCGTCAACACCATACGAGTTTGAATATCCATCTATGTAAGAGTGAGTGAGTGAGTTTAGTTTTACTCCGCATTTAGCAATATTACAGCAATATCACGGCGGGGGACACCAAAAATTGGCTTCAAACATTGTACCCATGTGGGGAATCGAACCCGGGTCTTCGGTGTGACGAGCGAACAAGCACTAGTCTACCCCTCGTCACTGCGCCCATTAGAAAACACTACGGTGGAATCCATAACAATTTGCATGACATCTCAAAATATACACATTCCTACGCCATAATTTCCCTTTCCAGGTGAGTGAATGCTAGAGCTGTGACGTTATATCGTAATGTCGATAATCGTGATACTTTATCTGACGATACATATGTCGATACTATTTTTCGTATCGTGATATGTATCGTTGACCTTAAAATTGTTAATTTTCACCAGAAATTGACGGTTATGTCCAAATTTACACTGTTACTTGCTATCAAAATATGTTTTTTGAAAGAAAATAACTAAAGATAGCATATCGTGATATGCATCGAATCGTTCCAAGATATCGCGATACGTATCGTATCGTGAAATTTCTGTATCGTCACACCTCTAGTGAATGCTGTATATGTCGTTGTGAGCAATATTCTGAACAGGTTAACTATAGCAGCGTGTTCTTAACTTCCAATGAGTGGTATATTGTATGAACCCTCCAGTTATCTTGGGAACATCCTCTGGTGCTGTTGGGGAGGTAAGATAATTGTTAGCCTCATTACCAGAAACACATCTTGGAACACCTGCAGCCTGGTCGCCGAAAAAACATGGCATACACCGAGATACAATAGCATAACAATCATATATCGTTACCATGACAACCAGCGAAAGACGGATACGGTTCATGTCTTATGTAATACTACCCTAACAAAGATAGATTATATTACCTTCATATGTGCACCTCTACACGCCCGCATTGGAGTCTGGCAGCAACGTGCTGCTAGTGCGGTAACCTGCTCTCCACATACTCAGCTCATATCAGCTCAAATACTGCTGTAAGAAGTAACTGCTGTTGTCATTAGTAAAATGTTGTGGTGAGTAGAATGCTGGTATGTTTGAATGTACCTAAAACATGGACAAAGTTACACGTACAACCTGTTCTCTACATACAGACAGACAGACAGACAGTTTTATTCAGTAAAAGGCCACTGGCCCATAATACAGTCAAATGCGTGATCACACATCACATGAATGGTACACAATGATTTATAAAAATGTTCTGCTCTTCATTCTAATTTGTACATTATATAAGAACAAAGAAACATTCTTAATCATATCGACATTTGCAGATTGCATAATATGGATAAAGTTGTTTATCGTCGGCGGCTTACTTAAATATTTCCCAATATATTTCCCTCGAATATCAGAGAAACATTCACAAATATACAAAATATGCCACTCATCTTCAACAACATTAATACCTTTGGATTTACAAAATAAACAAAATCTTTCATTTGAAGCAATATTTTCATATCTCCCAGTCTCTATTGCTAGATTAAAGTTTCCGCATCTAAATTTTGAAAGGGCAGATCTCAAATTTAAATAAATATTACAATTTAAGTATTTTTCTACATCTAACAGAGTCTTATACTGACAATAATAAACAGTTTTATGTGAATTTTCAATGGAAGAATACCAGGATTGCTTTAAATTATCGGTCAGTCTTTGTTTAAAAGAAACATAAAATACTTGACATTACCAATATCCTGACTGACCCATGCATAGCCAAAACCATAAGTAAATAAAATATGTTTAACATTAGTTACCCAAGTTACACGTCCAACATCATCTAATGATTTCAGCATTTTGTAACAGTGTTTTGGGAGTCTGTTTGGGGGTAAGTACAATAAATGACACCAATATTTGATAACCTTAGTCATATATACAATTTGTAAAGGAGTCTACCACATTCTCCAAGTACCACATTATTACAAGTTGATTTACCAACTTTTAAGAAATACTTACAAAATTTAATTTGTACAGACTCTATGAGTTTACAATAACTGGTGCCCCAAACTTCAGCTCCATAACATAATATAGGTGAGATCATACAATCAAATATTTTAAACAAATCTTTACAATTGACACCACCCATTTTTTCTTTGGAAGTTATTTACAGAAAATAATGCCTTATTGGCCTGAGAAACAAGACATGTCTGTGCTTTACTCCATACAAGTTTTGGTGTAAATACAAGTCCTAAATATTTATAAAAGGATACACATTCAATTTGTTTACCATTGTAATACCATTTTTCATAATCTCTTAGAGGGCCACCATTTCTAAAAACAAGAATCTTAGTCTTTTTAAGATTTACTGACATACCAGTGAGTTTACAAAATTTCTCAAGAACATTAATCTTTTTCTGTAATTGGTTGCATGTATCAGACAGTGCCGAGACATCATCAGCAAACATAAGTGAACATACATTATTAAAATCTGATGAAACAGTTACACCTGAACCACCCTCCAATTCCATTAAAGTACATAACTTGTTAATGAAGATAATAAATAGTTGAGGGCTTAAAACACATCCCTGACGGGTACCAATATTGCAAGAAAAATATTTCGACAAACCTTTTGATGTTCTAACACAAGCTGATAAATTCTGATACATTGTTTTTACAACATTAAAGATTTTACCACATATACCAACTTCAGAGAGGGACTGAAGTAAAACATCATGCTTAATGGTGTCAAAGGCTTTGGAAAAATCAATAAAAAGACAGTAAAACCTACCCTTCTTTTTACAAGAATATTTCTGAATTAAAGCCTGGAGGGAAAATATATGATCAGTTGTAGAATAATTAGCTCTAAAGCCTGCTTGGGACTCACTAATAATTTCATTAATATCACACCATTTCTGAAGGCGTTTATTCAAAATAGAAGTAAATATTTTACAAACAGAGTCAATGAGGGATATGCCTCTATAATTATTAGGGTCATCTTTACAGCCAGATTTAAATAAAGGACATATTATACTCTTACTCCAGCTTTTAGGGAAATTGCCACTGTCAAATATTTCATTAAAAATGGAAGTAAGAAAGGGTACAATATAATTACTAGAAGCTTTAAGAAATTCTCCAGCTACACCATCTGGTCCTGGTGACTTATTAGTAGAAATATTCATAACATGAAACAAAACTTCTTGTTGAGTGATTGCTGCATTAAGTAATGGCATATCACAATTGGAATGAGACTCAACATCATTTAGAACATCTGTTTCATTGACCCAAAGTAAGGATAAAAAGTGATTGAGCCACTGTTGACAAGAAATAGAGGCAGATATATTACTAGACATTTTATACTGTTTGAGTAATTTCCAAAACTGCTTAGGATCATTGCTGGCTTCAACAAGTTTCTGTCTCTGTGTATACATGTAATTATCTCTCTTGATACTGAATGTCTTCTTGAACAGATTACGAAGTTGTCTAAATATATCCAGATCTTGATTATTATCTCTGTGAGCTCTAAGTGCAGAATATTTATCATGTTTTAATTGTTCCAACTCTTCATCCCACCATGGAGGTTGAGATTTATCACTAGAACTCATGTTATGTCTGTTGTGATACACAGTCCTGGTATGCGTTGCTGCTTCCTGGAATACACTGGTAAATAAATTTACTGCTTCATTGATGTCTGTATATACGAGATCGTTCAATGTATCAAGGGTATCCATGAATGATTTAGTGAAATTATTCAAAAATTCATTGTTGGAGTCCTTAGAAAACACATATCTAACCCAGTTACCGCCTTCTTTATTCTGTTGAGTATCACTCTGCTGTGTAGAGATGGTAGGTTGAGCATGGAACAGATCTAGAGTAGATGGAATATTGAGGCTGCAGTACAGAGGGAAATGACAGGAAAGGTCAAGAGTTCCGATTCCGTTCACTACATACACACACATGGTTCATCATATACTGAGGGGATCACATGAAAGCATAAGTGTTCCTTTATTTGTTTCCAGGTTTCTTCAAAGCTATGCGATACAACGCTTGTGAAGAAACCTGGAAAAATATAAAGGAACACTTGTGCTTTCCTTGGATCCCTTATTTTTTTCCCTCAGTATATTAGTTCAGATACTGCTGTTAGAAGTACATACTGTTGCCATAAGAAAAATGCAGTTGTGGTGAGGAGAATGATGGCATGTTTTATTGTATCTGAAATATAAAAACGTTGATAGCTTGAAGGTACACCTTGAATCCATGTTCTTGCAGTCAAGCCTGTACAAAGGTCAAGGCCAGTCTTACTGGATGAGACACTCATTTTAGTCCATAACGGTCGTGTCTTGATTTACTGTAAGAAATACCGTTAAAGACAAGCATGTGCCAAATCGTGGCTGTTTTACTGGATAAATTATTATAAGCCATGGATAAAATATTGTGGTAATAATTCAGGTGAGGTGAGGTGAAATGGGGTTTAACGTCGTACTTGAGAATATTTCGCTCATATGACGACGTGCATGCGTGTGTATGTTGTGGCTGCTTGTACTAGCCCAGACTTAAGCTGGTTTTATAGTGCTAGCTCACTGAGCTACCATGCCGCAGTGAAGCATGAATACCTCACTCCGACACATTATACTGACTCCGAGCCGACCAGTCCTTGTTTTACTCATTAATGCCGAGCGCCAGGCAGGGACCAACAAGTACCATTATTAACGTCTTTTGGTATGACGCTGCCGGGGATCGAACCCGCTCGAACTTCCGCTCTCCGGGCGGACGCTCTAACCACTACACCACGGAAGCGGTGCAGGAGTGAATAAACAAATTCACCAAATATAAAATATTTGTCCAACTCCTTTCTAACACCAGCCGAATACTACATTCACAAAACTTCGGTTACTTTATTTCCGAGATGCCGGAGTGTCAAGATGTACATATGAATGTATGCTGCGCGCCTGTCTTGTCTAGTAAGCTTTCCAACACAATCGTCAGCACGCAGCCATTCCACCAACAGACACTAACGCCAAATCTCGCTTGGAATTCTGGAATTCCGTAGCTTGCACTTCTCCTTATCTTATTCCCGGTTTTCTCTTGACTCATCTGAAGGTTTTTTGGTGCAGGACGAGGAACCGCCATACTTGCATAGAGCGAGGCGTTGATATACATACCTACGTGGATTGTTTGGTTCTTGAGAACTCCGCTTTGAACTTCGAAAATAGTACGAAATGTACAAAGTATCCGAATGTAGGTCATACCATGCCTGCAGACACTGATTCTTTGACGGGAATGTTTTTGTTAAAAAAACTCTTTGCAAAACTTCAAGGTTGATGCACATCCGCTTATAATAGATATTGCAGACCTAGCATAAATATTGTCGATGAAGCTTGAATGTTTAACGCCGGTCTGCAATATTTCAACTATTTTACGACAGTGTGTAAACATAATCTAGGCTGGACAAGGCCAACAACAACTGTGAAAATCAGGGTTAGAATATTCTAACCACAGGGGCGTGTCACGCTTAGAAACAGCGTTAGAAAGACATACATGTATAGGTATATAGACCCTACCCTAGTACTATATAAAAGGATAGTACTAGGGTAGGGTCTGTATACCTATATGTCTTTCTAACGCTGTTTCTAAGCGTGACACGCCCCTGTGCTTCTAACCCATGCCTGTCTCAAGAGGCGACTAACGGGGTCGGGTGGTCAGGCTTGCTGACTTAGTTGACACATGTCATTGTATCCCAATTGCGTAGGGGGGCGGTGGGGTAGCCTAGTGGTTAAAGCGTTAGCTCGTCATGCCGAAGACCCGGGTTCGAATCCCCACATGGGTACAATGTGTGAAGCCCATTTCTGGTGTCCCCCGCCGTGATGTTGCTGGAATATTGCTAAAAGCGGCGTAAAACCAAACTCAATCTGTCAGCCAATTGCGTAGGTCATTGGATTGACTGTTCCAAACTCGATTATTTACAGACCGCCGCCATATAGCTGGAATATTGCTTAGTGTAGGGTTACTAACAAATTAACAAACAAAATAAGGTCAACAAGTGATTGAAAGCATGAACACCGATCCATGCAGCTAGGTCGCGATGACACACAGTCAAGGACGTCAAAGAGCCCGACTCTGACGAACATAATAGTTCATGGGGACCATAGTTACGCTAACATACCACCAGGAAATACCGCTGAAATTCCACCGGAACAAACACACCGCAGCATCATGAATAACTCCAATAATAGGTTGAAATGGGTTTTAACGTCGTGTTTAAGATTGCTGGTATATACTGACGTGCATGCACGCGTGTGTTTATGGTGGCTCAGCTCTTATACGCCGATTTTATGGTGCTTCCCTACTGAGATACCGACACATCGTACTGACTTCATGCCGAGTACCACAGTACTAGAGGTTTAGTCATGATTTGCACCTGCTGGACCGACGCCTAATCGATTTCGCACGTGCAACACGAGGTATCTCGTTACAAACACGAGCTCTTACTTGTTTCTTCCAACGATGGTCGTGGAGATTGTGAGTTGTGATGGAGAAGGGAAAGGAGTGAGTGAGTTTAGTTTTACGCGGCACTCAGCAATATTCCAGCTATAAAGCGGCGGTATGTAAATAATCGAGTTTGGATAAGACAATCCAGTGATCAACAGCACGAGCATCAATCTACGCAATTGTGTCAACCAAGTCAGAGAGCCTGATCACCCGATCCCGTCAGTCGCCTCTTACGACAAGCATGGGTTACTGAAGACCAATTCTAAAACGGATTTTCACGGGTGAAGGGGTGGGGAGGGTCGCACAGGGGCTTGTAACGCTGATATAAAAAGGATCCTTTTATATAGTGCTAAGACCTTGTTAGTGAAAGTACATACCTTGATGGCAGTTACAAGCCCTGTGGACGGACCGCCAAATTATGTTTTATTCCTATCCATTAAAACCTTGTTTTACATTCAAGATGATTTCTGCTGCTTTCGCTTACGTGTCATTACTCCATGTCTATTCCCAGACCGGTACCATGAAGCTGGAATATTGCTTAGTGATGCCTCAAACAACACCAAACAAACACATCTGAATGTTCCCGATATGACTGATATGAAGCGCACCAATTGTAATATACATTTTAAAAAAATACCTGTGAAGATCTGGGCAATCCATGCGACTAACGAATTGGGTGGTCAGACGATGCGAAAGCTTATTCTTGGTTGACACCTCATCCTATCTTTATGAAGCTACCACAATACATTGATGGTCATGATGCCAGTCACTGGATTGTGTGGTCCAGACAAATTATTCACAAATCATAAAGCTGGAACAATGCTGAGTGCAGAGTTAAACAACAAACAAACATATAAATAACAAAATTTTCATCATTATCCATACCTTTATTTTTCAAAATTGTTTTGGTGCAAATATGTTTGTACAAACAACAGTAGAGCTTGTGAAGAATGCTTACAAAACACAAAGAGCAATGCTGAAACCTACTGTTTGTAAAACTCTCAGATAAAACATACATACAAAAGACATTATCCCTAAGGAAACTGATGAGGTATATGTCTGAATCCCACTTGTACTGGGGAAAATAAAACCCTCCACTTAATACTCAAGATTCAACACTAAGTTAAAATGTCTCTACTTACTGTATTAATACTGTTATACAGTTGTTTTATCTTAATAATCAGCTTCAAAAGTATGACTGACATACCGTTACCCTGCCTTTGGAACTGGCTTGCCATAATACCTACAAGATTAAATAAGACTACTGGTTGGTGGTCCTGAGATTAGAGTGAGTGAGTTTGGTCTTACTCTACTTTTAGCAATATCCCAGCAATATCACGGGCAACCAGAAATGGGCTTCACACATTGTACCCATGTGAGGAATCAAACCTGGGTCTTCAGCGTAACAAGCAAACACTTTAACCACTAGGCTACCCCACCACCCCCTGAGATTAGAAATATCCTAGCTGGAAAAAAAGAAAAGAAAAGAAGAAAGCCTTCATAATTATCTCTGCCCACTTTGGTCTCTCTGCATTGGTCTCTAGTGACTCTACACTCAAGTTCCCCATTTTATTGAAAAAAAAATTCAAAATGCAACCTGTAGATCATATATTTTTAAAAGATTTTCTCCAAATTCTAGATTTAATAAAACCAAAACAAGAGAACATGTAACCATTCTCTGCTGACATGAAAACTACACACATTCTGACTGTCAATGGATCACAAACTGTTATAAGCCATCTTACTGCTAAGATCATATGATCAAAGGATCCAGCTCTTTACGACCATGTCAACTTTCCCATCACAGCCTATACCTGAATATTTTCAAAGAGCTCGTAGTTGTAGCTGCAGCCTAATGTCACAACGTTGCATCCTCAAACGAAAAATATTACTTCACATCAATAACGTTACAGTCTTAGTCTTCAACACTAACCATTCCAAGAATACCTGATGTACACCAAAGGTGATGTTGAAACCTATGGTCAGATAATTATTTATCTGAGAAAGCTCTTAAAATATAAAAGTTCTTAAAATTGTAATCTGTATGGAGACAAAATACTCAAAAAATTGTTCATAATTCTTTGTCATATTAATATCAATATTTGTTCCATAGAAATGCTCTTTGAATATAAAATACTTAAAAAATGGTACATTTTTGCAAGAAGCCCAATAAAACAGAATGTCACATATATAGTATCTACAAATAAATAAACAGAAACTTAACTAAAACGTAAAACAGCTACCAATATACACTTAGTCATGAAATCTACATAAAAATTGAAAAGCACATACAGATGAAAATCCCACAAAAAAGCAAACATGATATTTGGTCCAACAAAATAGTACATGAAAATTGAAAAAACAACGTAAAATCAGACATGCAAACATCAATTTATGTATATTCTTGGTATATTCTTTCAAGCTCTGCAATACAAATTCCTTTGGACCACTGCCCAACAAGACCTTCATGCTTCTAGAATCTTGCAAGGGTCCAAGAAGTCACTACACCTGAGGAAGTCTGCTAAATACAGTGATAGAAGTAACTATAAATATTTACTGGACAGAACAGTAATGACATCTTCGGATTCCCCTTAAACTGCTTGAAAATGTACTATGCTGAAACCTATGAATGCCTTTAACATAAGATGAACAGATTGAGGCAAACAGACTGTGCCAGTGTCCTACCCTTTATCATGCATAACCAATCATGCATAAATCATATGAATCGTCCATAACTGAAATATCTTCCAAGACATGGGAGTTAACTGACCATAACAGTCCAGTTACCAACCTTGCAGAACATGGCTGGAATCGTTGTAGTGGCTATTACATGTTATATCTCGCCAACTGACCATTCAGATTCCACCTTGCATTCTGATTCATATCACTTGCATTTGCTTCAAACAAAATGGCTGCACCCATCAAGACAATCTGATCAATGAAAAGTGTCACCTTCTTCCCTGCCTTACAGACACTCCGTTCGTGTGGGTTGTAGCACAAGACTTGGAAAAATGGATTAATAGAAGTCAAGATTTGGAACAAAATCTGTTGACATCCAGTTGAAGTTACACATGCTTTGTAAATCCTGTCTGATATCTGAACAGCAATTGCTATGTGGTTTAAGAACCAGATTTGGATAATGATGGTTTTGTTCCATGGATTTTGATTGGACTATTCATTGGACAGCCAAATATAGCCAATAGAGAACAGCCTGGGCTGCAAGGGAGGAAACTCAACGTCCAAGACTTCTCAGGAAGATGACTGAATGACTGACTGAGAGTTTGGTTTCACGCGCTTTTAGCAATATTCCAGCAACATCACGGCAGGGGACGCCAGTAATGGGCTTCACACATTGTACCCATGTGGGGATTCGAACCCGGGTCTTCGGCATGACGAGCCAATGCTTTAACCACTAGGCTACCCCACCGCCCCTCTCAGGAAGATGAACTGACACAGACAATGCATGACTGTTGTAGTAGCACATGCCAAACAATTCACATTTCTAACAAAGAAAATTGACTATTGATAGTATGAAAAAACCCTTAATAATCTATTCATTAATAATAAACCTTATATCATCATCAAATGAAAAAGAAAATATACACACTGCCCTATATATGGAATATTGAATATGAGTGCATATGTTATTGCATCTGATCCGATGTCACTTGTTGAGGCAGATTAAGAAATTACACAGATAATTTCACTAAAAGCGGATCTGTCACTCTGATATGGTACGCCTCTGGGTTCTGAGCACACCTTCACAGAAGGTTATGTCAGGTGAAGCAAACCAGCATGGATGCATCATTACAATTTGGTGATGCCGTCAGACCAGCGTATTGTTTGAGTGGATCTCAAGTGAGCCACCAGAGGAATATTTGGCTACTGTGTAAATTTTCTTCAAGTTCTTCTAAAAACACATTTTAGAAAGCTCACATCTGATGTCATTCACACCACATACCATTCATTTGGATTGGTTTGTAAAATCTTCTATAAAGGTGTCTTCAGATTTCCAACAGAGAGGTATCATGTCAGAGTAAGATTGTTACACAGCAAGCAGACATAGGACTTCTGAAGTCAGTTCAAAATTACAGGAAGAGCAGGGAAAGTCAAGGCAGGGGATACCAAATATATAGTTAGTACACTCAAGAATGTGTTAGTGAGTTAAATTTAAAGCCATTTATTTCAATGTTCCAGCAGTGTCATGCTAGGAACTCACCAGGAAGAGGCTTGTAAACATGTTAGAAAATGAACCCAGGTTTCTTGGGTGTCATTTGAACTGTGTTGTTTGTACATCAAAGTGACAAATATTCTATGACAAGGTCAACTTTGACAAGGTGACCCTGGACAAGGTTGTCCTAGAAAAGGTTATTTTGAACAAGACCTGCCTGGACAAGTACATCTTGGACACGGTCAAACTTGTCAAGTACATCTTGGGGAAGGTCAAGCTTGTTAAGGTCATCCTGGACAAGGTCAAGGCCATCATGGACAAGATCAAGTTTGTCAAGGCCATCTCTGACAATGTCAGGTTGGACATGGCATGGGCTGATTTGCAGTTCTCACAGCTAACTTTGTATTACACGAACATCACCAGTACTATAACTATCAATCTTCAGAACAAAGCATCTTCAGATCTTGGAATTTCACAAATATTGCTATCATCATATATCACAAGAATTCGCTCCAGATTATATATCAGTTCACATCTTCAACATATTTCTTGTAAAACGTGACTAACTGTTTGTATGATTTCTGAAAGACATTCCTTAGACTAGATACAAACAACATGCTTTACATCTAGCCGGACTGGTACAAACAAACATAAGATTCGAAAACATATTCTACTTAGTGAAATCACAGGTACCTACCAAAACACACCTAGGTCAACAGCCTCTAAATATTATGAACAAATGTACAGAGTTAGTAGACATGCATTTGTCATCAACATGGATACAGATAAATAGAAATTGTTATTTACAATTTGTTCAATCATCCAAAACTGGTTTTTACACTTTACAAGAGGACTTAAGAACAAGACCTTCGAGATAATGTTTTTTAGAATACATGAACATGTCCTCTTTCGTACACACAGGGAAAAGTTTCAGTCATCCCTCACAATAACGCTCTTCGCGATACCGCGGTTTCAGTTAAACCATCGGGTAATCTGTGGCTCCCATAAAAAAAAGTTGCCCAACAATCACACATCTTTACGTCATTGGAAAAAGCGTATCAACAAATCACGCAAACAACGGAACATCGTAATAACTTAGTTTTGACTGGGCACCCATACATGAAATAGCATTTCTGCTATGTCCATGGAAAATATGATCTTACTTGGCCTCTATTCCGTGTTATATATAACGCGAGTGTCTCATAATGTGGGGGGTTATCCATGGACCCCAAGACCCGTGGTATGGCGAGGGATGACTGTATTTGTTTCAAATGAAACAGATCATTGTTGCCATGGTTACAAAACAAAACAATATTGTCGACCAACAATAAGTTGTTTATGTAAAATCAAACAATTTGTTGCATATATTGCATATATGTAACCCTACCATTTGGATAATGTTACATTGTGAATGTTCCTCTGTACTAGCTGTTTTCTCAAAGAAACTGTTAATTTACAGATTTATGGAATTTATCAACTGGTACATATGTTCAACAGAAAATACCAGTTAAGATTTGCATCTTCGTTAAACATCTGCTGAACCACAGATCTGCATCATCATATTAAACAGTTCTATTTTCATCTTCTCTTTCTTTTCATTTAATGTTGGAAAACTAATCCAGAATATCGAAAAGCTAAAATAAATTAGGCTCGGTAGATTTGAAATATATGTGAACAGTTTGTATTAAAAAAACATGCTAAAAACTATGCTCTGATGAAAATTCATATTTCAACAGAAATATGCGAAATATACACAAGCCGCAAAACAGATATTTAGTTTTGAATATATTTAACTCCATCAAAAGAGTCCCCCGAAAAAACAAAAAGTAATCAATCATAACATAGAGGATATTAAAGTATCATACTGCAATAATTACAGTTCAGGAGGAAAGAGAAGGTTTTGATTCATAACTGCAAATGTAACACTTTAGAACAGTTGTAATCTCCATGGAAACAGTTACAGAAACATTTCCAAAATACTTCCTCCATGTTATATGAGAGAATATAAATGAGTAGATGGTTCCAAAAGCAAAAAATGTTTTATTGAAATCCTAAATTCTGTATGAAGATTTGGTCAAAAACAAACATTCTTCTCAAAGACAAGAACAAAGGTGATAAAAATAGTAGCTGCTGGTAACTATGGTCTCCGGTCCCAGTCTCATACCTCGAGCAGCAGGGCCCTGTTTCACAAAGCTGTCATAGTGGTACGACCATCGTAAGTCTATGTTACAATATAGGAGGTATGACAGTCGTAGCGCTACAATAGCTTTGTGAAACTTGGCCTAGGAGCGTAACCAAAAGATCACAGAGTACTGTGACTCAGAAAATAGGCATATGCAATATCATTAACTTTCAATAACGTCACTGGCGTTGAGCGGATCGGCACAACCTTCCACAGAATAATCGGTTGAATCACAGGTAATCAACATGAGCTAAACAAAGAAAACATGTAACACAACTGATATACAATATTGATGATCAGGATGAAGCCAACGACTCCTGACAGTGTTCATGGTATGGCTTCAGAATGATTTGAAACTTATGGTCAATTGGGTCGAGTTTATCCAGAGCAAACAATAGATGGTTTCAGAAGAATTGGCCACATTTTGGAATTCTTTGAACAATATTCAGAGTGAGTGAGTGAGTTTAGTCCTACACTGCTTTTAGCAAATTTCCAGCAATATCACGGCAGGGGACACTAGAAATTGGGAATCAAACCTTGGTCTTCGGGGTGACATGTGAACGCTTTAACCACTGGGCTACCCACCGCCCCGAATAGCATTCAGAAGTGATACATGTTACAGGTGAGAATTTTTGGATATCATCATTAGGTGATGAAGGAGTGAGTGAGTGAGTATGGTTTTACGCTGCTTTTTAGCAATATTCCAGCAATATCACAGCGGGGGACACCAGAAATGGGCTTCACACATTGTACCCATGATGGGAATCGAACCCGGGTCTTCGGCTTTAACCACTAGGCTACCCCACCGCCCCTGATGAAGGAGTAAGAATATACTCGGAAATGTCGTGTTCCTCATCATAAAGAAATCCTCACCTTCCATATTTTGGAACTTTTCTCAATGACCTCAGTCCTTAAAAATCTGTTGTAGTATTTTGAAACAATTTGAATAAACCAAAATATGAAAAATGTTATTGCTAAGGAGAAATGCCCATGAATAAATCAGGTTAGAGTAGTAAAAGAACTTTAGTCTTCATTCCACCAAAAATGTTCCAATTATTACTCATTTGTTTTTAAGTTTGCAAACCTGGACACATTTGTGATTACAGCATTGTGATTATTATATTCTTACAGAAAGACACTGATGATTCTCTAAGCATTTGTTTCCTAGCTATCAGAGCACCATAAAAATATTGGCAGTAACAGCAAGTTATATCTGTTGGTGACCGACGCCAAAATGGCTGGATGATGTAGAACACAAATTCTATCACACGTGACTACCTCACACTGACATTACAAAAAATGCAACATGGTCGACAGACATAGTTTGCATGAATTAACACAAGTTGGTTTCTAATTTCCTGATTTGAAATCTGGTGTACAAGAGATGCATCAAGATTGATAAATGATGGTTTGAAATTCCTGGCTTGGATCGCCAATGTTATTTTTCACAGTAAATAAACTGTTATGGCTACAGAACCTGAATATGCTGAAAGGTGACCTGGAAATCATCTATCATTTACTAAAGTCATTATTATGAGAACATATCTGTCTTTCTGCATCCTGGGTGTTAACAGATATGTCAGGAGGGGCAGAATCTCTTTAATGGACATATACATTTGTTTTTGGATATTTTGAACTGCATGTGAAAAGGTTGATCATTTTGGTAACTGGAAACAAGTATTTCTTTGTAGAGCCTCATTATGGTCGTGAGGATTGTTTCTTCCTTTCTGTGATATTTGGGTTTGTATGGATTCAATCACAAATGTCAAGGTCTTTCTTAAAATTTCACCCTCAAAAATCCAAAGCTCTTGGCAGCCGATCATTGAAAGGGAGATAACTATGTCATTGCTGATATTAAACAGATCATGTATGACTTGTTTTCTTCAAAGTTGATCGAAACATAAGATTTCCAGCCTTTCTGACAATAAAACAGATTCACATTTTATTCCCAGTTTGCTTGAATTGATACTTGTCTCTTGGATTCACAGAATAATACAATCTCATGCATCTCCAACACAGAACATTTGCTATATGTATGCATGAACAGGCTGGCTACCATTGCACTGAGCCTCAAATACTGCCTGGTAATAGCATTATCATCATCATCATCATCATGAACACCAAGTGACCAACCAGACATACAAAGGGTCAACAAGTGGGCCAGAACTGTCCACTAAAAGGCCAGCCACAGACAGCCAGATCATCATTGATAAGAGTGCAATAAATAGTTTCAATGGGAAAACAGTTGTCAGAAGCAGGAAGTACCCATTCAGGTACCCTAAAATATAATATCACAGGAGAAAAATCAAGGGCTCCAAGCACCCCCTTAATTTCAACACTGCATCTATATACTAATCAAATATCCTATGTAAGCAACAACTGAAGAATTTAAGGTAGAAAACATGGCAGAAAAACAAAGATAACCCCACTTTCCCAACAAACAACTTCCCTAACAAGCAAGTCCTGATCCTGACACTGCTACCTGTACTGAGGGAAGTACATGTCCACTTGGCCTAGGTTGTGGATATCTCCTTGAACATTGGTCATGGACAATTGGACATCTCCATGAATGTAGGTCATGGCCATCTCCATGAATATAGGTCAAGAACAATTCCCTAAATGTAGGTCATGGACATCTCCATGAATGTAGGTCAAGAACAATTCCCTAAATGTAGGTCATGGACATCTCCATGAATGTAGGTCAAGAACAATTCCTTAAATGTAGGTCAAGGACAATTCCATAATGCAGGACAATTCCTTAAATGTAGGGCAAATCATGTCTCACAAATCATTTGCATCACCATAGGGCAACTATCAACCTTAAAACTGCTAGATACTGCTAGAACGTACACCACTGTAAGTTATAGTTATATTCATACACCTCCACATCATTCTTCATCGAAGTACATGCCCCCAACGCTGCTTTCATAAGTCAAAGGAAATATCATGGGCTCATGACTCCCAACAAACAAACTGATCTTTGGTCTTTTGACATGGTCAAAGAATTGTGCAACATTGGTCCAACATGATTGTATAATTATAAGAATATGCTAAATGGCATGCCTAAAATTTCATTGCTTTGCATTAAAATTGTCAAGATTAATATCTACATGATAAAATGTTGTTTAGCTTCAACTATCTGAAACATATATGATATGATAAAATGTTGATGAACACAGAGCAGGAAAGCAAACTGCGTGCAACACTAGATTCCACATGGCACATAATACATTGACCGGGTTACATAACTTAAAAACAAGCATTATAAATAGGTTAAAAGATCAAATTAAAAACAAGGCATATAATAACAAATTAAAAGTACATAAAGTTTCAAAGTTTTCAATTTAACAAGCAGGCTTAGAAATGTAAAGAATGATGTTTAAAATGTACATTGGATTTGGTTGTCATATATGAACATCATGATACGATTTGAAGAGGTTTTATAATCTTACTTGCTTGCTGACTAGCACACACCATTAGGTTGTTTTATGACAGAATAACAGGTTTTCACTCAGGACATTTCAGAACAAGACAAGGAAAATGTAACACTGACAAGGGGGGGAAAAACAAAATGATTTTAGTCTGGATGCACTTGTTCTAAAAACATATTACCTACCCGTTTCTCATTTCATTTTAGTAATGAAAACTTCTAGCAAATGATTTTTTAAACAAGCCTTACATATACTAAATCCTCACGCTTGAAAATGATCAGTGAAAATGAACACTCAAGACCAAATTGAAATTCTTCCTCCAACCTTCTTGGTCTCTTATTTTTTCATCTGATTGTCAAAGGTCAGGGTCATTGACCTTATCCTTGATGTCAAGGTCATTTGCTGACCTTGTAACAAATGTCAAGGTCATCAACTGACCTTGTCTTTGTCCTTTTTCGTGAGAAGCTCATGACAAGTATTGCAGACAATCACAGTCTCAGTCTGGGCCGCAGGAGCTGAAAAAGATAAAAACTAACATGAAACACTTATATCTACCGTCAGTGGTCTGCCCAGCTGAGTGTAACACTCAAGATCACAATAACTGCTTTTCTCTAAAGAAACAAAAATTTCCCTGCCTTTTTCAACAGAATATAGCATACAAACAAGCCTTGTCAGTGTATCAATTTAGAAACTAAGCTTGAAAGAGTCCATAACATTGACTGATTCACCCTCAAATACTGATATACTCGTGAAGATCCGGGTTAGATATGCTTGATATAAGAGGCAACTAATGGGATCGGGTGGTCAGGCTAGCTGACTTGGTTGTCATCGCATCCCAATTGGTTAGATCGATGCTCATGCTGGATTTGTTGGTCGAGATGATGAGACAGCAAATTCCAGCTACATAACAGTAATGAACCAGGAGTGAGTGGGTGAGTTTGTTTTACGACGCTTTTAGCAATATTCCAGCAATATCACGGAGGGGGACACCAGAAATGGGCTTCACATATTGTACTCATGTGGGGAATCGAACCCGGGTCTTTGGCGGGAC
Organism: Haliotis rubra; assembly: GCF_003918875.1. Lineage (NCBI taxonomy): Eukaryota > Metazoa > Mollusca > Gastropoda > Lepetellida > Haliotidae > Haliotis > Haliotis rubra. The sequence goes on along the minus strand of NW_025767350.1, from coordinate 455,541 downwards.
GAGAGAACGCTTTAACCACTAGGCTACCCCACTGCCCCTAATGAACCAGGAACCGGTCTGTGTAAAGCTAGTGGTCAACTGTGTGAACATCAATCCATGTCATCAAGGCACACATAATAATATGCCAGGTTGCACATATTTCATCCACCCAACACCCACAACCTGGCACAACCACCAAGTAAGGGACTTGAGCGAATCTAATCTGCTCTGGCATCTTCACAGGGAACAAAGTTTCCATCTCTTTTAACAATGATTTTGTACACGAGGACATCATCAAGTCAGGACTTACACGTAGCTCCAAACACGGATCTAGGGACCTTCTGGTTGCAGCACTTGTTGCAGAAGTGGTTCCCACAGTGCCGGCAGTAGTACTGCAACGGAAGCATTTCACTTAGATTAATACTGTGTCCATAGGCAAGACACAGGAAACAACCAACTCTCAGATCATGACTATTGTCTATTCAAGTTGTACAAGAGAAAAGACCTTTTGGCCAATAATAAAGTTTACAAAACTAGAAGGTGTGCATGTCTGGCATAAACCTTGCTCAACCGGCTGATTTGAATGAGTTTGTTCCACACTCTAAAATACAATCACTAAGATCTGATTTTAATGTGAGTGAGTTATTGATTATGGTTTTACGTCACTTTTAGCAATAATCCAGCAATATCATGGCCGGGGACACTACAAATGGGCTTCACACATTGTACCCTTGTGGGGAATCGAACCCGGTCTTCCGCATGACGAGCAGGCGCTTTAACCACTATGATACCACACTGCCCTTGATTTAAATGTGATTGTTCTACACTCTACAATACAATCACTAAGATCTGATGTGAATGTGATTGTTTCATACTCTAAAACACAATCACTAACATCTCATATGAATGAGAGTGTTTCACGCTCTAAAAGAAACATCGATGGCGTATTCAGAAAACAGGAGTGAATTTTGCAGATCAGTTACATCACATCAAGTCAGCATAATTAGAGAGGAAGTCCTGCAATGTTAAGGTCACATGGCTGAAACCAACAAGGATGCACCTCAGACCATTGAGGAACTGTATGAGTTTAATTGGCAACGTTCCAGCAATATCTTGGCTTTGGAGGCCAGTACTGGGGTTCGCACATTGTACCCAAGTGGGGAATCGAACCCGGGTCTTTGGCATGACAATGCATGAAAGCATGAATGCTTTAACCACTAGGCTACCCAAAAGCTCACACGATCAGACTAAGTTTATCTTTTGTAAAGGAAATAAAGAATGTACTTACCCTTCTTTTCAAAAATGATGAGAAAGACACTTTGCATGTGAAACAGTTTTCTGAAAAAGAAACACATGCTGTGAATCAGCCGTCACAACAGTATAAACATGATAAACATGGCTTATTTATTCATTTTGAGAACTATTGCCAAAAATAAAAAATCCTTTCTGACATCATCATAGGAAAAGAAATAAACATGTAACAGATGAATTTTTTTCCGTAAAGCCACTACTGTCCCTAAAACAAAAGAATATGTCAATATGATCAGGAGTTGTGCCAACTCACCACTGGCGAGCTGTTGCCGACGCCGTTTGAGTTCCAGGAGCCTGGCAACCATACCAGGTTTAGACGGCGCCGGTTCTAGTCTAGTGAGGTGGTCCCCGTCCAACTCTACCGTGTTCTCATCCAGATCTTCCTGTAAATGATATGGACACTTTGAAGACATAGACAGTAAGACCTCATCAGTGCAACACTTCTGGCTTGGAAGGTGTACACAGTTTTGTATCAACATTTGTAATCAAATACGCTACATATGTGTACCATCAGATTTGTACCACATTTCAAATGCACAAACAGGTTTGTACTTGCGATATATTGTAACTTGTATATTGTATTATAACTCAGTCACCTCAAAAAGAAAATCTGTTATACAGTGACTGTGGTTTATAAACTTCCAGTGACGTCACTGTATTGTCTCGATAGGTTCTCCTTTTCCCGAGTAAACCTCAACAGGCAGTTTCGCAGGCATTCTCCCAGAAATCCTGGGGATTTTCTGAGGAATAGCCCTTGACTTTATTTTGCTTATACTATCTTTGTCTTGATATTACTGAATATGATTGTAAAATATCACATTATTGAAAACTTCCAATATCTTGTGCTATGCCTGGTTTCAAACCTGCAACCCTTCGCTTACTAGCTTGGCGGTTTTATCCACTAGGCTACGAAGGTTCACTGTGAAGAATGTGATGGTTTGTCAGTATGAACCACGTATTCGGTTTGGATCCTTAACGTAGAAACTAGGTCATTACCAACTTAAGGGGAGATAACTTGACATGATGCCACAAGCACACATTTGGTTTAATGATATTTCAGTGAAAGTTTCTTGTTGCTGGCTGGGCGAAAATCAACAAAATGTAATTTTTGAGTAAAATTGATATTTTATACTTATTTATCCTGACTCATGCTCTTTTGCTTGTCTCCTTCCTCTCTGCTTAACATAGTGGAACACTTGTATCTCCCTAATTGAAGTTCCCTTCAATGTAAAATCACCAATTAGTACACCACGAAGTTACCTCCCTTCCACAAGCTGAACCAGGGCTTCACCTCTACCCATGTGCCTCACTCTCCCTCATATACTGAGCCCAACATTTGAATTTACAGGAAATCCAAAGTGTTATTTGGGAGGATGGGAGGGTTGACTCATGAGTCAGGATAAGTATAAAATATCAATTTTACTCAAAAAATTACATATTTTTCCTTATCCTGACTCATGCTCTTTTGCTTGTAGAATCCAACAGAGCGGAGGTGGGAATATATAATACTTTGGATTTTAATAATTAGTGATTTGAACTGTGATGATTGTAATAACCCTATGAGAACTTCATAAAGGCATTGAACTGATGAATTCCTGCTGCCAGCTTATCAGCTGCCATATAGAGGTTATTACAATGTACTTATTATGATAAGTATATATAATATTAATACAATGCTTAAGACTAATAGACTTAAGCTTGTTAATATGCTAGTATAAACTCCTTAGAGTTTGTTAGCTAAAATACTTTAAGATATAAACATAGCACTAAGCTTAAAATATGATTAATTTTAAGCTAATTATATAATAACAAACCTCTTTAGGGTTTGTTAGTTAAAATATTTATATGATATAGACAGTGCTGAGCTTAAGATATGAATAAGCTTAGCTATATATATAACAGCAAACTTTGTAGAGTTTGTTAGCTAATACATTTTTACAATATGAGTATAGTATTGTGCTTAAGATATAATTATCTTAAGCTACATATATAATAGCCAAACTTAGTAGAGTTTGTTAGCTAATATATTTTTACAATATGAGTATAATACTGTGCTTAAGATATAATTAACTTAAGCTACATATATAATAGCCAAACTTAGTATAGTTTGTTAGCTAATATATTTTTACAATATGAGTATAGTACTGTGCTTAAGATATAATTAACTTAAGCTACATATATAATAGCCAAACTTAGTAAAGTTTGTTAGCTAATATATTTTACAATATGAGTATAGTACTGTGCTTAAGATATAATTAACTTAAGCTACATATACAATAGCCAAAAACTCTGTAGAGCTTATTAGCTAATAGATTTATAATGTAACCATAGTACTAAGCTTAAGATATGATTAGACTTAAGCTAAATGTATATAGCAAAAACTCCTTAGAGTTTATTAACTAATATACTTTTATGTTATAAACATAGTACTGAGCTTAAGATATGATTAAACTTAAGCTATATATATATAATAGTAAAACTCCATTAGAGTTTGATAGCTAATACATTTTATTATGTTGATTTAGACCTAGTATTGAGCTTAAGATATGAAGTAAACCTTAAGCTAAATATATAATAGCAAAAACCTTTTAGAGTTTTAATAGCTAATATACTTATATGGTATCAACATAGTATTGAGCTTAAGATATGAAGAAACCTTAAGCTACATATGTATAGCAAAAACTCCGTGAGAGTTTGTTAGCTAATACATGATATAATGTAACCATAAAGCTTAAAATATGATGAAAACTTAAGCCCAATAATATATAATAGCAAAAACTCTTTTAGAGTTTTGATAGCTAATATACCTATATATATAAACATAGTACTGCGCTTAAGATATGAATAAGCTTAAGTTACATATATAATAGCAAAAACTCCATAGAGTTTGTTAGCTAATACATGTTATAATGTAACCATATTGCTTAAGATATGATGAAACTTAAGCCAAATAGCAAAAGCTCTTTAGAGTTTGTTAGCTAATATAGTTATATGATATAAACATAGTACTGAGCTTAAGATATGAATGAGCTTAAGCTACCTATATAATAATAAAACTCCGTGAGAGTTTGTTAGCTAATGTATTTTTACAATATGAGTATAGTACTATGCTTAAAATATACTTGACTTAAGCTCATTATATAATAGCCAAAAAAAACTCTGTAGAGTTTGTTAGCTAATGCATTTATCATGTAACCACTGTGATGATAAAAACGAGCTTAAGCAAATTATATATAGCATGAAGCTATTTAGTACTGTTATAAGATAAGTAAAAATCTGTAAGATTGACTTATCTTCTCGAGGAACTGTCAACTGTTGTGCAAGGACCATGGGATCAATTGGTGGATACCTGAGATGTCCTCGGTGGTGATATCTCTCAGATAATGGTTGGCAACCACCATATCGGATCTACAGTAATAAACCCTCCATTATTTCAAATAACATTTGTGTAGATGAAATTGTAGAAGTTAGGGCTCTAAAATCAAGAGTATTAAAGCTCATGGAGGTCGGATTAGGTCCATCTGTCTTGTATGCACGTAGTATGACAGTTCTGATCCAAACGGAGATATAGTACGTGAGACTACACTCGCGAAGTTGATGATAGAGGAAAAAATCTGTTGTATATTTTCTTCCTGTTTGGTTTGGTGGAGATAAATTTACAGTGCTCTTGCTGGCCAGCTGATAGCATCATCGTATCATGGAGTCCAAGTATGTCATCCAGGCATGTTCATAAACCTCACTTGTGAGGTGTTGTAGCACTATATTCATATCCCCAAGTTGGTATGTGAAACTTCCGTTTATTCTCCAAACAGAAACTTAGTAGGTTTACTAACCATCTAGTTGTGTTAGTAGCTTGATGATGAAATTCAGGTGTAGTCTGAAACGCTGTGGATTTCGATCCACTTGTATCGCGTCGTCTAGGTAAATGGTTGCGATGTCCTTGACGATGTATGTGCACAACCGGGAGTTTGTGTCCTCGATGAACTTTATGTAAAATCGCCTGACTGCTGTGCCCTTGTCTAAACTTGACAGGGGAGGTCTCTAACCTGAAGAAAGCAGCCTAATCATGAAGGTTCAGGTTAACTGGGCTGTAAGGAGGCTTGCTCGTTCATTGATATAAAGTTGTCACTTGCAACCTATGTCTTGAACTGTGAACTATGCTCGACCTCTGTGTAGGCGTTGTTCATCGGGGTCCAATCAGAATAAGGCATTTTGATTCTGTAGAGTACCCGCCTGAGTGTCACCGGTGTAGCAGGAAAAGGAACCTTGTATAATATAGTGCCGTCGTTGATATTAGAACAATCATCGGTCTTCATCGTAACTTCCGAAGTTACCCGAAAGTGACCACGTGTTTCGAGGATTAATGGTAAACGCTAAGCGAAGGCCGGCGCAAAATACCTTGCTCTGTAATATTAATGCTGGGTAGGTTATTTTCCTGGCTGTCGTGGAAAGTACTTCAGTTTTGAATATAATTCCGACTTCTTTATATATAAAGGTACAATAACTTGTAAGTTGTCAGCTTGTAGACTGTATACATGAATGTATCGTCATAATTGTAGAAATTAAAGCTGAATTTGTTGTACATATTTCTTCTCAGAAATGTTGACGATTATGAGTTATACTCACGCTGTAACAAGGCTGCTGTTCAATTTCGATATTGAATTGTCTGCAGATATCGCGTAATGGTCACGCATGTAGATAATCGTATCGTCGTCCGGGATTGCATATACTAGCAATTTATACGGAATAGTTGATTTCTGTGAAGATCTATGAAGCGTCGTTGACAAATTAATACAGCGACGTTTCTGTGTTGTAAATAGCCTGTGCAATTGTCTTCGCCAGAGGCTTATAGATCGGCATCTGGCATACAGTTGATAGACAACTTGGCGCGATGTCTTGAACGGACTGAGGAGTAGCTATATATGACGAAAGTGGCTAGTATATGGAGACCTTGGAGGAGACTTCCTCGGTGAAGCGCCGGAGACTTCACGAAGCTCTGAAGTATCCCTTCTAGATCTACTGGTGAAGTAGACTTGGAGCCACTTAGCCTTCGCGACCTTCGGGCGAAGGTATCGAATCAAAGTCCGATTAGGAATATATATATATATATAAGAGCTTTGCTTTGCTACGAATGGCCTCTGTGTTTAACAGGATGTGGGGTCGGTAAGCGCTACTCCTCGACGTCCCTTGTAGCTGGTGAGGCTCTAGCTCTTCGCTGGAGGCTGCCTGGGACTTGCTGGTTCTGCATAAGTAGGGCCGAAGTGGATCATCTTATCATTTTCAGAAGTCGTGGTTACTTAAATCTGGTGATAAGTGTCTCAATGATCGTTCTAGATCTATTTAGGCCAACGAACATCACGTCTGGGTCATGGATTCAACTGAACCAATTTACGACATTGTAGTTCTTATTGTTGATATCGATGATCAACTTGTAGTTTTCATCGATGTCTTTAAGCCTTGAAGAAGGGGTCCATGTTGTGGAAAACTTCTGATAGTGAAAGTTCGGCAATTATGGTGTCTGAACTTTTTGTGGCTTTATGGGATGCTATGTCTAGATTCTGTGCTACCGCAGCAATGGTCGATCGGAGGTAGGGTGATAGCATCTGGCGTCGTCTTCCTTCATCAGGTATGTCTGCGTCGTACTGCCACTCTAGGAAGGTGATGTAGACTTGTGTGCAGACTTGTGTGGTAACCTGTGAAGGCGTCGATGTGGTGATGTACGAGGAGATCGGAGACTATTGACAGCTTCGGGCGAAGCTCTGAGTAGTCCCTTGACTCTGTTAAATGGCGATCTATATTCGGGTGTCCTTCCCGAAAGTGCAGCGAATGCCTTCGGCCTTAACGCCTTCACCGTAACGCCATGAAGCGCCATGGGGCTTCCCTGCGCTCGGTGCTGGGGAACGGCGATTTGAGCTTAGCGAAGGCTTCCGTGAGGTCTGGTGGCTGAGTCTGCATCTAAGGATGAAGCCGAGGAATGTGATGATCTATCCGCCGCTGGGCCTTCGCCAAGAAGCTGTACATCTGGGTCCGCCGTCAAGGTGGTCTGCGGCGACTTCCTTCGCGAAGGCTGCATCGTCTTGGCTGCTACGTTTGACTGGAGGTGCCTCTAGAGTGTTGTCTAAGTTGGAGCCTTGAAGGCTGCATTACTCTGGGCTGGCTGCTTCTCCAGTCTGTAGTGACCTCCATCACGACCATGATTTGCCGTAGTAGCTTCGTCTGGGATGGTCTGCACGCGAGTAGTCGGTGCCATCTCTGCGCTGTTAGTGGTGGGGCCCTCAGGTAAGTCGTCTGACATCAGTGTAGAGACATCAGGCTGCATGACGATCTCTGCTGATGTCATTGTAGCTGCTGTCACCGGCGCTACTTGTCTCATACTCGCCGAGATGATGATCGGCTGATCATCGTGAGAGGCCAAGTTCAGCGGCTGGAACAATCTCGGTTGAGAAAGTCCTAGTAGACTTCGTTGAATTCCCTCAGAGGTCGACGCTGCCCTGGGGTGCGAAGTCTGCGTTGAGTGTTGGGTAGCGACGGGACCCTCAGGAAGATCATCGAATGTTGATCTGCGCTGACATCACTGTTGCCGACATCAGTCATTCTTTGATGTACATCAGGAATGATGATCGGCTGCTGATCATCATACAGGCCCAAATCTCATGATGAGAACAATCTCGCCGAGAGAAAGTTCTAGTAGACTTCGCTGAATACCCCTCAGTGCGACGAAGGGATGTCTGGGGAAGTAGGACGCTTCTTGAGGCGGGCGGACTACGCCCCACGCTCTCCACCATTCTAGCGGAAACCCAGACGGAGGGGGGTCGACCAACAGCAGTAGACTGGCGAGGGGTTCAGGTGTATCAGTCATGCTAGACTCTGCATACGTGACTCTATCTGCTGCGCGTCTCAAACGCAAGCAATTATTTATTAAAGGTAGAATTGGATAAATTAGTATCGCAACTGCAACGTGAATCACATGAAACATGGCGCAGTACAGCTAGGGCATATTAAATGCGGATCAGCAGCAGAATAAAAACGTAATGTGCAACAGTACAGAATTTTTATCAACGTAATCCACTGCAACAGCACGCTGGCGCCCGTGCATAAACAGTAGAAACACGACTAAATATCAATATATAATTGTTGAAAGATACTAGCTAAACCTCTATAGATCTCTATACGAGGTAACTAACTAAATATAATCAAAAGGATATAGTGTGTCGGGAGACTGGCAGCGCTCTCACGTCCAGCTCACTGGGCTTAAGAAGGAGAGAGTGAGGCACATGGGTAGGGGTGGCGCCCTCGTTCCCGAGCTTGTGGAAGGGAGGTAACTCGTGGTGTACTAATTAGTGATTTTACATTGAAGGGAACTTCAATTAGGGAGATACAAGTGTTCCACTATGTTCGCAAGAGGAAGGAGACAAGCAAAAGAGCATGAGTCAGGATAAGGAAAAATAGGAGATTTGTTATATACTGGATGTTCAGATCCTCGATAATCTCCAGGGTATACGTCCCGATAAATCTCCACTATACCCTGGATGCATCTACGGCTCAAGCCGATCATTTTATTACCTCCCTTGGTTGGCTTTTTATCCAATCAGGTGTCTACGCTGGGAAGTTGAGCGTACCAATCACAACTCACTTTCGCTTTTAAAACAATGTCTTGATGGAAACCTGGTTTAAAACATTCATGATGAAAAAGGAGATTTGTTTTACACTGGATATATTCAAAGCTGGAACAGACAGTAAAGCAAGTTCTCTTTACTCACATCATACACCTCATCTTTGTCAGGAGAATCTGTAACATCACCACTAGAGGTTGTCTCACTGCTTCCCTGAAGGCAGACAGAACAAGATTCATTAAAAACTAAACATCTGTAAAGCACAAGGTATAATCCACTAATATTGACCAAAATATCTGTTTTGGGGAATTAGGTAAAAATCATTACGAAAGGTAATGAATTTGTTCAGATGACTTCCAGCAAAGTTTCTAAAAACCATTATGAAATGTAACGAAAGAGTTCAGATGAGTTCCAGCAAAGTTTCTTTTACGTACTACTGTTCAATATCCAGCTGCCCCGCATATGCTCAATATTCGTCATGAAGGTCAGATTGGTAGATCAAATGAGAGACCTTGAAAAGTGACTGAGGAAATATTTACTAAATACTTGTGTTGAGCAGTCATACTTTTTACACATTTTAGCTACCAAGGTTACTGTCAATGAAATCCAAAATGTGGAAAAGGAAATAGTTCAAGCTGCAAATGAACACAAATTTCAAGTTTGGCAGTTGAATTGTGTCAAAGATATTCGACGACACAGCAAAATAATTAAGCAAAAATACATGTTGTAGTTTAATAATCTCATTGTCTTACTTCTACTTATGCCAGAGGTATAAACATCTTTATTCTGTCTTCTGGTGTATATTGAGTCCGGGTTCCATTTGACCAGAGTCAGCAACCCATGCTGGCCATAAAAGGCAACTAACGGGATCAGGTGGTCAGGCTCACTGACTTGTGATTGTCAGGTCTATGCTTGATTATTTACAGACTGATGTAATATACCTGGAATATTGCTGAGTAGGGTGTTAAACAAACAAACAAACAAACCAACCTTTGACTGAGATTCGGATGGGTTGACGGCAGTGCTCTGTGCTTCATGAGTGTTTGATGCCACTCCAGAGCAGGGCTTGCCGTTTGCTATGTTCTGCAGAAATGTCCACTGGCTCTGGAGAACTGGAATGGAGCACATCAACAAATAGTGTAATTCTAGTTCCAGAATAATGAGCTGCTAGTATTATATTTAGGAGATAAACATCATGTGTTGGCCAATTTCCGGGTGTTATTGAGTATTTGAAGCACGGGAATTCATTTGGAACTGACAGCGTTTGCCAGAGGTTTCAAATGAAATATTCCTGTGCTTCAAATACTCAATAACACCCTGAAACTGGCCAACACATGATGTTTATTAGTTTATTGACATTGTAAACACAAAAGTAAAGCAAAAGGCCCACATGGGTTTTACTGTCTGCACTCATTGACATCGGAGTACGGGTACAGCAGTGAAGTGTCATTAGCCGGCCGTTTCAGCTGGTTCTTATGGTAGCATCTGGAACTGCTCATTTGTGACGTCATTCCGACTTTACGTCACAATATGATTTGAATGACGTCACCACTGCTGACGACGCAACAATACAATTGTGTGCGGCATTTGAACATATTAATACACAGCAAATAGTCTTACAATTTCCGGGAATGAAATACCATTCGATCATGTTTTTCAACCAATCAGAATAAAGAACACAGTGACTTTTGGTTTACAATAACTGGTAGACAACCAATGTCATCACATTTACAAGAAAAGCATTGACATACTTGGTTGATCATGTTCTTAAGCCATAGACCCGTGAAGATCCAGGTTAGAATTGATCTTCAGTAACTCATGCTTGTCCTAGGTGACTAATTGGACCGGGGTGGTCAGGCTCGCTGACTTGGTTGACACATGTCATCGTATCCCAAATGCGTAGAGCGGTGCTCATGCTGTTGATCACTGGATAGTCTGGTCCAGACTCGGTTGTTCACAGATTGCTGTCATATAGCTGGAATATTGCTGTCATATAGTTGGAATATTGCTGTCATATAGCAGGAATATTGCTGAGTCCAGCGCTAAACAACAAAAATAAGGACAAAAAACATGAAACTAGGAAGATACTCACGACTGACGGTGTCTTTGTGGCCACAGAAGAACCACATGACCAAAATGAAACAGATCCACCGAGCCGCGGGAAGACCACTAGGGAAAGGATGAGCACACTCAACTCTGCATGGAAGCTGAAATGGGTTGAACAGTATGTAACTATATACATACACCACTAAACAGGTCTGAACAAACATGTAGGGGACATAACTCTAGATGGCACAAAACTCACAGCATTATCAACTGAAACTGGTTTCTTAAAGACACATGAAATACTACTTTTCTCATGCCACTGAACAACATTTCACATAAGTTCACAATGTGTGGGAAGGCAATACTTCAATATAGAGAGAGGATGACAGCAGATGAAAACATGACATGGATTAGTATTCTCAATTACCGGTACTCATCAAAGCTACTGCAGGGTTGGAAATAACTTTAACACTGACAGTGTACTCCGGTACAGTGGCACATGTAAAGTCACTTGCCCTGATAATTTGTCCACTATACCGACAGTTTTCTTGCTGATTTTTTAAATAAACAACATAATTAACATTGGCAAGTCAACTGGACACTGGTACAGTGTGATATACAAATTTGCTTGCCCGAAAGAGAAAAACACTGGACTCGGACGTCGGGCAATGGGTTATTTCCACCCCTGTACTGGTCATGTGTGTTTATCACCTGATCATATTGGCTGTACTGGCATATTTGGTCTGAAATTTGGTAATCGTGGTAACAATCAGACCAAAAACATAACACTTGGCACCTCCTCTATAATCTGTGCAGTTATGATGTTTATCGAAAAATGTTAAGTGAAGCATACCAGCTTCTTAATGCCACTTAAGGAAGAAGCATTAACATGAATGCTTCATCCTCTGTTTTGGTCTTCTTGTGGGCAAGAGGCGGTGGGGTAGCCTAGTGGTTAAAGCGTTGGCTCGTAGGTTCGATTCCCCACATGGGCACAATGTGCCAAAGATTTCTGGTTATTGATACTGGCACAATGTGTCAGTCAAGTCAGTCTTGTTTACAAATCAATGCTATATGAAGCCTTGATCTTATTTACCGTGATACAACCTTGTGGATAACAGCTTCTGGTTGACTGCATTTAGCAACATTTCAATGCAGATTCTGTCACTGTTATTGACGTAATGTAAGTTGTTATCCATTAACAACTATTTTTTAATATTTAATCACTACTTCTAGATACCAGCAAACAGTTCTACTGACATGAACTGGGAATTTAATCCTATGAGGGAATATTTTACTGCGATTGGTTCTTTGGATCAAATATGATAATTATGATGATTATCATGATTACAAATGTACGTTACTCACATGATGGCTGGGACGGTGTAGTCCCACTTGAGAAGAGCATAGAAGTATGCCAGGTACTCATTACACTTCACCACAAAGTCATGCATCTGTATCAGGCTGCAAGATAAGGGACCACATTCAATCATCAGTGATGGGTATTGGATGAACTTTTGGAGTACAAAACAAGAAGACAAAGTCATCAATATACCCCGCAATGGCAAAATACTCTTCATGATTATGTCTATGAGTCATGATTATGTCAAATATTTAGGTGTGTATATAGAAAAGTGGAAGGAGAGTATTGAAAGGTTTTTAAAGTTCTGCTCCGGAAAAGAGCACTATTACCAATTTCAGTCAAAGTGAAACTTGTTGTCATGGAAACGCGAAAATATTTTATTCAGAATTCCAAAACTACCAAAAGGCACCAGTACACCACCAGATATATGTATGTGCCAAGTTTGGTGAAGAAACATTGAACGGTTTTAGAGTTCTGCTCCGGAAAAGAGCACTACCACTAATTTCAGTTTTAGTCAAGCTTGTTGCCATGGAAATGCCAAAAATATATTATTCAGAAATCCAAAACTACCAAAAGGTACCAGTACACCGCCAGACCAATCCATGTGCCAAGTTTGGTGAAGAAATAGTGAACGGTTTTAGAGTTCTGCTCCGGAAAAGAGCACTACCCCCAATTTCAGTCTAAGTCAAACTTGTTGCCATGGAAACGCCAAAAATATATTTTATTCAGAATTCCAAAACTACCAAAAGGCACCAGTACACCACCAGATCTATCTATGTGCCAAGTTTGGTGAAGAAATAGTGAACGGTTTTAGAGTTCTGCTCCGGAAAAGACAAAAGTGCACAGACAGACGGACGGACGCACGCACGCACGGACGGACACCATTTTAATACCCCCCGCAAAACGCGTTCGGGGGATAATAATGTAGTTGTGCTTCAACCTGTGAAGGTCCAGGTTAGAAATGATCTAAAGCAGCCCATACTTGTCATAAGAAGACTAACGGGATTGGGTGGTCAGGCTCTCTCACTGGATAATTGATGACTGCGACGTTAAAAAACAACTTATTGATTTGTTGTTTAACGCTGCTCTCAGCAATATTCCAGTTATGGCGATGGTCTGTAAATAATCGAGTCTGGACCAGACAATCCAGTGATCAACACCATGAGCATCGATCTATGCAATTGGTATATGGTGACATGTGTCAACCAAGTCAGTGAGCCTGACCACCAGATTCCGTTAGTTGCCTCTTACGACAAGCATGGGTTACTGAAGATCAATTCTAACCTGGATCTTCACGGGTCTAAACAAGAACTGAACGAACAGTAATGTTCATGTTTTGCAACTGATACCACAATATGTGTTCTTTTATCTGTAGTTTGTTATGAACCTGAAAAAAATTGGACCTGTTCAAAACCTCTCCAACATAGTTCATACTACTTCATTCTCCATTCTGTTTGATATTGCTCTGTGCACAATTTGTGTATAATACATTTTATCAATTTAATAACTTTTGAATTTCATTATTTCATCATGTTATTGTTAACTTTGCAAAAAAATATAAATATGTATGATTTCGAAAAACACCTTTTGATATGAATTCATTAGCATTTCAAATGCGAGTGTACCAGTAATACTGCATACGCATTCATCCACATTCCTAATCCTTGAGTCTTTGATTTATTCCATGTTATAATTATAGAATAAGCAATATACAAGCTGATATACTGGTTTGGATGACATTCTTAACAGATCCATATATAAATTCACATTATTAATCACTTAAAAGAAAATGTGCAAAAACACCCAGTGCAAATCAAGCATAATAATAATATAATATACATCATATCATGACTGAAATGCAACAAAGATGGGAGAATACTTTAGTGTCAAGTGACGTTACTATGATACTGGGGGCGACGGGGTAGCCTAGTGGTTAAAGCGTTCGCTTGTCACACTGAAGACCCGGGTTTGATTCCCACATGGTTACAATGTGTGAAGCCCATTTCTGGTGTCCCCCGCTGGCGATATGGCTAAAAGCGGTGTAAAACTCACTCACTCACTATAATTCTGCCTGCCTCACCTGTATCGGAACTCGCGGACAGTGTGTAGGGTGTTGTTCTCCTCGTCGCTAGCATAGAAGTTGACCCTCCGTGTGTCTGGGAGGATCTTGTCCAGGATGCGGGTGTGGACTTGGAAAAGACACGCAGCGGCTATGAGCATCACCAGGAAGGCAATCAAAACGAACATCGCTCCTGAAAACATCAAAGTTGCAGAGTTTAACCTACCTTTCTTACAACACCAACATGATCAATATTACTTGTAAATTTGCATTCAGGAATATACTACATGATTATGGTCTGCAAATGATTGAGCTTGACCAGACAATCCAGTGACTCACATTATGAAAATCAATCCACACAAGTAGGGCAATGTGACTTTCAACTAAGTCACCAAGACCACCTGATCCATTTAATCACATCTTATGACAAGCCATGGACCTCAGTGTATTGTTTGTTTGCTGTAAATAGCCACACTAGGCAATATTCCAGCCATATGGCAGAGGTCTGTAAAAAAACCAGTCTAGACCAGACAATCCAGTGATCAACAGCATGAGCATCGATCTACACAACTGGGATTCGATGACAGAGGTACAGATAAGCTGCATATCTGCGTAAATTACACAAATATTTATGTGAAAACTCAATTCCTATTAAGTCTATTGCGTACAAGTACGCTTGAATTTTTGTAAATACTCAATGAATGTGATCTTACATGCGTACACAAAAACATGTCAAATCTAAGCTTGCGTACAGGTGGATAGATAAAATAACTGAAGAGGTTCTGTTTCAGGTCATGAACTTGACAACTTGCAGTCTTTCTTATCGTTTCTCATATTACAGATCAAATATAAATAACAAACAGTAACATTTAAATTTTATGACATTTTTACATTACAATAAATGGAAAATGGCAAAATATCCAGTTGAGTTTGAGTGAGGTGAGTACAATTTATTTGGTTACTCAAAAGAAAATCAGGATACCCAGTTGAGATGAACACAAGTGAGTACATAACTCAATGGCCCCAAAAGTTATCTGTAGCTCTGCGATGACATGTGTCAACCAAGTCAGTGAGCCTGATCTCCCGACCCCGTTAGTCGCCTCTTACGACAAGCATGGGTTGCCGAAGACCAATTCTAACCCGGATCTTCACGGGTCGGACCTCAGTGGAGGATGCACATCGAATTGATGAGGAGCCTTACCTTGAGTGAGAATCAAGCAGGACAACAGTGAGATCAACCATAAGGCCACTGACACACCCGGCAACTTCCATCTGAGCAACAATTGAACATATAACTGGGTTACAAATTAGACACAAAACAATATTTCACTACATACAGATAAGCATGTTACACCATATACATTATGCATTACAAATCCAAAAGTCCACCAGAAACTAGTTTGGCCCTATATGTGGACATTGGAGAAAAAAAAATCCTTTAGACGTGTTTAAATCCAAAGCACTTATCACAATGACATAAGGCCATATTCAGGCAAAACAAGCATTTAACGAAATACGAACATTTATTCATGAATACTTTGTTTAATATCATGGAAAAAGTTAACGATTATCGAACTCGATAATCTATATCGATAGACAGTCCTAACAGGAGCTGAACTGAAAGTTAAAATCAGTCACTCATCCATCATATGCTGATGCAGTAAGTTCAGCACTAAACTCTCATACTTCATAGAAAAATGTGATGACAGCAATGCCTAAGTATCCACTCAAGATGTTTCTTTTTCTTTTACAATATGATGCAATTCCAGTTATGAAGTTTCCTCTCTGCGTAGTACCAACCTTCTAACATCATCTACTGCGAAGAGGACAAAGGCGAAAGGTTCGATGAGCTTGGAGAACCTCTCCACCTCCATGACAAAGTCTGCGATGTCCACATAGTTCTCTGTGTCTTTCTCGGAGGAGTTGTCCTGCTTCCCCATTGTGGTCGATCTGAACACACAAAAGACACAATCAATAAATAAAAATAATTTCTTTTTGACTCTTAGAATTTTTGTTTGCTGATAAGGATTTGCTGATTACTTGTTTTTATCAATGTATTCTTTATTTATTTGATCCGCGAAGATCCGGGTAAGAATTGATCTTCAGTAACCCATGCTTGTCATATGAGGCGACTAACAGGATTGGGTGGTCAGGCTTGCTAACTTGTATCAGTATCAAGTCAACAGATGGTGAGACTCAAGACTCAAGAAGATATGGCTTAGAATTGATCTTCAGCAGCCCTTGCTAGTTGCAAGAGGCAACTAACAAGGTGACAAGGACAGGCTTGCCGACGTGGTTGATGTTGTATTGTATCTAAATTAGGTAGATTAATGCTCATGATGTTAGTCACCGGATTGCCTGGTTCAGGCTTGATTCTTTACAGACTAATATCAGAGCTTAAATATTGCTAAAGGGGTGTAAAACAAACAAGGGGTGAAGGTAACATGCCGTATTAGTGATGCTTATCATGGTCTTCACAAATACAATGTGAATGTAATTTCATTTTATATTCCGAGTTTTGTTCATGAATATGAAATATATAAACAGTGATAAAAAGGGCAAATACGAACAATCAAACAAAAGGTAATAGTTACTAGGGCTGCAATGAATCCACTATGAGGTGGATATTATGCATATAACAAATACTCCACAATGAACACCCACATTGGGTAACGAATACAATAATAAGACAGAAGCTGATGTGTTATTCATTATATTCCATGAAACAATAACAAAATACATTCTTTAACCTGTTTGGACCATGTTGACTGTGATAATTCATCACAACAATGACAAGTGACCGCATTACTGTCAAATTAATACATAAGATTACTATCATCTCACGCTTGGATACATGTCATTTTGCATATTCCACTTTGCTAAATAATACCAAATTCAGGCAAAAACATTCTTTTACAAAATGCATGAATATTCCATTCCAGTGACCGTGAATAACAAATTGAATTCATGAAGCAATACAGTTTGAGTTAGTAACAGCCGTAACCATGACAACTGATCAAATGCATGGAACACAATCATTCCAATCACTGAATATATTGAACTGAAGCTTAGTTATGTACATGTTGTCATTGATACTGTAAAATGTAAAACATATCATGCTGAAAAAGCTAAACTGACAGCATTTAATTTTGCCACCTAAACAACTAAGCTAAAACAAATACAATGTATATTAAAATGTGCTTCTGAATACTAATCATGCCAATTTCTCAGGTCATTAGCAAAACATTGTTAAAGATAATTGGCTTTTTAAAATTGTGAGGACCTTGTCCATTTATATCAA
The DNA here is from genome assembly GCF_003918875.1 of Haliotis rubra. NCBI lineage: Eukaryota > Metazoa > Mollusca > Gastropoda > Lepetellida > Haliotidae > Haliotis > Haliotis rubra. The sequence continues at coordinate 437,872 of NW_025767350.1, read as the reverse complement.
TAATAATAGTAAGATATGTGTTAAACATGTTAAATAACCTTGAAGAAAACATAATCCCTTGTTAAAAGGAAACATTACTTACACATGCTAAAGATAACATGGTAAATGCTCCTTCAATAAACTCCCACCATGTTTACAGAGTATTTCCTGCTTAACATGATATATAACTCAGTGTCTTAAAATGTCAGTCTGTGATAATTTTCAAAACACTAATTGTTGAATAAAAACTCATTTTACATACACGTCATACACTGTTACACGAACATGACCATATCACAATGTAAACCACGGTAAACCGGTTTCAATTTTTTAGGGCTTAATGTATTATTTTAAACACTTTATTTCTTTTTAGGGGACTTATAACTAAAGCATACATCTGGACACCTACAAAATATATTATAAGTTAAATGAAATGTAGCACAATGTTTACATGGTCAATCTTTTCAATCACTTGATTTTAAAATCCATCACTTTACCATTACTCAAAATTGCAACCATATTGTTGCTTTGCTTTGATCAAATTAATAATTTCAGCTGAGAATGTGATTTACCTGTTTTCAGAGATATGTATACATTTTAGCAATACTCCAGCAATATTATACAGAAGGATCCCAGAAATATGCCTTACAGAACCCAGGTCCTGGGCATGAGAAACGATTGCTTTAACCGCTTGGGTAACAGTAACACACCACCCCATTTTATCTAGATCAATACTTTAAGCTGGAGCAACAGTTAGTAGCGATTCCCAATTCCTATAGCTTAGTAATGGTGCCTTGCATCTTTCCATGTTTACTTTTAACAGGACCAATGTTACTAAGCCTTGAACACTTAATTTACATTGCTACTTTGATTGCTAATGCTACAATAAAATGTTAAAATATCCCTGAAATAAGCCAAATAACAACTTAGAGAAACTCCCAATTTTTAAGGAAATACTATTTTCCCAACTTGCTTGGCTTGGGCACTTAGTATTGCATAGCATTGAATCCTATATACAACAAACTTTACTGATAACGAACTCAAAGAGACTCCTACTATTTTGTTTGATATAACCACTTAGTTCTTAAATGCATTTCGACTAAAATGTACATGAAGAGGCTTGGACAATAAAGAAAGCCAATACAGTTTGTTATATCCATCAGTTTGTTATTTTATTATAAACAGTTTCCTGTAAGTCACTGTGATCATATCAGGGAATGGCCATGATGACTACCAAATGCTGATTCTTCAAACCATTAAGTCAAAATATCATTATCTATACAGAGGTACAGATAAGCTGCGTATCTGCGTAAATTACACAAATATTTATATGAAAACTCAATTCCCTCTAACTCCATTGCATACAAGTACGCTTGAATTTTTGTAAATACTCGATAAATTTGATCTTACAGGCATACACACAAAAACGTCGAATCTTAACTTGCATACCAGTGGATAGATAAAATAACTGAGGTATATTGAGAGGTTCTGTTTCAGGACATGAACTTGACAACTTGCAGTCTTTCTTATTGTTTCCAATAACCATGATAACAAACACTAACATTTAAACTTTATTATATTTTTTAAATTAAACGAAAATGGCAAAATACCCAATTCAGTTTGAGCGAGGTGAATACAATTTATTTATTGAAAATTAGGATACCCAAATGAGATGAACACAAGTGAGTACATAAATTATCTGTAGCTCTGTCTATATCTTTCAAAAACATGAAATGACCACCCCACCTTTGGTTTAGTCCCAAGGCTACAATAATGATACACACTATGAAACAGAGTTATTAAACACGTAAAAGCAGTCAATATTTAACCATACTGACATCACTTGCTTCGAGGCATTATTGCTGTCAACTTGCTGTTATAAAGAATCAGGAGTGCCTCGGTCCCACACACCATGTACTTTATGGTGACATATGAATAGAGCTAATGACATAAAAGTGAGTAATCACTATTGGTCCTTCCATCAACATGATCAACATAACTATGATTACTTGTAATCATAACATACAGCCTGAAGTCTAGACTAACAGCTAGTCTCTGAAATGAACATATTTTAGAGAAAATAAAAGTTCTTAAATTAAAATTATAAATACAATAAAAAGGAGCCCAGAGACTTTCTTCATTTTCAGAAGTTGTGGAAATCTAGACTTGCCACATTTTCTAGACATGCGTGGGCGTTCTTGGATATATTTGCTTCAGAGTCTGTATGACAGACTACCTGAAGTCATGTGTAAGTCTACAGAGAAGGATGACGAGAAATGTCCTACTGACTCATTCAACATGAAAAACATTACTCTGATTATAATTTAGATAGCCAAGCTTAATAAGCTCAAGCTTGTAGTGGCAGAGAGATTGATCAAATATTCAGTTACATGATCAATCTTCACCATGTTCACATTAAAAATTATAAATGACAGCCATCACATCTAACAGATCCATAGCTACAATATGCAAAGACAAATTTATCAGACGACCGAATCAAATGGATCATGTCATACTATTCATTTTCATGAGGAAAAATTCAATAATGATGGATTATTAATCATTGTGTTAATCAAACTGACAGCTCCGATTAATTATCAACATAAACATTCAAGTCCGTGACTATTACCACCACAAGCATATTACAAATAAGAAGTACATAAACCCTGTCTTTGCCTGACACAGACCAAAATACTCCCTAAACAATATCTGACTATGTGATTTTCATAAACATAATAAATGTGAGTGAGTATGGTTTTACGTCGCTTTTAGCAATATTCCAGCACCACCAGAAATGGGCTTCACACGTGTTACCCATATGGGGAATTGAACCCGGGTCTTTGGCTTGAAGAGCGAATGCTGTATCCACTAGGCTACCCGACCGCCCCGATTTTTATAAGAGTAAAATATGGATTTCACCATGTATGGCAGTCAGTGGATTTAACATATTTAGGATATATGAGTTGTGAACAATAACACATATGCACAGAACTTTACTTTAGGCAAAGGATTGAAACATCTGCCATTATCAGTCTCGTACAGGAATTTATATATGGTCTCTGCTGAAACTGGTGATGATTTCAAAACAATGAGGCCACTGCCTGTTTGACATGTCCCTGTAATATTTAGGTTGATGGGGTTCCCAAGGATGAATCCATTCTACATTGTGCATATCCTGTTCCTTAACTCTGATCAGAACCGTCTTTCTGCTGTATGAGAATCAGTGGCATACATACAGTAGGGACTGAGTATGGTTTTATGCCGCTTTTAGCAATATTCCAACAATATCACAGCAGCGGGCTTTACACTTTGTACCCATGTTAGGAACAGAACCCAGGTCTTCGGACACGTAAACGCTTTAACCATTTGGCTACCCCATTGCCTCAGTACATACAGCAACTCTTATGCATTACAAGAAGCACAGCATTATCCACAATGCACCCATAATTAGCAAGACAAGTGATTAGGCAAGTCACCACAACAACAGGAACCAATATCAGTACCCATGTTAGGAATAGAACCCAGGTCTTTGACACGTAAACGCTTTAACCATTTGGCTACCCCATTGCCTCAGTACATACAGCAACTCTTATGCATTACAAGAAGCACAGCATTATCCACAATGCACCCATAATTAGCAAGACTGGTGATTAGGCAAGTCACCACAACAACATGAACCAATATCGGTTTTGAGTTGAAAAATATGGACTTGTCTACCATTTCCATGTACTGTTCCGTATTCCTATATTTTCTAGGGTACATGCATCTCGACATTGAGAAATGGCACCTTCAGTGCCCTCAGCTACATTTAGCATTGTTCACAGTTTCATGTCAGAGAAAGAACTACTCACATTGATCCCTATTAAGCATGATAATTCATCAAACAATCCACATTATCTTGTGCGTTCACACCACAATCTTGTGGATCCATGGATCAGATCAAAAGATCAGAAATAGTCTAATGCAGTAAATAAACAGAACCATATAAAGGAAATGACGAGATCTGTCAATGATAAAATTCTAGCTCTTGTCTTGATGACACATTATCATTATGAAAACACAAAACAAAAACCATCTGCCTAGAAATAAGTGCACCACATCATTGAATATTATCACAACATCAGTTACAGTATCACCTAGGTTGAAATATAACAAAAATAAATGTTTCTTGAACATGTTGAATGCTTTTCACTCCTGTCAATAATTTACACGGAAATAATGTTGTCACATACTTCACGCCCATCGATGCAAAAGCTTACCTTGTTGCAGAGTTCTGCAACATAGAGGACACCTGTATAACTACGAGGTCATCGCGATCTATCCAGACTGACAAAGAATTTCTGTATTGCGAATGTGGCTGATTGATTGATTGGCAATATCTTCCGTTTCTGTTTTTCTCCGACAAGTGCTAGGCCACTGCAGCGCCTCTCGGAATGCAAGGGGAATAACTCTTCCGCATTCCAACACTGGTGGAATGCCGCTAAGGAATGACGCACGTGTTGCTCAAGTGAGAATTTCATGCTGTTTTCATTCAAGCAATTTTTCTTTAAAATAATAAAGCAGGAACAATAATTATCACTGTTTATCTCAAGTATATGCATAGTTTACTATGGGTATTTCCTGTCTTGTTCTGACAATTTACCAATTACAGGATTAACGATTCACGGGTACCATATATATGTACTTATGGTAACTCTAAACACTAAAGGTAGCCACCAGGGACACTGAGACATAGCTTCTGTTCAATCTCTTGGATATTCCTTAAATTCTTAATTAATATACATGGTAAGATATGAAGTAGCAAGCAAAGAAAGAGGGATCCTCGAATCTAACTTGATAATTGTCGGGAAAGCCCATTTGTGGTGTCCCCCTGATATTGCTGGAATTTTGCTAAAAGTGGCGTAAAACTAAATTGGCATTGTCGGGGTATAAGAATCAAACAAATATTTGCCGGGACTGACAGATAGTAAGTGTGGCACACCTCCGGCGTAATACAGCGGGGAACCGTCATAAATTTACGGATTGCATTTACTTTTTGTGGAGGAGAACAAATTGCTCATTCGGTTCCAAATTAAAATGTATTTATCTCAACACTAATTTAATCATTTGTTTCTTTGCCTGTTTAGGACCCCGTTACACAAATCTGTCCTAGTGATCGTAACTCCAATACTTAAGCATGGGCCTACGATAGATGTAGCGCTAAGTTCGCTTTGTGCTGCTGGGTCCAGATCCCAGTCCGGTTGCTGCAGTTGTAGCTCTCAAGTTAGATTACACTGTCGTGTTGGGTATCTTGATATTAGTTTGTTTGTCCAAGCTATATGTGGACTAACGGGATCGGGGGGTCAGGCTCGCTGACTTAGTTGACACATGTCATCGTATACCAATTGCGTATATCGATGCTCATGCTGTTGATCACTGGATTGTCTGATCTAGACTCGAGTATTTACCGACCGCCGCCATATAGCTGGAATACTGCTGAGCGCGGCGTTAAACAACAACCAATCAATCCAGCTATATGACAGGGGTCTGAAAAAAATAAAGGCTACACCAGACAGTCCAGGGGTTGATATCATAAACAACGATTCACACTATTCACACTTTGACATCCTCTTTTTTCGTGGTTTTGTTTACTTGATTGAATTCATGTGTTATTTCCTCTATATATTCCGGAGGGTATTGTACGATAAAATATAGATTACAAATCTTTGTATCAACAAGATTGTATATTTTAAAAACAAATAGACTGCAGAGTCTGTGTAACCTGACATTTTATCTCAGGGGGGCATCCAGAGGATGGGGTTGGGGAGAGGACTTTCCCCGAAAAATTCGGACGATGTTTTGTGGTCCTACGTGTAAATCCACTACATAATCCGACTTCTGGGTTAACACAACAACGACCTTCAGTAAACTCAGTATTGTATTCTTATGCATAAGCAACGATGCCTACTTGCAGATTGCATGTACTTACCACACTTTCGTCAATAAACACTCAAGTAATGGTTAACATAGATTAATCTATCACCAACCATGTGACGTTTCATGCTTGGTGCAACACGCAGGTTAAATTAATCCTTAAATTGTTAAACCTTGTTTCCTTTATTGATACGCTGGATTACGGATTAAGAGGATATTGAACTGCGAGTGCATTTAGCAACTTAACTCGGTTACATCCCACTCTACCTACAATCCCAATTTGCCTACATCCCAGTTTGCCTACAAAAATACCTGTAGGCAGAATGGGAATAGACTTTTTAGTAAGGGTAGATTAGGTCAGCACATTAATCTTACTTCCTGGTCACTGGACCGTATCATGTTGTTTTAACGTGTAGGCAGAATGGAACTGTAGGCAGAATGGGAAGACACCCTTTAAACTCTGTTTAATCCAGCACGGGGGCGGAGAGGCGGCGGGGCTGGGCGGGTTCGGTGGTGGGCGGCGTTAAAGCGTTCGCTCGTCACGCCGAAGACCCGGGTTCGATTCCCCACATGGGTACAATGTGCGAAGCCCATTTCTGGTGTCCCCCGCCGTGATATTGCTGGAATATTTCTGAAAGCGGCGTAAATGAACCCACTTCCTCACTAATCCAACAGGTATCTAATCAGAATAATAAATAATATAATTTGTTTATGGTCACGATCTGGTCTAATACAACATTTTCCCCAGTCCCGACTGCGTAGTTCACTGTACCGTATTCGCAGTATTACTCTACTTGCCTACTTGTATTATATTGGATCCTCTTTCAGTTTTATTTTAATTTTGTATTTTACGGTAATGGCTGTCCAGAGCGAATGAGGTACTGCATTCAGTGTGCGAAATAGTTGCCAGTCGGGCAGGCTATGCCTGAAAGTTACTAGCCCACAAATAATTCACTAGCCCAAAATCTGAAAGAAGAAACTAATCTTGCATGATTTAAAAGTGCATTATATAAGGCCGAGTGATATATTAAAAACAAACATGACCCCATGAAAATTCACTAGCAAGTCGGGCCAGTGACTTGGAAATTTACTGGCCCGACTGGACTTTCACAAGCCACGGGCTAGCGGGCCAGTGGCTATTTCGCACACTGACTGCACTTAGACTTTACTATGCTTTGTAGAATCATTGAAGCAAATACGTCTTTGATTATGAAGCAATTCCACAGATGCCTAATGGTTGTTCATCATTTCAGCAGCCTCTCTGCATTTATGTAGATCGTTCTAGGTTGAATGAATGCCAACAACGGCCCCAAAACATTGACAAAGAGCACTTTAACAACATTACCATATTTGGTTTTTCTCGCAGGGAGGTACGAACCTGCAAACGTATAGTACAGAGAAAAATAGTTGGTCTGTAAAATGAATTACCTCCCTTAGAATGCTTAGCATTAGGAGCTACAATTTTCATTTTATTGAAACTCGGGGCATTACGCACAGACAAGTTGCTTGCCGGAGATATCCGAGACGTTCCGAATTATTTGCGGAAGACATTGGGCCAAGGACAACACACTCTCAAGGTCGTCCTCTCGAACTTATCATACTCGACCATGGCCACCAAGGAGGGTAGCACAAAACCAGTGAAATATACCCTGGTGCTTGTCCGCCACGGTGAGAGCGAATGGAATAAACTCAACAAATTTTGCGGATGGCACGATGCAGATTTATCTGAGACAGGCATTGCAGAGGCGAAAAGCGCAGGAGAGGTGACATTTTCAGATTTTGATTACCGGTACTATTAGTCTTGACTTAAGTCAAGATCATTTATGATTTAGACAATGCTAGCAGAATATGACGCTTTATTATGATCTGTCCAGATATTATTTAGTAAGACGGCTACACTTTACCGGGCGCAGCCCTCGATGCTCCCTTTACGATCCTTAGGGTTTAGGGTAAGGGTATGCCACCCTTTACGATCCTTAGGGTTAGAGTTTAGGCACCCTTTACGATCCTTAGGGTTAGGGTTAGGGAACCCCAGCAGCGCTAATTAATCTGAAAAAGTGCGCCTGGCAAAGTGCAGTACTCCCGATATGTCTTTCAGTATGTTCAGATACAGTTAAAGAAACACGTTAAAACGCATCCTTAGAATCTATCAGATGAGGAATATATATTCAGGTGATATAATTTAACTAGAAGGAAATTTAAGGGGGGGATACGGGCAGAAGTCTTTCCCTCTAAACATGCTAAATGTGAAAAAAACCCCGAAACAAGCCAAAACTACACACTGCCCCACAAAACCTCTCAAACAATGACTCGGTTATAAGCAGAATGATGACAAATAGCATGTGTAGGTTTATACCACCTAACACGGGTTACAACGAGGGAGTATTAATTGCTGTATTGCATGTGAAAACTTATGGGCCGACACTCGTTTTGAGGAATACAAACAGATTTTTTTACATGACATGATTAAATATCGAGGTAAAACAACACAGAAATGGGATCAATTTGGATCTGTCATTATACAAATAGGGGCCTAACGACACCAATCGATTTTGACAGAATCGTTTATGAAAACAAGTTGTAACTCGGAAACTAGGCAAAGCAGGAGACAAAATTAAATGACAGTAGATTGTGAGAACATATAGCTTTCATTTTCCACAACAGTTGTCACGATTTCAGGGTTTATACAAGCCTGTAAACAAGATAATTTAACCCCTAAAATGTAGATGAATTCTGCATCGGCTCTCAAAGCTATTCCTCATATGACGTCACAGAGGCGCGCCGCTCTGATTGGTTGAAATTTCGTTCGCGGGTGAGAATTGTGCACTGTTGTCAAAAGGTCGATTTAAGTCAATTAAAGGTCGAAATGAGTAGTTTTAATGACTTGGGGGTTTCATTTATAACGATGCCAGTTAGTGATTTATGTATTTGTACCCCAGGGTTTATGTGACCTTTTAAAGCGTTCGCTCGTCACGCCGAAGACCCGGGTTCGATTCCCCAGCTGGGTACAATGTGCGAAGCCCATTTCTGGTGTCCCCTGCCGTGATATTGCTGGAATATTTCCTGAAAGCGGCGTAAAATGAACCCACTTCACTAATCCAACAACAGGTATCTAATCAGAATAATAAATAATATAATTTTGTTTATGGTCACGATCTGGTCTAATACAACATTTTCCCCAGTCCCGACTGGTGTAGTTCACTGTACCGTATTCGCAGTATTACTCTACTTGCCTACTTGTATTATATTGGATCCTCTTTCAGTTTTATTTTTAATTTTGTATTTTACGGTAATGGCTGTCCAGAGCGAATGAGGTACTGCATAGTTGGTCAGTAGCCAGGTTACATTCAATATGTAACCAAGTTAGAGTTAGTCAGTAGCCAGGTTACAGTCAACATGTAACCAATTAACAGTCAGTCAGTAGCCAGGTTACAGTCAACATGTAACAATTAACAGTCAGTAGCCGGATTACAGTCAACATGTAACCAAGTTACAGTTAGTCGGTAGCCAGGTTACAGTCACTATGTAACCAAGTTACAGTCAGTCAGTAGCCAGGTTAGTGAACATGTAACCTAGTTACAGTTAGTCAGTAGCCATATTACAGTCAACATGTAACAAGTTACAGTCAGTAGCCAGGTTACAGTCGACATGTAACCAAGTTACAGTCAGTAGCCAGGTTACAGTCGACATGTAACCAAGTTACAGTCAACATGTAACCAAGTTACAGTTAGTCAGTGTATGCCACCCTTTACGATCCTTAGGGTTAGAGTTTAGGGTTAGGCACCCTTTACGATCCTTAGGGTTAGGGTTAGGGTTAGGGAACCCCAACAGCGCTAATTAATCTGAAAAAGTGCGCCCGGCAAAGTGCAGTACTCCCGATATGTCTTTCAGTATGTTAGAGAACAGTTAAAGAAACACGTTAAAACGCATCCTTAGAATCTATCAGATGAGGAATATATATTCAGGTGATATAATTTAACTAGAAGGAAATTTAAGGGGGGGATACGGGCAGAAGTCTTTCCCTCTAAACATGCTAAATGTGAAAAAAAACCCCGAAACAAGCCAAAACTACACACTGCCCCACAAAAACCTCTCAAACAATGACTCGGTTATAAGCAGCAAATGGCTCAATAAAAATATGTAATTCTACAAACATCATGCAGAGATGCATTTGATTTCATGATACGTAACTACACAACTCTCATGAATAAATATGTACATTTTGTGATTCTAATTCATGGAAATGACTTTAATGAATTCAGTATGTTAATAACATCAGTACTATTTGGTATATCTTGAATACCCTGACTGTCAACACAATCTACTTAGTTGCATGATATGAGTGAGTGAGTGAATGAGCATGGTTTTACGTCGCTTTTAGCAATATTCCAGCAATATCACGGGGGACACCAGAAATGGACTTCACACATTGTACCCATGTACAATGGTCTTCGGCGTGATGAGCGAACACTTTAATCACTAGGGTAACCCACTGCACTGCATGATATGAAAGGTGTAGTCACATGATCGTGTGCTGGGGACTAACCCTGTCCAAAATGCCTATGGGGATTTCTGTATTATGTCCATTCTCACAGAGGTGCAAATGGGTAAGCGTTGTAAGTCAAAAACCGAATACACAAAATACGAGCAAACACATTTTATTTGGAAAGTTTGGCATATGGTATGTTACATATCACTTTTTCAGCAGCACCATTTTACAAATAACCATACAGCTGGTATGGAAATGGGGCACCTTGCATTATAAAATATTATCATCTGATAGTGATGTGTACATGACTAGTTTTTCTGACTAGAGAATTATGTGACAATGTGATGAATTATTTGAGTAACCTTTTAATTAAACCACATTGGTTTAGGCGATTTAGGAACATACATGTCTGCTCAAAACTTTAGAAGTCCTTTGACTTACACACATTGTTTGTCATTATTAGTGGTGGTCCAATTAATCGAGATAATCGAAACGACCAAGCAATCGATCATGTTTTCTAATAATCGAACAGTAACAATTTTGGAACACGTTTTTGCTATAACAGTATTTTTCACAAGCTTGGTTTTGTCTGTTCAATTTCATAAGCACTACCAGCTCGTTCCCTGTTGAATTTATCTTAAAGACTCCCGGAAATTTATGTTCCTAACATACTAGTCATCCCTTAAAGATGTAAAATTTGCAAATGCATTTTGTGCAATTTGCAAAAATCTCGAAAGAACTAAAATTTTTTTCTTTATTTTTTGTGCATTAACAAACATAACCAGGAAAATTTGATGAATAAAGCCAACCAATTATTTTCGATGACTGATTGGTTGTAATGAACCAATCATCAACTATGAGATTTTAACCAATTCCCAACACTAGCCAATATTACTCAGATTTTTCATATAAAAAATACCAACAAATTGCAAAAAAACAGTCTCAAATCAAACCTGATAACTAGATTTGCCAACAATCTGTGGGCGTAGTAGACCAAAAAATGAGTAGCAAAATACTTGATCGATTGGCAGTTGCAACAACATAAAATTCACGAAAATTCACTTTTTGCAGTACAAACACGTAACAGTAACGTATGATGCCCAACTTTCAATTGTTTCAATACTATGTACTGGTCATAGGGCTGTAATGAATACACTGTTGCGAATATGATACGTATCATGAATATTAGGTAACGAATATGAATAATTATTCATGAATACAATATTGTAGTTTAGTCATTGATGCACAATATTGAATGCCCATGTTGACAGTGTTAATTTGTCTCACCAGTCATCTCATGACACTCAAATTTAGTATGTAATAGTTATAGTTGACAGTAACATGTGCAGCCTTGGCAAACTAACATGACTTGGGCTACTACAAGGCTAATACATATTGCATTCTTGCATATCTCGTTTTGAAAAAGGACATAAGGGTTCAAGTAAAACACACTCCCTTAAAAAAATTGTAAATATTCATGAATATTCGGTTCTGGTGACCACGAATAACGAATTGAATTCATGAAGGGCTACTGTTCGATTCACCGAATATGCGAGTGAATCGTTACAGCCTTACTAATTAAGGTTTTTATCATGAAGAATAATACTTTTTCTGACCTAAAACATCAATTAAAACACATCAACATCCTTTTTTAGGATTACAAGATTCTGTCTTTTCTTCCTTTACTGTTTAGCGTATTACATAAAGAAAATATCGGGTAATCAATATTTATCGTCATAAATTTGGCAAAAGGAACATAATAGGACTGTATCCTCAATCGTTGTTTCTCAAGGAAGACGGTTCTGCCTTTCCCGATATTCTCTATGAATTTCTGCTCTCTTTTTTCCCATCTGGAATAAGAAACAAATGAGTAACGTATGTATAATACATTTCGATACATACGTTACCATATTATTATGCCCTTTCACATAACATAGATCCAGGACTAATCCAAATGTTATTACAAATATATTACCTGTCTGATAAGCTACTAAAGTACCTTTCATTTGTACATCAATCCTTTCATCCCATTAAACTATCAAATATTCACATCAATATTCATATCATTCAGAGAGGAGACACAGAGCTCATGAGAAAATAAAACAGCATTAAATAACACTGATAGCCAGTTTAAGTCTTAATATTTTATAAACCCAAAGTTTCTGGGTGCAAATGATATGAAATTCACATTTGAAACCTTCAACAAATGTTGTTTACCAACGGTAAGTTACCATTGCTAACGTATGTATCAGTTACTTTAGCATGCCTTGATCGAAAACTGGACCACCAAATGATGCGGTAACAGCATCAGCATCGCTTTCCTGTTTGTTATGATGCTAGTTAAAACACATGACAATTTGAAAGAATTACACTTTGTAACATGTTTAACATGATGTCTTTAATTATGCATGCTATTAACTGAATTTTAAACAACATTACCTCATGAAACTCAACTGATATGATTTCCCTCCAAACCAAACTGTCGTCACAAGAAGGAGGTAATCTAATCATATAGTTTGGATCTCTTAGTTCCGTACTTTCTAATAACGTATGTATCGGTTACGTATTTATTTTCAATGGTTGTCATTTTCATTTTCGTAAATCTATACACACTACTGATCGTGATATGAGCTGTACAATACTAGAAATGTGTGTTGTTGGTATAATGTTTCGTATGAAGTGGTATAAATATTAAAGTATTTATTGGCATGATAACGTATGTATTGCTTGATTTCTACGCATCTTGTTCATGGTGTTGAATAGTATTTTTTCCAATATTGAACTATACTTATAGTAAAAACCTGTTGTAATTAAAATGGTAAATGTTTTGACTACAAATAATTGATATTGTAACTACCTCAAGCCAGAAAGGTATGCTGCTACACTGTCATCCAGAAAAACACAACGTATGTATCCAAAGTTTGGCGACAACGTTTCAACGCTCTATAACTATTCCGATTTGGATGGTTTATTCTCATTTGAATGCTGCATAATAAGTATATTGTTCTTTAAATGCATAATCTGAAACTCAAACTGCAATATCAAAATGACAGTATTAACCAAAAATGTTAACTAAGTGAATCGTCTACGACATGGCGACATTAACGTACATATAGTTTAGCCCACTTTGACTTTTCCTGCATTGCCAATATAAGGACAGAAGGCCTGAAATCAGTATTTAGTGGGTAGGGCGAGTATATGACTTTGTAAATAATGCAAATACTGGGCACAATATTTGTTGGATTTTGAACAAATGGTTGGCGACATCAATTGCACCTCATTAGTGAGAATGGGTGATTATCAGGGCTTGACATTCACGCTATCCCACTGGCCCGAGTCGTAAAATGTTGACAGGACCAGTGCAACTTTGATATCCAGTAGATATTTACGTCTGTCAATAAGAGTCCCTTAGCAGGACCAGTAAGAATCTGTAAGGACCAGTGATTGTTAAAAGTTACTGGTCCTGCGGTCTTGTTCGGGAATTTGGGTGGATGTCAAGCCCTGATTAGTCTGCTACAGTGTTGAATACTGTTCTACATGTGAAGATCCCATTTAGAATTGATCTTCAGCAACCCATGCTTGTCATCGGAGGCGACTAACGAGGGTCGGGTGGTCAGGCTTGCTGACTTGGTTGACACATGTCATCGGTTCCCAGCTCCATAGATTGATGCTCATGATGTTGATCACTGGATTGTCTGGTCCAGACACAATTATTTAGAGATCACCACCAAGTAGCTGGAAGAATGCAGCATTAAGCAACAAAACAAACAAATATTGTTCATGAAGTATCTTAGACATGATGATCATGAAGACTTTATTACTGCTTCTGTCCACAAAGTATTAGTGTTGGGTATTGGTGTAAATCTCATAATTGATGATTGGTTCATTACAACCGATCAATCATCGAAAATAATTGGTTAGCGTCATTTATCAAATTTTCCTGGTTATGTTTGTTAATGCACATAAAATAGAGAAAAAACATGTAGTTCTCTCGTTTTTTTTCGCAAATTGCACAAAATGCATTTGCAAATTTCACATTTTAAAAGATGACTAGTGTGTTAGGAACCTAAACTTCCGGGAGTTGTTAAGATAAACTTAACCATGACTTGGAACGAGCAAAATCAACCCTTTGAAAAATATTGTTAGTGCAAACAAGTGGTCCAAAATTGTTTGTGTTCGATTATGAGAAAACATGATCGATTGCTTTGTCGTTTTGTCATTGCGACCAATCTTCGATTATTTCAATTAATCAGACCACCACTACAAAGTATATCCTTTGATATAATGTGATATTTTTTAATAATGATTATAGCATGCTGTTATCACTGACATGGATAAGATGTTTAAATTTTATTCCAACAGATCCTGAATGAGAAGGGTTTTGAGTTTGATGTGGCTTACACCAGTGTATTGAAGAGAGCCATCAAGACACTGTTCTACATCCAAGATGCAACTGATCATCATTGGATCCCTGTTAAGCGATGCTGGCGTCTCAACGAACGTCACTATGGAGGACTACAGGGGCTGAACAAATCTGAGACTGCAGAGAAACACGGCGAAGATCAAGTGAAGGTACACAATGTCAAGGACGTAGGGCTGCTATTATTATGGATGATAGACATCGATTATCGTTAGTTATATATCAGTTGATTATTGGAAAATATCAGAAAAGTAACTTTGAGCAAAAGTGCCAAAATTCAACTTATTTCCTGTCACTGGTGAGAGGTGGCATGTTAATGCATGCAGTATTAACAAAATTAGGGGCGGTGGGGTAGCCTAGTGGTTAAAGCGTTTGCCCCTCACGCTGAAGACCCAGGTTCGATTCCCCACATGGGTACAATGTGTGAAGCCCATTTCTCATGTCCCCTGCCGTAATATTGCTGGTATATTGCTAAAATTGGCGTGAAACTCTACTCACTCCCTCACTCACTACCAAAATCTGCATTCTGAACATCGTTTATGAAACAGCCCATGAATAAAGATGTGACTTTGCATATTGTGTGTGTAAATTTAAACGTTATTTCATCAAAATAGGGTTTGTATGAGATTCTGCTCTACATATTGTTTTTAAAATTATCTGTGCAGCCGAATGTTTTGAAAAAAGCTGTGCACACAACCTATGAAAGCTGTGTTATCACGTTGATGTGAATAATTTCATATAAGCCTTGGGGGCGGTGAGGTAGCTTATGGTTATTGGTCACTTGTCACGCCGAAGACCCGGGTTCGATTCCCCGCATCAGCACAATGTGTGGTGCCCATTTATGGTGTCCCCTGTTGTGATATTGCTGAAATATTATTAAAAGCAGCGTAAAGCCTCACTCACTCACTCACTCATACAAGCCTTCTACACTGATGCTGATTTGGAGTTGATGAAGGAACTTGTGTCTGTTTCAGATCTGGCGGCGATCCTACGACATACCTCCCCCTGCCCTGGAGGAGAGTGATGAGAGATGGTCAGGAAAAGAGAGGAAGTATGATGTAAGTATGTCAGTGGTGGCTCTAGTGTAGTTCTGGGGCAGTGGGGTAGTCTAGTGGTTAAAGCATTCGCTTGTCATGCCGAGGACCCAGGTTTGATTCCCCACATGGGTACAAGGTGTGAAGCCCATTTCTGGTGTCCCCTGCCATGATATTGCTGGAATATTGCCAAAGCAACGTAAAACTAAACTCACTCACTCACTCTATTGTAGTTCAAGTTTATCAATTTCTCTACAATCTTTTCTTGTCCACTTCCAACCTAGCAGTCAGTCATGAAATCGTTCATTGATTATATATGTCAGTGCATTGTACGTTTTTGTTTTATTATCTCCCGGCATGTAATGCGGGGGGCTATATAGTCAATGCCTCGTCTGTCCTTCTGTCCGTCAGTCTGTTCGTCCATAATCATTTTGTTTCCGGAGCATAACTCAAAAAACATTCAATATCTTTCAACAAAAATTGGCAGATATATCAAAAAGAACCTAGAGTGGTGCCTTTTGCTATTTACAGATTTTTGTCATTTTTAGTTTTCTTGGTTTCCATGGAAACGATTTGGACTTGGAGAGGTGGGCTTCTTTTCCGGAGCACAACTCGAAAACTGTTCAATATCTTTCTTCAAGACTTGGCAGAATGGTATATCAAACAGATCTTGTAGTGGGTCCTTTTGGTATTTACAGATTTTACAATTATATTTTTCATGATTTCCATGGAAACGATTTGGACTTAGTCTAAAAAAAAATCAACTTGGACTTTAAGTAACTGTCACATGATTTGTTCTTTCAAATTTGTGGGGGCCAGGGGGATATGTCATCTTCTGATGACTCTGTTTTTCATTTTGTCAGAACCCATATTCGTGATAAAAATTAAATTCATTAAAATAAGTTCCAGCTTACCAATTTCTATGTACTGCCTGGTGTGCAGGCATTCCATTTTGCATATCTTGTTTTGATCAATTCAGGTGAAAACAGTCCTTTTGAAAAAATTCATGAATATTCGATTCTAGTGGTAATGCATAACAATTTGAATTGAATTACGGATATGGTTTGATTCACCGAATATGTGAGTGAATTGTATCAGCCCTGGAGCGTACAGCATCCCTCTCCGTAACGCTGGTCTCTGGGTCCATGAATCCAGACACCCGTGTAATTCCTGATATAAAATGTAGTAATATTTCTCTCATAGTGTGTGACCCGTGAAGATCTGGGTTAGAATTGATCTTCAGTAACCCTTGCTTTTTGTAAGAGGTGACAAACAGGATTGGGTGGTCAGGCTTGCTGACTTGGTTGACTCATTGTATCCCAATTGCGTAGGTCGATGCTCATGCTGTTGATCACTAGATTGTTTAATCCAGACTCGATTATTTACAGACCGCTGCCATATAGCTGGAATATTGCTGAGTGCAGCGTTAAACAACAAACCAAACCAAAAACTCACAGTGCCTACTTGAATTCTATTGTTATTTTGTGCACGGTGCACAGTAAAAAAATCTGTCCTATCACTGCAGGTGATTAAGCTAGAGTTGAAAAAAAAAATTGTGAGTGAAATTTTTTGAGTCCAAACTGTATTGTGCAAAGTAAGCAAAGTGAAATTTAGGAATTGATGCACCCACGTTTAGAAAAGGGTTAATAGGTCATAGTGATATATATTCTTGATGCCTGTCTTTTATGTTTTTTGTTCTTTTTTTTAACCTTTGTCACAGATGTTTTACAATTATTAAAGTGTTTTGGGTGCCTTCAAAAAGCAGATTTTTTTTTCAATTGTGTCATGAATTTAACTGTGCCATTGATACTGTTGGCATTTAAGTACAAGTAATGTCAAAGCCCTCATGTCAGTTTATGGTTTGTTGTGTTGGATGCTGCAGGATCTGCCAAAGTCTGACATCCCTGCCTGTGAGTGTCTGAAGGATACAGTTGCCAGGGTGATGCCATATTGGGAGAGTGACATCGTACCAGACATCAAGGTAAACTTTGCCTCAGCACCATCCTTGATTGTACCTGTGAAGATCCGGGTTAAAATTGGTCATCAGTAACCTAGCTTGTTGTAAGAGGCGACTAACAGTATTGGGTGATCAGGCTTGCTGACTTGGTTGAAGCATGTCATCATATCCCAATTGTGTAGATCGATGCTCATGCTGTTGACCACTGGATTGTCGGGGCATATAGCTTGAATATTGCTGAGTGCGGCGTAGAACTCTACTCACTCACTCACTCCTTGATTGTCCAGTTTTGTATGTCCATTCTATGATGCTAAATATCCTGGGACCACTTGCACTAAGCGTTAAGGTGATCTTAACTCCTGTAACATTCTTAAGACTGTCATAGTGCTAAGATCGCTTTGTGCAAGTGGGTCCTGGAACCGTTCGCCACCTTAGTTTTGTCTCGAGGATGATTTAAATGACATGATTCTAAAAATATCAGTACAATCAAATTTTTCTGTTTTCATCACAACTTCTTATGCAAGTTGGTATGCCATGTAACATAAGGACTTCACGCTCATCATGTAAACAATACTTCCAACCAAAAAACTCAATTCATTGGAATATATATATATATCAGGTGCTTCCTTGTACGAGACTGAAGTTTTGAATAAAGCTCTATTTAAATATAGGTTATCACACTCGTGTTTATCATACAATGGCATTCTTAATTTCTTATTTAAAAAAAGTGTGATTTCAATTGCCACAAATAATAAAACTAAACTTCATGGAATGTGCACAGATATCTATGACGTAAAAAATACGTGTGTAGTAATATGTTACGTCACAAGCTTGGTAAGATTTTTCTACTGATCGTGTGGAACTTCAGAAACCTTCAATTAACCTTTTTAACAACAGATACACGTTTATGTTTGTGTGACATTCTGCACGCTCACTTGTCGACTGACAAAGTGTCAAACATTCAGTTTATTCGAGATTTTTGTGCCTGCTGTCTGAGTCAGTGATCACATGATGCCTAAGTTTCGGTGCTGGTGAAGTTTTTGCTGGGATAATGTTTACAGTTTTGTTGCCACCCAGCACTGGACCCCCAAACAAAGTGCCATCAATCCGGACATGATCGCCAATAGATGGGCGTGACGCCATGTTTGTTTACACTGTGAAAGTAGTCCCTAAAATTTGCATATGACCTCTCTGATTTGCATGTGTGTACACGACCCAAACATATACCGAAAATATCTGTTGGCTTTATCCTGCCCAGAGCGCTATCCATTGTATGATAAAATATTTTATTTCAACAGCTGTAAAATAAACTTATCTAGCATATCAACATTGTTATGTTGTTCCAGGCTGGACGAAGACTTATTATCTCAGCTCACGGGAACAGTCTGCGTGGCCTCGTGAAATACCTAGACAATGTTTCGGATTCAGACATCGTCGGTCTGAACATTCCCACCGGTAAGTTACATGATCCATGAAACAAGTCTGATATTATTGTAACAATGTACAGGAAATATATCCCAAACAAGGCTGTATAGCAGATTCAAGTTACACAGAAGCACCATCTTGGCATAATATGTAAGTAGTGCGAGATATAAATTGTGAGCTACTGTTTCCCGAAGTTTGCATGCTCTTGGAACTAGTGGTGGTTCGATTAGTTGAAATAATCGAAGATTGGTCGCAATGACTAAACGACCAAGCAATCTATCACGTTTTCTCATAATCGAACACAAACAATTTTGGAACACTTGTTTGCATTAACAACATTTTTCACAAGGTTGGTTTTGTCTGTTACATTTCATAAGCACTACAAGCTCGTTCCTTGTCATGATTGAATTTATCTTAAAGACTAGTCATCCTTTAAGATGTGAAATTTGTAATGCATTTTATGCAATTTGCAAAGACAAAACCCTGAAAGAGGTACATATTTTTTTCTATATTTTTTGTGCATTAACAAACATAACCAGGAGAATTTGATAAATGACGTTAACCAATTATTTTCAATGATTGATCGGTTGTAATGAACCAATCATCAATTGTGAGATTATAACCAATTCCCAACACTACTTGGAACAATCTATGCAGAGGAAAAGGACCCCTGAAATCTTTTACATGTATATTTAAATTCAAATATTAAACTTGGATCGAGTGTGATCAGATTTAATTATAAGTATGTTCAAATTTCATTTGTTTGAGATGGTGTTCTGATCACTCTCCTGCACTGAGTGTATTCAAACATTGGTATTCGATCATAGTTTCAAATCGCTATTATTGGTTTGTATTACAAGGGGGTATGCACATTAAATGAAACACCGAGAACAAGTAGGGTTGGTCTAAGTTAACGCTCATCACGTACTGCACGTGCATTTGTATCACTGTTTCAATAACTGCGTTTACTCCCTTGTAATACAAACCAATAATAGCGATTTAAATCTATGATCGTCTGTTAGACAACTTTTATCCTAAGTTTAATAAAAAACTGAAATTAAAATGTTTAATTGGCAAGGTAAAATTATGAGGATACGCAATCTTAATTTCACTTTATTTGATTTACTTTTTTTGTTTAAAGTGAAATTCATCGGTACGTTTTCACTGCAAACAGACTATAGTGGTCATGATCTATAAGGAGTTTGAAAATTGGTATCTAAAGTTCATTTTTATAGAGTTATATCTCTTGTTCCTTGCTTTTCAGCTTTTTGTTAGGGAACTCAAGTTTAACATAATGCTTTTAATGGTTATGATCTAAGATGAGTTTAAAAATTGGGGTCAGGAATTAAATTTTTCTGAGGTATGACTTGCTCTGAAATTGAAATATGTGTATATGACGGAAAACACTTCGTACCACTTTGGCTCCATGTTAAATGAAGACTTTTGGAGAGGCAACATTTTAACAGGGTTTGCAAGTTTCAGGATTGCATGCCCTGGGATCTGATTGAAGACTTTGAGTAATTTCAAACTTTTCATATATACATGCATCTCGCTGTGTAAGTGCAACAATGCTAAACGCATTGTTAAACCCAAATCAGCTCATTTTATCATTGGCCCTAAGGCCAGACACAGCACCTTAGATTGACATTTTTGCTTCAATATTTCAAAATCAAGAGGGGCGGTGGGGTAGCCTGGAGGTTTAAGTGTTCACTCATCATGCCGAAGACCCGCGTTCGATTCCCCACATGGGTACAATGTGTGAAGCCCATTTCTGGTGTCCCCCGCCATGATATTGCTGGAATATCGCTAAAAGCTGCCTAAACCAAACTCACTCACTCCTTCAAAATCAAAATTTCGATTTCTTTCGTATATATTTAACACACGTACTGTGTGATACAACACATGTTTTCGATATAGAGTCCTTTTAAGGAATATAAACTGTTGTGATAATATTTAGATGTGTCTGTAATCAAAAGCCCAAACTTTCACCAAAAACAAGAACGGTCACTTGTTCCGCCGAAGACCCGGGTTCGATTGTCCACATGGGTACAATGTGTGAAGCCCATTTCTGGTCTTCCCTGCCGTGATATCTCTTGAATATTGCTAAAAGTGGCGTAAAACCATTCTCGATCTCACTCATTCTGTCCTTGCAGGTATTCCGTTAGTGTACAGACTGGATGAAGATCTCAGACCTGTAAGCAGTGAATACCTGGCTGATCAGGAAAAGGTGAAGGCTGCCATGGAGAAAGTTGCCAATCAAGGGAAAAAGCAGTAGAGGGAGATGGGAACCTTGCATGATGCCACATCTTTGCTGTTGACAAAACCCTTTTAATGAGGTGGTGTAACTTAAAGACTTTGAAGAGAATATGCTCATTGCATCAGTGAAGTTTCTGACTTTTATTTATTCTCACAGAAACAGTTTGTTGGCATTATCTCTGCTTACTTAAATGTGTTCTCCTGGTCTCTTGTTGACGATTATTAAACCTGTTTGTATTGTTTGCCCAGCCTCTCCACATATATGTGTGATTCTTCCAGTCACGAATCTGTGCATATGCAGTTTTCAAAGCAAAACTTGAGCTTTACTCCAATAGTATTTGACTCTAATGACCCCAAGTTACTTAACTTAACCCATGAATGACAAGGCCTTTTCCATGCTTAGTTTTAAATACTGATTTCTTCAAGTCACCAAATGTGTTAAGTAAATCGCCTATTCTTCTGCGTATATTTAACTTACATACAAAAGGCAAGATGCGTTAAGTTTGTATGCGTCTCATGAGTTTCATACAAAGGGAGATAACTCAGTCATGCATAGCAAGAGTCTAATACAACTGCTTTAAATACCAATCGTTTTAGTCCCTTATTTGTTCTGTTACTAATGTATAATTTAGTAGCCAACTCTACACCATAGTGCTAATGTTTCCATGTTTCAGGATGGGGTTGTTTGTAGACCATTGATATATATTGTGTTTATATAATCCTGCAGCAATCCCATTTGTGTTGTGTATTAACTTGCCTGCATCGTTGAGATAACCATAAAATAAACTTTTAGGAGTTACTGATGATTTGTTTTCTGTTTTTTCAAAATGTATTGTTAAAAGTAAACTGTAAACTGATTGTACACCTGTTAATAGGCTGTTGATTCTTGGACCCTACAAAGTGGATGTTATAAGTGGAAAACCAAATTGTCAACCGAAATATTCATGCAACATATGTCATGTATGATATTATACTTTCTTAGTGAAGTACCATCCTCAATAATCTCCAGGGTATACATTACAATCAATTTCCACTATACCCTGGATGCATCCATGGCTTGGACCGATGATTTTATTACCTCCCTTGGCTGGCTTTTTATCCGATCAGGTGTCTACGCTGGGAAGTTGAGTGTACCAATCACAACTCACTTTCGCTTCTTAAATTATCTAACCGTTTAAACTTGGCAACCCAATTGATGTAGAGGTACTCTGAAAGAGGTAGAAGGAGTTCTTTCATGTATTTTTTTTTAAAGTTTCAGATCTGTCAATTTGTCAGTATTATTTCCCCCAAAATCTGAGTGGCACTGCCAACAAACCTTTGTGACTGCGACCGCTATCTTTCTTGACACTGGCAAGCTCGGTTGTAACGACGGCTTAGCTGATTGGCTACTGTGAGAATGCAGAGCCAGCCAAGGGAGGTAATAAAACTATCGGGCCAAGCCGTGGATGCATCCAGGGTATAGTGGAGATTGATCGTAACATATACTCTGGAGATTATCGAGGATGAGTGAAGTACAGATCCTAGTACTTTTGGGGAGTCCCATTTCACTCTCAGAGTGAGGCACCTAATTGCCAGCACTAAAAGTAAGAAATCTAACCAACCCAGCCCCCACAGCTTCTGATGGTATTCTAGATCATTATCTTTGTGTACCCCTGTGCCGAGTGAAAATTTTCATGGCTCCCATGGCTGAAACTATGAATACACAATGGCATTTAGAAAGTGGTCAAATATAACATTATATATGTAGGATTACACTTTCTCTGTAAAGTACAGACTGTAGTACCTTGCCGTGGTTGAGATGATCTGGGATTTGAACCCACACTATCAGAGTAAGGCTGAAGGATGTGAGTCACTGGAGTATGATGATATGTAAGCAACTAAGTCACCAAGTCTGACCAACCAATCCACAAAGTCGCTTCGACTGTCCAACTTACTTTGCTGTGACATATATTGTAATGAGTAATTCCTGAAGGATACAAACAGAACAGTGCATTAGAAACGTGCATCAATCAGGCTGGGACCACCTATTTGGCTGTGTCTTACAATGTTGCTATAGAGCACACCATGCACGCAGACAATACATACAGGAGTCACACAAACAATACATGCAGGAGTCACACAAACAATACATACAGGAGTCACACAAACAATACATGCAGGAGTCACACAAACAATACATACAGGAGTCACACAAACAAACATGCAGGAGTCCAAAAAACAATACATGCAGGAGTCACACAAAAAACAATGCAGGAGTCACACAAACAATACATGCAGGAGTCACACAAACAATACATGCAGGAGTCACACAAACAATACATGCAGGAGTCACACAAACAATACATACAGGAGTCACACAAACAATACATGCAGGAGTCACACAAACAATACATGCAGGAGTCACACAAACAATACATACAGGAGTCACACAAACAATACATGCAGGAGTCACACAAACAATACATACAGGAGTCACACAAACCACACACACAAACAAACAATACAGGAGTCACACAAACACAGGAGTACATGCAGGAGTCACACAAACAATACATGCAGGAGTCAGTCACACAAACAATACATACAGGAGTCACACAAACAATACATGCAGGAGTCACACAAACAATACATACAGGAGTCACACAAACAATACATACAGGAGTCACACAAACAATACATACAGGAGTCACACAAACAATACATACAGGAGTCACACAAACAATACATACAGGAGTCACACAAACAATACATACAGGAGTCACACAAACAATACATACAGGAGTCACACAAACAATACATGCAGGAGTCACACAAACAATACATACAGGAGTCACACAAACAATACATACAGGAGTCACAAACAATACATACAGGAGTCACACAAACAATAAATACAGGAGTCACACAAACAATACATACAGGAGTCACACAAACAATACATACAGGAGTCACACAAACAATACATACAGGAGTCACACAAACAAACACATGCAGGAGTCACACAAACAATACATGCAGGAGTCACACAAACAATACATGCAGGAGTCACACAAACAATGCTTGCAGGAGTCACACAAACAATACAATACAGGGGTCACACAAACAATACAATACAGCAGAGTCACACAACAATACACAACAAGTCAATACATACAGGACACAAACAGGAGTCACTGAAACAACAGGGGTCACACAAACAATCCATACAGGGGTCACAAACAAACATGCATCCATACAGGGTCACACAAACAATCACAGACAACAAACAATACATACAGGAGTCACACAAACAATACATACAGTAGTGAAACAATCCATACAGGAGTCACACAAAGAATGCAAACCGGGGTGACACAAACAATGCATACAGGGGTTACACAAACAATCCATACAGGAGTCACACAAACAATCCATACAGGTGTCACACAAACAATACATACAGGAGTCACACAAACAATACATACAGGAGTCAAACAATCCATACAGGAGTCACAAAAACAAGGCAGGCTCGCTGACTTGGTTGAATCATATCATCGTATCCCAAGTGCTTAGATCGGTGTTCATGCTGTTGATGGCTGGATTGTCTGGTCCAGACTTGATTATTTACTGACCGCCGCGATATAGCTGGAATATTGCTGAATGCGGCGTAAGACTAAACTCACTCACTCACACTAACAAGGAAGTACATACATTTATCCAAAGGTTACATTGGACTTATGGACTCTCAAACAGCATTGTCGATCGACAATGTATTATTCATAAAGTAAATATTACATATCGACATGTACTGACGTTCAGATCACGTGTATGTGTATACACTCCGGGCAGTTGGGTAGAATACACATTTGCTTAGTAAGAAAATATTCCGCGATCAATTATGTCATCAACATAAAACGTTCAATAACATGGAGGACTAATGCACATTGTACGTTTGAAGTTCAATAACAATGCGTCTCATTGTACGATTTAGACAGAAGAATATACAGTAACTCGATATCGTTGACTCGATGTTCCTCTTGGAACTTTACGAGTGTGATGTCTGGCAGATATAAAGATACAAATATTTGGTAGATCTGATCACGCACTGGGGCATGGTTGCAGGTCAATAAAGAAGCTGAAGGATAACATAAATAGGTTTTGAGATGTGTGTGAACTCTCGACCTCCCGCTTTCCAGTGAGACACTTTATAACTAGATCACGGAGTACCCACGCAATATGGCAGTCGGGTTTATTATCGACTGACAGACAGACAGTTTTATTCAGGAAAAGGCCTCTGGCCCATAATACAGAGAAATGCATGGTCACACATCACATCAATTGTACACATGAATTTATAAAAATGGTCTGCTCTTAATTCTAATTTGTACATGCTATACAAATAAACTAACATTCTTGATCACATCAACATTGGCAGATTGCATAATATTTATAACGTTTCAGGTGGAGTCGGGATGATTTACCCCGAGGATCATCTGAAAATAGGACAATAGGCATTAGAGTGGGGTCATTATTTTCAGTACATTAGCGCACCAGAAAACCTTTGTCGCACACATTCCTGCAATAAATGACCGGTCTCTTAGCTTACTACACATCTATAAAATTGAACTTAATTCTTACGTACTAAATTACCTTTTTGATCCAAGCAGCTTAGCGTACAAAATACACTGCGAAATTAAGAAACAAGTCAATTTCTAACCAATGGACAACGTTTGAGGGTCGGGGGCAGATTCAAGGGATGAAACAAAGAAAAGGATTTACAAGCATTATAGACAATGAAACAAAACGCAACCTATGATTACGGGTTCGAATCCAATATTACCCCTGTCTTCTCCAAACATTAAGCTGCTGAAAGCGAGGATCGCATATGTTTTAAAAGTCTCGATGGCATTTAAACAAAACAGCAGTTTGGTACCTCCTGATATATTGGCGCAGATCAGGAGAGTGCGCGGGTTCCTCACTGCGAACGTACCCCTTCTGTCAATACGGGCAAGGCAAAAGACGTTCTTTATGTTTGTTCGAAATGGCAGTGCTTCCTGGGAGAAGTCCTTGTGTGTGTAAAGGGTCTCCAGCTGATGATGTTCGTGAAAGATACCTTTACGCCATGTACTGTTAATAGCAATAACTGCTTTCTAACAAGCTATAGGTCAGAGAAGAGGCCTTTTCAGTTGCATTTGACAACAACATGGTAGCGAGAAGTGTGTGTAATAACACAAATGCAACCTCTTATCCTACCGGGGCGGTGGGGTAGCCTTGTGGTTAAAGTGTTGGCTCGTCACGCAGAAGACCCGGGTTCGATTCCCCACATGGGCACAATGTGTTAAGCCCATTTCTGGTGTCCCCCGCCGTGATATTGCTGGAGTATTGCTAAAAGCGGCGTAAAACTAAACTCAGTCAGTCAGTCAGTCTTATCCTACCATTGTCAGCTTTGCTTGAGGACAGCCCGTGATGTGTTGCAAATCAGAGATGTACTCAGAATTCTCTTTTACCTTAATTATCGAGCAACAGTTTGGCTGAGAAATCACATATACCTCAAAGACAATGCAAATACCTGGCTCAGAAATATCTAAAACCTTAATGCCCAGAATAACCAACATCTTAATGGCAAGCCGATGATGCTTGGCTGAGAAATCACCTCTACCTTAATGCCGAGCAACGTTTTGGCTGAGAGCAATCACCTCTGCCTTAATGCCGAGCAAATACCGTAATTGTGGGGCATTGGTCCAAATGCACGTGCATAGTTGTGGCATAATTACCGATGCTGGAGAGAGCAAGCATGCGATAACCAAACGACCACCACGGATATGCCAAGACTTACACAAGCACAACGAGAAAGGGTGATCGATAGTGCCAATATAGGGACTTCACAAAGTTAGTTGAACCTTCAACTGCTGCCAGGCCACCATCAGCAAATTGATAAACCGCTACCTGCAAACAGCCAGACCCAAGAACGCCCAATACCGGTAAGACCAAGTTTCACGACACCGGCCGAAGATCGCTACATCCGGCAGATGCACCCCCGGAACAGATCCTTGACGGCGACGTCAACGGAGGCAACAGCAATAGGACACGACGACTTGATATGTCTGGTATACGAGCCTACCGCCCCTTCCGTGGAATGTCCTTGACCCGTCTACACCGAACTGTACGTCGGGAACAGCGACGTGACTGGGAGAGAGTGCTCTTTTCAGATGAAAGTGGGTTCAGTCGGGTCAGAAACGACGGCTGACGTGGATCCGAGGAAATCTGAATGCCCATCGATGCAGGGATGAAGTGCTGAGACCTTTTGTGGTGCCCTTTATTTGATTACACCAAACAAGGGTTATTTTGCAGTACGACAACGCAAGGCCTCACACCGCCAGAATTGTTCGAGGCTACCTGCACAGCGTTAACGTCATCGTATTGCCTGGGTCAGCGCGTTCTCCAGACATGAAACCCATTGAATATCTCTGGGACCATCCTGATCGTCAGATGAGATACCACCTCCAGCGAACCGAGAGGAACTTGAACAGACTCTCTTGGACTTGATTCCTGCTGACGTCATCCGCCGACTGGCAACGTCAATGAGGAGAGGTATGTTGGCGTGTATGGACGCCCAGGTGGTCACACTCACTATTGATGACCTGTTCCCTGATTCCTGTCTCATTATTTGACTCTTTCTGCACTTTTTGAATGAACGTTGATTTGTGTAATTTTTAATTTGGACCCCTTGACTGTTTCCAAATGAATTGCAGCAAATGCAAGAACAGCATTACAATGAATTTTCAGTCAAATTATTGTAAAATTATTTCTGTGTGTGAACTAATTATCTAAGTAAAATAGCTTGTTTGAGCAATCTTCTATACATTTCTATACTTTACCCAAGGGCAATGAAGACACTTTGCTCAGAAACCTGTAATATCTATATGGAAAATCAATACCGCTTTTCAATATGAAACAAAGGTTTAGAAATCGCTATGAAAAAGACAAGAGTTTGGGCATATAGTACTTTGTTGAAGACTTTGAATTTAGTTTGATACTGAATTTATCTGTGAGAATACCTGTTTCTGTAAATGGAGCTGAAGGACTTGTTCATGTCATTGAGCTTGTTCAGCAAACAGATTGTACTCGTGTTCGAGTAAGCAATGGTATTTTCCACATTTTCTGGAACCAAGGAATATGTTTCACAAACAACCGAAAACAATAACGCAAGAAATATATTTTTATATTTAAGATATATTTAGGCGTATGGACTAAATAGGCAGGCGTTTATCAATTTGGTTAAGCCTTCCAACAACGCAATGTTACCTAACAAATAAGAATTTGTGACGAAATAAGGATCCCAACTCACGATCTGCGGATCCTGTCTAAGCCAAGGAACACAACTCAGAACTGTGAATGGTGCCTTATCAAAACGATACACAGAGCCATGTTACTGTTACCGGCAAATTTACAAATAATCACCAACATTCACCTGCAACAGTGTATTGAAACTCAAAGAAAAGGTTAGGACAATTTATGAAAAAACAAAGAAACATGATTAAATATAATTCTCACAATGAGGCAAAAGTGTCACCTTAACACTGAAAGATATATAACTATACATGAAGCGTTACCCCTGTATGCCAGCACAGAATGGCACATCAGGGCGATGGACACCAGAAATGGGCTTCACCCACGTGGGGAATAGAACCCAGATCTTCAGCGTGACGAGCTAACACTTTAACAAAGAGGCTACCTACTGCCCCAATAATTAACAGTAACAGGAATCAGACGGATGAGCATTGAGGACAATGAGTGCATGTTTCCGACATCATAAACGTAAACATGTTGTTGACATGGTAATCAAAAACAATATTGACAAAACATTCATTACCAGCTCTTCCTGATGACGAAACATAATTTAATGGCAGGGGCATGTTATTTAACAATACTTGAGAAGATCCGGGTGATTGCGTGATTGATTGATTTTGCGTTTACCATTTTGCTGGTAATCAATAACTGACAATTTGGTTGATTAGGATCCACAGACTTTGCAATCAACAAGCGGTCCTTTACAAATTGGTTTTAATGAGCATACTGTACAAAGCTCTACTCCAATGAAGTACGAGAATTCAATTACTTGATTACATAGTGGAAATAAAAGCAGGGAAAAAAAATCACGAGACTTTAAACTTTTCGAACTCAGTGACGTAGTACTGGAACACTAAGTGCAATTTATGTAATGCGTACACATTGTCATGATTGTCAATAATTAAACGCTTCAAATGTCAAGTTTACAAAACTATTCTTTTTAGTCTTGTATTATTGGCCTCTGATGTCGTAATGGATCATGTGAAATATGAAAGTAATTACAATAAAAATATAATTAGCACACCTTTTAGCTAAGCCTCTACATCCTTTAGACGATATCATAGAATGAGTATAAAACAGTCTGAACTGCCAGTGCCATGTTTGTCACTGATGGCATCATTTTTGTCACTGGTGATATCACGTTTGTCACTGATGATATCACGTTTGTCACTGATGATATCACGTTTGTCACTGATGATATCACGTTTGTCACTGATGATATCACGTTTGTCACTGATGATATCACGTTTGTCACTGATGACATCACGTTTGTCACTGATGATATCACGTTTGTCACTGATGATATCACGTTTGTCACTGATGACATGTTTGTCACTTATGATATCACGTTTGTCACTGATTACATTATGTTTGTCACTAACGAAATCACGTTTGTCACTGAATCTGAGAATGTCTACTTACATGTCTAATTTAAAAGCATTTCAATGCTTTTCAAAGGCCTTGACTGCTGAAACCCTGATCAAACGCCGCTTTTAGAAATATTCCCGCAACATCAAGACCAAGACACCAGAAATAGGCTTCATCCATTGTACCTTTGTGGGGAATCGACCCGGTTTTCGGTGTGACGAGCGGCCGCTTTATACACTAAGCTACCAAACAATCCCAATGTGTATCAAAGCATTTGCGTTATCATCATCATCATCTCGTATAGATGGCCATAAGTCCAACAGTACAACATGTGTACAACAATTAGACAAAAACATGCATATGCGCCACACTGAGAAGATATATCTTATTACTTCAATAGATATGACTATATGTTCACAGAGAGTTTTGTTTTGATCCAAGTACAAACACTTTTTTAAGAAAGGTACAAAGTCGTAAGAGTCTATTCTTATCACTTGTTCTCATCAATTCAATAAACATTTGGACATGAGGGTAATTACGACAGCATTCAAGTAAATATCTAACACGATACCCATTGTAAAGAGGACATACTGATGTAATATGGAATTCATCTTCTAGGTCAGTCACACAGGAGGTACAAAACGCAGTTTACTAGTTTGGGGAGTATCTATACGAATTAACATTAAATCATGTAGATTAGAACAAAGTTTTGTCAAACATCTCCGTAAATCTTTTGACCTAATAGTTACAAGATATTTTTCAAGAAAATAGTCAGTCTGTATGGTTGAATAAAACGTCAAGGATTTGAAAAAAAGGTATATATTGATACCATTTATGATACCATTCTTTGCAACGCTGTTTAAAATTCTCAAAAAATTTTTTTTTTTACCAACATCATGTCCTATCCATACATAGCCGATACCGTATATAAATAATGACATTCTCACTTTTGATACCCAGTTCACATCCCCATTATCATTTAGTCTTCCTAACATTTCATAACATATCCTTGTATATCTATATGGCGGTTGACATAGAATCCTCGTCCAAAACGAAAGAAAGCTAAAATAGGCATATATTTCATTAGGATAACGAACGCATTCTGCCAGAGAACTAATCTGTAATACATACTTACAAAAACTTGTATGAACCTTTTCAATTGGTTTACGTTTTTCCCATCCTCAAAGCACAGCTCCATATAAAAGTATAGGCTAAATTTTGCCATCATAAAGCTTGAATGCTGCCTCAATTGGCAGATTTTAAAAATGTGTTAATAAAACGTTTAATTGGGTAAAGTGCCTTTTCTGCTTGTTGGGAAAGTGTCTCACAACGACAACTTTTGGTTTTATTTTTGATTATAGTTCGTCCCCATTTTTCACAGTATCTCACCAAAATATATATTTTCTTTTGGAGATTGATAACGGAATCTGCAAAAATAGCTACATCTTCCGTAAAAAGCAATATTGATAATGCTTCCAGAGAATCATCGATAAATATGCCGCTGACGTCAGATTTCATTATTTCATTTACAAGTTCATCAATATACATTATAAATAAAACTGGTGACAATATATAACCTTGTCTCACTCCACATGATGTATTGAGCATAACAGACACCTTACTGCACCTTACGTTCTTGTAAATATTTGTTAAACGTTTATGCACTTTACCATGAATACCTTTTTGCAGCAACAAGTACAGCAATTTGTTCCTGTTCACCGAATCAAACGCTTTCTGGAAATCTATAAATATACAATAGAATTTACCTCTCTTTAATCTAATAAATTTATGGATAACTGAATGTAAGATACTAGTAAACGTGTGGTCACTGGTGGAATATCCATCTCTAAAACCAGTTTGCGATTCAGAGATAAGACGTTGTGTTTCTATCCA
The DNA here is from genome assembly GCF_003918875.1 of Haliotis rubra. Classification (NCBI taxonomy): domain Eukaryota; kingdom Metazoa; phylum Mollusca; class Gastropoda; order Lepetellida; family Haliotidae; genus Haliotis; species Haliotis rubra. The sequence continues at coordinate 405,809 of NW_025767350.1, read as the reverse complement.
CGACTGTATACGGTCATTATAATGGATAGAAATACATTAACTTATTGTATCTAGTATTGAGATACCTCGGTAATTCCCTGGATCACTCTTTAGACTAGACTTGAATAAAGGTACTATTAAGTTCCAAGAAGACGAGAAACATCCTATCTCAAGGATTTGGTTAAATAATCTGTTTAACAGAGACAACAAAACATCTATAGTATGTGAAATAATTAAAAACGAGAAGAAAAAACAGGGTGTATATACATATGGTACGAACGCCTAATGGTACCACTTTGAAAGCACGTATTATATTTTAATACCGAAGTTTCACTTTATCTGAATTTATTTTATTTATTTTGGTTCGAAAACTCGAGTTTTTCGTTACTTGATTATGCAATTGTTTTCGTTATTTCAAATTTAATAAAAATCGAAATCGTTTACCTTTCTGCTGGTCTGTCCTATCGATCGGCCAGCTTTTAAAGGCAGATGCAAGACGAACAAACCGTTCAGGTCGGGCATCCTCAAGGACATACGACTAACAATCTGTTTAGGTTGGGCATCCTCAAGCACATGGGCAATTACCGACCTAAACAGATTGTTTAGGTTTGGTCAATCCTAAACAGATTGTTTGTTTAGCCATATGTCCTTGAGATGCCCGAACTAAACATATGAGGATGCGAACTAAACGGATCGTTTTTCATATGTCCTGAGGGTGTTAAACGGATTATGTTTGAGGATGCCCCGTAAACGGTAATTGATTTTGCCATATAATCAATCTGTTTAGGTCGGTAATTCTCAGGACATGATACTAAACAATCTGTTTAGTCGGTCAGTATTGTTTAGGTCGGTAATTCCGACAATCTGTTTAAACGGACATACTACTAACAATCAGGTCTCAACAATCTGTTTAGGGATTCTCAAGGACATACTACTAAATCTGTTTAGGTCGGTAATTCTCAAGAACATACTACTACCAATCTGTTTAGGTCGGTAATTCTCGGTTTAGGTCGGTATTCTCAAGGACATACTCTCAAGGACATACATACTAACAATCTGTTTAGGTCGGTAATTCTCAAGGACATACTACTACCAATCTGTTTAGGTCGGTAATTCTCAAGGACATACTACTAACAATCTGTTTAGGTCGGTAATTCTCAAGGACATACTACTAACAATCTGTTTAGGTCAGTAATTCTCAAGGACATACTACTAACAATCTGTTTAGGGTCGGTAATTCTCAAGGACATACTACTAACAATCTGTTTAGGTCGGTAATTCTCAAGGACATACTACTAACAATCTGTTTAGGTCGGTAATTCTCAAGGACATACTACTACCAATCTGTTTAGGTCGGTAATTCTCAAGGACATACTACTAACAATCTGTTTAGGTCGGTAATTCTCAAGGACATACTACTAACAATCTGTTTAGGGTCGGTAATACTACTCAAAGGACATACTACTAACAATCTGTTTAGGTCGGTAATTCTCAAGGACATACTACTAACAATCTGTTTAGGTCGGTAATTCTCAAGGACTGTTTAGGTCGGTAATTCTCAAGGACATACTACTAACAATCTGTTTAGGTCGGTAATTCTCAAGGACATACTACTAACAATCTGTTTAGGTCGGTAATTCTCAAGGACATACTACTAACAATCTGTTTAGGTCGGTAATTCTCAAGGACATACTACTACCAATCTGTTTAGGTCGGTAATTCTCAAGGACATACTACTAACAATCTGTTTAGGTCGGTAATTCTCAAGGACATACTACTAACAATCTGTTTAGGTCGGTAATTCTCAAGGACATACTACTAACAATCTGTTTAGGTCGGTAATTCTCAAGGACATACTACTAACAATCTGTTTAGGTCGGTAATTCTCAAGGACATACTACTAACAATCTGTTTAGGTCAGGTAATTCTCAAGGACATACTACTAACAATCTGTTTAGGTCGGTAATTCTCAAGGACATACTACTAACAATCTGTTTAGGTCGGTAATTCTCAAGGACATACTACTAACAATCTGTTTAGGTCGGACATTCTCAAGGACATACTACTAACAATCTGTTTAGGTCGGTAATTCTCAAGGACATACTACTAACAATCTGTTTAGGTCGGTAATTCTCAAGGACATACTACTAACAATCGGTGTTTAGGACATACTACTACCAATCTGTTTAGGTCGGTAATTCTCAAGGACATTACTCAATCTGTTTAGGTCGGGACATACTACTAACAATCTGTTTAGGTCGGTAATTCTCAAGGACATACTACTAACAATCTGTTTGGGTCGGTAATTCTCAAGGACATACTACTAACAATCTGTTTAGGGTCGGTAATTCTCAAGGACATACTACTAACAATCTGTTTAGGTCGGTAATTCTCAAGGACATACTACTAACAATCTGTTTAGGTCGGTAATTCTCAAGGACATACTACTAACAATCTGTTTAGGTCGGTAATTCTCAAGGACATACTACTAACAATCTGTTTAGGTCGGTAATTCTCAAGGACATACTACTAACAATCTGTTTAGGTCGGTAATTCTCAAGGACATACTACTAACAATCTGTTTAGGTAGTAATTCTCAAGGACATACTCAAGAACATACATACTACTAACAATCTGTTTAGGTCGGTAATTCTCAAGGACATACTACTAACAATCTGTTTAGGTCGGTAATTCTCAAGGACATACTACTACCAATCTGTTTAGGTCGGTAATTCTCAAGGACATACTACTAACAATCTGTTTAGGTCGGTAATTCTCAAGGACATACTACTACCAATCTGTTTAGGTCGGTAATTCTCAAGGACATACTAACAATCTGTTTAGGTCGGTAATTCTCAAGGACATACTACTAACACATACTACTACCAATCTGTTTAGGTCGGTATTTCTCAAGGACATACTACTAACAATCTGTTTAGGTCGGTAATTCTCAAGGACATACTACTAACAATCTGTTTAGGTCGGTAATTCTCAAGAACATACTACTACCAATCTGTTTAGGTCGGTAATTCTCAAGGACATACTACTAACAATCTGTTTAGGTCGGTAATTCTCAAGGACATACTACTAACAATCTGTTTTAGGTCGGTAATTCTCAAGGACATACACTACCAATCTGTTTACTAATTCTCAAGGACATACTACTACAATCTGTCTCTGTTTAGGTCGGTAATTCTCAAGGACATAATTCTCAAGGACATACTACTAACAATCTGTTTAGGTCGGTAATTCTCAAGGACATACTACTACCAATCTGTTTAGGTCGGTAATACTCTCAGGGTCGGTAATTCTCAAGGACATACTACTAACAATCTGTTTAGGTCTGTTTAGGGTAATTCTCAAGGACATACTACTAACAATCTGTTTAGGTCGGTAATTCTCAAGGACATACTACTAACAATCTGTTTAGTAATTCTCAAGGTAATTCTCAAGGACTCTGTTTAAGGACATACTACTACCAATCTGTTTAGGTCGGTAATTCTCAAGGACATACTACTACCAATCTGTTTAGGTCGGTAATTCTCAGGACATAATTCTCAATCTGTTTAGGACATACGACTAACAATCTCAAGGACATACTACTAACAATCTGTTTAGGTCGGTAATTCTCAAGGACATACTACTACCAATCTGTTTAGGTCGGTAATTCTCAAGGACATACTACTAACAATCTGTTTAGGTCGGTAATTCTCAAGGACATATAACAATCTGTTTAGGTCGGTAATTCTCAAGGACATACTACTAACAATCTGTTTAGGTCGGTAATTCTCAAGGACATACTACTAACAATCTGTTTAGGTCGGTAATTCTCAAGGACATACTACTAACAATCTGTTTAGGTCGGTAATTCTCAAGGACATACTACTAACAATCTGTTTAGGTCGGTAATTCTCAAGGACATACTACTACCAATCTGTTTAGGTCAGTAATTCTCAAGGACATACTACTAACAATCTGTTTAAGGTCGGTAATTATCAAGGATATACGACTAACAATCTGTTTAGGTCGGTAATTCCCAAGGACATACTACTACCAATCCGGTTAGGTCGGTACTTCTCAAGGACATACTACTAACAATCTGTTTAGGTCGGTAATTCTCAAGGACATACGACTAACAATCTGTTTAGGTCGGTAATTCTCAAGGACATAATCTAATTAGCTGGTCATGTCTTGGCGAGTTTCACATTCCTCATACAAGCGTACAAGACTTATAGTGTCACAGGGCATACTTGTCGATGTAATGCCATCAATTGTATTCAACTGGCTGTATCAAAGACATGGTCGATGTGACAGAGACACAGTATTTACATAATACATCTGCCTGAGTCAAAGAAACACGATCGTATCAATATTATTCTGATTTGCCTCATACTGGTCGCTTCGAGATGGATATCTTCTATAATGTAACATATGTTATGTTTGGGATTACACTTTCTTCGTAAAGTACAGATTCTAGTACTTTAAGAAAGTGTAATCCCAAATATAACATATGTTACGCTTGACAACTTTCTATAATGCATTGTGTAATCATAACTTCTCTAAAATGGTCAAGGCTCATTCACAAAGAATAGGTCTTTTAGTTCACCACGGATAACAGAAAACAAACTCTTTTCAAATTTATCTGTTTTATTTAAAACAATCTTGAAAAGAGTATTAGAAAGTATTTATAATTATGTTTTACAGATTAAGATGAAAAATGCAGTAGAGAGGATTCGGGTGATAATAATAATAATCCTATTTTCTGCGCCTAGGATCCTGTTCTCTGGCGTTACATTATTACCCTGACGGTATTGTACTTTCAAAGCTGCTACTTAGCGCTTCGGGCGACAGTACAGGTTCGTACATCCGCTCATCAGGTACCCATTTTAAACAGCTGGGTGGACTGAGTGCAATGTGGACGAAGTGCCTTGCCCAGGGACACAACACAGTATGAGACCCAGGTAACACATTTTTGGTGTCTTCACCGGGATCCGAACCCGGGCCTTTGGCGTTAGGGGCCAGCATGCTAACCATTACACCACTGTGCTCCAGGGTACATTGCCATCAACAAAATGAACGTTAAGTTTCAGATTCTGTCCAACAACCTTGACACGCTTAAAATAGCTGTGGTATTCTTTGCTTTCATCATGAGTCTTGACATGCATCACCAGATGATCACCCGATAAATAAATATGTGCAAAAGTACACACTAAAATTCTCTCATAAATAGCCTCCACATTAATGAAACCCCGACCTCACGAATTGATTGGCATATATAAACGATTAAGAGAGGAACGAGGTCGGTGGGCTCTGTTATCAGACATGATTCTTCTGGTCAGGCGGTCAAGACTCTGGATATCTTGTTTGGTCCAATCGACTACTCCAAAGGAATAGGAAAGGACTGGCACAGCAAAAGTATTGGCTTTGACCTTGCTCCAGATTTTACTGTAAGCGAGTTTTATACTCGGTCCGAAGTTTATCTTGAATTTGGGCATTCTAGAGATAGCCTCGAACTTGCATTCTAATATAAGTGTAGGCCTGATCTTCCACAAGATTCTCAATGACAGAGTCATATGCTTTTTTGTAGTCAATCCAGCACATGGAGAGGTTGCTGTGATATTTTTTAGCCTCTTCCAAAACTATTTTTTGTAAAAGAAGTTGATCCTTGCACCCCAACATCCCTTTCTCGGCCCCTTCTGCTCTCTATAAATTATATATTTCATTAGAAAAGCAGTAAGATGACACGAAGTTTGTCAAACACCCTGTGAATATTTTGCATTGTGCATTTAAACATGTGATGGGGTGGAAGTGTTTGGGATGAGTCAAGTCTCCTTTCTTGGGAAGGAGTATTATGCAACCTTTGCAGAACCAAGGAGGAACATCATCTGTGTCCACACGAGAATTGAAACAGTAATGGTGCTTGGACACAGGACAACAGTTTCCAATACCGGTTTCGAATGCCATCAGGCCCTGGAGCTGTATTAGATTTGGACGTTTTGATATCTTTTCAGGCAATTAGGTGAGATGCAACAGACAAACGACCCAGTTATTTTCTCATCCATTACATGATCGTAATCACGGACCCATGGTGCCTCAAGGTTACAGTCCCTGGGTACATACCACAACTGTTTCCAGAACCTTTCATGGGTATCCATGGGAGGCCGTTTATCATGCTCATCATCACCCTTTGTTTTCAGTTGCTTTTCATTATGTATAATTATTATGTTTTACAGATTAAAAATAGCATGCAGTAGAGAAGGTTCGGGTGATCCTGGCACAGTCATGCTGGTAAGGCTCATCATCAGCTCAGGGCCCTTGCCAATTCTACACGCAGCCCAGACAGCGAATGCGATTTCTCCCAGGAAATGATGCCTAGTCGAACCCACCAAGAACTTTTCGGAGAATATGTAGACTCCCTAACGCTGCAGCATTCTGCATTGCCCAGAGGTCAAAGGCGAGGTCCGCATATTTAGCATGCTTTTCCTGAATCTTGCCAATCACATTGCTGGCAAAAGGGACAGAAAATTCAATAACATAAATAAATTCATTGGCATTAAAAAAAGGGCAAGGTCAGGTTTGTTGGCAGGAATTCTTCTGACGCTGTATATGGGCCTATTCCAAAGAAGTTAAACGCATCACTTTCCATGACGCCCTCGACATGGCGAAGCGAAGACGGTAGTAGAAGCAACGAGCCATGCCATCATGTCTTTTAAGATATGCTGTTTGTGCCAAGGAAGGGCATCCACTGACAAGGGGTTGGGAAGTCTCTGTCAAAGTCGACATTTCATATTGATATTTTGTTTAAGAATCACATTTTCGCGATTGCAAACGGGAAGTGACAGCAAAAAGAAAGCCCTCAGTTTCACATTTAAGACCAGCAGACTTTGGATTACTGTTCTGTTCCACACACGTTGTTATTATTATACCAATCACTGGATTATAGAGAATAATATGGATGGTACTTTGTAGGTGTGGCGTAAAACAAACAACAATACTCTTATAACTGAAAACAAACTAGCATGCTCTATGCACCACTCAGTGCGTATCTTATCTCTTAACACTTAGCATAGCACCAGACGCTTTTATGCTATATGTATAATGCCACTTAGGTAAACTTCCGCTACGTCACACACGTAATTCTGCGCTTTTTATATAGATATTTTTCATGCAGCTTTTACGATCTCAAATCAATACATCTATCCGTGTGTACGCCTATAGAAATGCATACAGTGAGGATTCTGGGTAACAATAGTTTCCGAGGAATCAATGCTGGTCAATTATTCAATAAGAGCAGTGAAATGTCAGCTCGGAAAAATCGTTGTTTATTGCTTCAAATATTCGCGAACACCTTGACGTCATAACGGACTGACAAACATCAGGTAAAAAAAAAATCCACATCTATTGTGCATTTTCTGCCATGAAAACAGTTTCGTGGGAAAATGGGGACTGGTTATTCTTTGGCATTGGCAGTTCATATTTAGAGTAAAACTCATCTTAATGATTCGCTACAATTTGCTTTGAAAATATAACGACCTTTTCTCCGTTAGTTTTTTCTAAGGTATGAAAAGGTCGGAATATGTACTCGAGTTTGTTTTGTTGCTTGGTTTTTTCATCAACATACCGCTTAATGATCATACCCATTAGTGCGCGGAACTGTGCACACAGACTTTACTTGGTAACAAACAAAACAAATGTGCGCCTACTTCTGTTTGTTCTAATTTCCACCAAGGACTTTTTTATAATGTTCTCTTACAAAACTAGCCAATTTAACAATGTGTTTATTCTTGCAAAACGTTATCTATACACATGACATCAATGTTATTCAGTGTTCATACCTTTCATTATGGAGTGATCACGAAGCACAACAACTCACAACCTTTCACAACCGATTAGTTTAATGCCGTCGACAGAACACGTTAAGCCTGGCAATGTTCCTTCCAAGTATTTGCATGAGAGGTTGATGGCGAGCATACAGTAAATGTTACGTCAATATCTCCACGACGAGAAAAACTTGTAAAGTAGATGTAAAGTAAATATCACGTTCATTCACAACAAACCGGATATACCACAGTAAATCCTTGATGAAACTTTCTGCTTCAAATGGAGTCTGCGAGGTCCACACCATTAACATATATACCTTAAGGAGCCTTTAAGCGGATGTTTTTGGGTAGACGTTTTGTGTGACGTGGTAGAATGACCTCATCTACTTCTTTAAGTGGCATTTAGAAGCTGGTATGATGAAGGGGAAATTATTTTATGAAGAACTCATTTTCTTGATAACGGTTTCAGCATCTACACCGAAACGTCACATCTATTACAATAAAGAAGTTGTGTATCCATATAAGGTGTTCCTCTTGACCTCATGTTGTTTGGACTAAGAAACCCGAAAGGTTGACCGATGTTTTGTAGCTGTACGCTTAGATGACAGGACATTATAGTCCCTATTCTTGGTTTGAATATGTTACATAATAGTTGCAATATGTTGCTTGTTTTTTCGTTGCTGTGTAACCCAATGCAGCTTAAGCAACTTGCCATTGACACACTCGAGTAGTGTGGTTTTAAGATATTCTTGGTCGGGTTCTGTGCGTTCCCCTGGGGCAAGTCTCCAGTATGGTTGGTGTCACTACCGGAGGAAGGCTGACTGGGCTGCGGAGTTAAAAGATGGTTGCTGAAAACGCCTTTTTATTTTGTTTGTTTGTTCGTTGTTGTGTAACTCCACACTCAGCAATATTCCAGCGGCGGTTTGAAAATAATCGACTCTGGACCAGACAATCCAGCGATCCCACGCAAATGGCATACGATGGCATGTGTCAAATAAGTCAGCGACCCTGACCACCCGATCCCGTTAGTCGCCTCATGTGACAAGCATGGGTTGCTGGCGACCAACTATAACCCGGATCTTCACGGGTTATAGTTGCAATATTACAACTGCATTGTTAACTGTATTCCTGCTTCTCTATAAAATGCGCGTTGTTTATGAAAGTGATTAAGCGAGATTGCATAATTCCAGATTATTGAGATCATTCTCTTTAACAAGGTTCATATTTTCTAATTACATTATATTTCATTCAGATTAGATTAGATATACTTGTAGGATAAAATATATTCAGACTTATGGGATCTGAATGTTTGGTCATAGACGCAAAATGGCGTGCATTTTACACTGACAAAATCAATCAAATTAAAGTGGGCAGTGCATAACGGAACTAATTATATTTATTGACAGACGTTTTACTGTTTACAATTGTAACCCTAATGGAAGTGCATTATTTCTTCAGAACCTAGTTGATGTTTGAATCAATATTTAAGAAGGGAACAGAACCATACATATTTTCTGGCTGCATTTCCGAAAATATAATGGTTCAAGAGCTTTACTACTAAAGCAGCTTTTCCATGTAGTTAAAAAACAGAACATACGTTCCTTAGTTAAAGCTGTGAGGCTGACAATGTTCAGAAAATGTGTGCACCATTGATACCACTTTCCCAGCAATGTAATGGCAGATGACACCAGAAATGGGCCTCATTTATTGCACCTATGTGTCGGGATCGAACTCGGTCCCTCGGCGTGACACATATGAACTGACAAACAAGACTCGAAAGTAGCCATCTCAGATCATCCGAATAATCACATTCAGTGAACGAAATCATCGTCCTTGTCACGGTGGGGTTACCCAATGGTTAAAGCGTTCGCTCGTCACGTCAAAGGCCTGGGTTCGATTCCCCACATGGGTACAATATATGGAGCCCATTTCTGGTGTCCCCCGCCGTGATATTACTGGAATATTGCTAAAAGCGGCGTAAAACCAGATTCAGTCGGTCAGTCAGTCAGTCAGTTGCTGCATCGGAAAATTAACAGAAACAGAAAACAACCCACATCAACAGATTCAAGTCACCAATCCACAGAGACCGGGGCTGTTTCTTCACATCAACCTAACAACACCAACTAATTTAGAATGAAATAGTATCAATGCAGTGCCAACAAACTGCCATGATAACCGCCTTAATTCTACAGTCCGTAGGCTTCCTCCCCTACGGGGTGAGTCAGGTTCTTTGTTAGTCTCTGGGTATGTTCTTAGCTGTTGTATGTTGCTTAACAGCAGTGTTCCAGCTACGTGAAGATGGCCTTAAATGCAGTCAAGCACAGTTGTGGCCCACGTAAATACTTCGAGCAATCCGATGTTTGACACAACCGCACATAAGCACTTAACAAGGAGCCCGCAGGGAACAAGCTTTTATCCCGAGACAACCGTAATTTGGACACATAGGTGTTCTGACTGTTATACAGTCTGAACAGGATGATCCATTATATTGTGAGCAACAGCTCTCTGTCAGGGGGGCACATGGCAGGCAATTAACCAATGACCAAGACAGAATATCCGACCAATTAAGTCGCCCCCTAGGGCAGCACGTGTTGCGGGAGAGAAATCCTGTTCCCATAAGAATATAACCATATACGAATGAAGACAGAATAGTCCCCTCTCGGGAATGGGACAGTTAATGCCAAAAGGCCATTCTGAAACCGTTGTAACTCGCAGCTGAAGAAGTCACGTTTAAAACCACTTCAAGAACTGCAGACTTGTTTCGGACCAAGATTTCCTAATTGAAAGGGCAGTTGGTGTCAGAAAAATCTTTCATCACAACTTATATGAGCAGTGTCATTCAAAGTATCCGCATCTCAGAAGCAGCAGGGCAGAAGTACTCAATGGTCTGAGATGATGACTAAGCACAACTGACACAACTAAACCACCTACACGATGACTCTGGGTTCCAGTCATATCTCTCTTAACAGTACGCGTCAGATCGACACTACTCAGATGCAGCCCAAGTCAATTGTGAAGTACGGCAAGGATCGGTACTGGGTCCAGTCGTGTCTACCTTATGCATCAAAGATAATCACCAAGAAGCAGAAACTCCACCAACACCAATATGCTGGTGATACACATCTTGCTACTCTTTGATATCAAGGGGCGGACTGGTGGTTTATGCGTTCCCTCGTCACGCCGGAGGCCTGGGTTCAATTCCCTTGGGCACAATATGTAAAGCCAATTTCTGGTATACCCCGCCCTTATATTGCTGGAATATTGCTAAATACGGCGTAACAAACCCAAATCTATCACTCAATTAAACCCCAGTCATTCAAGACAACAGCTCCAGCAGAATGTATGACAATAAACCTAATCTTCCTGAAAAGCTATAACCAGGTTTCAGTGAATTTAGAATTCCGCAGATGGATCTGAAAGATTCCTAGATCTGAACGCATCACTCAGGTTCTGAAAATCTTGCTCTGGCTAGCCTCGCCTTTTCTCCAAGGTCTGTCTTATTACCCATACCTGCCTAAACAATGATGACTAACCTTCATACCTTAAGGACTTAAGATCTCCCCCATAATTCTCCAGATTGTGGATTCTCCAGCAGGATGGACAATGTCCTTTCTGGAGCTTATTCAAGTTATCGTCAGCTTTGAGCGGATTCAGAACACTACAGCAAGGGTACGTCAGTCAAGACTAGGATCATGCAACTCCAGTTCTTTTCAACACGATCACAATCAGCAGCTTGTTTTTGCAATGCACAATGTTTGTATAATAGATACAATATTGCACGAGAAATAGACAAATGCATGTATCATGATAATTTTTAAAATGTTGTGCTCATGGTGGGTGGTGTTTAACTTTTGAAGAGGTTTTCATAAACAATTGACGTGAACCAACCAAATGCCGATACAATTTCACATGGCCATTTCTTTATTTTTGTGATATGAGGCATTGTTATTCATTCTTTCTGCTAGATTCAGTAGAGGGCAGTGACGTACTAGATACTACATTTAGAGTGTGGGTCCAGACTGGCCTTTCCTACATGTAAATGGACAAGCCTGGTCATCCCACATAGCATTTTACATTACAAAAAGACCAGTAGTTGTGTGAAGATCACTTTTCACCCTGGACACTCAGCCTACGCCTATTTTGGAGGCTTGACCACAGTTGCAGCGAGGTAAATATTATCAACACTGTCTATATTACAGTAATCCCTGTTTATATGTTTATTGTCTTTGAATTTATACTGTTGATCTATGCTGTACTGTCATTGTAATTCCGTTGTAGATTTGTTCATTTGTTCACATTTAAACTCAGCTCATATTAGAATACAATTGTTTATGTATTTCATTTCTTTGTTGGTTTGACACCGAATTCTATGTACACGGGTTAACTTCTTGTTTCAACTTGATAATCGAAACGTAACAGTTGAAAGTTATACATATTTGTTTTAGGCAGTCGTACCTTAGCAACGTTTGAACCACCTTCAATAGGTAAAAAACGCCCCCGTGGTGTAGTGGTTAGAGCGTCCGCCCGGAGAGCAGAAGGTTCGATCCCCGATCGCGTCATACCAAAAGACGTTAAAATATGGTACTTGTTGGTCCCTGCCTGGCGCTCGGCATTAATGGGTACAACAAGGACTGGTCGGCTCGGAGTCTGTATAATGTGTCTGAGTGGGGTATTCATGCTTCACTGCGGCATGGTATCTCAGTGAGCTAGCACTATAAAACCAGCTTCAGTCTGGGCTAGTACAAGCAGCTGCACATACACATACACACGCATGCACGTGGTCATATGAGCGAAATATTCTCAAGCACGACGTTAAACCCAATTTCACCTCACCTCAATAGGTAAAATGCCTAAACTTACACTTCTATTTCTTTGTACAACTGAAGTAATTATTGCCATTTGTTATAGAAGAACAGTCCTTTCAATAAAACACACAAACTATATATTTTGTTAATAACGAATCGCAATATACACAATCATATTGGTTTACAAAGCATTACATCTTACCATGAATGCTCAAATTGGGAGAGGATATTGTTGATCTGAATTACAAAACAAACATAGGAATTATTGAGCAAGCATTTCACATCACCGAGGCAAGATCTCATCCACAGAACGATGGAACTGCACGTTCAGTAAAGACATTCTCAGTGTGTGAGTGAGTGAGTGAGTAAGGTTTTACGCCGCTTTTAGTAATATTCCAGCAATATCACGGCAGGGGACGCCAGAAATGGGCTTCACATGATTAGATTCAGCACACAACAAACGCGTTGTAAATAACAGTAAACGTATCTGGACAAAAAACATTCCATTGTTTCGTTCCCTCTAAAGATGAACACTGTAGCTACCTGTCCAATTAGAATTCATAAACCATACAGGTAATTTGACTTTTTTGTCTTTATATGCTGTTGTTATTCTCATGGTAACCAAAACGAAAGGTGCGTGTCTGTGTGTGTGTGTGTGTGTGTGTGTGTGTGTGTTTGTGTGTGTGCGTGTGTGTGAGGGATTTGCTTATGATATTACTATAAGACGCACGTGTCCACTTCAAAACATGGCGTATACGGACACTCTTGTGCTTCACATATTTCCCACATAAACGCAAATTTCCCTTAATGGACTTCAGTTAGCAAACAATACACAATCGCAACAGTCACCTTTCACACCGTTATCAAACTCATGTTTGGTTTTATGGTTAAAATCAGCACGTATGTTTCCATGAATACTACATGTTGAAGGAAATTGCAGGAAACACCATCATTAACAAGGCTAGATTGGTGTACGGACGTCATCGCGTGATCTCTGTTACATATTTTAGTGCACTGAATTTGTGAAGAGGTTCTAGAACAGAAAATGACAGGGGAAAAACGATTTATATGTTACATAGAAATGTTTATTTATTCATGATTCAATTATTTTAGATTTTATCGATCCAAAGATCGATCTGAACTTGTCATTTGCTTTCTATTCCAAGGATGCCACATCTCGTAGTGATGAAAAGCGAGACATGTAAGCTCTGTAGAGTTATTTTTATTTCGATACGATTGTGGTGACAAAGTATATAAATTGAGTTTTAGAAACCTTTAGCCTTGCCTGCGGATATGCTATTTTGACTCTGGCACTGTCATTATTTAGTACACATTTTCTACGTTTTATGGTTCATTAAAATAGTACTTGGAACCTACTTGTAAAAACAGAAAGGCACATATAATGGCAATGGTGGCTCTGTTTTATATACAGGGTTTCGCCTGCTCGCTATGGCAACTACAGATGGATCTACTGTCGAAAGGAATGATTTCTTTTGTGTTCGAAGTAGTAAAGAAAACCGAATCGTTTTAAAGATCAACCTATTGGGAAAAGAACCACACACACAGAGGCATCGTATCAGCGAAAAAGATTGATTCGAATGAGCTTAGGGTAATAAAATGTGTTCAATTGTACAGTTATCCCATATCGAACAAAAATCACACCCAAAGGCTCTGTAAGCATATACGTTTATTGATAGTGAAAAATTATAATAGTTAAAGTGCTATTGATTGTGTGGCATTCAAATCACAATAGACCAGTCGCATTACTAAGTACTCAACGAAACACTTGTTTCTACATAACAAGACATCACACCTCAAGCAATAGTTTCCTTAAAGTAGTCATATCTTACAAACACAATAATGTATCGGCGTATTGTAAATGTTAATTCAAAACACATGCGTGTTCGCCATCATCCCCGTTAAACTGAATTACACCTTCAACAGGTAAACACCAGGAGTTTGTTTTGATTTAAATGCTTCTGAAATACAACAATATGCCAAACAAGAACATTATCTGCCAGAGAAAAACATAAAATGACAAACAAGAACACCATTTGCTAAACATGAATCTGGTCTGCCAAACTAGAACATTATCTGCCATAGAAAAACACAATATGCCAAAGATACATCATCTGCCAAACAAGAACGCAATATGTTCAACAAGAACATAATAATGACAAACACGAGCACGATTTGCCAAAGATAAACATCATCTGCCAAACAAGAACACAATATGTCCAACAAGAACATAATAATGACAAACACGAGCACGATTTGCCAAAGATAAACATCATCTGCCAAACAAGAACACAATATCTCCAACAAGAACATAATAATGACAAACAGCAACACAGTTTGCCAAACAAGAACACAATACATCAAACACGAACATGATCATAGTGTCTTTTGCATTCAACAAAACGTTTTTCTCATTGCGTCAGCAAAAAACATCACAAATAATAGTCATTTTTCAAAAGTTTCATGACAGACCTGTGGAGGATATCCTTAGTCTGCAGTTCAGACATACACCGACACAGAAGAATATGTTCAAAAGTTAACACGGTTGCCATTTGCTGTTCAGTATGGTGAAACATGTATGCCTGAAATATGGATTCATTCGTGATGCAATTATGTCAAATGGGAGTGGTATATGCACATACCTTACCCTACTGATATATGGTTTTGTTACATTAGTTGAAATTAAAACCTGGTAAGCTGGAGGATTGCAGAATAAGCTAGCATAGATCCCTTTCCATTTGTGTCCGTTCTGGACACTTTTGAGTGAGTGATGTTTCAGCAGTGTTCCCGTAATATCACGGCTGGGGGCACCAGAAATGGGCTCTACGCATTGCAACCATGAGGAGAATCGAACCCGGGTCTACAGCGTGACAAGTAAACGCTTTAACCACTAGGCTACCTAACTGTCACAGACACTTTTGAAGCTGTGTTACACACTGAACTCTAATTATGTTCCGTATTGGTTAATCATTTCAGTCACCTGTGTTCAGGCAGCTGACTTCACGGGGTGCCGCTGTTCTTTATTTTAACAAACGTGTTCTGTAAATCCTTCTTAACTGCTGGGACGTCCATTAAAATGACGAGTATAAATGGTATCAATATTAGACTCAAGGCGGAATACCCTATGCTTTGGGACGATGGTCTAGAGTCTGGAGCACTTATCCGTTTACGAACGGTTTTCGACAGATTTTTCGTTTCAACTGTAAGTTCTTCAACAATGGATGCTAGAAGAACCGATAGTTCTTCTTCACCAAGTTCCGTCAGGTTATATGTACGACATATTGTGGTCTGTTCTAACACAGGACCAGGGTCCACAGATTGAAGATCTGATGACAAAATCGACGAAGCCGATTCAGGGGAGATAACACTTGTGGATGCTGACGTCATCAAAGCTGATGCGCAGGAGCAAGACGTTTGTTCTTGAAGAACCGTCGTTGGTTCAGGGCAAGAAGACGTAACGGTCAGCTGGACTGGACTCACGCTCGGACAGGCGACCACTGACGTCACAAGCACCGTCGACGTCAATTCTGTGATGAGAGTCTCAGTGCTGACCATACAAGGACTCACTGATGATGGAGTTGATGGAGGAAGAAGGCAAGTGCTCAGGATTTCAGTAGCTGTTTGGGTTTGTGTCACTGTAGCCTGTATTGATGTTACGTCCGTCACTGTGACGTAACTTACTGGTTGAGAGACTGTGATGACGTTAGGAGAACATTCAAGCGTTTTCGTGCTGGTGTAGACATAACTCGCCGCGCTCGATGGACACAAATTTCCTAAGGCGACGCTGGTCTCAGAAGAAACGTTCTCGGAACCTGAAACTTTTAGAACAGAAGTTAATGGGCAGGTTTAGAGACAAACAGATGGATAGGGGCATTGCCAGGTTAGTTTTGGTTTGATGGTTGTTAAACACCGCACTCAGCAATATTCCAGCTATAAGGCATCGATCTGTAAACAGTCTATCCAGACTATCCAGTGATAAACAACACGAGCATCGATCTACGCAGTTGGGATATGATGACATGTGACAACCATGCCAGGGCCTGACCACCCGATCCCGTTAGTCGTCTCTCACGACAAACATGGGATGCTGAAGACCAGTTTTAACCTTAAAGTAGAAGCGAATGAAAGAACACAAAATGCACATATTGGACGGCTGAATTCAAAATAAGATTTCCCTTAATCGTCATACTGGACCTTTCTTTCAGCATTAACTTAAAATATCAATTTAAAGTAATACAACTTGAACGTTCTTACAGAAGATTTGTCTTCAATATACAGCAATTCCTCATATTCCTAAATGCCCTATCAGTTTACTGCTATCTCCATGAACCAATTTAACATGTGTTCTGACAAACGCGGAAAGGTACTTCAAAATCTATCTTCACATTGTTGTATTACTGGAAACACTGTGACATCAACCAAGTCAACTGTTAATGTTTAGACAACATAGGGTTTACCGTGAACTTCCATCCGTCCATGCACCCAGACCCGCCTACCCACCCTATTCACCCATCAACACACCAAGTCACCTATCCATCCATCCACCCATCCATTCACCCATCCAACCATACACACAGATCCACCCATGTTCCATTCATCCATCCGTCCGTCCATCAACCGCACCATCCACATCCAACCATCCACCCGTCCATCCATCCTTCCATCTAATGGCGAAAATACAGGAAATTTAAAACCTGATGGTGTCGTTTCAATGGTATTGAGAAATTTATAATTACCATTATTTGGCGTGCACCCCTTAGGAATTTTAGGGGTTGAATCGGTTGAATCGTCATATCCGTTTGTGTCGCTTTCATTTCGGGAAGCTGGAAGTAGACATTAGAAAACCTTTTATTGGAAGAACCGTGTTCATGTCTATTTATGGTGCGAACTATCACAATCATGTACATCTTGCTTTTCCTCCGGATAAGAATTTCACTTGGAATGCCATCATTGGTTCTTGGGCATTCAATTGTCCAGTTTCAGTTTGGCATTGTATCCCGCCTTTGGTTTAAGCTTGCTGGAACAGTGATGTGACTTCAAATATTCCCACCAATGTCTGCGTTACAACTTAGTTATCAGTGCAAAAAAAGCCGGTTAGGTAGCCAAATGGTAGAAGCGTTTGCTAGTACGTCGAATGCTCAAGTTCGAATCCTCACATTGAACATCCTCAACATGTGAACCATTTCGGTTGTCACCTGT
Source organism: Haliotis rubra (assembly GCF_003918875.1). Classification (NCBI taxonomy): domain Eukaryota; kingdom Metazoa; phylum Mollusca; class Gastropoda; order Lepetellida; family Haliotidae; genus Haliotis; species Haliotis rubra. The sequence goes on along the minus strand of NW_025767350.1, from coordinate 387,988 downwards.
TATATGGTAGTGCTATGCATTGTGGAACAATGTTTTAAATGTATTACATTGTTTCTGTTGACATTCAGTAAGTAGTTGTGTACTATATTTAGATATTTAGAGAGTTCTGGAAGGTACTACAAGTCTCTACAATCATATGGGCCTTTCCAGCATAGGTTTACCCAGCATATTTTGGAAAGTTCCAGAACTGTTACATTATATAGTATGACCAGAAATTATTGAGAATTTTAGGAATATGGATGATTTAGAGAAGAGGAAGTTGATTTTAGAGTATTATAACAAGGACATCAGATCAGCTTAAAGTGATTTCAAGTAGAACAGGCATCCCTTTGTCCACTGTTTAACGTGTTTTGAAAAATATTGCAAATGGATATGACATTGAGCACCAGGGAGGCGCAGGTAGGCCCAGAAAAATTGACTGTTGGTGACAGGAGGCGGCTTGGTATTCTTGTTTCTAAAAACAAACGAAGGAGTTTAGAAAACTTAGGCTGGATATGATTGATAGAGGAACTGTGGCTGTCTGTAAGGAGACAATTAGAACTGAGCTGCATGCAATGGGTTGGCAGAAAAGTCGAGGAATTCCGTCACCGATCATGAAACCTGAACAAAAGGAGCGAAGGTTGAACTGGTGCTTACAGCATAGAAATTTTAACTGGGACAATGTGATTTTCTCAGATGAAAGTTCTGTGTGGCTGTTTCCTAATACACTGAAATTCTGGACCAAACAAACTGAAAAACCTTTGTATCAGCGCCCAAAGTACAGTCAAAAATTTAACGTGTTGGGTGGCATATCTGTGTTAGGGGCAACGCCTCTCTGTGTATTTGAAGGGAATATGAACAGTGAGCGGTACACAGATAATCTCGAGGGACATTTGGGGCGGTGGGGTAGCCAAGTGGTTAAAGCGTTGGCTCGTCACGCCGAAGACCCGGGTTCGAATCCCCACATGGGTACAATGTGTGAAGCCCATTTCTGGTATCCCCCGCCGTGATGTTGCTGGAATATTGCTAAAAGCGGCGCAAAACCAAACCCCAGTCAGTCAGTCAGTCAGTCGAGGGACATTTACTTCCATCTGCTCACGTGTTCTATGGAAATTTTTGGATTTTCTAGCAGGACAACGACCCAAAACATCGTTCAAAGCATTCACAGGCCTGGTTTCGGACCCAAAATATGACATTATTAGATTGGCCAAGCTATAGCCCTGACCTAAATCCAATAGAAAATGATCGGGGACTTAAGAAGGGAAGTGTCAATAAGAAAAATCTGACAAATATTGCTGAAATGAAAGAAAAGGTGGTCCGATATTGGAACAGCATGGACCACGACTTTCTAACTTCTTTGATCAGAAGTATGCCCCGCCGCATTGAAGCTTGCATTGTTGCCCATGGTGACTTGACAAAATACTAACTGTTCACCTGTCTTTGAATCTGGAGTTACGTTCTGCTAATATTCATATTTAATACGTGAGTAATGAGTGAAAAAAATTAAAAGAAATTACAATCTTAAATTCTCAACAGTTTCTGGTGTATGTAAGGGGCGCGCTTTTGCCTCAGTCATCGCATATTAGATTCAAAATTACAAGAACACCAACTGTTGTTCTTTGATCACGTTTCAGCATAATTTGGAAACTTGACCACTGTTGGAGTGTTAATGGACTTCATTGATGTGTCTATTAACCAGAATTTTAAAGTTCAACGGAAAATCGCCAATTCTCTGAGTAAGAATAGAGGGCTGAGTGACTCTGAGATGTATGCATACAGTCTAAAAGACTCGAGATAACTCTTTCTGTCCTGTGAATCAAAATACAACTTTTCATAAAATAGTTTTCTTGTTCTTCCGTGATCTGTTTTTCACCTGTAAGTATTTCATCACTATGTTTTGGAAATCAAGAAATTCACTTTCTTTACCATTTCTTCCTGTCATATTTACAAAAAAGAATTTATTTGCCTAGAATTGTCATAATGCTATGCCAAAACATGGGGTTACTTATCGTTAATTTCAAGTATTTTGTGTTGTCATCATAATTCCAGTTGCTTTCATAATTCTCTTTGCATAATAAGGATCTTTTGAAATTCTACCATCCTCTGCCACTGGTTATACTGAGAGCATTTAAAAATTCCAAAGCAAAGACACAATGATCATACTTATAACCTGCAAATATGTCACAATCAAAAGTGAGATTTCGATATCAGAAATAAATAAAGAATCGCTTGTTGTCTTGGAAGTTTCCTCAGCCAAGTAAATGTTTTACTATCATAGTGCAATTCCCTTCAAATGTACAAATCCAATTTTCCATATTTTCCAAAAGATACATCTTGGGCAGAGGGATTGTTTACACTTTGATAATGCTGGAATATTGTTAGAAACGGCAGAAAACCAAACTCATTCACTAACTATCCTCTCCAAGGATGAGTGAATGAGTGAGTTTAGTTTTACGCCGCACTCAGCAATATTCCAGCTATGTGGCGGCGGTCTGTAAAAAATCGAGTCTGGACCAGACAAACCAGTGACCATCAGTATGAGAATCGATCTACGCAATTGGGAAACGATGACGTGTCAACCAAGTCAGCGAACCTGACCATCTGATCCCGTTAGTCGCCTCTTACGACAAGCATGGGTTACTGAAGGTTCGTTCTAACCCGGATCTTCACGGGTCCTCCAAGGACTTGAAGCTGTGTTGTGTCCTCATTTGTCTCCATCTTCCATTACAAATCCGGAATCTGATGCATCAGCTATTAATGATGTTCTTATTTTCCTATTAATGACTGTACCGCCTCCGTGGTGTAGTGGTTAGAGCTTCCACCCGGAGAGCGGAAGGTCGCGGGTTCGATCTCGGGCCGCGGCATACCCTAAAACGTTAAAATATGGTACTTGTTGGTACCTGTCTTGCGCTCGGCATTAGTGGGTACTTAAGGACTGGTCGGCTCGGAGTCAGTATAATGTGTCTGAGTGGGGTATTCATGCTTGACTGCGGCATGGTATCTCAGTGAGCTGGCACTATAAAACCAGTTTAAGTGTGGTCTAGAACAAGCAGCCACACATACACACGCATGCACTTCGTCATATGAGCGACATATTCTTAAGTACGACGTTAAACCCAATTTCACCTCACCTCGTCTATTAAAGACTCACCTGAAAAGCAGTTTTTCCTATACATCAGGTTCGAACCAACTCTCAGCATGACACAGAGGTTGGTTTGGTAGTTGCCTACCATGTAGCATCCGGGCACGGTTTTGCAGACATTCTGACAGGTTGCTGATGTGGCGTTGCTATGGGTTACTACAGCAGCACTCGTCCCCACACTGACGTAGGGACAGTCGCCTGGAAGGGAAAGCACAATCATTTCTCACACACTCATGTGAGATATAACTAGTATTCAACATAAAAGTAAGGTCAAATTTGTTTCTTTTCTCACCCAAAATGAGAATTTTAAGCAAAGAACCCCCAAAACAAAACAAACAAACAACAACAACCCCCCAACCCCCAAACAACAACAAAACCCCAAAACAACAAAAACCAAAACCAAAACCAAAACAAAACAATACAACATTCAACAAACAAACAACAGACAAAACAAACAATAACAAAAACAAAACAAAACAAAACAAAACAGCAAAAACCCATCGAAAACAAAAAACAACCAACAAAGCAAAAACCAACAAACAAAAAAACCCAAACAACAATACAACAAAGAAACAAGCCAGCATGTTAAATAAAAAAAGATTTGATAGTAAAAACACGTTCCAGCAGTACGTATTTTCAGAATAGCAATGGATACGTGGAGATTAATCTTCAGAAACCCATGTAGACAAAACTTTCGAATCACCCCCTAAGATTAAAAACATCCGTGCGAACGCAGCCCTTCTATAATGTGCAGCATAAGGCTTGTAGCATTGAACTCAGTGTTAATGAACATGTCAATTTGTTGTTTATGCTTTGATAGATAACAGCCACGCTGCCAGTGACTGTCTCTAAGAGTGCAAAATCATGGCACAATTGCTAAAATGTGTGAAGTCAAATAGAACATGTCAAATAAGGACATATTGTTGTAAACAGTGCCATTAAATATATATCAAACTTCCACATTTACAAATGAACATTCCTGCTTGACAACGGTACAAGAATCTGTATAGAAACTTGCCACTCACGAAATAAAAGAAGTTGTTATCCATAACGTTTGTCAATTCTGTACTTCCCAACTTCTAAAATGCCACTCACACAAGTCGTTTGATCACGCTCCACAGTTCAAACATCAAAATAGCATGCACGAAGATATTGTGAATTGTGAATTCCGATCGTTAGGTTGAGGACACGGCCTGGCGATTTCGTATTGAAACATGCATTATTCAATTTCAAATTTAAGTTTTTTTTATTGAACTTTGTATAACACATGGTTACTTTTCCTCATCGGCATATTTTAATACCATTCTGAAGAATACGACAGGAATCCACCTTCCATATCTGTACATTATGAAACGTGTCTCTATAAATATACTTTTAGAATCTGAGTCTCGTTACTTTGTTTATATCCATGTAAGGAGCGGTGGGGTAGCCAAGTGGTTAAAGCCTTGGCTCGTCACGCCGAGGATCCGGGTTCGATTCCCCACATGGGCACAATGTGTTAAGCCCATTTCTGGTGTCCCCCGCCGTGATATTGCTGGAATATTGCTAAAAGCGGCGTAAAACTAAACTCAGTCAGTCATACAAGGGGCGGTTGGATAGCACATAGGTTAAAACGTTCGCCCGTAACAAGGAAAACCAGGTACACTGGAACAATGGGTTACAAAGTGGTAAACCATTTCGGTTGTCCCCCTGCGGAATAGGTCTGAAAGCGGTTCATTACCAGACTGAGTTTAGTCTTAAGCCGGTTTTAGCAATATTCCAGCAATATCACGGTGGAGAACATCGGAAATGGACTTCACACATTGTACCCATGTGGGGAATCGAACCTAGTTCTTCGGCGTCACGAGCGACCACTAGACTACCCAACTTCTACCCATCTAATGTCATGATACATAAATATACAAGCACTGAAACGTGATCGAGTTCCAGGATGGTTATCTATTAACATGGTATTGACAGTCATCTATCTAAAGCTTTGGTTCATACATATACAACGTTCTTATGCAAATCATTTATATCGCCTGCCCACGCAAGATCTTACCTGATTTTCGCTCGCATATAAACGTCAACTTATTTTCACAATCGTGTGTCTCTAAAAGAAAGTCATCTTTTGAACTCTGTAGCATCTTTTGGCCGGGTCGTAAATGGCATTATTTGCATCCCTGAAGACCTCAGTGACACTGAATGTGGAGTTGAAGACGCTGCAATCTTTGTCATCAAAGACCAAAGTGACATCGTCATGCCAATGTAGGCTTGTCCATGCGTGATTCCAACTAAAACCAAGTTAAAATTAATGATTTTTAAAGTGAGTGAGTTGGGTTTCACGCCGCCTTTAGTTGGTTGCTTTTTGTTTATCAGTGTTACAGTGTTACAGTGTTACAGCGGTTGTATTCAGTGTACAAAATACGTCCAATATTCTGCCTTGAAGCTATGATCGTAAGTGATTCTTTTCTCCAAGTCCAGCGTTTGTTTGTTTGCACTCAGCAATATTCCAGCTATATGGTTATATTTCGGCGGTCTGAAAATAATAGAGCCTGGGCCAGACAATCCAGTGATCAACAGCATGAGCATAGATCTACGCAATTGGGATACGATGGCATGTGTTAACCAAACCTGACCACCCGCTCCCGTTAGTCGCCTCTTACGACAAGCATGGGCTACTGAAGACAAATTCTAACCCGAGTCTTTCGAAGAAGTGCTTTCATCCACATGGCATCAACAAGAAACATTTTTTTGATTGCAAACAATACTATTATGAAACAAAAACGTAAAAAATATTCTGATTTTTTAATACACTGTCCAAAGAATAGGTATAGGAAATGCGATATTTATCTACTCATTTTTGGGGTTCATAAATGATTAATGAAAAGTAAACTCTATTGTACCATCTGAACGTTTTGGTTACAGAGTACAAAGTGTGTCGAACAAGGTTACTGTCACGTTTAGTGTAACATGAATCCCGTGCAATATACAAAACTGGCGAAATTTGTGTTTAAAACAAGTAAAATAGTTACAAAGGAAACGTTTTTTAACCTAAAATAGCCTAAACGCTATGGTATGAATGAGGGAGTGATAGGGTTTAGTTTGACGCCGCTTTTAGCAATATTCTAGCAATGTCAACTGATAACATCATGTTTGTTACTGATGACATCATTTTGTTGCTGATGACATCACGTTTGTTACTGATGACATCACTAGCAATATTCTAGCAATGTCACTGATGACATCATGTTTGTCACTGATGACATCATTTTGTTGCTGATGACATCACGTTTGTCAGTGATGACATCACTAGCAATATTCTAGCAATGTCACTGATGACATCATGTTTGTCACTGATGGCATCATTTTGTTGCTGATGACATCACGTTTGTCACTGATGACATCATGTTTGTTACTGATGACATCACGTTTGTTACTGATGACATCATTTTGTTGCTGATGACATCGCGTTTGTTACTGATGACATCACTTTTGTTACTGATGACATCACTAGCAATATTCTAGTAATGTCACTGATGACATCATGTTTGTCACTGATGACATCAATTTTGTTGCTGATGACATCACGTTTGTCACTGATGACATCACGTTTGTTACTAATGACATCACGTTTGTCACTGATGGCATCACTAGCAATATTCCAGCAATATCATGGCGAGTGACTCCAGAAATGGGCTTCACACATTGTACCCATGCGGGAAATCGAACCCGGATCTTCGTAGTAACGAGCGAACGCTTTAACCACTAGGCTACCTCATCGCCCGGCGGGGCGGTGGGGTAGCCTAGTGGTTAAAGCGTTGGCTCGTCACGCCGAAGACCCGGGTTCGATTTCCCACATGGGCACAATGTGTTAAGCCCATTTCTGGTGTCCCCCGCCGTGATATTGCTGGAATATTGCTAAAAGCGGCGTAAAACTAAACTCAGTCAGTCAGTCATCGCCCCGCTGTATATGAGTATGGACTATTTCATAATTTAATGTCTCATATGATCTATTTTTAATATGGTCATAAAAGGAGTGAATGAGTGAGTGAGTTTAGTTTTACGCCGCACGCAGCAATATTCCAGCTATATGGCGGCGGTCTGTAAATAATCGAGTCTGGAACAGACAATCCAGTGATCAATAGCATGAGCATCGATTTGCGCAATTGGGAACCGATGACATGTGTCAACCAAGTCAGAGAACCTGACCACCCGATCCCGTTAGTCGCCTCTTACGACAAGCATTGTTTACTGAGGACCAATCCTAACCCGGACCTTCATGAGTCGATTATAAAACGAACCTGATATGCCAGATGTTAGCACTGGCTGCTTGTTCCTGGGCCATTTGAAATAACCTTGGTGTGTCCAATCGGGCAAGGTATCCCCCAATGTCGCTGCATACTTTTCGTGCTGTATTCCAAGACTGAGTTTCAGTGTAGAATATATATTCGGTCATTCCGTTCACAGTATTTGCTGGAACATATAAAAATATAATTGCAAATTACAAAAAAATACATAAAAAAACTCACCATCAGAAACTAAAATTCTCACGTCATGAATTTACAAATCATAGTTGTTGCTGCTCTTAATATCAGTCACTGGGTTGCTTGATGAGACATGAGCATTTACAAGCCGGAGTTCTATAGCTAAAACAACAAACACGTTTAAACAGGCAGAAAAACAAATAACAAAGACAAGCTGTAAGAAACCACAAAAGTTGAGTTAGTTCTGAAAAAATCACGTCTGTTAAAAACATTTTAAAAAAACAATATCAGATTCGACTATTGCGCCTTAATAACTAAAGGGTAGATATTGCCAGTTACAAACAAACTAGACTGTGGACATTGTTAGCCATCAGAGAAACAGATTAATCGTTATGGAGTGGTTCCAATCTGTTGGCACAGTTACCTTTATGGCGCTTGACTTATTGATAAGCGAACATAAGATAGAACAGGATAATAAACTAGCCAAGGCTAAAGATCGTTTCGGCTACAAGTCAATAACTTGCAGGGGTCCTCAGCACATCGATGGTTCTGGACAATACCTTTAAGAAAGGGTACAGCATGTACTACTACGGCTAAACAAACCTCGATCAATCTCGCCCGAGCCATGCTGGGTGGCGTTCGATCATTGGTCTCTTGACATCAAGAACATCACAGTCGACATGGTGTGATGAAGCCGGTATTGTTTGGAAAACCAATGACAATGCCATGAGGTTCAATGGTCGTTTGACATCAGCACTAAAATGATGAATTCCAACCTTGCAGGCTCTATCAATACATGGTGTTACTACCTTTGTCAGTGAAATTCATTTTTGTAAACCTCTGATGAAAAAAATATCGTAAATATAAATGAGAAAATGCTTTCTCCACCCTTAAGAAAACTCTTGATATTGTATGGCTTACACTGAATCATGAGTGTTTATGAATCACTGTCGAATATTGATGATTACAGGTATGCGCGAAGGTTTTCCAGCCCCTCCGGTGGCTACTTAAAACATACAGTAGCAAGTCAATTCTGTACCTAAAAACAGGAAATCATTTTTGTCATAGATTCGTCAAAGTTGGCAATGTCTTCCACATGTGTGTCATAAAATGTTTAAAGCTTTGCTGCGTCCAGGAATGTTGAAACCATTATCGAACAAATTTTCCATTTTATGCAAGGCTTGTGTTATCGATGTGATCCGACCAATAAACGTGGCTTCATGCAACTGAGGTCGCTCAGCAGGAACTGCTTTTAGGATCCATAAATCAATGCGATAAATCATTCTAAAAAAAAACTATTGACTAAGTTTACTAATATATCAGACAAAGGTTTCCCAGTGTGACGCCTAACCATGGCTACAAACATTCCTGAAACGCCATTTGCACTATATAATGTATAATATGTCGGGTGATGCACTCAAACATTGTATTCATGCGCGATTTCTGAAGCTGCTTCAGTGAGTAAAATTACATCTTAAAAATTCATTACCCTAATGATAATGCAGTTATTACCCCAGTGTGTTTCCACATCGTAATAATATAACGTCCACGACCTGTTTGGTGAGCTCCTAAAATCAAACTGACACGCCATGAGATAAGACTGATACTGTTTATCAAATATAAATCAGACTCCTTCACTTAGAAATCCACAACCATGATCGCTCATGGACGGAAAATTGTTGCTCGGTCGACGCTTACCAACTAGCCCATCTCTGGTTAAATGTCCTCAGCAATGGCGTCACTAGTATGACTCATTTTAAATCACTTGCCTGACATGTACTGTTCGTACCTATGCAAACCATTAGAGACCTGGAAATAAGTGTATATTTCACACGATTCGAAATGACGTATATGGAACGCTATAACTATGTGAGTGAGCCAGTGAGTTTAGTTTTACGCCGCACTCAGCAATATTCCAGCTATATGGTGGCGGTCTATAAAATAATCGAGTCTGAACCAGACGATCCAGTGATCAATAGCATGAGCATCGATCTGCGCAAATGGGTACCGATGACATGTGTCAACCAGGTCAGCGAGTCTGATCACCCGATCCCGCACGTCGCCTCTTACGACAAGCATGGGTTACTGAAGATCAATATTCTAAGACGGACCTTCACGGGTCTTATCACTATGTTGTGGAGTTAAAGGAAGACTTTGTTCCAGGCCACGTCAAGATTTCACCTTGTCATGTCACTGCGTTTTTTCCAGGTGTACAATTGACGTTCCTTTGCATGTATTTGAGACGTTTGGGCAGGATACATTAACCTTTCTCTTAAGGCCTTGCATGGGCACAATTTTGAGATATTTATAAACACATGTACAATGTCATTGGACTGATTATTAATGGGTTAAAACACGCCTCCACTCAAAAGTGCATCTAGTTTTGCAAACATTTTCGTCGATTATAACTGATACATGATCGGAAATTAAATTATTAACATGATTAGTACTCTTTTGTATACTTTCCACAAACTTGGTTTCCAAATTACAACTTTTAGTATTGTCATACATACTCTTTTGAAATACTCTTCATTCATAATTAATATAGTCCTTTCTATATCGACGTGTTCAGAAATGTTTTTCTTTATAATTACACTTTCGGAAGGTGCGGGTTTGACGTTTGTGTATTGTCTTAAATCGATACATTGGCAGTATACCGTTTTAATAGCCAATGGAAAACATTTTAAAATGGCATTTAGTTTTCATGAAATACATTTCACGGATGATGAAATTATAATAAAATTACATCTTAAAATTCATTACCCTAATGATAATGCAGTTATTACCCCAGTGTGTTTCCACATCGTAATAATATAACGTCCACGACCTGTTTGGTGAGCTCCTAAAATCAAACTGACACGCCATGAGATAAGACTGATACTGTTTATCAAATATAAATCAGACTCCTTCACTTAGAAATCCACAACCATGATCGCTCATGGACGGAAAATTGTTGCTCGGTCGACGCTTACCAACTAGCCCATCTCTGGTTAAATGTCCTCAGCAATGGCGTCACTAGTATGACTCATTTTAAATCACTTGCCTGACATGTACTGTTCGTACCTATGCAAACCATTAGAGACCTGGAAATAAGTGTATATTTCACACGATTCGAAATGACGTATATGGAACGCTATAACTATGTGAGTGAGCCAGTGAGTTTAGTTTTACGCCGCACTCAGCAATATTCCAGCTATATGGTGGCGGTCTATAAAATAATCGAGTCTGAACCAGACGATCCAGTGATCAATAGCATGAGCATCGATCTGCGCAAATGGGTACCGATGACATGTGTCAACCAGGTCAGCGAGTCTGATCACCGATCCCGCACGTCGCCTCTTACGACAAGCATGGGTTACTGAAGATCAATATTCTAAGACGGACCTTCACGGGTCTTATCACTATGTTGTGGAGTTAAAGGAAGACTTTGTTCCAGGCCACGTCAAGATTTCACCTTGTCATGTCACTGCGTTTTTCCAGGTGTACAATTGACGTTCCTTTGCATGTATTTGAGACGTTTGGGCAGGATACATTAACCTTTCTCTTAAGGCCTTGCATGGGCACAATTTTGAGATATTTATAAACACATGTACAATGTCATTGGACTGATTATTAATGGGTTAAAACACGCCTCCACTCAAAAGTGCATCTAGTTTTGCAAACATTTTCGTCGATTATAACTGATACATGATCGGAAATTAAATTATTAACATGATTAGTACTCTTTTGTATACTTTCCACAAACTTGGTTTCCAAATTACAACTTTTAGTATTGTCATACATACTCTTTTGAAATACTCTTCATTCATAATTAATATAGTCCTTTCTATATCGACGTGTTCAGAAATGTTTTTCTTTATAATTACACTTTCGGAAGGTGCGGGTTTGACGTTTGTGTATTGTCTTAAATCGATACATTGGCAGTATACCGTTTTAATAGCCAATGGAAAACATTTTAAAAATGGCATTTAGTTTTCATGAAATACATTTCACGGATGATGAAATTATAATCAATTACACTTTGGAACGTGAATGCTTCAAATTGACACATGTATATTTCTTCAGTCGATAAATTGACAGTATATCGATCTTGATAGCCAATAGAAATATGTACAAAAATGGCTTGTAGTTTTCATGAAATTCATTTCACGGATGGTGAACTTATAAGACAACGCGATATTGGATGTGACGCCAATAAGCAAAAGGGTATGTATATCCTAGAAGTTCTATTGATATATTGATCATATGATGCATTACGGCACTGTGTCGTCAGTAGGGTCGGAAGGCACGGTATTCGTTGCTAGGTGTTGTCTGTAGAATACAGTCTAGCTGTTTGTATTATACTGCATTGTCTCGCACACTCAATTAACTTAGACCACTTTTTAAGTGACCGTATTGAACGTCCGTTTTGAAAGTGGTATATGGTATTGAACGGCACAAACAGCGGTGTGCGCCCGGGAAAGCCACATTTGAAAAATATCAATCGCCCCGAAAGCCACAATGAGAAAGGGAGTCAATACCGTTTTTTGAAATAAGCGTCACCCATTGATCATAATGGACTAAAATTGTGTTAGTGACTTGTCCTTTGTTTGTTTAGTTAACATATGAAGGGCGGCTTCTTTATTCGCGTTGAAAGTTTTAGTCAGATGTTGTGTTTTTAACATATGATAACATGTTCTGTGATATAATTAGGAGATAAACCTACTGCGTGGGAAAATCAGAGGTATATAACGAAATTATAATAGCTCTAAATTTCATTTTAAAACCGAACGCCGCGTAGCGTTCGGTTTTAAATGAAATTTAAGCTATTATAATTCGTATATACTCTCTGATTTTCCTGTAGAACTCAGGTTTATCTCCATTCTACCATGACAATTTTATGAACAATTTCAGGTGGAGCTCTTTCTTTGGTTACGAGTCGATACGTGAAGCGGCCTCGCATTCCAATCTCAAGTGGCATCGCCCGAAACGGGGTGATTGGTGGCAAACCGTCAATGACTAACAAACTCCAGATTCAGTAATAACAAATCACGTTTTGTTTTTTCAATGCATCAATCACCAATCATTAACTGATAAGTGGAAAACATATATCAAATAAGTTTAAAAAGCTTGGTTCACATTTGAAAATTCCACCGTAGACCCTTTCCCCACCAGAATAATGGCAGCAACCTCATGGCCTTGACCTTTTCTCGGAAGTCATTGTTTACATTTACGTGCAAATTTGGAAAGATGCGACAGGAGAGCCTCTGGCAGTTTGCGCAAGGTTAACCTGATTGTATGACTGAGATAGACTTTGATATCTAATTACTGGTACTGGTACAAAATTTAAGAGTAGAGGCGCTTTTGCTGTAACGGGAAGTCCGTGTTGTACCGAATTTAGATACTGTTGAATTTTGCGCCCTGTCAACTTGACGATTTCTGACCTCTACGTCTGCGTGCGACAGCTGTGGTGACCCTTACACACTCATGTGTGTACTTTTTGCTCAAATTCAATTCTACGGATATTATTTTCTACATTTTGGAAAATGTTTTGTGACCTAGTGGCTTCAAAGTGTAGTGAATTCAAATTGAATCGGATTCGCTGGCATGTTCGCGAGCCAGATTTGTGGTGACATTTCCCGAAAGGATGGATCAGGACATGAGGGTGTACCTCTGGCATAAACACGGTAACGTAATTATTTATACTTTAATAGACTACTTTAGATCAAGCAGTGTAATGGATAAGAGGGATCATGACTAAGCTTAATAACTTTTTCAACGATATTATATTTTTAGAAAAAAATATGTTGGGCTAAACAGAACGGTTTGCAGATTCTGTTATTGTGTTTTACTACCGCTAAATTTGAAACAGTACAAATTTCAAAATATCATTTTGTTTGAATTGATAACCCAACTGTTTATTTATGTGGACGGAAGGCATTAACATTTCTTCTGCGTTCGATGTTAATGCATCCTCCGTTACCGGATCAAGATCAGTGGCGATATCGTTGACGAAAGCTGATAATAAATTTAACACGGAAATTATGTAGCAGTCTATTGCTGGATCCATTCTGACATAACATAGAATCAACGTAAACATATTTGTTTTTGCTGAATTTTTATTCGGAAATCAGACGATGTTTTGATCTTGTTCGACTGAATATTTATTTCCATGCTTTCGAAGTACTTTTGTATGTATAAACACCTATTGCTGTGATTTACGCAAGTAGTGAGTCGAGCCAGTCATCGCTAACTCCATCTTTAAAGACGTGTAATTTCCGACAGCAAAATCGCCGTAATTTATCGATGCATCGGTAGGTTGTTTGGTGTCCGTCATGTTGGTGGGCAGACAAAAAAATAGTGCATTACCGTAAACCATGTATGATTGCGCACGGAAAATCAGAGACCTGTATAACGTGATTATATACCTCTGAATGACTTTAATTAACCAATCACAATCCAGTGTTTACTGAAGTCATGGTAGAATGATACATGTTAATGGGTCATTCTATGGAAAAGGGCAATTTCAGCTTTTGCTCTTAAGAAAATAGTACTTGTATTTTCTGTATTTTTTTATGCCTTCATGTAAACTACTTTGGTTTGTATGATTGGTATATTGCATCAGCAGAGAAGTTTGGACAAGAACTTTTCATCAAATTTATTGCGACGTTTCAACTTTAAATCAAAACGTCATTACTGCTACGGCGACAAAAATACTGGCTTTGGAAAATCTAGTCATAAATTTTGTTTAAAATCAGCAATGAAATGGAAAGAGGTAGGCGTCACATATGTCACTGTTTATAAGTATATTTGTGCAATAAATAGTCATTCTTCTAAATTGTTTTTTGTTTAGTTTTTAGCATGAATGTAAACATAATAACTAAGGTAACAATAGCTCTTATCTCAAACAGTTATCAGAAAATGATAAAACATTGAATTGACCCTCTATAATCCCAAACAGCATCACTCAACTACGTCTGTCAATTACCCTGGGACAGCTGTGTTAAATTGGTCTTCACTAACCCATGCTTGTCGTATGAGGCGACTAACGGGATCGGGTGGTCAGGCTCGCTAACTTGGTTGACACATCAAATCGTATCCCAATTGCGTTGATCAATGCTCATGCTGTTGATCACTGGATTGTCTGGTCCAGACAGATTATTTACAGACCGCCGCCATATAGCTCGAATATTGCTGAGTGAGGCGTTAAACAAAAAACAAACCAAACACACAAAAAACAACAACAAGCAAACAAACAAACAGACGTACAGATACGTCTGTCAACATATAAAAGAAACAATTTCATGCATACAAAGCCACCACATTCGACTCCAACGGCTTAGTTCTGCAGAGTAACGTACCCTAGTCGTACAAAGATCTGCATGGCGCAGGTGTGAATCCAATACTATCCCTGATTATACAAACTTGTGAGTTCCACCCCCATTAGGCGAACACACCCTGATATGAACTAGTGTTCCTTATTATCAGTGACTGGAACAAATCCTATACATTTCTTAATGTCTTGTAAATGTGTCATTTTACTGGACGCAAATACAGTATGTTACAGAATATCAGTCCACCCAGTTGTGAATGGGTACCTCGTTAGGATGAGAAAGCCACAGTAACTCGGTGCGCCTAGTGGCTGCAAGAGTTGTATACTCCCCAGGGAGTTGAGATTGACCTCCAATGATCGAGGGAAACTACCAGCGCCTTGAACATGCACTAGGTGCCTGGATATGTGAGCTATATAAATATCCTAAAATAACAATAATAATGATAAATTGTCGATTCCCTTAAGGCCAAAATAAAGGTTTGGACTGAAAGAAAGAAAAAATGGATAAAGAAAAATAAATTCATCAAACAAAATAAACCTTTTAGAAATAATGAAAAGCACTTCTACAGGCAACTGAAAACAAAGGGTGATGGTGAACATGACAAACGGCCTCCCATGGATGCCAATGAAAGGTTCTGGAAACAGTTGTCGTCTGTACCCGGCAACTGTAACTTTGAGGCACCACGGGTCCGTGATTATGACCATGCAATGCATGAGAAAGTAACTAGGTCGTTTGTCTGTTACATCTCACCAGATTGCCTGAAAAGTGTTATCAAAAAGTCCAAATCTAATACAGCTCCAGGGCCTGGTGGCATGCGAAACCGGTACTGGAAACTGTTCCCCTGTGTCCAAACACCATTTCTTCACTGCTTCAATTCTCTCGTGGACACAGGTGATGTTCCTCCATGGTTCTGCAAAGGTCGCACAATACTCCTTCCCAAAAAAGAAGACTTGACTGATCCCCAAAACTTCCGCCCTATCACATGTTTGAATACACAATACAAAATATTCACAGGGTGTTTGACAAACCACGTGTCATCTTACTGCTCTTCCAATGATATAATTTACAGAGAGCAGAAGGGGGCGAGAAAGTGATGTTGGGGGTGCAAGGATCAACTTCTTGTACAGAAAATGATTTTGAAAGAGGCTAAAACATATCACCGCAACCTCTCCATGTGCTGGATTGACTACAAAAAAGCATATGACTCTGTCCCTCACGAATCGATTCTGAAGTCTCTTCATTGTATTGATCTCCCTGAGCGACTACTTGATTTACTCAAGTCTTTAATGAGTTGCTGGTCGACTCAACTTAAGATGTACTCGCAAGGGCAGGTGCTGACTTCGGAATCTATTCCAATCAGAAGGGGAATTTTCCAAGGGGACCTTCAGTCCTTTGCTTTTTTGTTTGTCTCTAAATCCTTTGAGATTTCTGCTCAACATAGAGGAGGGTTACCATCCCGGACCTCCTCAGCACAGATCCCCAACACCGCTTACTCATCTCCTTTACATTGGATGACATCGAGCTCATTGCCAAAGGAGATACCAATTTGAAAGTGCAGGTTCTCCTTGTCGAGTCCTCTTCTAATGATATTGGCATGACATTTGGGCTCGACAAATGTAATACTCTTCATTTGAAACGTGGCAAGGTAGTTCATGATGGATCGGTCAAGCTACAAGGGGGAGGAGTTATTGAGCATCTTGTGGAAGATCAGGCCTACACCTATCTTGGAATGCAAGTTCGAGACAAGCTCCAAAATGCCCAGATTCAAGAAAAACTTCGGGCCGAGTACAAATCTCGCCTAATGAAAATCTGGAGCTCAGAGCTAAATGCTCGAAACAAGGTCAAAGACACCAATACTTTTGCTGTGCCAGTCCTTTCCTATTCCTTTGGAATAGTTGATTGGACAAAACGAGACATCCAGAGTCTTGATCGTCTGACCAGAAGGATCATGTCTGATAACAGAGTCCACCACCCTCGTTCCTCTCTTAACCGTTTATACATGCCAATCAATTCTGGAGGTCGGGGTTTGATTAATGTTGAGGCTCTTCATGATAGAAATCTATTGTGTTCTTTTGCACGTATTTATTTATCGGGTGATCCTCTGATGGCGATGTACTGCTGGACGGTACAGCGATGGGAGTAAAACAGATGAAGTCCTTCACCAAGTCTGCCCAGAGTCGGTCTTTTGTGGAGAAGCTTTCCGAGAAGCCATTGCATCGTGTGTACATGCAGTGTGTTGAACGGAATAGCAATCTCACCGACTCCTTCGCCTGGATGAAGTCGGCTGGTCTTAAATGTGAAACTGAGGGCTTCCTCTTTGCTGTTCAGGACCAGTCACTTCCCACTCGTAATCGCCAAAATGTGATTATTACGGAAAATATCAATATGAAATGTCGACTATGTAATGAATTTACAGAGACTGTCCAACATCTTGTCAGTGGATGCCCTTCTTTGGCACAAACAGCATATCTTAAACGACATGATGGCATGGCTCGTTGCTTTTACTACCGTCTCTGACATGTCTGTGGCTTTGACTCCGAGGTCCATCCATGGTACGACCCTGATCATGTCCAGGGCGTCATGGAAAATTATGCTTTCAAACTTCTGTGGAATAGGCCCATATACAGCCTCAGAAGAATTCCTGCTAACAAACCTAATCTTGTCCTTTTTGATAAAGCCAATGAATTTATTTATATCATTGAATTTTCTGTCCCTTTTGACAGCAACGTGATTGGCAAGATTCAGGAAAAGCAATCTAAATTTGCGGACCTCGCCTTTGAAATGTATCGCTTGCATCCCAAGCTCACTGTCGTCAGGCTCCCCATTGTTCTCGGTGCCCTTGGTTTGGTACCTCCTGATCTCTTGGCGCAGATCAGGACAGTGCCCGGGTTCTCCACCGGGAGCACAGCCTTTCTGACACTCTGGAATGCAGAAGGCTGCAGTGTTGGGGAGTCTTCATATTCTCCGGAAAGTTCTTGGTGGGTTCGACTAGGCAGTGTTTTAATCTGTAAAACATAATAATAATTATGGTCAAAATCAAAGTCACATTGATCACCTTCATAAATATTTGTCAGACCTTTTCTCCGTTAACTTTGACTTCTAATTTTGGTCAATTTAAGATGAAATCAATTACTTACGATTTATAGTTTACGATGTATAGTTTACTTGCGTTAAGTGACTTTCCTAGGCATCGCACTAAATGTGCCTACTTGTGCTATCTTCAATCGGATAGTGTTTTCACATAATCATATACTACAAGAATAGAAAGCACTCTGGAGCTAAGGCCGAAGCCTTGCATTAATAAGCCATCAGAGTGTATGCTGTTTTCGTTTATGATTTCTCCTGAGCGGAGTCTTTGCTGTCGATAACTATAACATTAAATGATCGGGGCATTACGCTCTTGATACTTTAACCAGGCTTAAAATATGCTTTAGATCATCTTCGATTATGCATGGTGTTTTTATTTCATTCCACAGTAATAAATACCCTGGACCCATTTCCATCTTCGTTTCGGACATGACATCAAAGTCACAACCTCTATTGATCCTATCGCTTGCTAAGTACATATATTTTCTCTCGGGTCAAAATATATTGGACTGCTCTTTGTATCGCTAAGTTCCATTCAGTATTGATAAATATTCGTTCATTGCTGTACATTCGTTTCAAAAGTAATGTCAGTTTTACCATCTCAATCAATATTATCTCTTATTTACAACGGAGTTTATTTCAAACGTTAATTTTATAGTTGTGTCATTCGGGCTCAAAACAACGTTTTGAATAATGGGCTTGGTCAGGATGTTTCCGTATACGTAAACATTTATCATGTTTTATTTTGTTCAATAAGTGTTGATTTGTGTGAATTGATTTGTTAAAAAATACAAGGTTTTCCTTTTAGTAGTTATGAAAATATGTTTGTTTCGCGATTATTGTATTCTTTCAGTTTTAGTTGGACGATACACTCGTCCTTTAGAGTATTGATTTTAGCATTCGATTAACGAGAGTGTCTTATTGTTGTGTCAAATGCAATTCCCAATTAATATCCGCCTCGAGATAGCGGCCTGGTACAGGAAACTAATAAGTTTCAATCCTGTTCGAACAACCTGTGAAGATCCGGATTAGAATTGGTCTTCAGAAACCCATCATGCTTGTCGTCAAAAGCGACTGACGGGGCCATGTGGCCAGGCTCGCTGACTTGGTTGACACTTGTCCTTGTATCCCAATTGAGTAGACCGTTGGTCTTGTTTATCATTGGATTGTCTGGTTCATTAAGAGACCACCGCCATATAGCTGGAATAGTGCTGAGTAAAAGAAACAACAAGAAAAAAACAAAAACAAACAAACAAACAAACAATATGGGTTCCACTTCATTACCCACCAATCAAGAGAAAGAATTATTAAAAAATACCCCATATCCGATCACCGACGAGGAGAGTGTTTTCTGTGTATGGGCATCTTATTTTAACGTGTTTAACGTAGCTACCAAATTCTGAACCTGGGTCGGTCGCTCGGCCCCAAAAAGCAACACAACCAAAACTGAATAACGACAAAATTATCTGAATAATGTTCTTGATTCTCATTTATTGTAATTCTTATTACAATTTCTCGCGGTCATCAGACTTGTTGCAGCTACTGGTTAAAAGATAAACATTTTATATGACGAGGCGGTACGTTTTACGTTCGAGTAGGCGGTGGTGGAATGAAAAAAGGTTTTAGGGGGGGGGTCGGCAATAAAATTAGAAGGGTCGGTCGGGCGATGAGAAACACAGAAAATAAAATTGCTTTCCTCTTGAGTAGGTTTCACAAACTAGAGTTATGTTATCATACATGTTAATTTGTATATGTGTGACGCAGTAGAAGTTGATACAAATTCCTGTATGTACATATGAAGAACAGTCATGGAGGTAGGATTTTAAAGACCACGGAAAATATCAGTCAAATATCCCCGAAGATCACCGTCCCTTTTGGCTAAACTCTGACTCTTGGTTTAGATTGTCTTCTTTTGGATTGCTTTAAAAATACTCCAATCCTTTCACTTAGAACTTGTGTAAGCACTGCTTTCAAAATAGACACAAAAGACAAAGAGTGTGTTTCATTGACGCTGATACATACATATGTGAGCATCTGATCCCTGTAACGGGAACGTATGGGAAGTGTGAAGGTCCTATACGGCATCGACTTGAAACAACATAACCGCAACATGATGGTCATTATGAAATGTAAAACCGTAACCCGATGCCTGAGGATTGAAAATGATGGTGCTAACATTAAAATAATTATCAGTGTCCATTAAGTTATAGGAAAGCTCCAGCTGATGGACGTCACTATTTGTTACAAACTGTTGAAAAGAGCGAATCCAGCAAATATTCCTGCAAATTTAAGATGGAATCAACCTACGAAATTTGAAATGATCTCACATGAATCGATTAGTCTGTAAACATGATAATACCATTATCACAGTTTTAAACTAAATAAAGGTATTTAAACAGTATACTGTAACGAGTAACTATATTTCCGGTTTTATCTCAAGTGGTCATAGAAAACGCAGAACTTAAATATACATTTCTCTTCTTGAGGGGATTTATTGGTAAAACGACTATTTGTTTATGCCATGACCGCCTGCTCGTTTCATCTATAAAGTATTTATGTAATACTGAACGGAATTATATTGTACTCTTCTTAGGTTGTTAACACGAATGAATGGCTATGTTCTCCTAGAAAGGACATTTTAACACTTTCTTTATATATGGTCATTCAAGAGTTTGTTCAAAATTGTCTCTGGTCACCCAGCAGAAAATGGGTACCCGGTGGGATAATCCATCACTATTAACCTGGCGCTTCGAATTTGACAGGCAGCTTAGGTTATCCAGGGCAATAATAATCAGATTGTGACTGTGCGCTTTGAGCTTGCTTATGCATGGATATATGCACGGTGCAAATGTGCTATTGTTAACATATATATGTTGACCATGAGAATTTTCGGTATGTAGCATTGTCGCGCTTTGGTGGAATAACACAATATCCAATGCGACAAATAGCCACATGTCGCGTTGTCGCATCGTCGCACTGTGGTTAATGTGGACACTTTGTGTTTGTTTTTGTAAGGGAGATAACGCAACAATTCGAAAACGTAACAATACCCCTTGTATGAATCCAATACATGTCTTCCGGTGTATCTCTGAAAAGTACAATTACTGAGGAATCTTAACATAATGTACTCTTGACGGGTTAAGACGTTAAACCATGTGAAAACAAGGGGGCGTTCTGGTCAGTACCTGGTGACACCAACCCTTGCAGCCGTTACTCCTCGACACCGCCTTGGACGGGATGGCACAAGTCGAAGGATTTTTGCTGGAGGAATTCTTAGCCATTCCTCCACCAAATCTGCCTTTATGTCGAACGGCGTTCGGAGCAAAACGTTCGTGTTGACGTCGATAGACACGTTCTCTCCATCCCGTCGTTGCAGGAGGAAACACGATTAATCGCTGAACCAAACGCGTTTCCCGGGTTCCATGCCTGTACCATGTTGCCCATTGGACACGTCGTTGCGGTGTAGTCGTGTCAGGACAGGTCCAACTTTTGGTCGATATGCCCGAATTCCCACTTCTCTCAGACGATTTCTGAAGGTTTGGTCGGACATTCTTCGAAGACCAGGCACCTGTCCTGCAGAGTTGCTGTAGCAAATCGGTAGGCGAAACACCCGGATGAATCGTTCCTCGGCAGGATTGGTCACTCTTGGCCTTCTGGAACGATTGAAGCGGGTGCCATATCGATGCTAGTAATCGAGATATATGGTGCTCTAATGGACGTTGAAGTGTGTTGCAGCGGCAGACAGGGACTCCCCTGCTTCAAAACGTCCAATGGTGATATTTCGGTCAGCAGCATTCAATCTTGGCATTTTTTCTTCGTTTTCGTCTTAAATTTCGTTATGAAATGATGAATTTGGTTTGGCCTTTTGTATTCGATGTCTTTACTCATGTTTCCGACGCCTTGCACATGCATTACGTGGAATACATTTTCTGCATGCACTTTTCATGTATCGTTTTCATTTTTTATGACAAACGTTTGCAAACACATGTGGGATGCGTTTGCTCGCAATACACAACAACCACGACATGATGATCAGAATTGAACCATAGGAATTGTCTACACGAGTACCCGCATTATGCCACATCTCTCTGTTCCATCTCTTAAGATAATCATAGGCTATGGAACCTGAAGATACTGGGCCCTTCGAAAAGGGATTATACTGTAAACTGGGTCCCTGGCAATGGCATCATTGAGTAGTCAACCTTACTATTCCTTTGGGGATAACTGATAAACCAGGAGTCCATGCCATGACAAGTCTATATGTTGCATTTTAAAGATGTCCCACGGAACCTAAATGCTCTGTTCACTTCTTTCAAGGAATAGAACGGCGAACCGGGTACACGATCTGTCTGTACGTTTCCCGTTTAAGATACACATTGAATAGAGATAAAGAATACGGAACCAAATTCACTGTTTTCTCCACTGACAAGTCAAACAAGTATCCAAAGTATATCCCGCTCATCATAGGGTGTCTACCTGATTCATCTCTGATATATACATATGCTCCACCTCAACCCCTCACCTTCTACCACGACAGACCTTACACCCTCACTGCAACCCCCCTACCTCACCTCCAGCCTTATCTCTTTAACCCCACCTCTACCCCACCTCAACCCCTCACCTTCTACCACGACGTCGACACACCTAACACCCTCACTGCAACCACCTTACCTCACCTCCAACCTCATCTCTTTACCCCACCTCTACTCCACCTCAACCCCTCACCTTCTTCCACGACGTTGACACACCTTACACCCACACTGCAACCACCTTACCTCACATCCAGCCTTATCTCTTTACCCCACCTCTACTCCACCTCAATCCCTTACCTTCTTCCAGGACGTTGACACACCTTACACCCTCACTGCAACCACCTTACCTCATCTCCAACCTCATCTCTTTACCCCACCTCTACTCCACCCCAACCTCTCACCTTCTTCCACGACACACCTTACACCCTCACTGCAACCACCTTACCTCACCTCCAACCTCATCTCTTTACCCCACCTCTACTCCACCTCAACCCCTCACCTTCTTCCACGACGTTGACACACCTTACACCCTCACTGCAACCCCTTTGCCTCACCTCCAACCGCATCTCTTTACCCCACCTCTACTCCAACTCAACCCCCCACCTTCTTCCACGACACACCTTACACCCTCACTGCAACCCCCTTACCTCACCTCCAGCCTTATCTCTTTAACCCCACCTCTGCTCCACCTCAACCCCTCACCATCTCCTCGACACACCCTACACCCTCACTGCAACCCCCTTACCTCACCTTCAGCCTTATGTCTTTAACCCCACCTCTACTCCACCTCAACCCCCCACCTTCTTCCACGACACACCTTACACCCTCACTGCAACCCCCTTATTTCACCTCCAACCGCATCTCTTTAACCCCACCTCTACTCCACCCCAACCCCTCACCTTCTTCCACGACGTTGACACACCTTACACCCTCACTGCAACCACCTTACCTCACCTCCAGCCTTATCTCTTTAACCCCACCTCTACTCCACCTCAACCCCTCACCTTCTTCCACGACACACCTTACACCCTTACTTCAACCCCCTTACCTCACCTCCAACCTCATCTCTTTACTCCAACTCAACCCCTCACCTTCTTCCACGACACACCTCACACCCACACCGCAACCCCTTATTTCACCTACCAACCTCAAACGCTGTCCTACCCGTTGCTACCACTATCTTACTGTCAAGCCATCCCCACTTTCTCCTCCACAACACACTTGTACCTCGCCCAACCGTACATCGAGCGCTGGAACCACAGTCGATAAGGTAATCCAATTGTGTTACTAGATTGACGCTAAAATAAGCCAGTACTCTTCGGTTTACATATTACAGTTATATAGATGAGGATTAAACACTCAATCCCAGTTGTAATTCCTATCATGTTCGTATCAGTAAGTTCCTGAGAACTTCAGGTCAGATAAAATACATGACCTTTCCTTTGAAACAGCACTTAACATACATATTGTTAACCTGTTGAAATTTCCTAAGCAATGAGTTGAATGTCGAGATAAATGTAAACGTTGTCCTTAGAGCTAAGTGGACTATGACTTCTAGTTTTGGTCAACTTAAGGTGAAATCAATTACTTTTGCTAAATGTACATACGATGTACAGTTTACTTGCGTTAAGTGACTTTCCTAGGCATTGCACTCAATTTGCCTACTCGTACTATAATATCTTAAATCGGATAGTGTTTTCATATGAACATGAACTGCAAGAATAGAGAGCACTCTGGAACTTCGCCAAAGCCTTGCATTAATTATCCTTCGGAGCGGATGTTGTTCTTGTTTGTGGTTTCTCATAAGTGGAGTCATTGCTGTCGATAACTCTAACATTATAGGATCGATGCATCACACGCTGGATTCTTTAACCAGCCCTCAAATATGCTTTAGATCATCTTCGATTATGCATGGTGTTTTTATTTCATTCCACAGTAATAATTACCCTGGGCCCATTTCCATCTTCGTTTCGGACATGACATCAAAGTCACAAACTCTATTGATCCTATCGCTTGCTAAGCACATATATTTTCTTTCGGGTCAAAATATATTGGACGGCTCTTTGAATCGCTAAGTACCATTCAGCATTGATACATATTCGTTCATTGCTGTACATTCATTTCAAAAGTAACGTCAGTTTTACCATCTCAATCAATATCATCTCTTAATTACAACGGACTTTATTTCAAACGTTTATTTTATAGTTGTGTGCAGTTATCCGCCTCGAGATAGCGGAAACTAATAAGGAAACTACAGTAGAACACTGATATAACGAACTCCAAGGGACCAAGAAATTTAGTTCGTTATATCCGTTGTTCGTTATTCACATTTGACCGCCATCTTGGATTGTAGAGATGTAGACATTGATAAATATGAAGTTTATTTTTATAATAAAATTGAAATAATACATCTACAACTTAAATAAATCTATTTTTTAATGAAAATGCAAGCTTACATTTATAATGTTTTTTCCATTTGTGACATGTCATAACATGCCCGTGCCTTTTTCTTTTATATTTTCATTTTTATGTAATCAGGCTTTCAGTTCGTTAACATGACACAACAACGGGAAATACCTCCGTTTTCGAAGCTTCGTATGAATAACATGCGAGGCGAATCGTGTGGTGTCTGGTATCGTTCGACAGCTCTGGAACATCAACAATATCACTGTACTGTAATAAGTTTCAAGCCTGTTCTAACAACCCGTGAAGGTCCGGGTTAGAATTGGTCTTCAGAAACCCATGCTTGTCGTCAAAGGCGACTGACGGGACCATGTGGCCAGGCTCGCTGACTTGCTTGACACTTGTCCTCGTATCCCAATTGAGTAGAGCGTTAGTCTTGTTTATCATTGGATTGTCTGGTTCATTTAGAGACCACCGAGTAAAAAAACACACCCAAAAACACAAACAAGAGAAAGAATTATTAAAAAACTCAAAGCGATACCCGATTCCCGGTCACCGACGACGAATCGGGTATCGCGTTGAGTTGTTTTAATAATTCTTTCTCTTGTTTTTTTTGGTGTTTTTTTTCTTTGTCTATCTTAGAAACCCATGAGTAGTTTTCACAAAATAGAGGTATGTTATTATACATGTTCCTGTGTATATGTGTGATGCAGTACCAGATGATACAGTTTCCTGCATGTACTTATGAAGAACAGTTATGGAATTAGGAATTTAAAAACCACAGGAAATATCAATCAAATATCACCGTCATTTTTGGCTAAAATCTCAATCCTGTTTTAAATTGTCTTAAAATACTCCAATCCTTTCACTTAGAACTTGTGTAAGCACTGCTTTCAAAATAGACACAAAAGACAAAGAATGTGTTTCATTGACGTTGAAACATAAATATGTGAGCATCTTATCCTTGTAACGGGAGTGTTAAGGTCCTATACGACTGTGACTTGAAACAACATAACCGCAACATGATGGTCATTATGAAATGTAAAACCGTAACCCAATGCCTGAGGATTGAAAAAGATGGCGCTACATTAAAATAATTATCAGTGTCCATTAAGTTATAGGAAAGCTCCAGCTGATGGTCGTCACTATTTGTTACAGTGTTGAAAAGAACAAATCCAGCAAATATTCCTGCATATTTAAGATGGAATCGACCTGCGAAATTTGATATGATCTCACATGAATCGATTAGTCTGTAAACATGATACCGGTAATACCATTATCACACTTTTAAGTTAAATAAGGGTATTAAACGGTAAACTGTAACGAGTGACTGTATTTTCGTTTTTTTCTCAAGTGGTCATAGAACACAGAACTTAAATATACATTTCTCTTCTTCATCTATAAAGTAGTCATGTAGTACTGAACGGAAAAATAATGTACTCTTCTCAGGTTTGTAACACGAATGAATGGCTGTATAATCCTAGAAAGGACATTTTAACACTTTCTTACATATGGTCATTCAAGAGTTTGTTCAAAATTGTCTCTGGTCACCCAGCAGAAAATGGGTACCCGGTGGGATAAGTCATCACTATTAACCTGGCGCTTCGAAATTGACAGGCAGCTTAGGTTATCCAGGGCAATAATAATCAGACTGTTACTGCGCTTTGAACATGCTTAGGCATGGATATATGCACGGTGCAAATGTGCTATTATTGACATATATATGTTGACCATGACAATTTCGGTATGTAGCATTGTCGCCCTTTGGTGGAATAACACAATATTTAGTTCGACAAATAGCCACAATGTTGTCGCATCGTCGCTCTGTGGTTAATGTGGACACTTTGTGTTTGTTTTTTGTAAGGGCGACAACGCGACAACGCGACAACGCAACAATGTTTCCTCTATGATTCCCTTTATGTCTACCCGCGTATCTCTGAAGAGTACAATTACTGGGGTGTCTTAATATGATGTTCTCTTCTTAAAGTGTTTTGACGTTAAACCATGTGCGAGAAAATAGAGTCTCTAAAATATATTGAATAGTTAACCAAGTGGGCGGTAAAAAGTGGGAGGAGCTGAGGTCACAGGATTTGGTCGATGTAGCGATTTGCTGTAAGATCTACGCGTGTGGGACATGGCTCCCCACACCATGACGCTGTTTCCACGAAATCTACCCACCTGTCAATTGCACCTCCTCTCACTTTATAACCGCCCACTTTGTTAACTATTCAATATATTTTAGAAACTCTTTGGAACCTGAAGATACTGGGGTCTTCGTAAAGGGATTAGACGGTAAATCGGGTCCCTGGCAATGACGTCATTGAGTAGTCAACCTTAATATTCCTTTCGGATAACTGATAAACTAGGAATCCATGCCATGACAAGTCTAAAGGTTACGTGTTCCAAGAACCAGGTACACGGTCGCGAATCTGTCTGTATCATTCCCATTTGACTTACACATCGAATAAGCATAAAGAATACGGAATCAAATTCACTATTTTCTTCTTAGACGTTTCACAGAATCCACTATGCAAGAAAATACCCTACCCGCTTCTTTGAAAAGTCAAACAAGCCACAAAAGGACATCCTGCTCATCATAGGGGGTCTACCCGATTCATCTCTGACATATACATATACACTGGACACATAATATTATAGCGTGTCTACCCGCTTAATTTCTCAGATGTACATCGAACATTCATCAAACCGTACCTGTTGGTCATACTTGGATACTGTGTATCTCTACATGGCATTATGCATTCACGAAAAGATTTTCAGTATGTTTCGCATGTTGGCAACTAATAGGTATATTACTTTAGTAACTTAATAATATATTAATAATAGTAGGCTTTAGGTAATTTCTACTTAATAAAAATAACTTACCTGTAGAAGGAATCTCAATGCTTTGTGAATCTGATCGTGAAAACACAGCTTGGAGAAATAGTCCCAGTATAAGCATTGTTGAGAAGTATGAATCTTGTTTCCGTGTTATATCTCTATCATATCCCTATATCCGAATTATAATTTTATATCATACAATGCTTCTTACAAATCAGACTGATGAGTTAGTGATACCACACATTCTGTAGTTCATCTGTACAGGGAATATCTAAGTGGAATATATTTCAGAATATGCTCAAGCATGTACAGTAGTGAAGTATCAGTGGTCGGTCTTCTTGGATTTCTTCGTTGATGATCAAGTGGTCAGTGAGTGTCCTTGGACTGGGATAAGTCAAGAACGCATGCACGTTTATCAGTGATGCCTTTGGAACATGTCGCCAATCATTTGATTTACCATTCCCTTGTCTCAAAGTCTACACGATGACGCTCTGTAATACAAGTCTGGGAGCGTCTCCCTGGGTGACTGTCTGTTGATCAACCCTCTCGAAAGAAACTCTTGATTCCGTTTTAAGCCAAGAGTCTTCCTCAAAGTACATAAGATCGAGGTCAATGAAAACTGTGTAGATTCGATAGCTATACGAACGGTATGAATAATGATACATTGATGGATGCAGGGACCTTCCGAGAATACAGTTATGTATGACGGAGGCGTGGATCACACCTGTCAATCATATAACCAAGGATAGAGCACGAGACCAGCGCCAATCGGAAAGTAACTATCGACCTGTGTCAGCAGCTAATCAAAGGAGTACAGGGCATTTACAAGATGGGTCTAATTGTGTTGTAATGTATAGCGTAACCGAATGAATAAGTGAGTGAATGGGTGAGTGAGGGAGTAAGTGGATGAATGAATCTCAGTAATGGAATAAAAGATTTGAATGAATGAATGAATAAATGTGTGAGTGAGTGGGTGGGTGGGTGAATGAATGAATGGGTGATGTGTGAATGGATGGGTGAATGAATGAACGAATGGGTGATTGAGTGAATGAATAAATGAAAGAAGGAACGAATGGTTGAGTGAGTGGCTGAATGAATGAATGAATGAACGAATGGGTGAGTGAGTGGGTGAATGAATGAACGAATGAATGGGTGAGTGGGTGAATGAATGCATGCACAACGATAACAACAGCATGCGGATGGTGAGTGTGTGTGAATGAGTGTATGTGTGTGTGTGCGCGCCCGCGTGACTTTGTGCGAGTATGCGCGTTGTTAAATGCCGCATACTAACTATATGACGGCTGTCTGAGAATTATAGGACCTTAACTGATACTGTGAGTTACCGAGTCACCGAACCTTGCCATCTGATCTCCTTTTGCTACCGGCATTCGTTTGCTTGGAACCATTTCTAATCCTTTATCTTTCTAACCTTTTAAGAATAAACAATTCATGTTGCTTCAATGTTGCGCATGTCTCGGGCTATTGACATTAAAAGATTATGAAATTAGTTGTTTGTTAAACACCTGTGTAAATAGAGCGTAACAAGGCTTAAAAGCTATCGGGATGTTACATTTGATAATATCAGTTTTTAGAAAGACTTGAGTTTAACCCATCATCCATTTGACTTAGGGAGTAGGGTAGCCTGGTGGTTAAAGCATTCGCTCCTCACATCGAAAACCCGGGTTCGATTCCCCACATGGGTACAATGTGTGAAGCCCATTTCTGGTGTCCCCCGCCGTGATATATATTGCTGGAATATTGCTAAAAGCGCCGTTAACATAAACTCGCTCACTTAATTTCCTTTGATACAATAAATATCGAGTCATACAGACACGGCAAAGATAAACTTCTGTCGCGATGAATTCAGTTCAATGAATGTTGTTTTACGCAGCAGCCAACAGCCATGGCACCCTAAGGTATGGCATTTAAATCAAATGTTGACAGCAAGTCCCCTTTGCTGTGGTATTATAGCTTCAGAGCACATTATACTTTCCAACAAAACTGAGCATCGGATGGCAGCGGTGAGGAGACAATGGGTTTGTCTGAAATATTCGATTATAGATTACCTGCAACCATCTCTTCGTGAATTTCATTTCTGGAGGTACGCCTTAACACCTCTCTCTCTCTCTCTCTCTCTCTCTCTCTCTCTCTCTCTCTCTCTCATCTCTCAGACAAACTCCCATTGTCTCTCTATCCAAACGACTCTGTATTTGAGGTATCTGGGACAAAAGCTTTTTCAGAGGGAAAATTCTCTCTCTCGCTCTCTCTCTGCACTGTCAATTCTCAGGACAATTGTGCAATGTTTTATCGTCGAATGAAATGACTGACAACGTCATGTTCCTTGAACCCTTCGCAAGCAGCAGTACCATAAACCAATAATAGGCCAAGGTTTGGTGACATGGCATTTTTCATTGGTAATCTTGGAATGATTTTTTGGAGAAAGAGTGTGTTAAATGTTTTTTTAATTGCATGGGGTTTTCGAGAAGCATTACATATTCGCAAAAAGTGCCAGCAATGTTAACATTAAAAGACCACACAACCTGACGCTTATCATTTCCTCTTAATGTAGTCTAAAGACGAGCACAAGCCAGGCGAAAAATCTTTATTCATAGTTCGACATGCCACGCCTCTGGAAAAATGACAGATGGAGACATATAGAGCGGGATCGGGTGGTCAGGCTCGCTGACTTGGCTGACACATTTCATCGTATCCCAATTGTGTAGATCGATGCTAATGCTGCTGATCATTGGATTGTCTGGCCAAGACCCGATTACTTACGGACGTACAGCTGGAGCATTATTGAGTGGGGCATTAAACAAACAAACAAACAAGCAAGCAAGCAAACGTTGGACATCTCTGGCATACTTCCAGCTCCACGTGCACCTTAACGTCCCATTACCTGTGTAAGCTATGACGAAATCATATTTTCAGCTCAGCTCCTTTTTCCACAAAGTCATGTTGCGTGACGAACATTCACCCCAGAAATGTATTCTCAGAATGTATTAAAAACAAACCTACACATGTACAGTCATCTGATCGATATTTACGTCAATAAACATCACTTCCGACGCAAATGGAGGTGAGAGAAACAGTTAAACAATTTAAAAAACATTTATTAACTTAAAGTAATCAACCCGGTTTGGGTAGAGCCATTGAGGGAATTAAATTCATTAAAAATTGAATACAAACACGAGTATAAGGAATCTGACAATAATGTGACTCACATTTTATTTTAAATCAAAGGGTAATTTTTTATAATAATAGATAAGCATTATCGCCTGACGTGTTGTTGTGCGGAGTTGCCTCCCTCAGTCGTCTAGAGATTAGCTGATCGTGGCTTCGAGTCCTAGAATACTACCTTAGAGTGATGCTTGATTTGTTGGCAACACTAAAGAGAACGTCTTCTAACAGTGAGGTTGAAGGTTCGAGATCACAAAGTGACCAAAATCGAGGATACATTTTCTTTCGTTGAATGTCCTAGTGTGTTGAAGCGCCGCAATGATCTGGTCCGAAAATCCTTTGATCCTTCCAAATCCGGTGACTCCTACTTCTGGTTTGTCAGCACCATGGTGGTCGTTTCAGATTGGCAGCTTGCATCACTTCCGGTTTTCCTCCTGCATCAAGCAGACACCACGCGAAATAACTGAAATACCATCCCAAGCTTCGTTAAAACCAACTAACGATCTCTAGTTTCATTTCACGTCGTCCAATATCTCCAAATTAAAAACTTTTTTCCTGAAATAAAACACAATCAGTTGCTGAGAGTGGTTGGTTTGTACATTTTCTCATGTGGATAATCTGATCTGAAGATAATCTCAAGATAATTTCCACACATAATGACGCCACCTCAGCCGTGAACTATTGCAAATTAGCCACCTCACAAACATAGTAGAACAATATCCGGTAGCCAAAATAATCAAAATTAATGTAAAAATGTCCGTTTTCATCTCATTTCACACAAATACTTAATTTGCGTTCAATATGATATAAAAGATGCATGCTGATAGAAAAGCCTGTAACATACCGACCACTGTAAAATAATGTTGTATCGGACAACAGCCCAGGTTTTCCACCATCAGTCATTTGCCGATTGATTTTCCGAGGTCGTCTTGTGAACATGGAAAGACGGAAGCCTATTAATATTGGTGGATTCGACGCGAAGAAGCTTTATTGATTCTGGAATGTGTCTAATATTCATTTCCTTACTCGCGCATATAGAGTTCAGGTAATTTATGGAGTCGGCCAAACCCAAATCAAAGCCATCAACAGTTTCTGGAAGCATCAATTGATGTAATCAAAATACTGAGATAAAATTATGCTTGACATATTCGTCATTATTCGCGGTAAGTGACCTGTTTACCTGAACGTCCACACCCATAATAAAATCAGGAGGGACTAACCTGGTTAGTGAAGATCTGTTTAGGAGACGACGACAATTACTGTGGTGAGTAAGTGCGTGGGTTTGGTTTTACGCCGCTCTTAGCAATATTCCAGCAATATCACGACAGGGGACACAAGAAATGGGCTTCACTCACTGTACTGATGTGGGGAAGCGAACTCAACTCTTCGGCGTGACGAGCGAACGCTTTAACCACGAGGCTACTCCATCGCTCCTGCGGTGGTGAAAATGACGTGTCACTACATAACTATGAGACCTAGCTGGTTAGTGCCAGGTTTACACGAAGAAGTTGGCTAATTTAAAATCAAATTAGAACCTTCAATTAATTTGTTTTTGTAATAATATACGTTCCGTTTGTAAAATATAAGTTATAACCTCCATTTATCTTACGCATTTTGCAATGTGATGTTAATATCATGACCATTTGCATAGGAGTGACTGAGTTTAGTTTTACGCCGCTTTCAGCAATATTCCAGAAATATCACGGCGGGGAGCCCCAGAAATGGGCTTTCTCTTATTGTATCCATGTGAGGAATCAAACCCGGGTGTTCGGCGTGACGAGCGAACCCTTTAACCACTGGGCCAACCCATCGCTCCTTTAAATAGTTAAAGTGTGCCACTTCAACATTGATCTGGGCATTACCGCGTATCTAAGCCATACTGGGAATCAATTTGTGATTTGTCGTTCAGAAGAGTGTCATTGATTATCGGGATCGGCGGTCTCAGAAATATTTAAAACATTTTTAGAAATGTGAAAATCCTGTACATGTACTTTTATAAGTTACTCAGTCTGCGGAGGCGTAAACTAAGTAATCAGAGAGCTCGTCTACTAAGGAAAATATACAATAAACCCTCCTGTCATGTGGTTTGTCACAGCATATCGATGTATACTCAAAGGAAAAGTTATAGTAACACAATCAACAAACAGAATCTGTGTTAAGCGTTTACTGCGGCGATGTTAATACATGGAAAGATAAATGTTTCAAGGTCTGGTAACGTTTAACATTCCATAAGAACACCGCACCTGGCATATGCAAATGAGCCACACAACAAAAGGGGGTTCACAAGCAAGTACACACTGTCAATAGCGAGTGTGTCCAAATGTGTATTGATGCATTCATGGCACTAAACCTCAATGAACGTCCTGGGGAAGATCATTCCATATTCGACAAAGGATGTTCTTGCAGCGTTGTTCCGTTTACGTCGTAAACGTCGCTCCATTTTTCATCCCCGATGTGTTCAATGGATGACAAATCATGAGATCTTAAGGGCCTGAGTATTGTTCTGATTAAGATACTGCTGGACTCGAGCAACGTGTGGTCTGGCGTTATTATGTTGAAACGTCACCCCAGGACCGTTATGTTGCAAAAACGGAACAGCGGCCATTTTGAAAATCTCTAACTGTATTCATTTCCCCTCAACCACAATATTTGGCGTCCTTGCTGCCTGCACCTGTTATCCCACACGGATCACAACGCCCCAACCATTCAAACTATTTCCTTCCATAATACATGGGCGTTCATCTGTAACGTTCACCTGTGCGCCGGTAGACATGTATTCTGCCGTCAGCTCGATGAAGAAGGAAATGTGACTCATTGGTGAAGACAACTCTCCGCCACTCACGTCCTCTCCATTGCAAGTGTTGTCTGCTCCACTTGCGCTAGGGTCAGAATTGGCCGTCGGTCTGGGCATTTTGCACGGATACCGAAGCCGTCGTCAAACTGTTCTCGCAGATACACCACAGTTGCCAGGTATTGGTGCGGGCTGTATGGGTTGCTGGGTGGAACCTGTGTCGACTGTGCGTGGTTCAAATCAATCCGTTTTGACATTAGGGCGTTAGTGGTGTGCGGTTACCACGGGAACGTTCTACAACTTTGCTGAAAACGTGGCCATAAGTGTCAAATGGTGTTTCAATGGGCGTGGAACGTCACGCGGGAAGGTACCAGGCTAAAGCTTACAAAAACGTATCTATCTGTCATTTTCCCAGAGGAGTGGCATGTCGAACCTGTTCAAGAACAATGAATAAAGGTGTCTCGTCTGACTTCTGCACTTCTTAAAACTGCATTACATAGAAATGAGAAGCTTCTGTTCTGGACTTTGAATATGAACATAGCTGGCACCTCTTATCGAATATGTCATGCTTCTTGCAAATTCCATGCAATTCAAACATTTGCTTGTTTCCGTTTCTTCGACCGAATACTTTTGCCTTTTAAGCTTATTATTGATTTATTTCACTGTTCATATGATTCATGTGACAATGAGACAATGCATTGCATTAAATGTGTGTTCGTAATGTGTCCTGAAATTGAGTTCATTGTCGAACGTTGAAATTTGGAACGATTTTGCAAACCCCATTTTAAAGAATTTATCCCTCTGAAAAGGCTTTTGTGAAAGATACCTCAAATACTTTCATTTTCTTGTTTGACCCCGTTTGTCCGAAATCCCGTTTCAAGAAACTAAAGCCCTTTTACGATCATTGCAAAACAAAGTCACTGAAATCAATGGTCTTATCTTGGAACGTCCTATTTTCGTTCTGGTAGTCAATAATCCATGTTGTTCCGGATACCAGACAGACAAGGTGATACACTGGAAGAAAAGGAAACATTTGCTTAATTGTATATGCTTGTAATTTGTTAAACACATAATGTAAATATGCGTTTACAAGGCGATACATTTACGAGTCTCAACATATATTTATATCAAAGTAAATATAATTAAATATACATGGGAGTAGCTTTACGTAAAAAAAATCACAAGATTAGTGTGAATGCATTAGTGTCTAATTTACAACATTTTAAGCTTTTTCGAGGTGAGTTTTTCACCCGGGGAAATTTTAGGATAACATCAACACTAACGCATAGGGCATAACGCATTGGGTATATCGTTGATCCGTTATTAGTTGATTGGGGGTGTTTAACTTGGAAGGGTACTGTATGTTGCTGGGGATTGCTAGCATCATATCCATGGTTTGTTTCTCCCAATGCCTACACGTCCGTTATCACACACCAATCTCTTCTGATCAGGATAGGGCGATGGTAATAGCCTAGTTGTTAAAAGGGTTCTCTTGTCAGGCCCTGGTTCGAGGTGGCAATCTATAGGTTTGTAGTTTATTATTTGTATCAACTAAAATAACTACAAACTATTTTGTCACAATTTTACATTATTTTCACAGACTCATTTACCATTTCAAATTTATCACCTCACAAACACAATGGAACAATCTGCAAGTCAGTCAACGTAATTTCAAGATTTGTCTTTTCTTTTAGACACAAAACCAATAATGTCCACACACAAAGACAAAGATGATTTCAGAAAGATTCCAGTTTAATACGGATAGTCAGATAATCTTTCTGAAACGAAAACGGTTCATGCAATTGATTTTCAAAATTGAATGGTGAACATGTATTATTGAAACTCGGACGGATGTTTGTTTTGCGAGTTTGACAAATAAAAACGTCACGTGTATGTACATGTTAGTAAAAAGCTGTTTAAATCAGCGTTAAATCCCAACTCACTGAAAGGAATAGTAAGAACTATATAACAAGAGGTCAGTCTTTCAGCTTAAGAAAAACTATAGAGAGTCATAACCATTATTCCAGAAGGAAGCTGACACATCCTTCGTATGTTAAGCTAACAGTAGCATTTGTTATCAGATGCCACAGAGAGTCATAAGTGGCATCATAAGCAATTATAGACATAATTCTGGCCTTCTGGGAAAGTCTTCTGGTACGAGGCTTTTGTTCCCAGTTTCCACTTTTTCTAAGCCTTTATTTTGCATGTAGATCTTTACGCAGTTGAACGTCACTACAAAGCTTAGAAAAGCAAATATTTACAATATTTAAATATTTACATTCCGGACTTCGGTCAACTCAAGTGATAGGCATTGAGGGTGAACAATATGTAGAAAGGATTGAAAGTCGCCGATCGAAAGACATTTGCAGAGGTTATATTGGAAAACACCGATATGAAACGGCAATAATGTTGGAAGCATTGAATTTACTTACTCTCATATCATCGAGTTAAATTTTCATGTCCTCCCTTTTGATAAAATACACTTTTCAGTAACACATGTTCACTGAGCTTGGTTAATTGTAGTTTCCTACACATGTGTTGAACTAAAGGAATTAAGACAGGTTTTAATTCACTTGAGTGAGCTAGTTTAGTTTTTCGCTACTTTTAGCAATATTCCTGCAATATCATGGCGGGGGATACCTGAAATGGTCTTCAGACATTGTACCCATGCATGTGGGGAATCGAACCCGGGTCTACAGGTGACGGACGAACGCTTTAACCACAGGCTACCCCACCGCCTCTCTAATTTACTTGGAATATATGACAAGGTGTATGTCTTCTGAAAACAGTATCTTAAGCAGCATGTTGACAAGACTCGACACTTTCACTACCATCTTCTACTCGTAGTTTTGACTCTATCAGGTCAATAGCTATCGACCCATAACATAAGAGGGCGTGATGGAAAAACATAATTTTTAAATTCTTTGTAATAGGCTTATTCAGGACAACACATATTATCTGTGTTTGATAAATCCTATGAAATCATTAATATAACTGAATTCTCTGTCCTTTTTGACACTAATTACAATGTAATATGACATATTAAGGGAGAACATGGCAATCTCGTTTAAGACATGTTACGCATGCTTCCCGTGTGCCAAGTTGTGCGACTGCCTGTTCTCGGTGTCTTAGGGGCGGTGGGGTAGCCTAGTGGTTAAAGCGTTGGCTCGTCACGCCGAAGACCCGAGTTCGATTCCCCACAATGTGTGAAGCCCATTTCTGGTGTCCCCCGCCGTGATATTGCTGGAATATTGCTAAAAGCGGCGTAAAACAATAATCACTCACTCTCGGTGCCTCAGGTTTGGTGACTGACAATGGTAGAGTGCACGGATTTGCTGCCAGGAGCATAGCCCTTTTGACGCTCTGTGTGCGTAAGAAGGTTGTGATATTGTTGAGTATTTACAATGTCTGAAGTTCTTGATGAGTTGTGATTAAATTGGCCAAGGGTCATGATGAACGTCCTAACCAACCTGGCCGTGCTAGGATCACTCGAACGTTTTTCACTATATTTGTTTTATTGTGCAAAATAATGTCACAGTCAACAATGGGCATGCAACAAAACATATTTACATGGCATGCTTGCAGTTTGGGTTATATATTTGGGTTTCTAATAACATGAATGTTGCTTAAAATTGTTTCTCAAAGTCCAACGTTTGTTTGTTGTTTTACGCCACACTAAGCAATGTACCAGCTAAACTGAGGGGCAAAAGAAACGCTTAAGCTTGCTTCTAATTTTCCCTACAATATAAACATATGACAAGGCATGGCAATAGATATCATTGTATTTCACAGACACAACAATTAACATCAGATTGACCGACTTTAACAACCACATGATGACATTGTAAAGAAAAGCGAGCATTCTTGTAACAGGTGTTGAATTGTCCATAATTCGTTCACATTCATTTCATGTTATCATTACACAAATCAGTTAAAAGTCACATTCCGTCATCAATAGCGTGTGTGTCCACCTCTAGCAAGTATGCATTCCCTGACACGACGTCGTACAGACGTTACCACTCTCCACACAATGGCTGGAGTGATGTGACGCCACTCTTCTTGCAGTGCCTGCGTCAACGTCTGTCTGTCATGTGGACGTTGCTGACGTTGCCGAATCTGTCTCCCAAGATGGTCCCACGGAAGAACTTGTATGTTGTTGACATTAAAATAATCTCTGGTAACACGTGCAGTGTGTGGAGTGGTGTTATCCTGCTGGAACAGCATTCTTGGGTTATTCTGCAGGAATGGAAGCACGACTGGTGTCAATACCTGGTTGATGTAGCGGTCAGCGTTGAGGGTATCATTTATAACCACCAGGTCGGTCTTAGTGTGACCACAAATACCACCCCAGATCATCACACCACCACCGCCATGAGGATGCACTTCTTGGACGCAGCAACGTGACGTTCGTTCGTGTCTACGCCGGTAAACTTGCACTCGGCCGTCAGCACTGTAAAGCTGGAACCTGCTTTCATCCGAAAACAGCACTCTGTCCCAATGTCGTCTTTGCCAGCGTTGCACAATACGAGCCCACCTCAATCTATTGAGTCGATGTTGTCGGGTCAAGGTCATTCCTTTAAAGGGCCGGTAAGCTCTCAAACCAAAATGGCGGAGACGTCGGGCTACAGTCCTCCTGCTGAAAATCACGTGCTGATGACGTCACAGTGAGGAACTTGTTACGTAGATGCAGCAGACGAAGATGGCGGTCTTCGTTGGCCGTGGTCACCCGTGGTCTTCCACTTCGTGGTCTGTCTGATGTCCGACCAGTATCTCTGAGACCTTTCACCAGCCTCTCTATTGTGGTTTTGTGGCAACCCATGATTTGTGCAACTCTGGCCTGAGTTGCCCCCATCTGCAACATTCCTATCGCTCTCTCTCGCTGCTCAGACGTCAAACGTGGCATTCTTGTTGGTGAAATCTAAACGATTCAATGCTAAGGAAGGATTCTAGGCATGATTTATACCCGATCCTTGCACAGAATTTTCCTTTTCTCGAAAAAACCCGAACAATTTCACAGAAATATCGTGATGCAGATTCACCACGAGGCCAAAGCAATGACTGTTGCGTTTGGGAGAATGTTTTTATAATGTCTCTAACCATGATTTTAGGTGTGGATTCAACTTGTGTCAACGTTTATAAAACCAGCGTTTCTTTTGCCCCTGAGTTTATATGGCGGCGGTCTGTAAGTAATAGAGTCTGGACCAGACTGTCCAGTGATCAACAGCTTTATAAGAAGAGGGATGACTTCATCTAAGCAACTGGCAACTTTCCTGCGTGGCGAGCAATATTCCAGCTGCCCCAATTGATGTACATATTTCTGAACCTTTGTGGTGCAATCGAGCATAATGTTTCTATGATATATTTAACACCACTACAGCATTGGGCGCCGTCGTGAACCTTTCATAATGGTAGACATGTATCAAAATTTGAAATTCTCAAGTGATAGTTTTCGGTCCAGTTCGTCATTACAAAAAGTATAGACGTTCTTTATAAAACACCTTGAAATCTCCTTGTTTTTCAATTTCTAAAATACTTCATGACTTGAACCAAATATTTCAGTGTTTTAGGTTAATAATTGATTTACCTTTGTACTTGGTGGCGACGGTGCCATCGGTTCCGTTTCATGATCTCCCGGTACCATCGCTGACGGAATTGTACAATGGAGATTTATTAAGATTTTGAAAGATTTTGTTACGTATATTTACAAAAATACTTCATGTGTTGGTAATAATTCCTTGATGCAAAGGATCAGGGATGTATTTGCTAAGAATGAATAGTTATTGAAATGGAACAGAAGTATGTTGCAGATATTGTCAATTGTATATCGTTTATTTGGTTTTAAAGATGTATTCTCTTTTACTGCTTTTTCGTGTGTGTTTCTCTGTAACATTTGGTAGTCCATAATTAAACGACAGATGTTTGATACCAACTAGTATAGTGAATGAAATGCCTGTCTAAGCGGCAGTATTAAATGAATCAAATATCAGTTGACAATACAGAGGTAATATCCATTCGTATCTGAACAAGTCATGGGGCTGAGAAATCGATAAACTCTGTCGTTCGTCACTCTATTCATCCGTTACACGGCCAATAGTAAACTATTTCCATCGATACGAATAGCAGTATTACGATTTATTTTTACGATTGTTAAACGTGTTTGTCAATATAACTGAATTTAGTATCACTTACTAGCTGGTTATACTCTGATAAAGAGTAATAGGCTTACATTGTTCTCGAGGAAGTACATCCATACTCAAGTTACCTGATCACAGAATATCCCCTGGTGTTGAAGTATCCTATATCCATTTTATTGTTATATTTTATTGGTTGTAGACATAAAGCAGTACCACATACCATGTCATGAACAGAAATCTATGCATCAAAGTGAAACGCCCACTTTTTTTTACCTCAATAGATTGTTTTGTTGGTGTGTGTGAAACTACCAATTTCAGCGTTTTGAAATATCTGTTGATGTAGTTATGCAACAAAACTAAAACTTATTTCACCAACAAAACTGAAGGCATCAAAGTAGACTGAAATGTGGGACCATTCTTTTAAATTTTCTCTTTAGAGATTATTTAGGTGTGCCCACATTTTAAAAAGTGAGTAAACATACTCTTCTTACTTTTCAAAGACCTTAAAAGTAAGAAAGCACGAACACATTCTGAAGATCGAACTGACAAATTCTTTTCATTCAGAACAAGAAGACTCGGCATATTATTTTACCAAAACATGTGTATGGCCTAGAGCTTGTGTCTCAAACCTGTGACATTAGCAGCAATATAAACATGGCATCTTGTATTACTTGTTTTGTTTCAGTCACTGAAGTCAATGCCTTATAACAATATTGTCAGTGATCACAATAACACTCTCTGTTGAAATTCTGTTTCATCTCATCTTTACAGACATGTCATGCGTCAGCATTGTAACACAATCGTATTTTAATGGGAACTGAGTGAGTGAGTGAGTTTAGATTTGCGCCGCTTTTAGGCCGTGCTTTGTCATCGAAACATAATTTCATCAAGCTTGACAGCTAGCTGTTCTTTTAGGACACCATGCATTGACTTAAACTATCTTTAGCATTAGCAATAATCCAGCAATGTCACGGCGGGGGACACCAGAAATGGGCTTCAAACATTGTACCCATGTGGGGAATCGAACCCGGGTCTTCAGCGTGACGAGCGAACGCTTTAACCACTAGCCTACCCCACGGCCCTGAGTGAGAACTGTATTATAGTGACAATATATAACTCCAAGCTGTCATTTCTATCAAACTTAAACCATTTTAACAAGAACTATCTTGCATGCTATCGATGATGACGAGCATGCAACACAAGCTTTGTCACATTGCTGTGTCAAGTTATGTAAGAAAGTGTAACCGTTTTAACACAACGAACAAGGAGCCCGGATACTAAGGGTGACTATTGAGGGGGAAACAAGAAAATTAGCAAGAATAAACAGAAAGATGTTATTATTTGATTGGCACAGGTTTGAAACATTATTATGGTTACCACTACTACAATTTGGGATGAAACGCTTTCTCTCTGTTACAAAATATACACAATCATACAGTACATGTTTTTCATTCAGCATTGCATTACAGTGTTTACAAATGTAGGAGTTATTACTAAAGACATTTTTCTTACTCAGATATCCACTTCTAAATAAAGTTAATACACGTCTATGCTCGTGGGAACTAACGTTTAACAAATCTTTTTCACAATTAAGCAAAGACTTATGAGAATGATAAAATGCGAGAGAATCACTCTGCAGAGAATAGTGCCAGTTCTGATAAGCAAATTCTTTAACACGTTGACTAAAGATATAAATGAAATGATCTGGATCCCCAACCTCTTGGCTTATCCAAACAAAACCATAGCCATAACGAAAAAGTAAATATTTTACTTGATTGGCCCAACTCGGCCTTTTTCTCTCAAGAATGGACAACAGCATATTATAACATTGGAATGCATATCTTTGACGTTGCATTCTTAACAATCGTAGCCAATACTTAATACATTTAATATGATAGGAAACATAAAGTGGATATCTTCCACACTCCCCGTGTGATACAGCATTCGACGATTTATAACTAATATGGAGAACAACTTTACAAAACTTCCTATGAATAATTTCAATATTACTCCTTTCTTCCGAACCCCAAATTTCAGCCCCGTATGTAAGAATTGGAGTAATCTTTTTATCAAATAAAAAGAACGCATCTTTTACTGTAAATTCAAAACGTCTGATCAATGATTTTATAGGCCATAATGCTTTACTTGCCTGCTCCGCTAATGTTTTACAGGCTCTAGTCCATATCAATTTAGGCGTTATCATTAACCCCAAATATTTATATGCATTTACTATTGCCATAGGATTCTCATTAAAGAAGAATGTTTCATATTTTGACAGAGGCCCACCCATTTTAAAGACAATTATTTTACTTTTAGCTAAATTAATGTCCATACTCCATCTATAAGAATAATTATGTAGGGCATCCAATCGTCTTTGCAACTTAACAACGCTATCTGCAATTAGTATCAAATCATCAGCAAACAACAAGGCAATAAGGTTCAACATTTCATTGGATATAAAGATACCATCATCAAATTGGCTCTGCAAATCACACACAAGCTCATTTATGAATAGCGAAAACAACACTGGGCTTAGTGTACATCCTTGTCTGACACCGCAGGAACTGTAAAAATAGTTTGTTAATTGTTTACCATAATCAAAAGTAACTGTTGATTTAACATTAGTATACATACTTTTTATGACATTAAAAAATGTACCATGGATACCATTTTGTAATAAAATATATAACAGTTTATTTCTATTTACTATGTCAAACGCCTTTCTAAAGTCTATAAAGGCACAATATAGTTTCCCCTTCTTTCGAGAGATATATTTGGTCACAACTGCTTGGAGGATAAAGATATTGTCAATCGTTGAATGGTCTTTATGAAATCCTCCTTGGTAATCCCTAATAGTTTTGTTTAACTCGAGTTCTGGTCTTCCATTCATAACATAAGCAAATATTTTATTCATGATATTTAGCAACAATATCCCCCGGAAGTTATCAGGGTTACTCATATTTCCTTTCTTGTGGATAGGCATTATAATGGCAGATGTCCACGCATCAGGGTACACACCAGAATTCAATATATACTGAAAGCCATTAAAAATGCAATTTGACATTCATACTTTCTTTACTCACACTAATTTCAACATATATAAACCTAACTGGCAGATATGTTTTAAGTGAACATCTGTGAATAATTTCATCTGAAAATGTCCAGTCAACAACAACATCAGTGACGCAACAACGACATCACACAAAGGAGGGGTCACTTGCAGTCAATATCGTGTGTGTCCACCGTGCGCTACAAGACATGCTCGCAGTCTTTGGGGCATTGAAAGACACGCATTTCTCAGGAACAGCTGTTGGATGGTCTGCAGCCTCTGATAGTCTGTGGTCTGATCATGACACCAA
This sequence comes from Haliotis rubra, assembly GCF_003918875.1. NCBI lineage: Eukaryota > Metazoa > Mollusca > Gastropoda > Lepetellida > Haliotidae > Haliotis > Haliotis rubra. Next base: position 344,764 of record NW_025767350.1, on the reverse strand, counting down.
CCCCTCCAAAACGATCATGTTCAAGGACACAGTTTGGAGTAAGTTTTTCTCCTTTACGTCGATAAATCTGTTGACGTCCATCTGCAAAGGATAAGTTCCGGTAGCCCGAAAACGTTGTCTGAGTCGACTTACAGTGGATGGATGCACATTAAAGTGCCTGGCAATCATCACATCTGAAGTACCTAGGCTGACCATACCGATAACCTGGCTAGCTATTCTCGAAACGTTCGTAGACCTACGAACTTCTTAAGCCCATTCTTAACACAGTGGCTACGATCAAAGTTAAGAATTCTTAGGGCTACGAACGTTTCGAGAATAATGGCCCTGATTCCTTTCGTCTTGTGTCAAGTGTGGCATTTTCTCAAAGTGATTGAGTTCCACAATTCCTTGTGCTTTTACAGGGCCTGGGTGCAGGTAATGCATGTGCACAACGTGTTTCATGAATGTGGTTGTGTTTACGACAAATATCAAAGGTTCAGTTTTAAGTATCAAAGTTCATGTGAGAATAATGCTCCGGGACTCGAACTCGAAATGGGCCAGAATTACAGCCTTTTATCCCTACATCCTCTGTATCGCAGGAAAATATCTTCAATAGAACTTTTGTAAGTTTCAGGACAACAAATACCAATTGCGTTTTTAATGGCTTTCAGTATACTTTTGAAGAGTAGAACCAGACAGGGTACTATTATATTCTCCGTTGATTTATAGAATTCAGAAGGGATGCCATCGTCGCCCGGAGATTTCCCAGTTTTCAGGTGTCTAATGGCGTTGAGCACATCTTGGTTGCTGAATTCCATTGATAAAATGTCATTTTGATTTTGGAAAGCTGCACATACATCAGATGTATGATTGCTGATGAACCTTATTGTATCTTCGGTGAATTGGGCATCTTCTATAGTAGTTGGGTTTAAGAGTTCTCTGAAATACTCTACCCATGATGATGGAGTGGCGCCATTCTCTGTACTGCGTGATGATATGTACTTCTTCACTAACTTCCAGAACGTCGTACAGTCCTTGTCGTTTGCAGCTGTCAGAATACTAGTGCTGATGAAAAGTTTGTAATCATTCTGTTTTGTCTTACATAGTGATTTAAAACAGTTCCTGCTTCTTTTGTAGGTTTGATAGGTTTCTATCGTTGAGAGTTTCCTAAAGTTATTTCCTGGACTTGTGTAAAACCTTGAAATAGTTACAGTCCCTTATAATAACTGAGAAGAAACTTGAAACCCAGATCAAGTATACAGTTAAAACATAACCTCAATGAAGCTGCAAGTCTGCACCAAAACAAGCTGAAATGTAATAGTCATTGCCATAATAGCTTAAACTGTTGTAACAAGTAATGATTGTATGTGCCAAGACCTGCCCTTCTGTGTATGTGCTATCAATAATGATTGTTATCTGATTACATGTATATGAAATAAAAATATAATATGTATATTTTGTGTTATGATATGTGAAGTATCACCAACGAACAACCATTTCAGTCAGATTGTGTAACTCACAGGGCCAAACTTAAGTCATTTCATGAAATGTCTAGAGTTCAGTCATTTCATGAACTGACTGACCAAAGCAGTCATTTTACGAATTGACTGATAACACAGTCTGACGGTAACAAATATATGTTCATCGTGATGTATTTGAATATCAAAATACAACAATTCAAAGAGTTATAGGCTACATACATTTGAATCGGAAGGAAACATTTATATATTTACACACAATTGTCTCAGTCACAATGGGCAGATTGATTCATGAGATAGTCATGTTAAGTTCTTAATAAGAGATTTATATATAACACTGACAATAAGGCCCAGTATGAGGGTAAACATAGGCCGTGCTTTGCCGTTCTATCGAAACGTAATTCCATCAAGATTGACAGCTAGCTGTTCTTTTTGGAACCATGCATTGACTTAAACTATCTTTAGCATTGCTCCTAAATCGCTAAATGGAATTGGTATGGGTCCCAGTTTACGGTTTCACTCAACCACCACTGTGTTTCACAGTGTCATGTCCATACCATGCATTTTGATTTTTGCATTTTATATTTGATTCATATGTTATCATGTTGGTATCAACGTCAACATGGACAATGGCTAATGGCAAGATAGTGTTTGTTATTCTGTCATGAACAGACCAAAGATCAAAACGTCCTGACCAAAACCGAGGTCGTACTTTCTCTTCCTTCTCCCATTTACTGTCGTCAATTTCCTCTACATGACCAACACCACATGATCACCCAGAAGAGAAAAAGACGTTACGTATACATTGTATCAGTTACAACAGCGATGTCACCTTGACCATCATGGAAAACACGGTACAAGATCATTAACAAAGTCCCATGTGAGCCTTTTCTTGTCTTCCCAGAAACTTTCAAATCTCACACTTTCACAGCTTCTACATTTAGTGCAACTCCACACATGAGGATCTGATTAGGTCTTTAAGTCTTTCTCAAATGACATGGCCACATTATATTTGTTACACTGCCTGCAATTTTTAGGCTAGCAGATTGTATTCTTTCATGCCATCAGAGGTATTTTCTGCGTCAATCAGAATTAAATCATGTTCCCTGCTGTTTAATTTCAATAAACATGACGTTCAGTGAAAGACTCGAAACCTTCCAAAGCTCACCATCAAGTGTAGGTGTAGAGTGAACACCAGTGCACACTGCACAGTACGAACTTTGCTCACCAGAACAATCTTCCAACAAAACCAAGCCCATCAAACCTTCTCGCGAGTAGAATCTTGAATCCTTCGTGTGATCGAAAAGTGGTGCATCATGTAGCTATACCCAAAGGTCGCCGCCATATAGTTGGAATATTGCTGATTGTGGCGTAAAATAAACTCACTCTCTCACTATAGTTAAGGTAGTTAAACTGCGCCATCAAGAAATGTAAAGTTAGTTGTGTTGATATGTGATCCTCAGTGTAGTCTACTAGCTGACTTCTCACACAGGTACTAGACACACCCGAAAGTTTCCACGCAAATCTAATGTCAAGTCGCGATTTCTTCAGTTGTGAAAATGAGATTATTCCTTTCAAAGTATTATTCTTTTCGTCAACAACAAGAACAACGACAACAACAACATTAACAGAAACAAAAGAGAATATAAAAACACAAAACGAATACAGCGTTGACATCAATGTTCATCCTGCACATTTCAATATCAGACGTGTTACAGGCCTGGGCTCCGTTGTTCAAAACAACCTTATCTCTTAAGGTCAACCTTATCTCTAAGATTACAACCTTAGAACTTTACTAAGGTTAGCCTCCCGTTGCACGAAACAACCTTAACTAAGGTTAACCTTAAGTTAAGGTTGATAACTAAGTTAGTTAAGGTCCGACCCAACCTTAGCGTCTCTAAGGTTGGGTAGAGAATATGGCGCCTGCTTTTATTTCATACAAGGAGATCGAGAGAAGTTTGAGGAAGCAGAGAGTCTACAGAGACAGGACAAGTCAACTGGACACGCTGAATGATTTCGAACTTATTTCTCGCTACCGTTTGTCACGTGAAGTCCGAGTTAAGGTTGCCCTAAGATTGTTTTTTGCAACGGGCGTAACTTTTTCTTAAGGTGATCGTAACTCTAACCTTAGTGTTTAAGGTTGACCTTAGCTAAGGTTGTTTTGAACAACGAAACCCTGAGCCTTAAAGGAATTCCGGACAACTACAAATAGTGCTGGTTGCAGGAGACAACCCGAACACCAAAGACAGACTTCAACTGAATGAGTGAAAGTGTGACATCTAGGCTACCGTGAATATCTCTCCACAAGTGAAAGGTGTGTCTGAGTACTTTAAAATCCTGTCCTCAAATTGAAATTATTGAATCCAGTCGCATGCACGAGTGACAGGCGTGTATCAATAAAAGGACATGAACATATATCGATGCAGATATGATTACTTTGTGCCCAGTGGAACAACATGAACGACTCTAAATGGATGCATTATCTCTGTCATGTCTTCAATAGATGAAACTCGATGGAATTGATTGCATTCGCGTTTCATCAAAGCTATTCATTTTAGTGGGTGAGTGAGTAAACAGTATTTAAAGTATTTGTGACGTTGCGTCAGACAGAAAGCCATAACTGATGCAAGTCTACGACCGTGATCATCTTGGTAAGGCCTCAAGCCATTCAAAACAACTGGAGATTCCAACATATGATTGCAGGCCAAAGGGACACAACTCCGAATAGGGGCCCAAGATGCAATGGCTAGGTTTAGATTTTATATCATCATCTGGGTTTTATGATGCAATTTAGATGGGATCTCAAATAGCTTAGACAGATTTAGTTCTAAAGTTCTTTAGTTTGAAATCATTTTAACTCTCTGACATGTTGATCTATTACTGATATATTTTAATGAATGCGTGTTTCATGTTTAAGAAATGGAAGTGTATACTTTAGGTTTTAATCCCCAACATGAAGCAGAGGTCTCTTATTGCCCCACGTCACCCTAACACATCACCGCCTAGATGCCAAGACAGAAATTTCAACGAAAGTTCATACTTGTGCCGTTTTTACTCCTATACCCCACTGAGCTAACGAGTCGCAGTTTAACATGGACGCACTATACTTAATGTGAGGGGTAATAAAAATGTTTTAGTGTATTTTGGGGGGCGGCGGTTGTACCCTCTTGGTTAAAGCGTCCGCTCGTTTTGCTGAAGACCCGGGTTCGATTTCCCACATGGGTACAATGTGTGAAGCCCATTTCTGGTGTCCCCGCCGAAATATTGCTGGAATATTGCTAAAAGTGGCGTAAAACCATACTCACTCACTCATTTCTTACTGGAACTGGATTACACAACACCTGCATATAGCACTGTCTTTTAGACCTTCTTTATGAATTTACACCACACACACAAAACAACAATACCGTCAAACAGAAACAGGAAATTCTATTCATCCTTTTATACATTTACATATTTCTGTATTTTCATCAGTACTCTTTCTTCAGCAAGATAAATTCCAAAGTGCATATAATGCACTTCATCATAATATTACAGATGTGGATTATGTAACACCTGCATACCTGTCATCAAAAACATGTTATGTATTTACATCACTAATCAAATTACGATATAATTACACAACACCTGAAATAGTACACATTGTTATTAAGAGTTTACTGTCTGTATTGACCCACCTAACCGTACTACAACCGGTTTATTTAAAACTTGCATATAGCAACCTTTTCATCAAATTATCCTTTGAGGTACTCTTACTGAAATTGGGTTCTATCTGCATTTGGCATACTTTGCAGTAAAAAATCATGTTTTGTTTAAGAAATATAGTTTGCTCTACCCCCATGCATAGGTCGTATACCCCAACGAGGACGCTTGCGTCCGAGTGGTTTAACGTTCGAATAGTTCAGGGCCTAATGTACTTTATTACACTATTCATGGGGGTAGAGCGAACTGTTTTTCTTTTCTAACATGCCAAAATTAATACACACAGGAATTAGTCTAGGCAGAAAACAAACAGAAAAGCGACGGTGTCGGTGACCTAACTTAACAATCCTCGTTCAGGGCTAACTGGCGGGCTCTTCCAGCGACATGACTGCCCCCTACGTTAAGACGTACCTTGCCGTGAAATCAAATGATAAACAGTTTTAAGACGGTTGACGTTTGGGTTAAATATCTTCACTATATTATTTTAGTTAAGTCTGTGATTATCGTAAATTATTGGTTTGAACAGTAAATCCAGATGAAGGTTGACTAGTCACACGACATTCCACGGATGTATTGTGGGACTATGGACATAGGCTCAGTCAGCGAACATTGCCGTGTCGCAGTTTGAATGTGATTCGAGCTGAGACGTTCATCCGTCGAAAAAGGTTACACGTAATGTTTCCACCTGTGATGTTAGCCGAGTGAAGCAACTGCAAAGCTGGAAACAGGGTGTTGCGGAGTAGTTCACTGTAGGAGACTTTACGAGGCGATGACAACTGACATGCATCGTGACGTCAGTTACCGAGTGTACGTTTGATTACGAAGGGGCAGACTAGAATGGCGTAGTGACGTCATTGCAGTGTGACGTAATGCAAAAAAAGTACAGTCGTCGCCTTTGATCTTTCAGCGAAATCATAGTAAAGCTGGATAATATATACAGTAAACTGTGTCATTAAAAACACACTTCAAATAGAGATGACTAACCATCCTTGACCAAATTGCACAACATCTTGATAGAACAAACCTTAACATCGAACATTGTCTTACTTCTATAGACGGCATTACATAACACCTGCATATAGCAAACATTTTCATCAAAGTATATACTTCAGACATTTATATGTTTTACCAGAAATGGATTTTCTTACATCTGAGATATAGCGAACTCTAGCATCAAAATATTATCTAAGTATCACTAGAACTGCAATAACATCTACACATTTCACACTTTCTCACCCCAGCACACTTTTTTTTCCACATCATTTATTTCACTAGAACAGGATCTTGATACCCCTTGGTACAACAAACATTATCATTAAAACCATTCTCGGGGTATCTACATCACTAATCTCACCCTTGAAGATCCGGGTTAGAATTGGTTTTCAGCAACCCAATGCCGTGCTTGTCGTAAGGGTCGCTGACTTGGTTGACACATGTTATCGTATACCAGTTGCATAGATTGATGCTCATTACGTTGGTCACTGGATTATGTATCCCGGACTTGATCACCAAAACCACCCTTGGAGTATCTACATCATTAATCTCCTAAGAACTGGATTATTCAACACCTGCATGTTGCAAGTATAATCAAAAGCATTGGCATCACTGATTTTGCTAAAACTTGATTATACAACTCCTAGATATAGCAACTGCATCCTTAAGGTATCTACATCACAATCTTACCAGACAACATTATACAACACGTACAACGTTCTCATCAAAACCCTCTTCACATATCTACATCACCTGTCTTACTTGTACAGACTGGGTTATGTTACACAGGGCTGTAGCAAACATTAACATCAAAACCATTTTGGGGTACTTACATAATTAATCTCTCTAGAACTGGACTATACAACACCTAGATACCGCAAATGTATCTTCGTGGTATCTACATAACAAGGCATTATAGAACACTTACATATAGCAAACTTTCTCAACAAAACACATTTCATATATATACATCACTTATCTACTTGAACTGTATTATATAAACAAAGGGATGCAGCAAACATTAGCATCAAAACCAATTTGGGGTATTTACATCATTAATATCCCTAGAACTGGATTATACAACACCGGCATGTAGCAAACGGTATAATCAAAAGCATCCCCTTATGACTGACTGACTGAGTTTGGTTTTACGCCGGTTTCAGCAATATTCCAGCAACATCACGGCGGGGGACACCATTACTAGTTCTACCAGATAGAGATTACATAATACTTGCATTCGAACCCGGGTCTTCGGCGTGACGAGCCAACGCTTTAACCACTTGGCTACCCCACCGCCCACGCATACCTTATGTGTTGACATCACTTATTATAATAAATCTGTATTATTCAACGCCTAGATATGGCAAATGCATCTTTGCAGTATGTACATAAAAAGCATACTAAAGTACTGTTGGAAATAGAAAAAACAACTGTTTTTTGGCTGTTACTCTGTATCCCTAAAATTTACACAATTGCAAATAGCATATGTCGCAATAACCCACATCGGCCTAACTGGACGTTCAGTGGGATGCATAGTAGGATATAAAAAAAAGCATGTTTACTCGTAAAATCGGGCAAAACTAAAATTACGAATAGCTGTTTAAAACAATAGATCAGACTTTAGATGACAATTAGGTCGCTCAGCCAAGTATGGCGACGGACCGTGGACACATCCGGCATGAAATGCACGTGCTGCCTACAGGCACAAGGGGTCATCTGAAAGATATTTTATGCGTTTTCTTGTATGTTGAATATGTCTCGTGTATTGATTAACATCTGACGTGTCTTTCTTTCATAAAGATGATGTTGAGATATGTAAAACAGTATGATACTCATAGAAAGGCTTAAATCAGCTATCGTACTAAAGGTCTCAAAACATATAGGTGGCATGACCCGAAGATCAACAGGACTGGATATTATGTGTAAATTGTTACTTGCCCAGTTTAATTCCCCTAAAGGATTATCTTACCTTACATAGTTGATATCTCTATCTCCCAACCCGACCCCAACCCCCGCCTGCGACACCCGATCTGGTTTTGCTTTTGAGACGACCCCCATGCATGTTTGTTTTTATAGTGGTAGTGAGACTCCATGGCAGCTACATCCTTAAGAGCTTCACAGTTATAAAAATATTATTTTGTACGTCATGAAGCTAAGTCAAATTTCAAAATGGGCATTTTAAAAGTGTCCTTTGTAATACAATATCACCGCACACTAATTTGCATAAAACCAAGGTCTGTTCCAAATAAGTAGACTTTGACACACTGCTTCATTTCTGCACTAATCTCTTCTCAGTAAAGTCCTTTTTTACGTTTCCTATCTCCCTACCACTGAGACTGTAGTTAGGCCGAACTCAGTTTAACAGATATTTCACACTTTCACATATTACCTACATACAATGTGGATATAAATGTCAAAAAAGACAGTTGTTTTTTATTTCCGACAGTACTTTAGACAAGCATTAAAGAACATTTTCATATGGCAAACTTTCTCATCAAGACACATATATTTACATCACTAATCTTACTAGAACTGGATTATATTATAGAGTGGTGTAGCAAACATTAGCATCAGAACCAATTTGAGGTATTTACATAATTAATCTCACTAGAACTGGATTATTTGCATTCGAACCGGGTCTTCGGCGTGACGAGCCAACGCTTTAACGACTAGGCTACCCCACCGCCCACGCATACCTTATGTGTTGACATCACTTATTATAATAAATCTGTATTATTCAACGCCTAGATATGGCATCTTTGCAGTATGTACATAAAAAGCATACTAAAGTACTGTTGGAAATAGAAAACAACAACTGTTTTTTGGCTGTTATTCTGAATCCCTAAAATTTACACAATTGCAAATAGCATATGTCGAAATTACCCAAATAGGCCTAACTGGACGTTCAGTGGGATGCATAGTAGGATATCCAGAAAAGCATGTTTACTCGTAAAATCGGGACAAAACTTAATTTTTTTAACGAATAGCTGTTTAAAACAATAGATCAGACTTTAGATGAGAATTAGGTCGCTCAGCCAAGTATGGCGACGGACCGTGGACACATCCGGCATGAAATGCACGTGCTGCCTAGAGGCACAAGGGGTCATCTCAAAGATATTCTATGCGTTTTCTTGTGTGTTGAATATGTCTCGTGTATTGATTAACATCTGACGTGTCTTTCTTTCATAAAGATGATGTTGAGATGTATAAAACGGTGTCTGCACAGGACGTCGACCTTTGGGTGACATGTCACGGTTCAGGTAAGAAAAAAGGTCGACGTCCTGTCCATTTGACATTATACCAATCAACAGGGGATTAAAAAAGACAGAGATAATCCAGTGTTTACACAAGGTGATAATCCGGATTATGCAGTTGAAAGCACAGACAACAGGAGAAAAGTATTATATTTCGTCCATTTTATTTCTGATTCGAAATCATCCCACATGAAGCAGGTGAGATGCAGCATCTGCAAAATCTCTGATGTTGATGAGGCCATTCCTAAGATCGTGTTTTAGGACGTCCAGGCGACGTTCCAAATCCCTGTACTTTTACGTTTCCTATCTCCCTACCACTGAGACTGTAGTTAGGCCGAACTCAGTTTAACAGATATTTCACACTTTCACATATGACCTACATACATTGTTGATATAAATGTGAAAATAGACAGTTGTTTTTTTATTTCCGACAGTACTTTAGACAAGCATTAAAGAACATTTTCATATGGCAAACTTTCTCATCAAGACACATATATTTACATCACTAATCTTACTAGAACTGGATTATATTATAGAGTGGTGTAGCAAACATTAGCATCAGAACCAATTTGAGGTATTTACATAATTAATCTCACTAGAACTGGATTATACAACACCGGCATGTAGCAAACGGTATAATCAAAAGCATACCTTATATGTTTACATCACTAATTATAATACACTGTATTATACAACCTTGATGTGGCACATGTATCTTTGTGATATGTGCATCACTAATCTGTATTAAACAACACCTGGAAAAATTGCGATAAAAAATATTCTTTAGGTATTACTAGTTCTACCAGACAGCGATTACATAATACTTGCATGTAGCAATCTTTGTCATCAAAAGTATACTTTATGTATTGACATCACTAATCGTAATAGCAAACGGTAAGTCTTTACATATCAACTTTTACTGGACCAAGATCATGCATTGCCTATACATGGCACACTAGCTATTTAGTCCAAAATACTTCATGTATGAGAAATAATACTAAAGATGATTGTTCAACACTTGTATACAGTGACTTAGTGACTTTAGTTTTACGCCGCTTTTAGCAATATTCTAGCAATATCATGGACACCAGAAGTGGGCTTCACACATTGTATTCATGTGGGGAATCAAACCCCGGTCTGAGCGTGACGAGCGAACGCTTTAACCACTAGGCTACCCCACCGCCTCACAAGTATACATCACTACTATACATCACACATGCAACATACCTCACTGGTGAGAATGTTATATTCAATAAAATCTGTCGATCTCAACTTGGTCTTGAACAACTGAATGACATCTTTGAGGTTCAGTGAAAGCTACGCTCAGAGTGATATGTAACCATGATTCTTTGGAATCTTTGACAACGGAACACCCGAAATGCCTTTTGAGAATCCCGGAAACACCAGGTGAGACGATAAATTCAGATGTGGTCCTCCTCATCAGTCCACGTGACGCATTCACCTTATGGTTGTGCAGCATTGATTTATTCTGCAACCATGAAAAGATGCATTCACATATATATTCCCAAACAAGGTTCCGAAACATCTGATTGGCTTAAACACCTAAAGATGCCGTCGAGGTAGCGCAGTTTTGAGGTTCATAAAACGAATGTATGTAGAACACAAGCACAGTAAACATTCTGGAGAGATTTCTGTTCACAGTTTTAATGACAAGCATGAGATCATAACCCGAAAATGAGCGTGAATGAACGATTAAGTTCTCTCAGGGTTTTAGTTCAATCTTACCTCCGATATAAGCAACCAAATGCTGAATTTACCTTCGATACATGCAGGACACTTGACTTCATCCAGGTTGGCTTTCTTGTACGGGCTGCCCTCAAAGAACGTGTGACCTGCTTAAGAAGACATATTTGTGTGAGCTTTCCAAAACAATAAATGCATAAGAAACGTTATTATAGCAATTACTACTCCAAGAGCTCAGCCATTTACCAGTGAAAAGACTTGTGTTTGTTCGTTTGTTGTGCTTAACGCTGCATTTATATCAGCAATATTCCAATCGGCGGATTGTAAGTAATCGAGATTTGGAGATACATAAATTGCCAAATGAAAACAAATTTAGAAATAAAGTGGACTTGAGTATCTGAATATTGCATCAATGTACTTTTTTAGTCCAGACAATTTAAAAAAGGTTTATGATTCAAACATTTGTAGGCATCAAAATGCGGTTAAATTATCGGACATGGATTAAACACTTTTTATAAAGCAGTTACCAAGTAGGCACCCGTGGGGAGGGAGTGACCGAATCCTATGTAAAAGCATCGATGATATCATGTCACTTCTAATCAGTTGTGATATAGATCACGTCATGATATGTAACTGAACAAAAATTTCTCATTGGGAAGAATGAATTATTTTGAAAAAGGGTAGTACAAGGTAGTTGATAGTGGCGTAATACCAGATGGTGAACCACGCGGGTTGCATGCAACACACTGTTTTGTGAAAAAGCGACAATGCACGTGTTGGTGTCATGTGACCACAATTCCATGTGTCTAACCACCAACACGTGTGCAGAATTTGCTGCCAATTAGAAAAAAAACACACGTTAATAATGATTTAGATATAAACAGTTTATCATGCCAAGCCTTACAAATGATGAACCAGTCTGGCTAGTCTACTGTTGATGTTGCATAAGCCATGAGATGCATTAGATGGACTATTCACAAAGTGAGTACAAGTGTGGTATCATCAAACGGGTACGGGTACGGGTACGGGTTCATCTGATCGCCCCAGTATGTACTCAAATACTTATATCACATTACTGTTAGTAAGCCTTTGCTAAGAAACACCTGATATCAATTCAGTGCACCTGTCACTCAGGAAACTGGAAATGCCTGTGGAAATGTGGATCTCCACGCCATATGGTACGGTCGTGGATGCGTTTATTTTGTCACATGGTTAAATTTGGGTAATACTGTTCCTTCGTGTGGTGATACATAAACATACGTTTACAAAACTTACCGTTTCTGCATTTGAACCAGCATCCAAAAACAAAAGGTTTGGGTAGATCAACATCTTGAACATGAAGCCTTAGTGGTAGATCATTAGATCCAGGGACAGACAATGTTTCTGTAAGCGTTTCTATCTTGGATAATGCGCGTGGACTGAGTGGCCCTGCTTGCCGTAAGAGTCTAATGCCGTTCTCCACAGCACGTCGCTCAGCATCGGGTATTTAGAATCAGGCTCAACTTCCCTATCAGCAGAAGGAAAGTTCTCTTCCTTCCTGTTGATGATGTTAGCATGTTCCAGAACATTTAGAAGGGTCAATAGTAACGTCTGACGCCTCAGTTCCTTTTCTGCATCAGATGTTTCTTGTTCACTGAAATAATCCCTCTGTTTACAAATCCATTTCTGCAAGTATATCCTGTCATCTGAACACTGATTGATCACTTTCAAATTTGACGAAGATCTATCCCATTTTTGTGTGGTTTTCTCAATATTCCGCACATCATTTAAGAGTGAGAATCTAATTTGTGCAGTTATCCAGCTCAGTTCACAATTTCTTCTGAATCCTAATCTTTCAAAATAATCAATGTGATGTAATTCTGTTTGGGGCATGGCTCTCTCGATAGCTTGTTGAAAGATTTCTTCTTTCTTTGTCTTAGCAGAGGATAGTTCAACAATGTCAGCCTGCATGCATTTTAGAATTTGATTATATCTAGAACACAGCAGGGGCAATTTCTATAACCTATTTCAGCTACCCCATATTCGTTGAAAAATGGTTGCATCCACAAATCCAGAAAGGTCATATCCAACACGTGTCCACAGTCAGAAAGTTGTACATATCTTCGTCTTCGTCTGTGTCTAGAGGGGCTTGGTTTCAATGGAAATTCGTCTGGGTCACATGTTCTGCAAATGTTTGGGCACTTCTCGCCACATAATCCAGGACACAGATGCTTGCATGGGAGCCGTCTTTTGCATGGTCTGGAGCAACGTTCACGTCGACATGTATCGTCACATGATTTGCTACACTAAAAATGTGGACAGCGTGAAGTGCATTTCTTGTAACATTTCGTACATTCTTCACCACATTTGTTGTCACACTGACCATGATCACAAAATATTGGACAATTGCGACTGCAAGGTGGGGTGTATGTGCCTTTAATTTCACCCATATGCCCGTAAACAAGCATGCATTCGTGTTCCTTTGTGCACTGGATATGTAAACGTCCTCCCCAACATTCAAAGCATGACCCATCACAGGGATGACCACATTTCAGGTTCGTTTTGCACTTTGCTTTGCACTGAGGATTGGGGAGATCTCTATCGTCACACATAATGGACTTTAGATGGCCACACCTCAAGAGCTTCAGTATGAATGTTTTACACTTCATGCCTTAAGATTTGCTCACAGTTTGTCTTGCACTGTACACCCATAGGATCAGTAGAGCACTGAACGTATTGTTCATGTCCACATTTGGGAAGAATTTTAGGAACTAAGACTGAGCATCTCCCACAAATTTCATGACATTTCTTCTTGCATGGATGTCCTTCTAGGCATACTTTCTCACAGTCGTGTTTACATTTGATAAATCTTGGGTCGAGATAACACTCAACGTCTTGCTGATGACCACACTTTGGCAAAGTCTGAGATACCATAACTTGGTACGGTTCACATCGTTCAAAGCATTTCTGTTTGCACTGATGACCCCACATACAGATTTTTTCACATTGCATTTGACATTGTTCTTCTTCAGGAGGTACAAAACAGTATCCCTCCTTAGGATGGCCACACCCTGGCATCACTTTGATGACAACAAACATACATTTCCCACACTTCTTAAAACATGACTTTGGACAAGGATGTCCAGCTGGACATTTTTGGAGACACGCTTTCTGGCATTCATATAAGTTATGCTCTCTGTCAAGTGGATGACACGATAATTGGCAAATTGGTTTAGTTGCAACAATTCCCTCCATGTTTGAATGGGTTTGGCAATACAGAGGTAATCCCGGTCCAATTTCACCCATTCGCTGCACATCAGAGATAATCCTTCTCCAGATGTCATTCTTTCTGGCCAACAACTCAAAATTGCCTATAACATACATTCCCATCCTTGCTCTTGACAAAGCCACACAATCTCTGTTTCCAATCCTTAGAAACCCAACTTTTTCCTCGACATTATTCCTTACTAGTGACAGGAGGATAATATCATTCTCTTCAGCTTAATAATTGTCCACAGTCGTGACAATGACGTCATGAAACTCTGACTGTGGGAATTCTTTTCTTATTTTAGAAACTTGACCCAAATACGCACTTAGAATAGTTATCTGTGACTTCTGATAGCCTTGCAGGAGGAGATACCTGCAAAGTCTAACTAGGTAGTGTACCTCAAATTCATTGAAGTGACTCATTGAATCTTCTTTGTTGCCTTCGTTTTCAGAGTGACTGATGAAAAACAGGTTCTTGGCATTACCTTTTATGTTTTCAATGGTGGAAACTTTGGGATGGTCATCAAGACGAAGGTAAATGTGTCTCATCAGTCTCGAAATACAGGGCCGCATTCGATGCTGAATTGTTAGACAGTTGATTCTGAGTCCATTGTTAACCATTCTCTCAAATAATGAAAGTTCAAGTTTGTATCTTTTGGCTAAAGTATACACATTTGGATTGGGACGAAGCTGCTGGTGATCTCCAATCAGAATAAGATGTTCACATCCCGGATGTATTGATGTAACTGTATGACTTTCAAGAACTTCTGCCGCCTCTTTAATGACAACAATGCGCGGCTTAAGCAACTCCAATAGTTCATAGTTCTTTGCGGCCCCTGTTGTAGTCATTCCAACTACCTTTGCTTCTTTCCAAATATCCGCATCAATCTTTCTTTTCACATTTTCGTACTCTGTCACCGTTTCTTTGAACTGGCAAAGCTTGTCTTTCAGCTCATCTATCTTCCTTGTTGCAAAAAAATCTTGTAATAACTGTACCCGGTACCAATATAGATGCCGTCGGTCGTTCCATTTCAGTTTCCAAATGGTGATCACAAAATATTGGACAATTGCGACTGCAAGGTGGGGTGTATGTGCCTTTAATTTCACTCATATGCCCGCAATCAAGCATGCATTTGTGTTCCTTTGTGCACTGGATATGTAAACGTCCTCCCCAACATTCAAAGCATGACCCATCACAGGGATGACCACATTTCAGGTTCGTTTTGCACTTTGCTTCGCACTGAAGATTTAGGAGATCTCTATCGTCACACAGAATGGACTTTAGATGGCCACAACTCAAGAGCTTGAGTATGAATGTTTTACACCTACACTTTGTGCCACACCATTTGCTACATCTGTGTCCGCACGGTAAGATTTGCTCACAGTTTGTCTTGCACTGTACACCTATAGGATCAGCAGAGCACTGAACGTATTGTTCATGTCCACATTTGGGAAGAATTTTAGGAACTAAGACTAAGCATTTTCCACAGATTTCATGACATTTCTTCTTGCATGGATGTCCTTCTGGGCATACTTTCTCACAGTCGTGTTTACATTTGATAAATCTTGAATCATGGTAACACTCAGCTTCTTGTTGATGACCACACTTTGGCAAAGTCTGAGATACCATAACTTGGCACAGTTCACATCGTTCAAAGCATTTCAGTTGGCACTGGTGACCCCACCTACAAACTTTTTCACATTGCATTTGACATTGTTCTTCTTCAGGAGGTACACAACAATATCCCTCCTTAGGATGGCCACACTCTGGCATCACTTTGAAGACCACAAACATACATTTCCCACACGTGTCAAAACATGGCTTTGACAAGGATGTCCAGCTGGACATTTTTGGAGACACGCTTTCTGGCATTCATATAAGTTATGCTCTCTGTCAAGTGGATGACACGATAATTGGCAAACATGTCCACAATTAAGTCGGTATCACACCTTTGCAGGCAACCTCCATCAGGAGCAGCATTGAAGTCCTCTGGTTTAGTTGCAACAATTCCCTCCATGTTTGAATGGTTTTGGCAATACAGAGGTAATCCCGGTCCAATTTCACCCTTTTGTTTCACGTCAGAGATAATCCTTCTCCAGATGTCACTCTTTTTGGTCAACAAATCAAAATTGCCCATGACATACATTCCCATCTTTGCTCTTGACAAAGCCACACAAACTCTGTTCTCAATCCTTAGAAACCCAACTTTTTCCTCAACGTTACTCCTTACTAGTGACAGGAGGATAATATCATTCTCTTCACCTTGATAATTGTCCACAGCTCTGACTGTGGCAATTCTTTTCTTATGCTAGAAACTTGACCCAAATACGCACTTAGAATTGTTATCTGTGACTTCTGATAGCCTTGCAGGAGGAGATACCTGCAAAGTCTAAGTAGGTAGTGTACCTCAAGTTCATTGAAGTGACTCATTAAATCTTCTTTGTTACCTTCGTTTTCAGAGTGACTGATGAAAAACAGGTTCTTGGCAATACCTTTTATGTCTTCAATGGTGGAAACTTTGGGATGGTCCTCAAGACGAAGGTAAATGTATCTCATCAGTCTCGAAATACAGGGCCGCATTCGATGCTGAATTGTTAGACAGTTGATTCTGAGTCCATTGTTAACCATTCTCTCAAATAATGAAAGTTCAAGCTTCTATCTTTTGGCTAAAGTATACACATTTGGATTGGGACGAAGCTGCTGGTGATCTCCAATCAGAATAAGATGTTCACATCCCCGATGTATTGATGTAACTGTATGACTTTCAAGAACTTCTGCCGCCTCTTCAATGATAACAATGCGTGGCTCAACCAACTCCAATAGTTCATAGTTCTTTGCGGCCCCTGTTGTAGTCATTCCAACTACCTTTGCTTCTTTCAAAATATCCGCATCAATCTTTCTTTTCACATTTTCGTACTCTGTCACCGTTTCTTTGAACTGGCAAAGCTTGTATTTCAGCTCATCTATCTTCCTTGTTGCAAGAAAATCTTGTAATAACTGTACCCAGTACCAATATAGATGCCGTCCGTCATTCCATTTCAGTTTCCAAATGATAATAATAATAATAGTGGGTATTTGTAACCGCGCCTATATCCGTGCATTCAATGCTCGCTCAAGGCGCTACATCACACATATTATTACCCCGGATAACCAAAGCTGCCTGTTAGGCGCTAGAAGGTTATAGTCACATGACTTATCCCACCGGGTACCCATTTTCCTGCTGGGTGAACAGAGACAATGTTGAACAAACTCACTTGCCTAAGGTGAGACCACATGTGTCACATGTGCTTCGTTGTGGGGCAGGACTGAAGTCCTAGAAACTCTCAGGAGCCAAACTGCCAAGCACAGTCACCCATCCAAGGACTCTCCGAGCTCGACGGTGCTTAACTTCACCTGATTTGTGACCTGAGCTTTGAGCACAGGACCACGCGCCACCACGAATTGGATGTCCAAATATTCATCCATATCATCATATGTTCCATGCTGCTTGTTTTTTCTGAGGAATGGTATGTTTCTCATGTTTAGATCTTCCTCTCTTGGAAACACAGACAAGGTCCGGAAATCATCAGGTGGTTTGATTTTCTTTCGCTGCTTTTCAGCCTTTTCTTTTTCGTTGTCAAGCCTGTTCAGTATTTGTCCTTTTATATCTGAAGTTATTTTCATTTCTTGAGAAAGATCTGTATTCCATATTTCTGTTTCTGCAGTTATTGTTTGAAAAACGTTCTGTATATGCATATCCAGACCCATTGTCAACATGACACTACTTGGAATGCGACTACTAATATGTCGCAAAACAATGTATAAATCCTTTAATGTATGTGTCGCCTCCTCTCTAGTGCAGTCTCCATTTGACATTTCAGTCAGCATATTCGGTACAGTCTCATTCAAGAAATTGGAATCCTTCACAGCAACCAGTATCTTTGAGACATTTTCAGATGAACTACTCCTGCATCCTTTAGCTTGAGTAGAAATGATCAGTGCGGTTCTGTCTAACTATTCGTATTTGAGCCTGTCTGAAACCACCCCCAAGTATTTGCTGTGTAGTTCGCGATACTGTCCGAGGAGCGACAGTTTAATTGTTGAAGACTTTGAAAAGACATCTTTTCATTTCCGCAAAATCCAGAATCATTATCAGCATCTTCAGCAGCATCACTGCCAGTCATTTCTTTCTCCACACGTGAATCCGAATCACCTTCTATATTCTTAGCTAAATTCCTTGTTGCCTTATTTCCATGATCATTGTTTGGTACCTCATTGATTTCAGATTTCTTGCTGTTTGTTTCAGTGGGCGCCTGTCCTTTTTGCTCTGTGGGAAGTCTGTAATCATCCACGCCCTGTTTACTTATTTCACAGCATGGTTTTGACACAAGCTTACATCTTTGATATTTTTCATCATGTTCATGCACCCCAAAGGTATTGAAACAACCCGATCCCTCCGGTACGTCATAAAGCCATTGATTGTATCCTCGAGTCTTTGTGCAGTACTTTGAGTAAACCCTGGTCTGGCCCTATCATTCATCCTAATATCATTTAAGCGATAATTCACATCAGATCTCGTCATGGATTCGTGAGGAACTTGTGTTGAATGCCTTTTTTGACATTCAGATCTTTCTCTGGAAGAATTGTCATTGGTCTGGTGTTCTAACAAAGGATTCTCACCTAATCCACACCTCTTTCTCATATCATCTTCATATGCCACGACTTCAGACTCTGCAAAAGATGAACCGAGAGATGTTTCTGACTTTGTTTCGCCAACGTTTCTTCTCCTTTCTTCCTGATATTTGATCCTGCTGTTGATCTTCTTCATGGTATCTCAAAGCCCTGTTTCTGTCCATTGCATGACATCCGACGTGGTACAGGAATCACCTGCAGAAAATATTTTTCATTAATTTCTTGTTTCTGTTCCAGGTGATGGGATGTTATATGCTACTTTTAGTCAAGATTACCGGAAATGGCTGTTGGATTAAAAGCAACCCGCTTACGTGCTCAAAATGTAGTTGGACAGATTTCTAGTATTTGCACTTTCGACAAATCACCCGCGTCAGATCAGAGAAAAGAATGTCTCGAATTTTCTATGGTACCCATCAGCAGATCCAACTGGCCAGATCTAAAATGTGCCATGTTCTGAAATTTGCGTAGACACTTTTAGCAAAGAGTGAAATAGTCTGGAATTTGCATATATATCTTGAGCAAATCACCCCAGTCAAATAGTCAAAATCTTAAACATGATATTCATTGCGTTCAATTAAACAAATTAGTTGATATCAACACATTATCTTTCTGAACAATATACAAATTTTACACAATCTGTATCTCAAAATGCGTGCTCAAAATGTAGTTGCCCAGATTTCTAGTATTTGCACATTCAACAAATCACCCGCGTCAGATCAGAGCAAAGAATGTCAGGAATTTTCTATGGTACCCACTAGCAGATCTAAAATGTGACTTGTTAGTGCAGGGGCTTGTGTAATTCGGTGGGAATTACATGTTAATTTTTGGAACCAATGATAATTGTAATCACTGTTGTGTGTGGATTCAGGAAATCATGGTTCCATTTTTTCTGTTTGCTATAAGTGACATTGTGGGGTGATTGAATATGAGTTCCCAAAATTGCTCGCGACACCATTTCCAGAAAAAACATGCTTTCATAAACCTATCACAACATAGTCATGTAGCATATCAAAAGGCAGCTTATAATGTATGACATTGAGATAACCACATAAGATGCTTCTAATTTCAATTTGGTGACAAAAAATATGACATAATCAAACAGATTAATCAAATATTGTCTTTCGTTCATCTGACACCAACATTGTAAATATTGGCGTATTTTAATGGAAACCATTTATTCAATCAATGTATTCTTCAATTTCATAATATATACTACCATGACACACATATGTACGTAGTAATTATAGTTCCCAGATAAGGTTAATGTGACTATCATATAGTCGTGCACAAGAGTCAAGTCAGGCCTACCAGTACAGTCCGAATTGACATACTGACACTCGTGCCTGGGTAATATCACGATAAACGATAACTACATAATACAAGTGGGGTATGCAAGTGCAATAAATAATGTGCACTAGTATATTTATTTTAATTTTCACATTGTTAAGTAACTTGCATAGTCAATGAATCCGTCATTTACCTGCAAGAACAAAATATGCTGTTGAAATACAAGCTTCGACATTATTTGTCATACAAACACAAGCATGAATTCTTTTTTCTCTTAATTTGGAAACTAGAAGGGCTCTCGTTAGAGAACATGCCTCCGCCTTGCACAGCAATTTCCTTTCACTATTACATTTTTTAAAGTAATACTATGTACTTGTACTTTAATGTACTTTCACCAATCCGTATGCAGATAGCCCTTGTGTCATACCTAACATAACCACCAAGATTCATTCAAATCCATCCATAACTTTATTAGATATTATTCATATTCTCCATTTATTCAACATTGCGAAATTTCCAAAGTACCTCTGGGTACATGTACTTTAACATACACTCTTAAAAAAAAAAGAAGAAACGCAAATAAACTTTGAAAAAATGAAAGTTTGTACGCAAATGTCAAATGATTGTCATGATGAGCTTGACTGGTATGGAACACAATCAAAAGCCGCAACTATTGCTTTTTCGCGTGCAACCTAAGACTATAAAAGACCCAAATGCCATCGTTCCGCCCGGGACAGAGCACCAGAACGGTTTGGAGCCCGGAGAATGTCCGACCAGACAATCAGGAACCGTCTCCGAGAGGTAGGTATGCGTGCCAGACGTCCACAATTTGCCCCCTCTCTGACATGATTATATCAACGTACGCTAGTCAGGTGGTGCAGCACGGTGCAGCCATGGAACCTTGGAAACTGGAGGCAAATGTGGTTCAATGGTATCCCCTCAAGCAACGTGACGGAAGACAACAGACCACGCAATGAATATTTTGCATCCAACTGCATCAGGCAAGTGGACAGATTTGGTGGTGATGGTGTGATGATGTGGGGAGCTATCTCATGTA
The DNA here is from genome assembly GCF_003918875.1 of Haliotis rubra. Classification (NCBI taxonomy): domain Eukaryota; kingdom Metazoa; phylum Mollusca; class Gastropoda; order Lepetellida; family Haliotidae; genus Haliotis; species Haliotis rubra. The sequence continues at coordinate 323,392 of NW_025767350.1, read as the reverse complement.
CCTGCAAATCGGAATTGGTGCTCGTCCAAGGCAATCTTACGGCCGCGAGATATACCGACCAGATTCTCTGTCCTCACGTGCATCGTATTGTCGACCGCCAGAGGGAGCTGTACCAACTGGAAAAGGCCAGACCTCACACAGCACGTGCTACAGTGGCCTACCTGGACAATAACAACATCAATGTGCTCCCCTGGCCCTCCAAATCCCCGGATCTGAAACCAGTTGATTACCTGTAGGATTAGATAGATAAACGTGTACGTCAACGTCGTAATCCGCCATTGAAGCTTTAACAGTAACTGTTGTTCAACATGCTGCAGGAGGAATGGAGAAGGATTCCACAACGAAATATCCTGGTTCGATCTGTGTCAAGGAGGTATCGTGCAGTTCTAGCAGTAACAGGTGGCCATACAAGGCAGTAACGTCAACGTCACCTCGTGGACAGCAGTAATGACTATGATGACTATCATTCTTGCGCAATGTGCACGCGATACCAATGTATTGCTCTACATAATTTCAATGTTGTACCGTTTATTTACATAATTGAATAAGACTTCATTTTTCAATGATATTTTGCTTTTGCGTTTCTTTTGTTTTGAAGAGTGTACTTTTTCAACATCTAATTGATTTGTCCTGGGGACATACTCAAGAGATTCAGAAAGTTTCAAGAAATCCATCAAGTAGTATTTGATGAGTAAAGATGGTCACACACACACACACACACACACACACACACACACACACACACACACACACGCACGCACGCACACACGCACACGCACACGCACACGCACACGCACACACACACGCACGCACGCACGCACGCACGCACACACACATCACATGGTACATTTTTACATACTACATGCCTATGTTGTGATAGGTTTATAAAAATATGTTTTTCTCACATTCGTGTTGCAGCTCGATTATGGGTACTGAAATTCACTTACCCCAGAATGACACTTATAATTATCACAATTATCAGTGGTTCCAAGAATTAACATGCACTTCCCACGGAAAGCATTTTTGCTACATAAGCCCCTGCACTATGTTCTGAAATTTGCGTAGAAACTTTTAGCAAGGAGTGAAATTGTCTGGAATTTGCATATAGATCTTGAATAATCACCTTAGTGAAATATCCATGATCTCAATAAGTACATTTGTAATGCGCCAAATCCAAACACAAAGTGTATGCTCATAGCGCTACATATATAAGAGATTCTGACATCACAAGTTCAAGAGATTGCGACTAGAAATGATTAGAGTCTATAGAGCGGAGTGTAGAGAAATGTTTTGAGACTGTCTGGAGTTTATTCCAGAGAGTGGTGGCATTGTAAGTAAATGATCTCTGACCACATCGTCTCAGACGTACCGTTGGAACAGAGAAGAGATGTTGTTGGGCAGATCAGAGGACACTGGATGGGTGGTAGACTTGTGTGAGTTCTGACAGGTAGGAAGGTGCTGACTGGTGATAACACTGATAGGCCAGTGCCAGTACTTTATACTGAACACGTGCATCAACAGGTAGCCAGTGCAGTTTCATTAGTATGGGCGTGATGTGAACAGATTTCTTAGATTGTGTAACTATCTTTGCGGCAGAATTCTGAATGCGCTGAAGCCTGGACATCTGTTCTTTGGTGATGTTACATAAAAGACTGTTACAGTAGTCCAGCTTGGATAGCACTAAACTCCTGACAAGGATATGGACAGTATCAGTAGACTGCAGGTGCCGGATGCTGCCGATGTTGAAATACGGAATTTACAAGGGTCTTAGAGTCCCGTACACCCTTTCAAAACACCTTGTGACGAATTTATTACCCTTAAGATCTTTTTATTTACCTGATCTTTAAACAACAACATTCAGTCATCGGCAGAATGAGACGCAAAACGTTTGGCCACGATTTTTTCATGAACGGTCATAAAGGGCGATAACTCGGGATACCTTAGTTTGATGATAAAAAATATTCAATTTGAGGTTTTGTTAAACGACATTTTTTTTAATATATCTATTGACACAAACAAAATTTTAATAATACATTATGGCAACAATTTTACTACTCTGTTTATACTCATAATTGTATACGCTTAAAATTTCGAAGCGATCAACCGTTTGGCAGTCACATTCATCTAGGATCAAGTTCATTCGTACAACCCGTGTATAGTATCACATGACGGGGTGTACGGTTCGTACACCCTGGCAAATCCACCTACATGGTTTGGTATGCTTTGGCTATCGACCGATCAGAATTCGACAAATTTATCTTAAGGGTAATGAGGTTTGGTATGTTTTGGCTATTGACCACTCAGAATTCTACAATTGTATCTTAAGGGTAATAAACATGCATACGTGCATACTCTATTGTTATTATCAGTATTTTCTTTCACAATATCTTCATGCTGTCACTCACACAGTGAGAGGAATAAATTGACGCGTGACTCGGTGAGTTTCCGGAAAGCATCCTGCCACGGTGGCTTCCAAGAACTGCTACTTCTTACAGTTACAATATGAGGCATCTGATCTACAGTGGGACTACATGATCTTACATAGTTTTAGGGGGAGCAGGGGTAACCTGGTGGTTAAAGCGTACGCCCTTCACGCCAAAGACAAGGGTTCGATTCTCCACATAGGTACATTTGTGAAGCCCATTTCTGGTGTCCCACCGCCAAGATATTGCTGAAATATTGCTGAAAGCGGTGTAAAACTAAACTCACTAACTCACATAGTTTTGGCGAAGTTTTGCCACAGACCCGATCCAAACATTTAGTGCAGACCAAGTTTAAAACGTACGGCCATAGGGCCCAGAATGTTTGTCTACAAAGCCACTCCCATTCATGGCGTAATATACGTAATATCAGCCATTCGATTTCACATACGAATTACGAGTTATGCTAAAGCACTCTATACATACCTGTTGTGCGCGGTCGCAAGAGGAGACCTTCTCCAATGCTGACACAACTGTTGTGATCAACAGGTCTACAAGGAATATCAGTTCGGCCGTGTATGTTTTCCGCGAAGTCAACTGACACTCTTTTCAAGGAAGCGGAGATTGACGTCATCTCAAATACCAACGTGACATCTGTTTGGACTTAATGTCAGGTACAGTATCAATACCACCCACAGAGCATGTTACCATGCATAAATACTCATGCAATTGCGTGTGCTTAATAACGCACAGTCCTATGGCGGACATCGATCGCGTCTCTCTTTCATTTAATTGTGATAAACACATTAATACGTAAGGCGATCGAACAGTTTAAGTATTATTCGGCACAATTTATGAAATGACACTCATCGGTATATTCATATTTGCTTGTCTTATACTGACTTTGCACTCACATGTGCGAGTGAATTAATATGGTTTTACACCACTTTTAGCAATACATATGACGACAGGTCACATCAGAAATGAGCTCAAATAATATAAATATAAATAGGTTTGAAAAGTAAACGTTGTTCGAGATTGCGCTCGCGTGGTCCTGGATCTGCGTACGGCTATGAAATTACACAGAAATGTAGAATATTAAATTTCCTATCCGTTGGTATAAATATAAGCGCAAATACCTCGGCGGTTTGAGAAATAGACACTGCTAAATGTTGTCCCAAAGTTTGTAAAGCGTTAAAAACAGTAATTTTCTCCGCTCTTTATCATGCACCGATAAAAACAGTGTGCTACGATTTTATTAATTTGGCATCTATATGGAAAATGTGAGCGAAGAAAATACAGCCTGATATCTGAACAACATAAGTGTATATGAAATGGGTTTGTGTGCTTATGCATAACGTTATACGCTCAACATTAAAAATGACTCGCAATCAATGTCGAAAATGGATTTCCTTGTATGACGTCAAACGACGACATAGAGGTCATGCACGTATAAAGATAAGGGGCATAACTCCTCTATTCTTAACACTAGGTCAATGTAACTCAGATCACTTGGATAGAATTTGTTGTGGATATGGACGCTATATTTTCGTTATGTTTTGTTCCCCATGAACCAAACTATTCCAATACAAAGTTCCCCAATGTGAGCGGATACGTTTTGGTAGTGTCACAATTTATATAGAAAATATGACAATGTACTACATGAGAAAGCACGTAATAGCGATTTGGATGGCCCAATCCAATATGTAAATTAGTTTTTAGATTCACATATTCCCTGTTTCTGTAGCTGTAGGTTGACTAATATTGCATCATTATTAACCGAGTACTAGCCATATCTTCAAATGTAATGAAATTACTGGAAAGATTACAGCATTGTATTTGACGTCATTGCTTGTTTTATATATTTTGCGACGTCGGAAAAAGACGACATTGGTATGCTGATTAGTATATATCTCACCTAATTACCATTAATTGTATAAAAAGGTCTCGGCTTCACGGGTACACGGGATTTTGCGAGGACCCTTCCATTGATTCAGGGATCGTTTGTACATAAATCTGAGATGTAAGAAATCAGAATGATTCTGACTATATGTGTATTGTTATATGTTTTCACTGTGAGTGAGAGAAGAAGCCAGAAATGCTGATAATTACCGTTGTCGTTCTGCGTAATTTTGCATCAGTTTTGGCATCACGCTGCACGGAAACTTTCACAATTTCTTCTGAATTACCAAATCATCGCATTGTATCTATTATGAATTTTCTATTTCTTGCTACGGTACTCTTTCCATGCATATTCTACAGCTATTGAGCCATTTCAAGCAATGAATAGACGACTGGGTGTCGGAAAAATACAGAAAATCGGAATTTGTCACTGTTTACATTTCAAACACGCGTAGTCTTTCGAGCACAGCGTTCGTTTTCACACCTTATCACTAATATATTTTGTTTTGGTGACAAATATCATTTATAATTTGATTCTAAGGTGTGTGGGGAATTCAGTCATGCATTTGTCGCAGCTGGATATGAAATATACGTGATGTAATAGGCGTCTCAATACCGGCCTTCGCGAAACATGATTTTGTAAACAGTATCCAATATGGCGGAAAGCGCTCTTTGGCGTTCGTGTAGGTGCATTTTCGAAAACATCCCAACCGATTCTAGGTTCATCGGCAAGTTTCAGAATTATCATTTGTGGTTTCATGAAAAACTGACATAAGTGATCATTAATATGCTATTTTTGAAATTCAATACTCCCAGTAATTATCCGATTTTCGCATTTCAAAACATAGAGCAAATGACGCTGTGAATCGCGATTTCGTATCTTGTTAAAAATGGCGACATTTACGATAAAGCCTATTTTGAAAAGTTATTTTAAGCACTTTAGCTTGGTGTGACATAATAGTGAATGGTATCAAGAAACAGGGAATCTCCTGCGGAATTAGAAAATGTGAAGTACATTTGTGTGCGTGATATATATCATGAAGATAAAGTGTCTGAAGCGTCCGAAAAATAATTTATCAACTGACATTTTGGATGTGTCGATTAATATACTCCCCATCAAAAGTTTAGACTCACCAGTGTAAATGTAGCAACTTACTTCAGTCAGCTGTTCTAAACTTGATTTTGCAAAATATTCCATTCAGTCTTAAGGTATTGTTTACACCAGAACTATTGAAAAACAAATTCGTAACGTTGAAAAGATTATTACCATGAGTTCAGTAAAAGATGAAAATCAGTGAAAAATTGGCGAATTCTTAAAATAAAATTTACACCAAAAACGCAGCTGTTCACATGAACGATATTTACTAATGATTTTAAGCAATTTGAAGCATGATCCTCGTACAATTCATCTGCATAAAGCTTGCAGTTGGTTCCCCCATGTTAGTGGAGAAATTCATCTTCGATATAACCATATATATATATATATATAAACACACACACACACACACATATATATATATATATATAACACACATATAGTGAGTGCTTTAGGTGAGTCTAAACTTTTGAAGGGTAGTATAGATTAAAATAATTGACAGTATTAACAATCTGAAAAACCGTAAATCTCGAAGTAAGATCTTCGTAGCAATCTTTACTATATACTGTTAATTCTAAAATAATATTTAATTTAATGCATTTCCGTTAAGATCCGGGTTAAAATTGATCTTCGGCAAGCCATGCATGTTGTAATCCAGTGATCAACATCATGAGCATCGACCTACGCAATTGGTATACGATGACATGTGTCAACCAAGTCAGCGAGTCCGACAACCGGATCCCCTTACAACAAGCATGGGTTAATAAAGACCAGTACTAATGGTTGGTGCTTATGATGCAGTGGGAATGGTGCAAAGAACTTTACTTTCGGAAGATGAATCTGGCATGCATCTTTCTAGGCTCGAGTGAGTGCAAAGATGACGAAAGTCCACAAACACATGTGTATTTATATCTATATTGATATTGTTATTAATACCAACGACTCACTACTTTTTACGTAACTCCAACAAATACTATTTAGTGAGTGCGTGGGTGTTGTTTTACCCCGCTTTTAGCAAGATTCCAGCAACATCACGGCGGGGGACACCAGAAATGAGCTTCACACATTGTAACCAAGTGGGGAATCGAACCCGGGTTCTTCGGCGTGACGAGTGAACACTTTAGCCACTAGGCTACCCCACCACTCTAAAATGAAATATTTAAGCGCACCAAGTCACTAACTCGCGGGGCGGTGGGGTAGCCTAATGGTTAAAACGTGACGCCGAATATCCTGGTTCGATTCCCTACACGGGGGACAATGTGTGAAGCTCATTTCTAGTGTCACCCACCGTGACATTGCTGGAATAAGTGGCGTAAAACCAGACTCATTCACTCCCACACGTGAGTGCGAAGTCAATATAAGACAAGCAGATATAAATATATTGCTGAACGATATTGCACAAACTTGTGCCGAATAATACATAACCGGTTCGATTGCCTTACGTATCAATGTACTTATCACATTGTCACTCCCCATATAGAGAGACGCGATCGATCTCCGCTATACGACTGTGCGTTATTGAGCAAGCGCAATCACAGGGGTTTTTATGCATGTACTGCACTTGGCATTAAGCCCAAACTGATATCACACCGGTAGTACTTGAGATGACGTCACACTTCGCTTCCTGGGAACTTGTGTCAGCTGAGTTCGCGTATATCGTACTTCCTCTTATAAGCGCTCGGACTTTTCACCAGACCCAGCCTAATTAGAGGCCCGGCGCATTTGCGGTTACTGGGTGAAATTACCGTAACTGTTAGTGAGCTGCTTTACCCTCGGCGCTGAGCGGCTTTACCCTCGGCACTTATTACATTTCCAGCGCTTATTAGAAGAAATACGGTAGGCGGCCGAAGTGACAATTATTGTCGATCTGTTGATCACAATAGTTGTGTCAGCATTGGAGACGGTCTGCTCTTGCGACCGCGCACAACAGGTATGTATAGAGTGCTTTAGCGTAATTTGAAATACGTTAGTAAAAGTGAATTGCTGATATTACGCCATACTAATGAATAAGAGTGGCTTTGTAGACAAACATTCTGGGCCCTATGGTCGTACTTATATAGTTTAGACTTGGTCTGCACTGAATATTTGGATCGGGTCTGTGGCAAACCGTCGCCCAAACTATGTGAGTGTGTTTAGTTTTACACCGCTTTCAGCAATATTCAAGCAATATCACGGCGGGGACACCAGAAATGGGCTTCACACATTGGAAACATGTGGAGAATCGAACCCTGGACTTCGGCATGAAGAGCGTACGCTTTAACCACAAGGCTACCCCTGCGCCCCCTAAACCTATGTAAGATCATGTAGTCCAACTGAAGATCAGATGCCTCATACTATTACTTAGAAGCGATTGTTGTAGTTCATGGATTCTAATGTTAAAAAGAGGGGGCTGTGTGTGTGTGTGTGTGTGTGTGCGCGCGCGCGTGCGTGCGTGCGTGCGTGTGTGTGTGCGTGCATGCGTGCGTGTTTGTTAAGCCAAGTGGTTAAAGCCTTCGCTCGTCACGCCGAAGACGTGGGTTCGATTCCCCACGTGGTTAAAAAAATGTGTGAAGCCCATTTTTGTTGTTGGAATATTGCTAAAAGCTGCATAAAACTAAACTCGCTCACTCACTCATTCACCCGTTAACCTATGTCTGATAAGCTGCTGTTCTGATGTCAAACAATTCAAAACGAGTACACGAATGCATCCTTTGTTTGACATGTGTTTCAGATACACAATGTGTAAAATTAGATATTGTTCAGAAAGATAAAGAGTTGCTATTAACTAACGTGTTTCACTGCACGCAAAGGTTATACTAACATTTCAACATGAATATCATGTTTAAGATCTTGAATATTTGACTGGGCTGATTTGCAAATTCCAGACAATTTCACTCCTTGCTAAAAGGACAGAACATGTCACATTTTAGATATGACCAGGTGGATCTGCTGATGGGTACCATAGAAAATTCCAGACATTCTTTGCTCTGATCTGACGCGGGTGATTTGTTGAAAGTGCAAATGCTAGAAATATGGGCAACTACATTTTGAGCACGCAAACGGGTTGCTTTTAATACAACAACCATTTCCGGTAATCTTTACTAAAAGTACCATATAACATCCCATCACCTGGAACAGATTCAAGAAATCAATGTAAAATATTTTCTGCAGGTGACTGCTGGACCAAGTCGGATGTCATGCAATGGACAGAAACAAGGCTTTGAGATACCATGGTGAAGATCAACACGCTGTCCGAGAAGGAAAGGACAGAGTGCCCCAGCGGTACAGCAGGATGACATATCAAGGAGAAAGAAGAAGAAACGTTGGCGAAACAAAGTCAGAAACATCTCTCGGTTCACATTTTGCAGAGTCTGAAGTCGTGGCATATGAAGATGACATGAGAAAGAGGTGTGGATCCGGTGATAATCCTTTGTTAGAACACCAGACCAATGAAGATTCTTCCAGAGAAACATCTGAATGTCAAAAGAGGCATTCAACACAAGTTCCTCACGAATCCAAACGCTACATGACGAGATCTGATGTAAATTGTCGCTTAAATGATATTAGGAATGATGATAGGAAGACAGGACGAGGGGTTTCTCAAAGTACTGCACAAACGACTCGAGGATACAATAAATGGCTTCAACCAGAGGGATCGAGTTGTTTCAATACCTTGGGGGTGCATGAACATGACGAAAAATATCAAAGATGTAAGCTTGTGTCAAAACCAAGGTGTGAAACAAGGAAACAGGGCGTGGCTGATTACAAACTTCCCACAGAGCAAAGAGGACAGGCGCCCACTGACACAAACAGCAAGCAATTTGAGATCAATGAGGTACTAAACAATGATCATAGGACTATGGCAACAAGGAATTTAGAAGATGATTCAGTTTTACGTATGCAGAAAGGAATGACTGGCAGTGATGCTGCTGAAGATGCTGATAATGATTCTGGATTTTGCAGAAAAGAAAATACGTCTTTACAAAGTCTTCAACAATTAAAGTGTCGGTCCTCAGACAGTATCGCGAACTACACAGCAAATACTTGGGGGTGGTTTCAGACAGGCTCAAATACGAATAACTGGACTTTAGAGAGCACCACACTGATCATTTCTATTCTGGCTAAAGGATGCAGGAGTAGTTCATCTGAAAATGTCTCAAAGATGCTGGTTGCTGTGAAGAATTCCAATTTATTGAATTGGACTGTGAATAACATGCTGACTGAAATGTCAAATGGAGACTGCACTAGAGAGGAGGCGACACATACATTAAAGGATTTATACATTGTTTTACAACATATGAGTAGTCGCATTCCAAGTAGTGTCATGTTGACAATGGGTCTGGATAAGCATATACAGAACGTTTTTCAAACAATAACTGCAGAAACAGAAATATGGAATACAGATCTTTCTCAAGAAATGAAAATATTTTCAGATATAAAAGGACAAATACTGAACAGGCTTGACAACGAAAAAGAAAAGGCTGAAAAGCAGCGAAAGAAAATCAAACCACCTGATGATTTCCGGACCTTGTCTGTGTTTCCAAGAGGGGAAGATCTAAACATGAGAAACATACCATTCCTCAGAAAAAACAAGCAGCATGGAACTTATGATGATATGGATGAATATTTGGACATCCAATTCAGGCTTTTGAGAGAGGATTTCATTCAGCCACTCAGAGAAGGAATACAGGAATACTGGGATTACCAGAAAGATCGAAGCATTAGGAAAAGTATCAAGGTTTATAAAGGTGTTACCATCAAAGGTGTTGTGTGGTCATCAGATACGGCAATACTTCACACACTTTCATTTGACACTAGAGAACTGAAAGAAATTACATGGGAAAACACCAAACGTCTGAAAAATGATACACTTGTGTGCATATCTTCAGACAACTTCAAGACATTTATTAATGCAACAGTTCAACAAAGGAATTCAGAGGAACTTCAAAAAGGCAATGTCACTGTGCGTTTTGAGATAGATTACAGGGCTTCTTGTAGCCTGTTGAAAGGAGGACCATATGTCATGATAGAAACACCAGCTTATTTTGAAGCGTACAGGCCTGTTTTAGAGGCTCTCAAATGCGTCACTGATGATTTGCCATTCACAAGATACATTCTTAAATGTGAAACATGTACAAGGCCTCCTCTATATATGAGATATTGCAGCACACCAATCGACTTTTCTAAGGTTGTCAAACAACGTGGAAAATCAAATTTGCAGAAATCAACAAGAAAAACTAGACCGACACTGGTGTCAGAATTAAATCCTGATGAAAATGGAAAAGTGGATGTTGGATCAGAGGAAAATGGTCAAGGTGTAAACGATGACACATGGCCGAATGCTGAAGACCTGGAATTAAACGAATCACAGCACAAAGCATATATAGCTGCCCTGACAGAGGACTTTTCCATCATTCAAGGTCCTCCAGGTACTGGGAAAACATATGTAGGTCTGAAAATTGTGGAAACATTACTATCAAATATAAACTTGTGGCACAGAACCACAGGTGAGAAAGATGTGTCTGAACATGGTGTAACAAGTCCAATACTGTTGGTGTGTTACACCAATCACGCCTTGGATCAGTTTATGGAGGGAATATCACGATTTATGAAAAAAGAAGACCACAGAAGCATTGTCCGCATAGGTGGTCAGAGCAAAAGTGAGACAGTAAAGAACTTCAACATCATGCATAGAAGATTGGAGAGGGAAAGCAGAAGGTCTCTTGCGAACATACAAAATCAACTGACAATATGTAAGAGAGACATTCAGAAATGCGGATGGCAAATAGTCGTCTTAAGGGAAGGAATCATTCATGAAGATGTTTTGAAGCCCTTCATAAAACAACACTTCTGTCATCTCACAAAGCAGTTTGAAAGAAGACATTGCAATTCTGCTATACTTAATTGGTTGGGATTTGGTATCCTTACAAAGCGCAACAAACGATTACAGAGTAAAGCTGGTGTGGTTCCAAATCCACAAGAATACTATATTCAGAACCGCCAGTTACTTGAAACTGAAAACAGAATGTTTGCTCTGACAATAACAGACATAACTGAATCTGTTTCAGAGGGCGGCGATGGTCAAGATGAGGAAAATATAGGACATGCTTTGGAGAAACTGTCCAAAAAACAAAAGGAAGACATTCTTAGAAATGTACAGGGTTTACTAAATAATAGAAGAAGCATGACAACCAAGGAAGTACAAAATGTCACAAACATCTGGAAACTGAAATGGAATGACCGACGCCGTCTATATTGGTACTGGGTACAATTATTACAAGATTTTCTTGAAACAAGGAAGATGGATGAGTTGAATGACAAGCTTTGCCAGTTCAAAGAAACGGTAACAGAGTACAAAAATGCGGAAAGAAAGATTGATGTGGATATTTTGAAAGAAGCAAAGGTAGTTGGAATGACTACAACAGGGGCCGCAAAGAACTATGAACTATTGGAGTTGGTTAAGCCACGCATTGTTGTCATTGAAGAGGCGGCAGAAGTTCTTGAAAGTCATACAGTTACATCAATACATCCAGGATGTGAACATCTTATCCTTATTGGAGATCACCAGCAGCTTCGTCCCAATCCAAATGTGTATACTTTAGCCAAAAGATACAAACTTGAACTTTCATTATTTGAGAGAATGGTTAACAATGGACTCAGAATCAACTGTCTAACAATTCAGCATCGAATGCGGCCCTGTATTTCGAGACTGATGAGACACATTTACCTTCGTCTTGAGGACCATCCCAAAGTTTCCACCATTGAAGACATAAAAGGTATTGCCAAGAACCTGTTTTTCATCAGTCACTCTGAAAAAGAAGGTAACAAAGAAGATTCAATGAGTCACTTCAATGAATTTGAGGTACACTACCTAGTTAGACTTTGCAGGTATCTCCTCCTGCAAGGCTATAAGCAGTCACAGATAACAATTCTAAGTGCGTATTTGGGTCAAGTTTCTAGCATAAAAAAAGAATTGCCACAGCCAGAGTTCCGTGGTGTCAATGTCACGGCTGTGGACAATTTCCAAGGTGAGGAGAATGATATTATCCTCCTGTCACTAGTAAGGAGTAACGTCGAGGAAAAGGTTGGGTTTCTAAGGATTGAGAACAGAGTTTGTGTGGCTTTGTCAAGAGCAAAGATGGGAATGTATGTCATAGGCAATTTTGATTTGTTGGCCAAAAAGAGTGACATCTGGAGAAGGATTATCTCTGACGTGAAACAAAAGGGTGAAATTGGACCGGGATTACCTCTGTATTGCCAAAACCATTCAAACATGGAGGGAATTGTTGCAACTAAACCAGAGGACTTCAATGCTGCTCCTGATGGAGGTTGCCTGCAAAAGTGTGACTACCGACTTAATTGTGGACATGTTTGCCAATTATCGTGCCATCCACTTGACAGAGAGCATAACTTATATGAATGCCAGAAAGCATGTCTCCAAAAATGTCCAGCTGGACATCCTTGTCCAAAGCCATGTTTTGACAAGTGTGGGAAATGTATGTTTGTTGTCAGCAAAGTGATGCCAGAGTGTGGCCATCCTAAGGAGGGATACTGTTTTGTACCTCCCGAAAAAGAACAATGTCAAATGCAATGTGAAAAAACCTGTGCGAGGGGTCATCAGTGCCAACAGAAATGCTTTGAACGATGTAGACCGTGCCAAATTAAGGTTCCTCAGACTTTGTCAAAGTGTGGTCATCAGCAAGAAGCTGAGTGTTATCTCGACCCAAGATTTATCAAATGTAAACACGACTGTGAGAAAGTATGCCAAGAGGGACATCCATGCAAGAAGAAATGTCATGAAATTTGTGGGAGATGCTCAGTCTTAGTTCCTAAAATTCTTCCCAAATGTGGACATGAACAATACGTTCAGTGCTCTACTGATCCTATGATTGTACAGTGCAAGACAAACTGTGAGCAAATCTTACCGTGTGGGCACACATGTAGCGAATGGTGTGGCACAAAGTGCAGGTGTAAAACATTCATACTCAAGCTCATGAGTTGTGGCCATCTAAAGTCCATTCTGTGTGACGATAGAGATCTCCTGAATCTTCAGTGCGAAGTAAAGTGCAAAACGAACCTGAAATGTGGTCATCCCTGTGATGGGTCATGCTTTGAATGTTGGGGAGGACGTTTACATATCCAGTGCACAAAGAAACATGAATGCATGCTTGTTTGCGGGCATATTAGTGAAATTAAAGGGACATACACCCCACCTTTGCAGTCGCAATTGTCCAACATTTTGTGATCACGGTCAGTGTGGAAACAAATGTGGTGAAGAATGTACGAGATGTAACAAGAAATGCACTTCACGCTGTCCACATTTTCCGTGTCGCAAATCATGTGGCAATACATGTCGACGTGAACGTTGCTCCAGACCATGCAAAAGACGGCTCCCATGCAAGCATCTGTGTCCTGGATTATGTGGCGAGAAATGCCCAAACATTTGCAGAACATGTGACCCAGACGAATTTTCATTGATGCGCATCGCCTCTAGACACAGACCAAGCTTTGTACAACTTTCTGACTGTGGACACATGTTGGATAAGAACTTTCTGGATTTGTGGATGCAACCATTTTTCAACGAATATGGGGTAGCTGAAATAGGTTATAGAAATTGCCCCTATTGTGCAGACCCTATAAGAAACAATCCTAGATATAATCAAATTCTAAAATGCATGCAGGCTGATATTGTTGAACTATCCACTACTAAGACAAAGGAAGAAGAGATCTTTCAACAAGATATCGAGAGAGCCATGCCCCAAACAGAATTACATCACAGTGGTTATTTTGGAAGATCTAGATTCAGAAGGAAAGATGAATTTAGCTGGATAACTGCACAAATTAGATTCTCACTGTTAGATGATGTACAGAATATTGATGAAATCATAAGAAATTGGGATGCGTCTTCGTCACATGTGGAAGTGATCAATCGGTGTTCAGAGGATATGAAATACTTAAAGAAGTGGATTTGGAAATTGAGGAAGTTTTTCAGTGAACAAGAAACATCTGATGCAGAAAAGGAACTGAAACGTCAGACGTTACTCTTGACCCTTCTAAAAGTTCTGGAACATGCTGACATCATCAACAGCAAAGAAGAGAACTTTTCTTCTACTGATACGGAAGTTGAACCTGGTTCTAAATTACCTGATGTTGAGCGCCGTGCTGTGGAAAACGGCATTAGACTCTTACGGCAAGAAGGGCCACTCAGTCCACGCGTATTATCCAAGATAGAAACCCTCACAGGGACATTGTATGTGCCTGGATCTCAGGATCTACCATTAAGGCTTCATGTCCAAGATATTGATCTACCCAAACCTCTCGTTTTTGGATGCTGGTTCAAATGCAGAAACGGTAAGTTTTATAAGCGTATGTTTATGTATCACCACACGAAGGAACACTATTACCCAAGTTTAACCATGTAAGGAAATAAACGCATCCACGACCGTGACATAATCAGGTTAGTAACATATGGCGTGGAGATCCCCATTTCCAGTTTCGGCTCACTACATTGAATTTATATCAGCTAGTTACTTGGCAAAGGCTTACTGAGAGTAACATGACATAACAAGTCAAAACATTGAGTACACAACAGTCTCGTTTCCTGCTGACTGGGTTACGTCCTATTGCGCAACTTAGTACAATAACCAGTCCAGGATTGTGAGATCGACTCATTCAACTGGATATACAATATTTATCAGTATTATTTCTTACATCTAATCACGTGTATATTACAACACTACGCTCCTTCTAATCCTTGCAAACACATCGTGCAGCATGCTCTGTGGTTCAACGTGCTCTGACAAACGGAAATATGGAAATCATGGAAATCTCAAAACGAGGCTCGACCGCTAGAAAAGTTTGGCTGTCTGGTACGAACTTAATATTATTTAAATCACATTGTACGTTGCAAAAATACACTTAAGAAGCGCAAACAATACATAACAGGTGTAACCAGTGTGCCAGATAAATAATGAATCATTGTACGACCTCTTCTAACATGGACAGTCTGTGTCGTCTTAGTTAACGGCATGCTGCCTCAACATCGACATAAAATGTAGAAATACGATTTTATTAAAGTTTAGAATTGAGATTATTTGGGAAATATCATTTTCTTATGAAGCAAGGATTCCAAAATCAATGTAATCATAGTTGTTTGTAGTGTCTCTTTTCTCTTCACATGAGAAAATTCAGATCGGCTGAAAAGTAGGTCATTGTCTGAATTGGTTAATGAGACTAATGTTTCAGTTTGTATTTGAGTACATACTAGGGCGATCAGATGTCGTACCCGTATGATGCACACTTGTCCTCACTTTGTGAATAGTCTATCTACTGCATCTCATGGCTTGTGCAACATAAACAGTAGACTTGCCAGTCAGGAGCATGTCAATTGCTCCTTCCGGTTCATCATTTGTAAGGCTTGAAATGATAAACTGTTCATATTACAATCATTGTTAACGTGGTATTTCTAATCGGCGGCAAATTCTACACACGTGTTGGTGGTTAGACACATGAAATTGTGGTCACGACCCCACCCCACCCCCACCCCCTCCCCAGTTGAATATAGCTGATATAAATGCAAACATACAATTAACAAACAAACAAACTCATTTTTTTCACAGAAAATGGCTCAGCTCTTGGAATAGTAATTGATATAATAACGTTTGTTATGCATTTATTGTTTCTGAAATGCTCACACAAATATATCTTCTTAAACAGGTCACACATTCTTTGAGGGCAACCCGTACAAGAAAGCTAACCTGGATGAAGTCAAGTGTCCTGAATGTATTTACGGTAAATTCAGCAGTTGATTTCTTATATTGAGGAGTAAGATTGAACCCAAACTCCGAGATACCATAATCGTTCATTCTCATTTTCGGGTTATGATCACAGTAGTATCACATAGTATCACAATAGTATCACAATAGTATCACAATAGTATCACAGTAGTATCACAATAGTATCACATAGTATCACAATAGTATCACATGCTTGTCATTAGACCTGTGAACAGAAATCTCGCTAGATTGTTTACTGTGCTTGGAGTCTACATACATTCGTTTTATGAACCCCTAAGCTGCGTTGACTCGACGACAGCTTCAGGTGTTTATGCCAATCAGATGTTACTGTAAATTCAGCATTTGGTTGCTTATATCGGAAGAAAGGTTAAACTAAAACTCTGAGACAACACAATCGTTCATTCACGCTCATTTTCGGGTTATGCTTGTGATTAAAACTGTGAACAGAAATCTCTTTGAAATGTTTACTGTGTTTGGAGTCTACATACATTCGTTTTATGAACCTCAAAGCGGCGCTGACTCGACAACAGCTTCAGATGTTTCGGAAACTTGTTTGGCAATATGTGAATGTATCTTTTCATGGTTGCAGAATAAATCAATGCTGCACGACCAGAAGGTGAATTGATCACGTGGACTGATGAGGAGGACCACACCTGAATTTGTAGGCGCACCTGTTGTTTCCGGTATTCTCAGAAGGCATTTTGGGTGTTCCGTTGTCACAGACTCCAAAGAATCATGGTTATATATCACTCAGTGAGCACAGTTTTCACTAAACCTCAAAGATGTTATTCGGTTATTCAAGACCAAGTTGAGGTCGACAGATTTTATTAAATATAATATTCTCAGGAGTCAGTTTGGGGTATGTTGCATGTGTGCTGTATAGTGGCGCTGTATACTGTTAAGGTAGCCTAGAAGTTAAAGCGTTCGCTTGTCACGCTCAGACCCGGGATCGATTCCCCACAAGGGTACAATGTGTGAAACCCATTTCTGGTGTCCCTGCCCTGATATTGCTGGAATAGTGCTTCAAGCGGCGTAAAACTAAACTCACCCACTCACTGTATACTTGTGTTGAACAATCATCTTCTAGTATTGTTTTACATACATGAATTAGTTTGGACTAAATAGTGTACGTTGTAAAGGCAATGCATGATTTTGGTCCAGCAAGAGTTGCTATAATAAGTATTGTATAATGTTGTATAGTAAGATTTGTGATGTAGATACCACAAGGATATATTTGCCACATCTTGGTGTTGTATAATCCAGTTCTAGTGGGATTAAGAAATGTAAATATCTAAAAAATGGTTTTGATGCTAATATTTGCTATATCCCTTTGTAATATAACCTATTTTTGTAAGATATGTGGTATAAATATATAAAGTGTGTCTTAATGAGAAAGTTTGCTGTATGTAAATGTTGTATAATGTTGCCCAGTAAGATTTGTGATGTAGATACCACAAGGATACATTTGACACATCTAGGTATTGTATAATCCAGCTTTATTATAATTGGTGATATAATCAAAAGTATGCTTTTGACGGTACCGTTGGCTACATGTAGGTGTTGTATAATCCAATTCTAGGGAGATTAGTGATAGAAATACCTGAAAAATGGTTTTGTTGCTAATGTTTGCTGTATCCCTGTGTAATATAACCCAGTCAGTTCTAGTAAGATAAGTGGAGTAGATCTATGAAGAGTGTTCTGATGAGAAAGTTGCTACATGTAAGTGTTCTATAATGCTTGTCTCGTAAGATTCTTTATGTAGATACTACAAAGATACATTTGCCATATCTAGGTGTTGTATAGTCCAGTTCTAGGGAGATTATTGATGTAGATGCCTCAAAAATGGTTTTGCTGCTAATGTTTCCTAAAACCCTGTGCAATATAACCCAGTCAGTTCTAGTAATATAGGTGATGTAGATATGTGATGAGTGTTTTTATGAGAAAGTTTGCTATATGTAAGTGTTGTATAATGTTGTCTAGTACGATTTGTGATATGGATACCACAAGGATGCAATTGTCACATCTAGGTATTGAATCCAGTCTTATCAAAATTAATGATGACAATGCTTTTGATTATACCGTTTGCTACATGCAGGTTTTGTATAATCCAGTTCTAGGGAGATTAATGATGTAAATAAACATCACAAATTGTTTTGACGTTGATGTTTGCCATATCCCTGTGTAAATATTATCAAGTTCTAGTACCATAGGTAATGTAAATATATGAAATGTGTTTGGATGAGAAAGTTTGCTACATGTAAGTGTTTTATAATGCTTGTCTCGTAAGATTCTTTATGTAAATACTACAAAGATATATTTGCCATACCTAGGTTTTGTATAATCCAGTTATAGGGAGATTAATGATATAGATACCCCAAGGATGGTTTTTGTGATCGAGTCTGGGCCAGAAGATCCAGTGACCAATGTAAATAGTGTACAATGGAAATGCAATGCATGATCTAGGTCTAGTGAGAGTTGATATGTAAAGACTCAAAGCATACTGCAGTACTGTTAGGATTAGTGATATCAATACTAAAAGTATGTTTTGGATGACAAAGGTGAGGTGAGGTGAGGTGAAATTGGGTTTAATGTCGTGCTGGAGAATATTTCCGTCATATGACGACGTGCATGCTTGTACTAGCCCAGACTGAAGCTGGTTTTATAGTGCTAGCCCACTGAGATACCATGCCGCAGTGAAGCATGAATACCCCACTCAGACACTTTAAACTGACTCCGAGCCGACCAGTCCTTGTACCCATTAATGCCGAGCGCTAGGCAGGGAACAACAAGTACCATATTTTAACGTGTTTTGGTATGACGCGGTCGGGGATCGAACCCGCGACCTTCCGCTCTCCGCTCTCCGGGCGGACGCTCTAACCACTACACCACGGAGGCAGTCTGGATGACAAAGATTGCTACATGCAAGAACTATGTGATCACAACGTGAAAAATCCCCAGCACCCAGACTACAATAAACCATCTCAAAGTCTTTTCATGCTTTAAGTATAGCTGTAACATTAATTTTGATCATTTTAGAGCTATTGAAACAAGAATACCTTCTTAAAACAATTGCCCACTAGAAAGTGTAGAAAAACAGCTATAAAATTTAATTTTTCCCTTAGACGCAATGCATATTTCAGAGTAAATGTCTTCCTGTACCTGTAACTAATCAATAAACCTTAAATATTTTTATAGTTCCTGATAGAAAGCAGTTATTAGAATGTATTTTGTGAAAAAAGCAAAAACTACTTTTCCCAAATTTTTCCCACCCTGACCCCCTTTGTGGGGGTCACTGCGGGAAAAATCCCCCGCACCCAGCCTGCAAACACCTGGAATTTGAATGTGCATATGATAAGCTTGGGGGGGGGGGACACCTATATATTGATATGGGGGCACCTATATCAGCCCATGGACTACTAGTAATGCCTCAAGAATATTTTGATTGCAAATGTTTTTCACGTGTTGTTTAATGCACTTCAAATGAGATTAGTGATGAATATATATACCTTTATAATGTTTTTAATGACAATATTTCCTGGTGTTGTTTAATGCGGATTAGTGATACAGATACCACAAGGACACATTTGTCATACCTAGGTGTTGTACAATCCCGTTTTATTAAAATTAGTGATGTCAACACGTAAGGTATGCTTTTGATTACGCCGTTTGTTACAAGCAGGTGGTGTTTAATCTAGTTCTAGTAAGATTAGTGATGTAAATATATGAAATGTGTTTTGA
This sequence comes from Haliotis rubra, assembly GCF_003918875.1. Lineage (NCBI taxonomy): Eukaryota > Metazoa > Mollusca > Gastropoda > Lepetellida > Haliotidae > Haliotis > Haliotis rubra. The sequence goes on along the minus strand of NW_025767350.1, from coordinate 303,461 downwards.
TGAGAAAGTTGCTATATGTAAGTGTTTTATAATGCTTGTCTCGTAAGATTTTTTATGTAGATACTACAAAGATACATTTGCCATATCTAGATGTTGCATAATCCAGTTCTAGTGAGATTAGTGATATAAATACCTCAAAAATGGTTTTGATGTTAATGTTTGCTATATCCCTGTGTAATATAACCCAGTCAGTTCTAGTAAGATAAGTGATGTAGGTCTATGATGAGTGTTTTTGATGAGAACGTTGTATGTGTTGTATGATGTTGTCTGGTAAGATTTGTGGTGTACATACCTTAATGATGCAGTTGCTATATCTAGGAGTTGTATAATCCAGTTTTAGCAAAATCAGTGATGTTAATGTTTGCTATATCCCTGTGTAATATAACCCAGTCAGTTCTAGTAAGATAAGTGATGTAGGTCTATGATGAGTGTTTTTGATGAGAACGTTGTATGTGTTGTATAATGTTGTCTGGTAAGATTTGTGATGTACATACCTTAAGGATGCAGTTGCTATATCTAGGAGTTGTATAATCCAGTTTTAGCAAAGTCAGTGATGTTTATGTTTGCTACATCCCTGTGTAATATAACCCAGTCAGTTCTAGTGAGATAAGTGATGTAGGTCTATGATGAGTGTTTTTGATGAGAACGTTGTACGTGTTGTATAATGTTGTCTAGTAAGATTTGTGATGTAGATACTTCAAGGATGCAATTGACACATCTAGGAGTTGCATAATCCAGTTTTATCAAAATAGGTGGTGACAATGCTTTTGATTGCACTTGCAACATGCAGGTGTTTTATAATCCAGTGCTGGGGAGAATAATGATGTAGATACCACAAGGGTGGTTTTGGTGATCAAGTCGGGGCTAAAGAATCCAGTGACCAACGTAATGAGCATCGACCTATGCAACTGGTATACGATAACATGTGTCAACCAGGTCAGCGACCCTTACGACAAGCACGGCATTGGGTTGCTGAAAACCAATTCTAACCCGGATCTTCAATGAGTGAGTGAGTTTAGTTTTACGCCGCGCTCAGCAATATTCCAGCTATATGGCGGCGATCTGTACATAATGGGAACCGATGACATGTGTCAACCAAGGCAGCGAGCCTGACCACCCGATCCCGTTAGTCGCCTCTTACGACAAGCATGGGTTGCTGAAGGTACATTCTAACCCGGACCTTCACGGGTCGGATCTTCAGGGGTCGGATCTTCACGGGACGGATCTTCAAGGGTCGGATGTTCACGGGTGGGATCTTCAAGGGTGAGATTAGTGATGTAGATACCCCGAGAATGGTTTTAATGATAATGTTTGCTATACCCAGGGGTATCAAGATCCTGTTCTAGTGAAATAAATGATGTGATTAAAGAAAGTGTGTAATGTGTAGATGTTCTGTTGTGCAGTTGTAGTGATACTTAGATACTTTGATTCTCGAATTCGCTATATCTCAGATGTATGAAAGTCCATTTATGGTAAAATATCTGAAGTATATTTTTGATGACAATATTTGCTATATGCAGATGTTATGTAATGTTGTCTTAATAAGTAAGACAATTTTCGATGTTAAAGATTGTTCTATCCAGATGTTGTGCAATGTGGCCTAGGATGGTTATATATCTCTATTTGAAGTGTGTATTGGATGTCAAAGTTTACTGTATGCATGTATTATCCAACTTTATTATGATTATTGATGTAATTACGATATTTTCATGTGTAACATACAGTATTTTTTGGTTACAAAGTTACTACATGCAGATGCTATATAATGCATTTCAAGTAAGATTAGTGATGTAGATACTTAGTAAATATTTTTGCTGATAAATTTTCTATACCCTTTTGTTAGTCTTGGTTTTGGGAGGTTGGAGGTGTACATATGTTCAGTGTGTTTTTGATTGCAAAGTATTCCAACTCAGGAGTTGTAAAATCCAATTTCATTAAGATTACCTCAAAGGATAATTTGATTGAAAGGTTCCTATATGCAGGTTTCAAGTAAATCAGTTCTAGTACGATAGTTGGGTTAATATACAGAAAGTATACTCTTAATGACAATGTGTGCTGTATCAGGTGTAGTATAATCAGTTGTATCAAAGAAAGCGGTGTAAATACTAAACTTATGTTTCTTATGATAAAGTGTGCTATATGCAGGTGTTAAATAATACAGTTCCAGTAAGTAACGTAAATAATTTAAGTACGTTTCTCATGATAAAGTGTGCTATATCCAGATGTTCGTTAACCCCCTTCGAGTAATATTATCATATAATGATGAAGTGCTTTAAATGCGGCCGTTGGATAATCTCATGCAAGAACGAGTTCTGGTGAAAGTATGTAAATGTGAAAAAGATGAATAGAATTCTCTGGGTTTGTTTGAGCGTTCTGTTGCTTTGTGTATGTACTGTATGTTGTCTATGTTGTTGTCTAAATTTTATTTACTCTTTTGGTCAGGTGCACCGTAATAGTTTTAATAACAGCTTTGTCAATATTAAATTTGCAAATTCCTAATATCAGTTGACAGCCAAGATAGTTTTAATGCATTGTCTGTCTGAACATGTTTCAGGCAGAATTATTTTGCATTTGGAGTCCAATGGAAGAGTAAATAGTTCATATGATTTTGGAGAAGATTTTGCCGCCAGATATGACTTATTGCCAGAATAACTTATATGTTACTTCAGCCTCATGAATGTAGCTGTTATCCATGACGTCAACATATGCATGATCTGATAAAGCACACACAAGTGTTTAATGAGCATCTGAAAAACATGAAAGAATGGTATTCGATTCCCTGAAATTGAAAATTAATCGCTGCATATTAATACGTATAAATATCGCTCACAATTGTATTGTTGCGTCGTTAGAAGTGGTGGCGTCATTCAAATCATATTGTGACATGAAGTCGGAATGACGTCACAAATGATCAGTTCCAGATGCAACCGTGGGAACCAGCCGAAACGGTCGGCTGATGACACTTCACTGCCGTACCCGTACTCGATGTCAGTGAGTGCAGACAAAAAAACACGTGTGGACCTTTTGGTTTACTTTTGTGTTCACAATGTCTATAAACGATAATATTTCATTTGAAACCTCCGGCCAACGCCGTTGGTTCCAAATGAATTCCCGTGCTTCAAATACTCAATAACACCCGGAAATTGGCCAACACATAATGTTTATCTCCTAATTAGAAATGGTCTGAACATCTTTATTTGTGTCAGTCTATAACATGCAATATTTTGCTCATGTTTATTTTGCCTTTTTATGCCATCACATGTTTAAATCAAATGTGGCTGATATAATTCCGCTCTAACACAATGAAACACGATCGATTTTGATGATATCTTGTGGGAGGCCTTAGTGAAACGGATCAGATATAACGATATGTATTAAAATATGTATTATTGATAATGATGACAACAAAGCTATAACACATTAAATGCCCTCTGAAGTTGATATGTGTCCATCCTGGACTTCCTCAACATGAATGTCTTGAGGTGGAGTCATTAGTTTGTGACGTAAGAGACAGAATATTATGTGCTTCAATTGTAATTGTTTCTCAGTGAGTGTTGTTGTTTCCCAATTAGAATAAGTGTTGTTTCTCAATTAGTGTGTTGTTTCTCAATTAGTGTTGTTGTTTCTAAATTAGTGTTGTTGTTTCCCAATAAGACTAAGTGTTGTTTCTCAATTAGTGTTGTTGTTTCTCAATTAGTGTTGTTGTTTCCCAATTAGACTAAGTGTTGTTTCTCAATTAGTGTGTTGTTTCTCAATTAGTGTTGTTGTTTCTAAATTAGTGTTGTTGTTTCCCAATAAGACTAAGTGTTGTTTCTCAATTAGTGTTGTTGTTTCTCAATTAGTGTTGTTGTTTCTCAATTAGTGTTGTTGTTTCTCAATTAGTGTCCAATTCTTTCTATGTATTGTGTTACAACATTTTGAAAATAGCTAAAAAGGATATTTCTGAAAACCTCAATAAATGCCTGACTTTAATCTGTACTTACAACGATGTTGGTTTTATTATTCATTGGAATAAATCTTATCAACGTGATTAGTATGTAAAGTACTGAAACCAGTAGATAACTAATGTGAACATCGTTTGATCAGGTTACATTAGCTTGTATGTATTACTTTGATATATAAACACGTCTTTTAATAAGAATTACTCACAACCCCACGGATGTGCTGAGGTAACCTTACCAGCTGCAGACGTGTATTGTACATATCACTTCCCTTCAACTGGTTGTCAGTTCCTCAGACAAATGTGAGAGGGAGAAAAGGGCTCCGTTAAGCGTTTGCTTACATGTCATTCAAATCGGAATGTTACGAATCCATGTGTTATTCAGTTCAGTTGAGTTTTTCAATACACGATTCCTGTACTTAATTATTTGCAAAATATCTGGAAGGCTACATGTGTTTGCAACCTGCTAAAAGCTGCATTACCTATAGGTTCTTGCACTGTGTTGATCTCCTGGTTGGTTCTTTCGATTCGTCATGCATATCTGTGAGCAAGTATTTCAAAGATACACGAATTATACTTGTTTTCAAAAATAGTTTCGTATTTTGAACAAAAACGCAGCTTGAACAATGAGGACAATTTTTATGGATATACAACTTCTTTATTCTGTATAGGCGACATAGATTCTAATGTCGCTGTCAAGCAAGTGGTGTTAGAATCGACATTAGAATCTATGTCGACACGTCGCCTATACAGAATAAAGAAGTTGTATATCAGTAAAAAGAAAATTGTCGCCATTGTTCATCTCCTCAACTTCTAGAATGCAAAAGAAGAGAAAACGCAGCTTATGCGGAGGTCTGGAGACGTGTCAATGCATTAACACCGTGTACAGAAAAGTGATCTCACAAGGGCATCATACATAAAATGTGCACACTCACCAATGCGTTATTGTAAAGAACTATGGTAGCCTTTCCACATTCCATAAAACCATGCCGGTATTTAATATCATAAATACACGTTGATAAGCTTACAGTGACACATAAAAAATGGTTGGTTGGTTGTTTAACGTCGCACTCAGCAATATTCTAGTTCTATGGCGGCGGTGTGTAAAAAGTCGAGTATGGACCAGACAATACAGTGATCAACAGCATGAGCATCAATCTATGGATCAAAGAAACACTCGGTCAGATAAGACCTGGTAATACCCGGCTTAGACTTAACCTACACTTGTCGTAAGAGGCGACTATTGGGATCGAGTGGTTCGGCTCGCTGACTTGGTTGACACATCGTAACCCAATTGTGTAGGTCAATTCTAATTATGTCAATCGCTGGATTATTTGGTCCAAACTCGAGTATTTACATACCGCCGTCATATAGCTATAAAAATCGTGCAATGATCTTCACCGTTAAACCCCGCATCACTTCATGCCACCAGTATACAACTGTTAAGGTAAGAGTGATATTCGCTATCACATGTCAGACCTTTTGTTGATATATAAGCCTAAAACAATACCATTTCAAGTATTTGTCTGTAACCTCTGACAACCTCCATAGTTAAAACATGACACTTTTTGTTACCTTGCCTGACGCTCGACATTAACGGGATATAACAATGACTACACGACTCGATTCAGTATGGTGCGTCCATGTCACTCTGCTCAGTGGGATATAGGACTAAAAAACGACTCAAGTACCGACACATACAAGCAGTCAACACATATGTCTGTGTGTATGCACGACTCTTGGAAAGTAAACAATCTCACCTACAATACCCCGAAAAGATTGTACCCTGAAACAGGTCTATTTATAGTAAACTGTTTTCAGTATGCAGCATTGAGTGTTGTGTCATATGTCACGCAGCGGCGAGCAACCAAGAAACGTGAAGAGATATCACTTGTACTGTAATCTGATAACAGCCCTATGTAACCAATACATATCGATTGAGTCGATTGGGTCAACATGACCGGCAGTTGTTGACACCGCAAGGTGGTAACCCGTATTACGTTATGGGGGCGGTAGGGTAGCCTAGTGGTTATAGCGCTCGTTTGTCACGTCGCAGACCCGGGATCAATTCCCCCACATTGGTGTAGTGTGTGAATCTCATTTCTGGTGTTCCCCGCCGTGATATTGCTGGAATATTGCTGAAAACGATCTAAAACTCACTCACTCAACCCACTCACTCATTCCTTATGGGGATGATATGGCTGCACTCTTCCTGGAACATAGCCTGGAGTTGTTTACCAGAATAGGGCTCAAAGTGAATCGTATGCTTGTATTTCATGATATGACTTCAAGTGATAAGGATCGGACGGTTTGTTTTTAATGCCGCAAAATATTGAACCTATACTGCTCACAAAAAGTAGGGGATATTGAAAAGATAAGACAAATAAAGGCAAACGTATGTTTAATTGTCATTGGGAAACAATGTTCATGTGGAAATACGGATGTCTAGCAACAGTTTTCAACAAATTAACTTTGATAACTATGCCGATGTTCTTTGTAGACAATGCGAAGTTCACCAGGGGTGATAACCCAAATGTCACAAACTGGTTAATAACGGGTTGGCCAACCATTAGCTGCCAAACAAACGTGACACCGACGTCATAATCCTAATGAGGTGACCAATGTCAACTTGAGGAATCCACTGCCATTCACTCTTGGAGTGCCACGCCCAGTTCTGCCAAGTCCTGACATGGGGGTGCCGCCCCTGCACTCGTCGTCCGAGCATGTCCCACACATGCTCTATGGGGGAGAGGTCGGGGGACATCGCTGGCAACGGAAGAGTTTGGACTTGGTGCTGCCGGAGATGGTCAAGGACAACGCGAGCACGCTGAGCCCTGGCGTTATCATCCTGGAGAATGAATGCTTGTCCGTGGCGGCGTGAAAACGGCAGTACGTGTGGCGTGATGATATGGTCACGGTAGTAGACACCAGTGACTATCACTTGGCAGATGTGGAGATCGGTCCTGCCCGTCATCGTGATCCCACCCCACACCATAACAGACCCCCTTCCGTATCCATCGTGTGGAATCATGGCAGCTGGCTAGTGGCGTTCACAAGGGCGTCGCCAGACACGATGACGGCCGTCATTGAAGTCCAAGGTGAACCTTGTCTTATCATTTGCACGTGTGAAACATGGTGTGCTTTTTCATACCCACCCCCAGGTGCGTTTGGGTCCAGTGTTTTCGGATCTCAGGACACCTGGTGGTTAGTGTGCAACATGCTAAGGTGGGCCAATGGTTATCCTCAAACATACCTAAAGTATGATGTCTTATAGATGTCCAAGATATCACTGTAATTTTAAGTTTCAACTTCACCTTTACTGTACTCTCCCTTGTGCATTGTGATGTCACATGCTTTGTGACGTCATAACGCAGTTATGACGTCATAGTGTCGACGTCATAGTATCAACTGTCACTTCACCTGATGAAGGGATCTGTAATAATCCCGAAACGTTGTGTGGGAAAGAATAAAGAAGCTTTAATCCATAAACTATCTTGGATACCTAAAGTACTCGGAGAAATCTACATTCCTGTGTTTTTGCCGCTCTGTTTAACTACAATATCCACTACTTTTTATGAGCAGTATATATGACGGTTGTCCATACGTAATCGAGTCTGAACCAGACAATGCAGTGGTGCACGGCATGACCTTCGATTTACTCAGTTGGTATACGACGACAATCACCAACAATGTAAACGAATCTGATCACCTTGACAGACCGCGCGAGACACGCTCTGTATGTCCCTGGCAGGGCACTTTTAGATAATGCACGTCGAAAGCTTATACAGTATGCGTAAAATTTATGAATAACAAATATATTATAAACTGACATTAGCTGACATAATTATTGACGAATGCAGCATTTGCATATGTTGCCAATGTTAGGATTCAGAAAAAAACCCACGAAGCGTGGTCGTCTGCTCCCACAACACAGGTACGCCGCCATATTGGGAGTTACTTTCACACTGTTTACTTGTCTGGGAGTTTATTGTCATTCACAAAGATTTGATCCGTCTATTTTACACAAACTGGACTTGCAACTTTCAGTCTTCAGTCTATAGAGCTTTTAACAATAAAATACAATGCTTAAAAGAAATCCTTAACCCAGTTTTGCCCCGTTGTGTTTGTGGGTATTGGCAGTTTGAAAGTACACTAAACGCCAAAAGAAACGTTACCCTCCTACATTTATGAATTACTTAAAAACTATCAAAGATATGTTAGAAGGTATTAGTTTACAAGAAAGCTTAACAACACAGCTTTATGCAAATCACGAAAACCATTTCTCAAATGCATTCATATTTAGGTGAAATGCATCGTTTTCAGAGGAGTTAAATTGTCCTATTTTCGTCCATGCCGAAATGAACCAATAACAGTGATTTAGATGTCCAAAAGAAAGGTTGAAAAAAAATTCTGCTTTGAGACAAAGATAAACCATTTAAAGTCACCATTTTTTTCAAATATCAAAACAAGAAACCACTGCTGTAGAGTGTGTAAAATTGTAAAACAGTAATTCCTAGGATTTCAGTATTTTAAACCATTTTCTGCTGATTTGCATTAGTGGAAACAAGTAAAACGTGTCTTTGATATTGTGAAAAAATGTTTAGGAACATCTACAACTATCTTTGTTAATATTTTTGCTTGCAAAGTAACATTGTTCCATTTTCTGTTTACATATAGCAATATCAATCAACATTCAAGCAGTATTTACATCCATATCATATGTAGAATGATTCTATAGGGTATAAAGAGAGCTTAAAATGTATGATATGATACATAAGTACGAGAAATATGCCACGATTAACAGGTGAAGAGAGAGAAAGAGCCATTGGGATGGTGCAGATGGGGTCGACATACAAGGTTGTTGCCAGCGCCCTCGGATGCCATCGTATCACGGTTATAAGACTTCTTCAGGGCTTCAGACAGACTGAGGTCCCCGTAGACAGACCAAGAAGTGGACGTCTACGCATCACAAAGCCAGCTGAAGATAGGTACCTCCGTCGTTAAGGAAGGGTAACATTTCTTTTGGCGTTTAGTGTAAGTGTAAGTGTGCCAACCACATCACCTATATTTTCAATACATATCAATTAGGTCTTACTGTCCTCTTTTTTATGAAACGTGACATCAAGTAACACTTCTTCAGCAAAATGTGCCAGTTTTTTACTGGTTTGCGAACTGACTGAAGAATAAGCCTCAGCTGTTCCATTACACTTTAAGCTATGATAAAGAATGTTATGATTTAAAACTGGATAATAGAAGGTTGCTTAGTCATCATAGACAATGTAAAGCACGCCATACTTAAACTCAGTATAAACAGGTTTTGTATAAGTCAACAGTTGGAGGTAAAAAACAGGCAGGCAATAAGTAAGATGGGATAACTTATGCTTTCTGGCTTCACAGAATCATCATCGTAAATTCTGGTGCTGTTTGAAGCGTTTGCTTTAGAGTTACTTCGAGTTACCCGTATGCCTAGTGATATGTATCCACGTAAAGCATATGAAATGTTGTACTCCTTGAATAATGTTGATCGCCAACATGTTTTATTAAGCTACGGTTTTGGTTACGTTTGGGTGTTTCAAGGTGTTGGCAGTGTTGAAGTAGTTTTGTCGGAATTTAAGCAACGTGTTGCTGATATCCTAACTCAGGAATGGAAACCTAGCTTGCAATGTAGTAGCAGATATGACAATTATTCTTCATTTAAACTGAAATTTTAACCTGCATTGTATTTGACGCATGGTGACTATTCCTTGTGTCGTCGCGACATGACGAAACTTGCGTATTGGCATGGCCAGACTACAAGTTGAACTGAAGAGGTGGAAATGTTATGTGCGCTTTCCAACATAAAGCGTATTTCGCACAGATATTTAATCAACAGAGAGTGCAATACCAATATTTATCATCCAAAACTGTGTTCGACAGGAGATATCGCTTGTGTAAGATCATATGATATCTCCTAGGAGATATCGTTTTGACAGTAGATTTTGTTCAATGCCCTGACAATGCTATGACGTCATCAACTTGATGACGTCACAATGCTATGACATCGCTGCACTGCAAGTCTAATGGGAGTACAGTGCTGAGAGATGTACATTTTTTCAATTGAAAACTAATGAAGAATGATTTTTGATGATAAATAGAATCTCACCCTCGTGTCTACTGATATCAATTATATCAACACTTGTTGATAAAGGTAAAAATATCCTCGACAAGCCTCGGATATTTGTAACTTTATCATTGATATATAACTGATATCAGTAGACACTTGGGTGAGATTCTCTATATAACTTGATACCGTGGTGGGGGGTAGTATAGTGTAAGGGTGACATGGAGCAGAAGTATCATGTTACGTGGAGTTACTCCCCTTTGACCATTTATTGACAAACTGCATTGTACTTTGTCATAGGCGGATCCAGGAATTTTTCGGGGGGGTGGTGTGGTGAGGAGAGAAAGATTTTCGGGGGAAAAAAAAAGGAATTTTCAGGGGATTTGGTTCAGGGGGTTCGAACCCTTGGATCTGCCAATGCTTTGTTGTTAAATGCAGTATAGACTGAAGACTGAAGGTGCCAGTCAATATTGTGTGAAGTGATAGGATGGAATCTTTGCAAAAGACAATAAACTCCAAGTCAAGTAAATGGCGTAATGTTAAGTCCCAATATGTCGACATCCCTTGTGGGAGCACAGGGACGTGTCACGCTTACAAACAGTGTTAGAAAGACATATAGGTATATAGACCTATATGTCTTTCTAACGCTGTTTCTAAGCGTGACACGCCCCTGTGTGTGGGAGCAGACGACAGAGTTACATGCTGTTTTGCTGTATGAATAGACTTGTTTCAGGGTATGACCTTCTCACACATCTTCAACTACTGGGGTCAGGCAAATAATAGCATCAATGTATAGTTTGTCACTGAAAGGAGAGGGATGTAACTAGGCCAACACACCAAGTTCGTTCCAAGTGCTTGTATATAGAGGTGTTTCTATAACTAGAGTTGACGTTAGTATCAATGCCAACATTAACACTCAGCTGGGCGTTAATGTCGACCTAATGGCCCGAACAGTAGATCACATGTTACATGTCTCGTGATGTGGTGACATCACAGGCTGGGTAATCTGCAACGTATTTCTGAAGCTGATGTGAAAGGTTCAGAGTTCAACGTCACACGTAACAATATGCTTTTGGGTTTACACATACCTAAATACAAAGGACGGTGGGGTAGCCTCTTGGTTAAAGCGTTTGCTCGTCACGCCGAAGACCCAGGTTCGATTCCCCACGTGGGTACAACGTGTGAAGCCCATTCCCGGTGTCCCCCGCCGCGATATTGCTGGAATATTGCTAAAAGCGGCGTAAAACAATACTCATTCACCCCAAAAATACAATGGATGAGCTGTTGATTTTAAAAATGGAATGCATTTGTGGGGGTGGGGGTGATAGGTAGAGTGACAGAGGAAGAGAAATTGAGACTGATAAAGAGAACGAAAGAATGAATTAGAGAGGGTTATTTAGCGATTTAAGCAATTCTGAGACTAGCAGCGGTCTCCCAGCAACAGACAGGAACGATACCCACTGTAACCTTTTGCCTTGACCCTGATTCAACTTCACATATAAAGCTTCGTATCGAACAAGTTTGTGTTACGTAGTGGTAGGTAGATATCCGGATTAGAACTGGTCTTCACCAACCCGTGCTTGTTCTAACAGGAGACTAACGGTATCGGGTGGTCAGGCTCGCCGACTTCGTTGACACATGTCATCTTATCCCAATTGCGTAGATCGATGCTCATGACGTTGATCACTGGATTGTCTGGTCCAGACTCGATCATTTACAGACCGCCGCCAAATAGCCAGAATATTTCTCAGTGCGGCGTAGAACTAAACTCAGTCACTCACTCTTCTGTTGATGTTTGCTCTCGTGGTCGTCTCATTTCCAAAATATAGAAGATGGTGTATTTTGTCAGATCAGAATATGGCAATTTAAACTTTCAATATGCGCGTAAGGTTGATAGCCGATATATATGGAGATTGTGCTGCACGATTTGATCTAAATGAAATCAATCTTTGAGTTATTTAAGAAAAGAGTGCTTAGCGTTACACTCTTAGTGTTAAAAATCAAAGTAACAATGCTAGATTTGGTAAATTCCAATTTTACCGCTGACGATTTTAAACAAACATGAATCTAAACAGCCGTCTTGCAGACCCTTCCACAACCTTCTTGGCAGCACTTCTTGTCCGCTGTACACTCGTCATCACTCACACAGTTGATGCCAGGACGGAATATGCAGAACCCGAACATGTTCTGGTCAGCCTTTGGGCACGAACCTTCGAGAAGAAGCAAGAGAAACATGGAATTCAACCTCAGTTTCGGTGTGACGAGCAAGCACCTTAACTGCTGGACTCACCAATCCACATAAGACAAATCTGTAAGAAACATAAAGTGTCATGTGTTTCTGGGTTATTAGACACCCGTTCAGTGTTCTTGCGGACAAATCGTCCAGTGGTCAGGCTGTACCAGCTTACAGAGTGATACACGTTATTTAAGTCCTAGGGGAAAAGACCCGTGTAGATCCGGGTTAGAACTGATCTCCAGTAACCCATGCTTGTCGTAAGAGACGACTAACGGGATCGGGTGGTCAGGCTCGCTGACTTGGTTGACAAATGTCATCGATTCTCAAATGCGTAGATCGATGCTCATGCTGGTGATCACTGTATTTTCTAGCTCAGACTCGATTATTTACAGACCGCCGCCATACAGCTGGAATATTGCTGATTGCGACTGAAAACAACAAATCAGCCAAAGGGAAAATCACGACTGCCATGAATTTTAGACTTGACCATGACTACCACCTTGTGTTTATCCTCAACGAGTTTAGAGGATATTTCCCTTTCATTTCATTCTTAACTCTTTTGGGTGGCTTAAAGTCTTTTTCCTTAGTTTTCTTTGGAGGAGACTTACCTGCGTGAGTTACCTCCCTTTTACCGTGAGTTACTGGATCTTTGCACTCCTTTCCACAACCTTCACTGCAACACAGCTTGCCTGAACATAGATACAAGCTACATTAGTAAAGAGGCACACATATTTCTGTTAAATCATTAGGTAAATATAACGGTTACTGTGCTTTGTCAAAGCATAGTAGTCAAGTATGTGCATTTATCTGGAACCAAAAAAAACCAACAAAAATGTACGTTTTTCTGTGACTAACTTTGATCATATCGCCGGAGCATATGTTTTCGGGCGTTTTCCGTTTTCGTGCGGGCGATGGGGAAGCCTAGTGGTTAAAGCGTTCGCTCGTCACGACAAACACCCGGGTTCGATTTCCCACATGGGTTCAATGTGTGCAGCCCATGCTTGGTGTCCCCTGCCATGATATTGCTGGAATATTGCTGAAAGCGGCGAGAACCCGGCCTCACTCACTCACTCACCTGTCCCAATATTCAACGGACTTCTCCACATTAACCTGTACATATTTTCCCCCAATATTTATTCAAATCATATGCACAAAGAAAGAAATTGAATAAGTTGGTCTGATTCAACTCCCCTTGCAAATCTTAATTATGTGACTTCGCCTACGTTTGTTGTGGGAGGAAGATCCAATGTAATGTTGGTCAAACCTGGAATATTATTCATGGGCTTGAACCCCTAAGGGGAGCAACTCTGGACAGGGTCAATCACACACTCTAGTAAATAAGAATGGATTTACAAACTACATCACACAAGATCAGACTACCCTTTAAGACAAACCTACCGTCAGAACACTCGCTGTCTTGGATACAGTTGACGCCAGGGACGAAAAGACAAATACTTATCATACCAGAAGGGGCGGGACACGAGCCAGATGCGCGCTTCACTGAAAGACAGACATACAGGCAATAAATAACAGTTCATAACATGTAACAATCCACGGTGAGTTAATAAGTATGCAATGGTGAGTATATAACTGTACACTATGAGTTATATAGCCATACATGGTGAGTTTGTAACCATACATTGTCAATCAGTAACTGTAAATGGTGAGCAAATAATCATAAATGGTGAGTATATAACCGTACATTATGAGTTATAAAGCCATACATGGTGAGTTTGTAACCATACATTGTCAATCAGTAACTGTAAATGGTGAGCAAATAATCATAAATGGTGAGAATATAACAGTACATTATGAGTTATAAAGCCATACATGGTGAGTTTGTTACCATACATTGTCAATCAGTAACTGTAAATGGTGAGCAAATAATCATAAATGGTGAGTATATAACAGTACATTATGAGTTATAAAGCCATACATGGTGAGTTTGTAACCATACATTGTCAATCAGTAACTGTAAATGGTGAGCAAATAATCATAAATGGTGAGAATATAACAGTACATTATGAGTTATAAAGCCATACATGGTGAGTTTGTAACCATACATTGTCAATCAGTAACTGTAAATGGTGAGCAAATAATCATAAATGGTGCGTATGTAACAGTACATTATGAGTATATGGCCATTCTTGGTCAATCAGTAACTGTAAATGGTGAGTAAACAGCCACACATGTTGCGCAGGTAACCATGGTGAGTCAGTAACTATACATGGAAAGTGACCATACATGGTGAGTAAGTAAATATACAGGGTGGGTAAGTAAGTATACAGGGTGAGTAAGTAAATATAAATCCTATCCCTCATACAAAATCACCTGCATTACCAGGATATTGTGAACAATATATCTATGAATACTCCTTCGTCTTTGAAACGATCTAGTTTCACATATGGATACAGTGAATGTCATCATATATATCTTAAAAAGATAGTGTTGTATACTATACGTTTGCTGACCACTTCCAGTCTAGGTCGAGATACACCGATGTATGTCATGTATGAGGCATTCTATCGGCGTGGCATAACGTGGCTTTTCGATGACACAAATCAAATCTGCTTGGATCACAATTGGCCAAGAGTTATCTCCCTTTAACATACTATCAAACTATCATCTCAGAAACATCGGAAAGATCCGTCCATACCTTACCAGACCTGCTGCACAAAAACTGACTGTTTCTCTTATCTTATCCCGATTAGGCTATTGTAAGTGCTTACTTGCCAACACCACTAAAAAACAGATCAAAAGACTTCAAACCCTTCAGAACACTGCTGCCAGAATCACATCCAGAGCGTCAAAGTTTGACCACAGTTCCCCAGTACTGAAAGAGCTCCATTGGTTGCCAGTTTCTTTCCGCATTGACTATAAAATCCTTCTGTATGCCTACAAGAGCTTTCACAAAATTGCTCCACCATACTTCACTGAACTACTCAACATCTATCGTCCCCTGAGACCTCTGAGATCACCTAAGCAAAAACTTTTGACCATTCCAAAAAATCAGACCTCAACTTTTGGCTAGAGAACATTCGAAAATGTAGCTGCAGAAAAATGGAACAGTCTACCCGTCTGCCTCACCACTTTTTGATATTTGATATTCTATTTCTGATCATTTTCTTCTCCCCTTTAGTGACTCCATCGACAGACAACACTTACAATCTCCCACATAGTATATGTTTCCTTTTCAATATGTAAAAAGTGAGTGAGTGAGTTTAGTTTTACGCCGCACTCAGCAATATTCCAGCTATATGGCGGCGGTCTGTAAATAATCGAATCTGGACCAGACAATCCAGTGATCAACAGCATGAGCATCGATCTGCGCGATTGGGAACCGATGACATGTGTCAACCAAGTCAGCGAGCCTGACCACCCGATCCCATTAGTCGCCTCTTACGACAAGCATGGGTTACTGAAGGTTCATTCTAACCCGGACCTTCACGGGTAATATTTAAAAATTGGGCACTCATTCCATAAACAAGCAGATCAGATCAATGAAACGTTGAAACCTTTGAACATCAGTTGAGGTTTCTGCTAAGCACGGTGAGGCCATGTTGATTGTTTGACTATTGTATGAAGTTTTATGTTAAAGCCAATACACGGTGTTACCTGGCTGGAGGTGGAGGGGGGCCTTGCAGACACTGCCGCACCCCTCGCTGCAGCACACTTTACCTGTACAGAAAGAGATAACTTGTTGCAAGGTCGCTTAATTATACATTGAATTTATCATCCATATTTCATGTGCAAAACATAAAGATTGTATTTCATTAAACAATATACCGATACATTAATGACAAATAAAATAATTATTATCAATGAGATATGTATGAGCACTACTGATCACCCATACATTAACAGCTCATTTAAATAATGATGAACTATGAAACATCACTAAGAAAGTATCCTTCGCTTCCTCGTAAAGCTGTTTCTTAAATAAATAAATAAATGTAGAAGCTGTTTTGGCACGTTAAATGTACAAGCAACAATGACTTAGATAATAAAACCAACGCTAGCATGGTAAAGAGTGAGTGGATTGGGTTTAACAGTCATGTTTTCAAATCTATAAACATGATCAGGGCAACCGGGATTCGAACCCATGATCATTGGCCTCATTCGTCACCACTCGCCCCTTTCCGTAACCCCCAAGAAGATCGCTATTCGGCTTGTCCCGGAATAACACGAGTTGGTCACGAATGGCATTGGCCTCTGTTTCATCTAAGGGACGCAACTCTGCACAGCAAAACGACTGGCGACCGAGCTCTAGCTTAGAATAGAGAAGCTCAAGACCTACCATCAGAACACTCGCTGTCGGTGATGCAGTTGATGCCTTTGATGAAGACACAAGCACCTCCTAATCCAGAAGATGGGGGGCAACTGGACGATTCCCTTGCCCCTATAAAACAAGTGGTCGTTATTACTACACAAGCAATATTGCTGTTGATTAAATAAAAAAACTGACTTAAAAAATAATAACGCTAATCTGAAAGTTGGTATGAGCAAAGCTTGTTTTTGGTTTAAAATATTTAGAACTGAACTTCTATGAGAAATTTTCCTTCTTGAAATAGAAGTAGTAAAAGAAAACACTTACGCAGACTAACCAGAGCGGGCGAGGCTGCAAGAAATAAAACGCAAGCAATAAGACGTGTAAACAGTCGAATATAGATCAGACAAATTAGTGATTGATATAATGAGCACCCTTTAACTGGAGCAGGATGACACTGAATTTAACCAGTTGACCAAATGATCGTTATCTCAGCATTCCCTTACGTTTGTTTGTTTGTTGTTTAACACGGTAATATTGCATCTGTAAGACGACAGCCTGTAAATATTCGAGTTTAGCCCGGGGCCGTGGGGTAGCCTAGTGGCTAAAGCGTTCGCCCGTCACGCCTAAGACCCTGGTTTGATTCCCCACGATATAATGTGTGAATCCAATTTTCGGTTTGCCCCGCCGTGATATTGCTGGAATATTGCTGAAAGCGACTTAAGATTAAACACTCCCTCACTCACTCGAGTCTAGACCGAACAATCCAGTAGTCGATATTATGAGCATCGGTCCACTTCTTCTATTACCCATGTCACCGAGCTTCACCGCCAGCTCCGTATGGCTGCCGGGACGGTATGCTAGCCTATTGGTTAAAGTGTTCGCTCGTCACTCTGAAGACTCAGGTTCTATTCACCACATGGGTACAATGTGTGAAGCCCATTTCGGGTGTCCCCTGCTGTGATATTGCTGGAATATTGCTAAAAGCAGCGTAAAACTAAACTCACTCACTCACCATATGACTGCCTCTAAGGATAAGCTTACGTTATTGTGTGTCTATTCTAAACCAAAGGGGATTCTCTGATGACATGTCAGAAATACTGGGGATCCGAAATCTCTATTTACACGATTAATACACCTCTAATGGGTGGCGAAATATGTACACCATTTTCCCTAATTAATTAACCTAAAAACACATACACGTTTAAATTCTAGAAATTCCACAACATGGCAGATTCGCGGTTTCTGAGTTTCTGTGATCGTGTTTGTAATACTAACAGTAACTGAATAATGTCAGTAACTGAATAGTGTAATGTCACTATGAGTAAAGCGTACATTGCATTAATTAGGTCACTCTGTTTCGTCGTCATGTAAATGTTAATAACAGTTATTAAGTAAATGCCAATTGGTCAACACATTATCGTTCCTGGCAGTATCAGACTAACGGTATTTTGTCAGGACCTAAAACTGCCATAAAATACAATACCCGAAACCGCCACGACGAAAAGACCAAAGCACACGACCGACTTCATGGTGATATCTGAGACCACTTGTGTCGTGCAAGCCTTATCAAACAAAAGGTGCGGCCGCAGATATATGTCGCGATCATCCAACCTAATTAAACGAACAGAATGTACTTGACAGAGATTCGAAAAGTAAAATAAATTTCATTTGTAAGTAAATAAATGATTGTATTCCAAGTTTCAAATATTTAAAAGTGAAACAAACCATTGTGCCAAGATGAAAGGACACGTGTAAGTACCTCGATTTATCCAAAATTCGAAACTATAGAAGAATTTATGAATATATAATTTAGACATATTGTAAAGGGACCACACATTTACTTCGATACAACCGTAAGTTCGACACAAAGGTGTTTGAGTGTATTTCACATTTTTGCTTTATATCATATCGCTTGCAAAAATATATGCACACCCCTTCTGTATTTTCATGCTTTTCGAAATTGCATCTTTCATTATTTTGGGGAAATAAACACATATGGCATTGAAATTAGTTTCATGAAAGTCTCTTATATCACCGATACGTAGAGAAAGGTGAATTAGTTTAGTTTTACGCCGCACTCAACAATATTCCATCGATATGGAGGCGGTCTGTAAATAGTTGAGTCTGGACCAGACAATCCAGTGATCAACAGTATGAGCATCGATCTACGCAATAGGGATACGATGACATGTGTCAACCAAGTCAACGAGCCTTACCATCAACGCTTGTCAGAGAGATACACAAAGTACATGTTTTCGTAGAAGCCCCGATGGCGGAGTGGGTTAGATCGCTGACTTTGTGTGCTGGCGATTTGTGCCTCACTCTGAAAGCGTGGATCACTGTGTATTCATTGATAGAAGCGTTCGTAAAATATGTTCTATGCGCGTGAAACACAAACGCTTCAGGTGCTGCTTGAACACAGAGAATCACATCATAAGTGAAGTTAACTGAGGGTGTCTAAGACATTGTGATAATATTAGTACTTGCCGTCGCCAAAGGAATGGTCATATTATTGTATTTATGGAATTTGTCATCATAAGGTATAGAAAATCAGTAAAAGGTCATCCGAACCATGATAGGTTTTTGGGTGAGGAGCAAATTAATTGTTTGCTACAATATCGACAATAATAATAATCATAACAGTTATGTTTGTGTGGTATTCTTCAAACAACGTACATCCATCCCCCCAAATAAACGACAGACGCCCCCTTAACAAAAAAACCCAAAAAAACAAACCCCAAAAACAAAAAACAACAACAACTAAACAAACAAACAAAACATAAAAGAAACAACCAAACCCCCCAAAAACCAGAACAAACAAAATAATTTAAAAAAAGAAAAGGAAAAAGTAAAGAAGAAAAACCAAAAAAACCCAAAACATGACAAACAAAACAAAACAACATGAACAAATAAAATTTATGAGTGGTCATTCTTTTCCTTTTCCATCGACAAAATATGGTTCACACTACAACGTTTATTTATAGATTGATAGCAGTAGTCTAGCGGTCAAAGTGTTCGTCCGTCACGCCGAAGAATTGGGTTCGATTCTCCCCATGGATGCAGTGCGTCTCGCTCTGTGGATGCTGAAATATTGACAACATATTACTGAACTAATGTAAACATATTGCTATAATATTGTTTAAAGCGACGAAAAGCCATAATCACTGACTTACTACTTAAAACAGATCTAGTTTACTCGCACCAGACACAGACATTTAGATCAATGCTAACGGGAGCCAGAAGGTATTAAGGTTTAAGTCAGTGTAGTTTCTGAAGATTAAACAGCATTACAACCTGTAACCTAGATATGTACCGTTATCTTAAGTGTTAATCATATTTTCGGTTACATTATCTGTCACACAACATTATCTCTGAACGGTTCTGTTTGTGGTAGGTAAACATGTTTATACTGTTGAACCCCTCGAGTCCGGATCCTCCTCTTACTGTCAGGAGATTTGCTGTTATGAACGTATACATATCTATAAAAGGCATTGCTATATACCTATATTTTCTTAATCTGGAACCCTGCTTATCCGGACGAATTCGACAAGATCTGTCGCGCCCCGGTCCGGATAACAAAGTCGCACTGTTTATGTATGTATGTAGGTTTAGTGCATGTATGTAGGTATTTCAACACTCATGTTCAAACAACACTAATTTTTCCATGAGGTGTTTAGCACGGATACCACTTTCAAGCGGTATCTATGCGAAATTCAGTCTGAAAGGGCTTTATATACTCATGCCAATAATGGTTGTCACCCCCTTCAATTTTTTTTTATTGGAGAGGGGTGTGGGGTGTGAGAGTGTGGGGTGGGGTTGGGGTGGGGAGGGTCGTGACAACCATTATTGGCATGAGTATATATCATCCTACAAAGCAAACTATTTTGTAAACATTTTAAAGTATTGTTTGGTGACGAAATAGTGTTTTTATATTCCATGATATGTGATATTTTTATTCACTAGCATTTAGAAACGTACATCATCGTCATCAACAACAACAACATTCGACATCATCGAACAACCACTTCTCGTCTTGTTTATTTCATTTGTAAGCACCGTCATGAATATGCTATTCTCCTTTTTGTTGTGTACGACATGAACAGCTTATTATCAATACTCACATAAAATCGGTTAAAGTGTTCCAGTGTGACAATATTCCGTTTCACAAAATCATTATGGTAATACAAGCATGCGTAACTGAAGATATGCACTCTACCTGTATGTACAGAGTCCATCTCGCGCTGAGCAGTCGATATTGCGTTGACAAACCCATTGTATATCATCCAGAAGAAAGATAAAGATTTTACAACGACAAAATAGAATAAACTTTCACTTATAACAAGTATTTCAAAACTTTTCACAATGATGAAATATAAAACCAACTGAAACAAACCATATGCTTTTAGCTTGTAGTAATACAACATGACACGCTAAATAACAAACACATTATTCTCATTATTCAAGATTTAATAATCACGTACGTCTTTCAATGCCTCGTGAAATTTGACACCGTGTCTTAAACACCACTTATTGTCGCCATACAGACTATCACATGAACCCTAGACACAGCAAAAACTCTTGCCCTCGCAACATTAACATCACATAGAAGTACAAACACACAATTATCAAGCTCACTTGAAAATGATAGGGATATTTTAGTCGTCATAAATTAGTCTTCACTGAAACCGTGGCATTTATGACAATACTGCTTCACCGCCGAGAAAGTTAATATCAGAGCGTTTCTTATCTACATGAGTATATCTCGAAATCAAGAGCGATGTCAACGGCTTTGTCAATGTCATAACAACTCGTATATCTACATTATGGCAATCTGTGGGTACATTTTGACAATTTATATGTTCATATGAAGAATTTCTATAGATTGTGAAGTAGTTGTGCTCGACCTTTCTTGCTATATTTCTCGATGTTATGTCGACTGGAAGAGCTTATGGAGAAGTGTTCTTGTGTCTGGAATGTAAATTGTAGGTATAACCGAGTCTTGGGGGTTGGCATGGGGTATAAGTAATGGATGATATATTCCTGTATGTTACTGATAGAATTACGACCCTTCTCCTTAGTTGTTTAACGCCGCACTCAGCAATATTCCAGCTATATGGCGGCGGTCTGTAATTAATCGAGTCTGGACCAGACAATCCAGGGATCAACAGCACGAGCATCGATCTACGCAATTGGGATACAATGACATGTGTCAGCCAAGTCAGCGAGCCTGACCACCCGATCCCGTTTGTCACCTCTTATGACTGACTGACTGACTGAGTTTGGTTTTACACCGATTTTAGCCATATTCCAGCAATTTCACGGCGGGGGACACCAGAAATGGGCTTCACACATTGTACCCGTGTGGGGAAACGAACCCGGGTCTTCGGCGTGACGAGCCAACACTTTAACCATTAGGTTACCCCACCGCCCCGCCTCTTACGAGAAGTATGGGTTACTGAAGATCAGCTCTAACCTTCACGGGTGCCAGCTGGGGTTGGGGTGGGGGTAGGGGATATGGTGTGTGTGTGTGGGTGTGTGTGTGTGTGTGTTTGGGTTGGTGACCGACATTTCTTCGGATTAAGGATAGGAATTTGTCTCAAAAATGTGCGATACTTCTTTTACTTTGATGGGAAACCCAACATATTCCGGTATTGTTTTATAGGATATTTTATATAGCGCACATAACCACGCAACTAGTCCATGCTCAAGGCGTTGGAGTGTTCCCTTGATCAACGGATGGTTGGTTTTTTTTGGCATTCTTTTCTCCCTGGGGAGTTATCACACACCCTCATCATCACAAGGTACCCATTTGCAGCTGGGTGAACTGGGACACATAATCACAGCAGTTTGTCCAATGACACTGCACATGACTATACCCGCAACTAGGTGTCTGCACGTGTTCGGGTGTCCACTATCTGGTCACCTACCATCGGATGAGTGGGTTCTTAACATTAGCAATATCAACTATATGTGAAGTTTCAGTAATACGTATAAGTCATGTTCGTTTTTTTCCTTGAAGATGCATTACAATAGAGTTCTCGTGTGGCTTACAATGAGACATAATAAAAATAATAACAACAACAACAACAACAACAACAACAACAATATATACTCATGAAGGGGGTGACAACCTATACTGGCATGAGTATATATGCCCTTCTGACACTCTGGGTAAGGCTAGAAGGCTGCAGTGTTGGGGAGTCTACATATTCTCCGGAAAGTTCTTGCTGGGTTGGACTTGGCAGCGTTTCCTGGGAGAAGTCCCACTCACTGTCTGGGCTGCGTGTAGAGGGTTGCAAGGGCCCTGAGCTGATGATGAGCCTTACCAGCCTGGCTGTGCCAGGATCACCCGAACCCTCTCTGCTGCATTTTGTATGTTATGTAAAACATAACAATAGTTACATTATTGCGTGCAATACATACACCAGTGTTAAAGGGGTGTGCGACATTATTAAATGACTGAATGTTGTTTAACGCCGCACGAAAACACGTCTTTAATCAACTCACCAGACAAACTAATGATTGATGTTATGAACAACGTCCACGCAATTAACTAAATTAAGCCCTCTATTTGACCACCTCGTACTGCAATCATAGGTTTCTACGGCTTGTTCTAACCATGAACCCACATGGGAATATCACAAGACATTTACCAATAAATATTTAACACTACTTTACAAAAAATGCTGAAATTTCGTTTCCGTAGATATTTGAATATCAATGATATAGATAATAGTGCCCGATGGGTGACAGTGACAGTGAATGAGTGAGTGAGTGAGTGAGTGAGTATGGCTTAAGGCCCCTTTCAGCAATATTCCAGCAATATCACGGCGGGGGACGCCAGAAATAGGCTTCACACATGGTACCCATGTGGGGAATCGAACCCGGGTCTTCGGCGTTACGAGCTAACGCTTTAACCACTAGGTGACAGTGACAGTTATCACAATATACATGTACTAGTATGTCAATAATGACTTATCATACAAATGCATGATATCGTTACTAATGAACTGACGCCGTAAAATACATTGAATATATTTTAATTAATTATATGAAACATATACTAAAATATATTTATATTTTAATGTTAATCCCGACATGTTAGTTCGAATGAGTGAATGAATGAACGAACGACTGACATACTGACTGAATTAGTAACTGAACACATGAAACGATTACTGTGTGGTTCGATTTGCGACCTGCCAATAATGGCCATATCGACCGTTGTACAAGACACAAGAACCTGTCTCAACACACCACACCCATATAACTCCTGCAATATGTTTAAAACCCTTTTTCGATAAATCCCTGTAATTCTTCACAAACATAATATGAAGAAACCGTCATAAAGGGAACCCTAAAACCACACTTAATTGCACCGCCCCACCCAGTATCAACCGTTATACCAGCCATCACTTTAGACGACAGCGGTATGTATTTGCCTTGATATTAGGCCGACAGAAGGACAGACAGGCTACACCATGCACGGGCAATTAATTCGTGAAGTGTCCACTATGGTTGGTCACTTCAGCTACCCGTCCAGTCTGAGCGACCCCAGACTGGTCATATTTTCAAATTAGGACCAATAGTTTCACGATCTTGTCGTCGTACCCGAGACATTATTGACAGTTCTAAGGCTGTTCGTGTCTGGTCCATTGTCACCAGCGATGGCGTCAAGCCACCCGATTTCAACTATCATACTTAAGGGTGCTTTGCGCGCCGAAGACGAGGTATTTTAATATGAAATGCTTATTATGATGTTTACAGTGAGAAGTGGATAATAGACAAAATATCTGTGACCCAGGAATCGTGTTTACTTATTTGGTGGGCGGACGGAAGGTGTTGAATAAATAGAGTTGTGAGCTTTTCATGAATGCGTTTCCTTTTGACGAGTAACTGTATTGTTTAAGAGATGTTTAATTGTGAATTCGTTATCTAAGGCGTGTTTTAGAACTCCTACATATACAACATAAGAGTGGTGTTGGGAGAATCGCCGAGGTGCTTGTTGTTAGTTGTCTTGATAGCGATGACACGTAGGAATATATTGTACAGTTACAACCTTGCTAATCTGGACAAAGGTATACCCTTCTCCGGACTGTTATGTCTGGTGAGATTAGGTGAGGTGAGATGGAACAAAATACCCCGAACAAATAATATATCAATTTATAGCGATAACCGTGAAGCTGCTTGTACTAGTACAATTTCAGCCGGATTATAGCGCTAGGTCACTTAGTTACTCTGGACCTACCTCTTCTTGTTGCGTGTAGAGTTCCGGGCAGGGTAACACGGACCGCGGTTATGCCATGAGAGTTTACACGCACGCACGCACGCACGCACGCAGAGTATTCATATAAATGTGCGTATGTGTCCAGTACGCCAAGAAGAATTCACGGGGTATGGATCAGATACACCCCACACACACACACACACACATTCAGTCTCTCACACACAAACACAGTCAGTCTCTCTCTCCCTCAGACACAGACACACACAAGCGCACAGACACACACGCACGCACACACATACACTGTCTCTCTCGGACACAGAGAGACAGACAGACACACACGCACACTCAGTCTCTCTCTCTCTCAGACACAGACACACACAGCAGACATACTTAGTCTTAGTCAGACCAGAGACCACATAATACACACACGCGCGCACGCACGCACACGCACACAGACACGTATTACTCAATTATAATACATGTAATTAATTAATTCCGACTTTGGTATTTGATTTGGAACTTCAGCATACGGAATAAACGTGATTTCACAAGATTGCATTCTATGAAAATGGGCATTGTAAAAGTTTATATAGCATCCCTTTTAATGATGCGACCACAGCAATCTCGAGCTCGTTCCAAAAAATAAGATGTTGGAAGGATATACATTTTTATTCAACAAATGTATAATCACACTTTCACATGTTTTTACAGCGACTTCGAATACATCAACTTCGCTCAATCTGTACGTGCTGTTATCAAATTTACATGCAAGTCGTGGCATTAATAATATACCCCACGCGAAGCTCGTGCACATTTGAAAAGTACCTCACAACGTAGACAGCCCAGCAGCACGATCTGCAGGCTATTATACAGAAGCTCGTGGTTGTGGTGAACTAGGATTTATAGCATAAACCCTCTAAAACTGCGAATAGAATGAAATTTACATGCGTGCACGTGCTTTGAGAGGAAAACAAACACACCTCACACATCAGTGTATTAATGCACGTGCAGTGTGTAAGTAGCATGTTCTTTAACTGGTTGTGACAATTATTTTTGTTACATGTGCACGTGAACTGTTTGACACTTCACACCACGCCAGAAACCAGTGTGACATAATCATGTCAGATAAATATTGCACGTTGTGTTATTCTGAATACAGAATACAGAATAAAGAAAAACGAACGTGCTATAACCAACCGTCAATTTTAATATTCATCTATTTAATTCTTATCACGTTGAGGCAGGCGCGAATGTTAAAGGAGAGATGTATTTCGTGACAAGTTTACATTGTTAACAAAAATATTTTGGATTGTTATTGATTTAAAAACAACAACACATCAATATGTACTCCATACACCGGAGCAACTACCAAACATATTTTAAAAATACCAAAAACGTTTGATGTGTACATAAAGTGGATATCGCATCAAAACACACGCATCAGTATGCATAAACACAGATCTACTCTCTGAATCTACGTGTTTCTACCCGGCACCTCAGTGGTCTAGTGGATGGAGCGTTGCCACGAGAGTGCAAGGACTGTGGTCCGATCCCCAACCCCGATACACAATGAAATGTTAAAACGTGGTACTTGTTGTTGCTCTGCCTTGTGCTTGGAATTAAGAGGATACAAAGGAGTGAAGTGCGGCATGCGATATCTTACTGGGGGTGGTGGGGGTGCAATGAAACTGGCACACACGCACGCACGTACACAAGAGCAAGTATGTAAGTGCGATAATATTGAACACAACGTAAAACCTATTTCGTCCTCTATCACATCACTCACCGCGTCTCACCAAATTATAACATACATAAGAACTGCACTACGTGTAATTTCCTCTCACATTAAAACCGACTACCAAATTTTAGATTTTTAAACACACGTTTAGACAGTGATTTAGTTAAACACTGTCACATTTATTAACTTTTTCTCAGTTGAAATGAATCGATTGCATAAATACTGTATGTTTATTTAGTCACATTCTCACATTCTCACATCGGTTCTTCTAAACAAATGTTTCTAGGCGTCCCAGGACCATACCTACATATAGTTAGGCAACGGTGCTCTAGTAGCACAAAACCAAACTCTTGATACTTGGTAACCGTAATGCAAAAAGGAACAATCATGCAATAAGGAATTTCTCCAGATATATATCCAAACAGTCCAGGATGTTTAAGCAGCAAAATCTATACACTATGCACAAATATGTCATTACTACATCACAAGCTATATCTTGTTTTATTGATATAGGAAAAAGAAGGGTCTGAGTGGAACTCCCTGTCTAACACCTGTTCAGTACCCGTTATAGGTTTGATGAACAATATGCGACGTGTTAGACGCAATGACAAACACCAATTAAAAGACTCAAAGCAAGTGAATACCTTCCTGGCGACCCTCAAAGATCGGATGTGAGGTATTATATTTACAGCGAGCGGTTTCTACGCCGTCGAGCTATCTGGCAGCAGTTGTTTGGACCACACCCACTGGTACTGGACAAATGGATTACCAATACCTAGATACCTAGATAAGTCATCTCCATTTCAACTATCGGTAATTCTGTTTGAAGTTGCGGACAATTTATCTTCCACAAACACTAACGTTAAGACATGTTCCTTTAAAAAAATGAAAAGAAGTAGGGCCAAAAATCTTTATGTTGCATTTTATGGCTTCTAAGAAGGGCTTTAATGGTCATATATTTGCACAATCCCACGCCATGTAAAGCATTATACCTAAAAGGGTCTTAAATATCGGAGTATAAAGACGCAATTAAAGGATTATATCACATTTATTACAGAAACAACTACAAATCGTTTCTTCACTGGATAGATTTAGAATATAAGGAAGTGTTGCCTGCTCAGAACAAGGCTATCTGTATCGCATGAAACTTTACAGAGAAAGCAACACGGATCTGATGGACGAGCTTAATTCGAGGAGTCCTAAGAGATCGTAAACTTTATGGATTATCCTTGACGAGGATAATCCGGGGAATGAATACCCGGATTATCGTGACAAATCTAGATGTTTGAATGACGAAAGTTTAATTGATCTCATAGCTCTTGGTGTAGTCACCCGCGCTGGCTGATTTCAAAAAGATTCTCCAATTTCTCGGCAAGGAACATTTGAATGAAGGCAGGTTCGTTTATTTCGCATTGACCTCATCGATTTGTCGAGTCTGACACTATTATTAACAGGAGCTTATGGCGACAGGGGGTTTACAAAAGATTAATAGAATAAAGCATTTAACATGGCCTCCCTATTGAGAGACCTCAATCCTAGACATTGCCGACAAAAGTCTTCGCTAATGACTCTGTGTAAATACACTGTCAAAGAAGTAGTCAACCTTCTCTTTGTCCCAGTTTATGAGACTGTTTCAGACTAAATGCAAAATGAGCCTTGTCGACGTTTCCACTTAATAAATGACGGTATATTAATTTTGCAGAAAATGACTTGTTTTGATAATTCTTCATCCAGGAACAACTAATAACTCTAATATTCACGATATTCGATCTCTGAAACCAATAATTCGCTCATATCTGTCCAATATTTTTGGCAATAAGATAAACTTTGCATGTAAATTGCGATCGGGCATTGTCACTTCACAACATAGGATTGCATGTTGGCATGGGTGCGTCCACACAAGGCTGTCAAGTCACAGCCCCACGATATAACGGTTAATCTCGTGGAAGGTTTTTCTCATGAGAAAGGGTTGCGTGGATTTTAAGACATTAAGATGCACATTCTGGCAGTATTCCGCAACTACAACGATAACCATCTGAATGCTTAAACGATTCTGTTGTCATGATTTGTTTTTCAATTTTATATTTTTTAAAATTTGTTCATATATTTTGAGACAGTAGAATGCATAATATAAACAAATTATTCAGTCAGTCTTTCTAAACTACAACTACCACCATGTATGTTAAAAGATTCTTTAGCCTTGAAATTGATTTTTGTTTTCATATTATTTACATTTGCTACATGAAAGTTGATATTATGGTAAATTGTGAACGGTTATCAGAAAGACTGTTGTCAAATGATAGTAAGGTGTTGAATGAAACATTTATACCCAATAAAATTGAGCTGAAACTTAACACCCTTTCATATGTTTCTTGTCACAATGGCAAAAGGAGCAGGGTCGGGATTCACGAAGTGTTCGTAACGTTACGAGCTATCGTCACAATATAGTTCACCGCAGCCTTACGAATGACGTAGTGTAACCGCCGGCGAACGCTTTGTGGATGGGGGCCCGGGTTGGTAAATCTTAGTAAAGTTATTACTTGTTATAACCATGTTGATTATTGAGTGTAGACGTACGACGTGATCTCACGGGGAACGGGGGAAATGACATGAGATGAAATTTATTGGGTTAGAAATGGCCTCCCCAATCATTAGGCGTTACTGTTTGCTTGCCTTGAGTTGTCTCCCTTGATTGTCAATGGATTCGCGCCATGTTAGGCCGATGATGTTCTGTTCGAATCTGACTTCAAGATAATGATATTCTTGTAAGTAACTCGGGCGTAAAGGGTGCCCAGTCGCTTAATGCACCTTACGTTTCAGGGTCTCGACCCACACAGCGTTCGTAACGTTACGGCCTGTCGTAACTCTATAGTTTACCATAGGCTTACGAATGTCGATGCGCTACGAACGCTTTGTGGATCGGGACCCAGACGTTTATTCAGCATCTCAAGGCCACAGGCGTTAACACATAAAATGTAACGGTTGAAAAAAGAGGGTTTGCATGCTTTGAATAGAAGCAACCTTAGAAAGGACGCATTTTATAATACAGGTACAGGCTTCTCTTGTGTGGGAGCGGTTTGCACGTGTTGTGGTTAAAACATGTGGCCTTTGTTTGTTTGTTTGTTTGTTGTTTAACTCAGCACTCAGCAATCATCCAGCTATGTGGCGGTCCTTTGTAAATATTTACAGAATTTAAATAACTAACTTAAGGTATACAATTAGGAAATTTCAAAATGAACCTTTTTTGCAGTGATTTCTATATGAAAACGGTTTTGCCCCTTTAAATCGATAAACACGTAATACTTTTAGGTAAACAAGAGCGACAATACGTTTCCACAATAAAAAAAACTCCTAAAAGCAGAGTGCATTATATGATTACAGCTATACCATTAGCATGGGTTTACGAAGCGGTATTGACACCAGGTGAGCGTATCCTACCGGACAGGTGGCGTGCGTCACTCTAGTGGTCAAGTGACGGGAAGTCTGAAGCGTAAAGAATACATATTTAAATACACACCTGGAAAGGATTAATTACCACTTACCCTATAACACTATATAAAGCAGACCTTGTTTTAAAAGTTGTGTTCAACGAAACGTACTTGTTTTTGTATGTCATGCTCATAATAAACAGATAACAGAAAGAATTGATCTGTTGGTAGCGCCTAAGATGACAATGGTTAAGGACTATTAAACTATTTTTATTTTATCATCGTCTTTCTGCGATTTGACTCAGTTGTTGCGATCATCTAAAGGAAAATACTGGATACTTAGAATTAGCTTTCAACTGGTGTATATTCACAAAATCAGATCGATGCCATGTAAATATATTTCCTTAAGATACATTTTGATACATGGGATAGAAATGCAAAGGGTAGTGAATGGCATTGTTGCAAGGTGTACACAATGTATAGGCAATGTGTATTTTGTGGTTCAGTGGATAATTGGTGTGTATTAGATGTTTTCATACGTTAAACTGGTATTTTAAAGTTGATTAAACTGAACAATCACAAATAAATGACTTTTCTTTTCTCAAAATTCTGAGTTAAAACAGTTTCCGCGAGCTTAAATATATTGCTACCCAAAGTTTGGAATACATTTCATAATCTGTACATATGTCTACGTGAATGTAGTATACATGGATGTTTTGATATTACCTGGCGAACATATAAACGCCCACGAATTATTCTTTTCTTTGACAACAGGTTGGGTTCCTAGTAATAGAGGCCAGAATCCGACTTTTTTCAGACCCAGCTCAGCAGTGGCACACGTGACTGGGATAAAGCGTTTTCGTAATCCTGAGCAATCGAGTGGTCCTGGTAAACATCCAGTCTTTTCAAATATAAGTGATTAGCAACAATGCTTGGGTGTTTCTGTCATAGTATAGCTATCATATTTCATTCAATATTTGCCGCCATTTTTCAATGGCATGTGTCGTCAAAACGGCGGCCTCAGACGTTTTGGACCAACAATGTTGACACGTCCCTAAATACACACATATGGTCTCAGCGACAAAAGGAAAACTATGAAATAATGAATGTCACATTGAAATTCTTGACAAGTTTAGTAATGGATGAAAATTCATGGCAATTCACTGAGTATTTTCTCTCTGATAGGTTTATGACACTGGAATGTTTGAGAATAACGATTACCCGACTAATGTCGTGAATTCAAATACGTCTTGCGATATTCCTGAATAGATATATCCCCGTCGTGTATGGTATGACAGACTATGGAGTGTGTGTTGTCACGCGGGAGTGTTTCTTATGCGAAAACGACGTTCCCACATGCGTGCCAGTTTAATATCCCAACCCTTGAAAGCGTTCGTTAGTCTAAGGCTTCGCCATTACGTTATTATAGCAACAATATTTTCACAGCGTTATCTTGTCTTAGATACACGAGTACAATTTGTTTGTAGGTTTTAGACTATGCACACACTGCGAGCAATAACTGTTATGTTTATTGTTATGTTTATTGTTATAATAATAACCATTACAACTACTTATATTTACGGCCTAACCAGCTTTCACATAAAACCTGTCCACAGATTACCAATTTATAACATCTCAACAATTAACTGACAGAGGTCAGGTTACTTCAGATTTTAAAGAGTCGTAAACATTTCAAGGTATTAATATATTACAACGTTTTGTAAACTTGTGGTAGTTATTTATTCCACACGCATCACGTATATCCAATAAAATGACTATATTTGTGAATCTGATTTAATACATCGGGTATTCAAGAGGGCTATATTGCTGGATACGTAATACATTCGACACGAACAGCTAGAACGTGGAGTATATTGGTGTAAAACAAACTATAAACAGGTTAACTGTTAACATTATAAACGACTCAGATTTGGATAAGGTTGGGGAGTATCTGGGTGGGTTTGAATGTGACAGATATGCTGTTGTCATCTGATTATTCAATTCAAGTCAATTGTTTATTGTTTTCAAGCCTAGTTGATCCATAATACGGTACATTAATATCAATATGTAAGTACACACATGCGTATCAAAGGAATTCTCCTCGTATACGAAACACATTGTATAAGTATTTTCATAAAATGAAATTATAATCATTTGACTAGTGTTCTCTGATGCCATGGAACTGAAACATGTAAATCTTCATTAAACTTTTATATAGTTCGGAGAGTGTTGTTGCGGACCGTCAAAGTCACATGTATCATTATCCGTATCAAAATTTGAGTGGTATTTGGCTCTTCCTTCAATGAAGTGGATCGTACATTGTCTCTTTGCGTGGCAGCCCGCACCTCAGTCTGTTTGTTTCTCTGACTGTGAGTCTGAAAATTCGTCGGTCTAACCATATATCTGTCATTACGTCGAAAATACCTGAAAGGTAGCATCTCAATGTGCGGACGGTTGGCTCTCATGTCAAAGTTGTTCTCTTTACGTCAAAGGTCCTGGTTCCTATCCCTTATTGGTGCAATGGGACACAAGCCGTGGACTATCTGAACAAACTGCAGGATGTACATGAAAACGTGAGAAATACCTGACCATCCTTATCTGACTCAAACAGCCGTCAATCCATATATCCATTGACTATTCATCCACCTGTTATTTTGTCTATTATCACCTGCTTAGCTAACAGTAATTATCAACACACACATCATAAATAATCTGAACAGTGGGCAAAACTGTAACTAAGATATTTGGTAACAATTGTCTTATCAGGAATCAAGGCAACAGCAATTAACCTTGCACGGTTGTATTAGATAGTATTAATCATCTATCTCAACACGCCATGCCAACTGCAGGTGCACAGGTGCAGTATCATAGATTCATGATAAATATGTTTGTCTGTTGGGAATGTTACGTTTCTTGATATTAATACACCCATCATGGCAATATATTCGAGTTATGGCGTGTCAAACCCCCAACGAAACATTAAGTGCAAATTCGCTTCGCTTCCAGTACTCATGATCATTTCGAACGACACAGAGTAAGAGGCGACTAACGGGGTCGGGTTGTCAGGCTCGCTGACTTGGATGTCACATGTTATCACATCCAAATTGCGTAGGTCGATGCTCATGGTGTTGATCACTGGATTGTCTGGTCCAGACTCGATTATTTACAGAATAGTTGTAATATTGCTAAGTGCGGCGTAAAACTAAACTCACTCAACGACACAGGTGAATGTTGTAGTCGAGAGCTGAGGGCAAAAACGTTGAGGCTCATTGCTGGTCTTAACTGGACAGTTCGATGCTTAAGTTTGAGGAAATGTTATGGTGTCGAACTAACGGTAAAATGTTGTTCTCAAGGCTCATGTGCAACAAGCCAAATGTCAACACTCAAGGTACTAGTCCCTTCCCTACCGGATAAATGAAGACTTTTAAGGCTAACGGTTCATTAATGGTTCATAGTTTGAGCTCAGGGCATACAAAAGGACATCACTCAAAGTTCACGTCTTGTACCGTCCAAGGCGAAATAGAAGTTTAAGGCTAACGGTTCAACAACGTTCTCAGCTTTCAGTGAAGCCCTCTGTTAAGGAAGGGCTAGACTGTACTCTCTGTTGGGCACTTATGGTCAAGAAACTCTACAAATGCCTCATACAACGCTGAACCCATGTTTATATAATTATGATGGGTATGTTTACTACAGTACCATGACATTTGAGTTAGTAGACAAAATAGTAATTCTTTTCTTATTGGTAGTTGATCATACAATGTAGAGTTTGAACCTCTCAAGGCACATGATTCATAACTCACCTTCGCTCACACTTCAAATTTCGTGTTTAACAGCCAAAGACATAAGGTTCACCGAACCGCTTATTATGATGAGTGAACTGAGTTATACACCGATTTCAGCAATATTAATATTCCAACAATATTAACGCGGGAGATCCCAGAAATGGGTTCATACGCTGTACCTATGTGGGGAATCGAACCCGTGCCTTTGGCGTGACGCTAGAACCATGAACGGGCATAGCATCAGCGGTAATACCAAAGGATACTACTCACGGTTCATGACTGAGTGTTTTCTGTAGTTCAAGTACATGTGCATACTGATTTTCTTCACGATTATAGTGATACTAAGATCACTTAAACTTCAGTCTGAATGATCATATCGTCCTATTTGTAAGTCGCTAAATTCAGGTTTCCTGAATGCCCTGGTGCCCGTTTCAAGGTCAATATCTACTGCTACACACCCGTGAAGATCCGGGTTAGAATTGATCTTCAGTAACCGATTCTTGTGGTAAGAGGCGACTAACGAAATCGGCTGGTCAGGTTGACTATGTTGACACATATCATCGTATCCCAGTTGTGTAGATCGATGCTCATGTTTTTGATCACTTGATTGTATGGTCCAGACTCGATTTTTACAGACTGCCGCCATATAGTTGGAATATTGCTGAGTGCGGCGTAAAACTAAATTCACTCACTCACTCACTCTACTGCCAAACGGGTATTGTACAGCTACAAGATAAACAAAACCTCGTGATGATGTAGAATATTGGTAACCGATCAGCTGGACAAATGAAATAATGCTGACAGCGGATGACAAAGGAGTTCTCACAATGCAAAATCCATTAAAAATACACGACAAGTATGAAATCACGAACATCTTGAAAAAGAATTGGACTTTTATTCTAGATTCATATCTAAAGCATTTGATGACATGTATGTATGAAAGCAAACATTTCGTTATTATCACAGAACTATCTCCTATTGATGCATCGTTTTGAATAAGCAAGCAATTGAATTCAACGTCACGGTCGTTTTCAGACAATCTACAGAGAACGTTTTACTCTACCATGATCAAAGTGAATGCAGCTCCGAGCAATGTGTACCATCAAAAATGATAAAGATTATCAGGACAGTAATATTCTTATTTAAACTTGTTAGTCATTAACCTATTTCATATTCTGTAAAATGTCATCAACCAAACGTTTGTGGGTGGTCTAGTTGCTATGTTTTCTTTGTGTAATGTATTTTCAAGGAAAATAAACATAGCTCTGTTGGCAGATAAGATTTGAGAGACAGTTTTAAGTCCTTTTAAAATTTGAACATGGAATAAAATATTTACTTTCATGACGTCCATGTTTAAAAATAAACAGGTAAAGAAAGATATTTGTAAATGTCATACAATAAATGAAGTGATTAATAGAATTATTTACTGTTGAGAAAAAGATCGCCCACCTTTAACACGTGCTACTCATATGATATCTCATATTTTTTCAAAACAAAACATATAAATGCTTTGCTACGATGGT
Organism: Haliotis rubra; assembly: GCF_003918875.1. NCBI lineage: Eukaryota > Metazoa > Mollusca > Gastropoda > Lepetellida > Haliotidae > Haliotis > Haliotis rubra. The sequence continues at coordinate 268,217 of NW_025767350.1, read as the reverse complement.
ACTGCGATTATGACGGTCAATACACCTATGCAATAAAATGATGTTATCAATTGCAGAATTTACATGTTTTCATATATTAGAATACCAATGAGCATTTGATCTGAGTTTAGCTGTTACAATTTCGCGTCAAAGTGTCCCATAACAGACTAATACAGTCGTCAAACATTTGACAAGTGTCATTTGAAAACAAGAACGAGAACTATAAAGGATTTGCATCTATTATCTTTGAGAACGATAGCAGAATTCTGACAAAGACATGAACGAGTATGGACGGAGTAAACAACCTTGTTGAACACCATATTTAGTAAATATGAACAAATATTATCCTCCGATGACTCTTGGCCTATTGCAAATACGCTATGCTTTCTTGCTTGTTCTAAATGTTATCCGACGCAATACTATGCACAAAATGACTTTTTTAAATGTATTTATTCAATCGTATTTATATTGTGACAAGGTAATTTGATATGTTGTCCTGTTTCGTGCGTTGTCATCATGTTTACAGTTTAAATATAGTGACATTAGCTCGTGTACGCTCCTCACTCCGAAAACCCTTATAAACTGTCTGGAAACTAATCGTGGATATCCCAGTCATGATTTTGCTGGAATATTGTTGGAGTGAGTGAGTTTAGTTTTACGTCGCTTTTAGCAATATTTCAGCAATATCACAGCGGGGAAGACAAGAAATGGGCTTAACACACTGTACCCATTTGGGGAATCGAACCCGGGTCTTCGGCGTGACGAGCGAACGCTTTAACCATTATACCACCCCACAGCCCCGAATATTGTTGAAGGGCCGCACACTCACTCACAGCAAAGGTCTTTGTATATGCGCTATACTACAAAGCCAACCTGCCAAAAGCAAACACACATTTTATGCGATGAGATATATATAATCAAAATTTGTCAAGATAAGATTTAATGGCAAATTAGAGAAAAAATATGAAAATTCACGTGAAATAACATCTAAATTGTTTTGCATGTTTGCCTTTTACTTTGATCTTAAAACCGTTCGGTAAAATTGCATTTTTTCAACTAACTTTTCATTTTAATTACATCGTTTATAAAAAAAATCCACATGTTCTATATGTGAAAGCTCATTTAGTTATTTAAATAGTTACACATGTGTATGTCAAGGGATGAATATATGCTCTGTCGGGCCCAATCCGTAAACACCCTATTTTTGATAATTGTTTCCTATGTAAACAAATCTGAGGAGGTATCAACAAAATGCTAAAATCATTGCAATGGCTGGCTCTATATGTCAACATTATTTAAGCAATTCCTACAAATCTTAAACCTCTAATTCCTCTCTCCTTGCTGTTATGCATGGAATTTCAATTCAGGTCTGATCAAAATTGTTAAGAATCATGTCTGAGAAACCTTTTATACCTTTTTTATTCCCAACAAAAGGCCTCTTTCAACAATTCAAGCAGTCGTTAAACACTCGACAGAAAACTAATCGTATTTTGAAAGTTTCTCTCCTGAACCAAAGGGTCTTTTAAAGAGTTCCGTTGATTCTTATCGTCTCACTAGCGGAAACTCGAAACTTGGAGTTTGCAAATTATTAGGCAAGAACTGCCCTATCACGATAATCGAGACTTCTCTAACCTCCGTTCAATACTTAGAGATCAAGAAACGTGCTTGTCAAACGCCGAATATGGACTCAATATTGACACATTTCTGAGACTATTCCCAAGTTAGCTTTCCAATACCATCGAAACGTTGCTGGTTTTATGTTACTCAGTCTGCCGTGCGGAGTGGTGTAACATGTTCAATGTAGTCCGACTGGTGGAAAATGAGAGATGAATTAGTTGAAGAGGGACATATGTTTGCAATATTTGCAGTGCTATTGTCCTAAATGAACTTAAACTAAAGGCCATAGATTTCTGCACCGGAGGTTACAAGACTTTGGACGAGATACCTCTTTGTGACATTATCTATTCTCTTCTTCGCTATGTTTGAACGTCCATAGTTTAAAACACTCATAAATAAACCTGTTTGTTCATCGTGCCCTAAATTACGACGACACATGAAGTGCACAGTCTGTTCACTAATTGAGTAAATACATTATTTTATGATTGTTTAATCTGAAATTCAACTAATCCGAAAGAGTAATATATTAGAAAAACAAACGCGATGTTCTAAGTCTGTTGATCGGTGTGGCTATTAATTGAATCAATGAATAAGATGTAATGGTTTTAACAAATGTACATACCACTAATCCCGAGTGCTTTAAGTCTGTCACGAGATTTTGAAGACTTTGTGTGTCAAATAGGATTTCAGTTTTAATGCTTTTTTCTCCTTTGTCTCGAAGAGTTTGATCGTAAAAGCATAAACGAAACGTCTCCATATATTTCAACACCGAAAAGAAAGATAAACAACGCTGGAGAAAAAATAATGCTTGGATCCTTTGTTTTGTTGAAATAATCTTGAAATTAATTGATTATGATTGATATTTAGGATATCGATTGAAAACCAAATTGTGTGAAATGGAAAGGGGCGGAAAGGAGACTGGGGATAATGTAAAATGTCAGACGTTTTCAAGGACGTTTCATTGCTCGTCAATGGCTCTCATTGTGAAAGCGTTTTTGTTCCGTGTCTTTGAAAAGCCATAGGTTCTTTGCCATTGTGTACAATCAATTGGGTCTTATTGTGTCGTGCATATTGTTATTGGTTTAGTTACCAATTGGATAAATCGTGGAGTGTTTTATGTCCAGTGAGTGGGTGAGTGAGTTTAGTTTTACGTCGCACTCAACAATATTCCAGCTAATGCCGTAAGAGGCGACTAACGTGATCGGGTTGTCAGGCTCGCTGGCTGCGTTGACACATGTCATCGTATCCCAATTGCGTAGACTGATGCTCATGTTGTTGATCACTGGATCGTCTGGTCCAGACTTAAATATTTACAGACCGTTATTGACCGTATTGATGAGTGCGGCGTTAAAAAACAACCCAACCCAGCCAACTCTGCGATTTAAAGCGTGCATGGAAGGCCAGTGTACCCAATCCTCTCCCATTCTGGTCTTTTTGATAACAAATATATTGTGACGGGCAACAGACTACAAACGCCTTTGTAGACGCTAAACCGTCAACCATTCTTAATTCATAACAGCCACAAAAAGAAGGGAACGTAGTCTAAGCTGTATTAAGACATGGTGTGGGTCAACTCACAAACTCTTCGTGGGGTACAACTATTGTTAGCAACCTCTACTTTGTGTCCAAGACGGTGAATACATGACCCTAGTCAAAGACTACGTGACAGTTGTTAGGCATAGATCTCAGTAATTGATTGATTGTTGTTTAACGCCGCACTCAGCATTATTCCAGCTATATGGCGGCGGTCTGTAAATAATCGAGCCTGGACCCAACAATCCAGTGATCAACAGCATGAGCATCGATCTAGGGAGCCTGACCACCCGATCTCGTTAGTCGCCTCTTACGACAAGCATGGATTACTGATCTTGGGTTTGTTAGACATAGAGCCCAGAGACGTATATGCTGTAGCTGCTCCCGTGGCGTTTGCAACGCCAAGACACGCTTTCAAGGACTAATATCATCATTATTTTTCTGTCTGTGTTTTTTTATGTTGTTTTTATCATCCGTCTGTCTTTCTGTCTGTCTATCATTGTGGCATGTCATTGACACGGCAACCTTTCACTAACCATTGTGGCATGGCATAGACACTACAATCTACCTAGTTATCTTTCTATCGGTCTGTCTATCTTTATATCTACCGGTCTGTCGTTCTGTCTATCTATCTACCTATCTGTCTATCTAATACAGCTACATATCCTGCAAATGTACCGCAATTTCCAAGACAATCGGATTGGAGACTATTTTCTACACAAACATGACAAACTGGAAATATACACCCCAACCCGCTGTCCTAAAATGAATATAATTTTATGCCTGCCAATGGATATTTAGATGTTTCAGTAAAGGTTTTGAACGTAATGCTGGAGCAGTGTTTCTTTTGTTAACTTCCTAATTACCATGACATCCACCATCAAATAATTTTGGAAGTGCCACAGTGGATAAATATTTGCAGTACTAACATATAGCAAAATGCATACACCCCTTTATGCCATATCGATTGTACTGTTATTTGCTTTTTCAGTGAGAAACTAGTTCGAATTGGATTCCCACCTATGACTACATAGATGGTCTTTGTGTAAATCATTTCTTCTCAAAGGATTTTAGCATGTACAATGTCGGATAGGGTAAATGTGGGCACAGTTTGAAAGCAAGGGCGTCGACTAAACGCCTATGAGGTGATTTACAGGGTTGTGTGCTCGTTCCTTGACTCTTAATATCAGTCGCGAAAGACGCCAACTGTATGCCTAGCCATAAATATTTCATTTATTCCACGAATCCACTGAAGTGGTTAGAGATAGTTCGGTATTTCACAAGTGTCCATGTGGGCGAGCATGGGATAATCGCTTCATCTCGCGGCGAAATACGTCGCCTACAGCAACACAGGCTGGGTTTATGTAAGAATACCAAAAATCATTCAGTCCATGAAAATGTATACTCTCGTCACAAAAGAACCACTCCATTCGTTAAGACTCGTGACCACTCGGCCCGGATGAACAATACCGAAGTCAAGATATAATACTGTGGTAAATGGAGGGCCAGCCGGCTGAAGTACCCCTCTACACCCCTACGAGTAAACATTCAGCTCAGTCGACGGGAAAAGTGAAAGGGTAAAATGCCTTGTAAAACACACCTAGACAACAAGTCTGTCTCTTCATACCATCGCCGTTCGCTGATCTTGACTTGTACAATCAGTAATTGAGCGACTAAAATGGGGTTGAAAGAGCCACCGGGAGTACTAATTGATTCTACGAGAGCTTTACGCCATCATAGCAGATGGGCCTGGTTCGTAAGACAGCCTAAGTGGTTTCGAGAAACCCCCATCTGGTGTTTTCTCTGTATTCCCATTCATGTGTATATCAAATCTTGATAACTCTCTGTATAAATGCCTTTTTCAGAGCTGTTCATCCACAATGAACCTCTTTTCTAATTGCACTTTTTTCCAAAACCAAAAGTTACATGCGACTTGGTGTTTAACAAACTTCAAATTGAAACAAAAAATATTTAAATCACAGTCCTTACGAATCTCCACTAACATCAAGGTGAATGAATTATTTCGTGCCATACTATGTTCATACATGTTTCGGGGTGGCTCCAATCTCTTTCAAGATCTCGGTTTCTCTTTCCCCTCCTCTTCTCTCCTCAGCTATGACGAACAATATACTGACCATTAACTTGACCATTAGGGAAAGGAAAAAAATATATTGTTTGTATGCATTTGTCAGATATATGACACAGGGTTGGCCCAGCCGTTAACTGTTTTCTGTGCAGACCTGCTTCATTTGTAGAAGCCTATGATCGTGAGTTCGATTCTCAAACTCGCTCTAATTATTTTGCAGGGTTTGTCAGCATCAGCTCCGTGATACACGTTAAAGACCAACATCCGTCAGGTTTTACCTCCCACATCAAGTCAACGCGTATTGACATTAAACGGACACATTGTAAGATCAAGCCGAGACGTTCTGACATTAAGCATAGACGTTGTGATGTCAAGCCAATTTCTAAGACGTTCTGGCCTCAAGCCGAGATGCTCTGACATCAGGCAAAGACGTTGAGACATCAAGCCGAGACGTTCTGTCATCAAGCCGAGATGTTCTGACATTAAGCCGAGACGTTGTGACATTAAGCGGAGATGCTCTGACATCAAGCAAAGACGTTGAGACATCAAGCCGAGACGTTCTGGCATCAAGTCGCGATGTTCTGACATCAAGCAAAGACGTTGTGACAAGCCAATACATTTTGACACTTTGTGATATAACAACGACTGCATGATAAATGTATTACTTATTGGTACCAGGAAGTGAGAACTTCTTCTACTTAAAAGTTATATAAACAATTCAAGGACAATTTTGGTTTTGAAATGTATCTAGTTAATGTTTTAAATTGTAAACACAAATATCCACTCAGTAAATTAAGATTATCATCCCACATATAACTAATTGAAACAGGTAGATATAGTAGGAGTAAAATCCCAAGGGATAAACGACTATGTATAAACTGTAATTCTCAAGATTTAGAAGATGAATTTCACTTTTTACTTCAATGTCCATTGTACTCTCATCTGAGATCTAATCATTTAAAGAAATAATATTGTAAAAATATTCCGTTTATAAATGTATACAGTTATTATCTTAAGAAAATATCAATATTCAGCGTTCAATAAGTAAATATGTATATCAAGCTTTTCAGTTAAGAAACAACAGTTAATGCATTTGTCAATCGTTAATCTCACCACCTAAAACTGTATTTATAATATTACCTGTGTGGCCAAGGGCCAACTTGGCTTGCGCAATAACGTCTGTCTGTATGCGTGACATAACTGAAATACATCTCAAGGAGGCCTTAAAACTAATTCGCTCTTCAAATACTTACACATGCAGCTGACCAAAAATAAAGAAATATACATTTTTAAGAATATCCTTTTAGTCTCTGCTTTTGTCAAAACTTACAAAACTATAGAATGAAGAAGTCGACTCGAAAATGAGGAATACAAAATCAGGAATGTTTGTCCGCTACCTTTGTGAGTGATTGTGATTCTAGATTATTATCTGCGACGTCTAAGGGTTCTGCTACACAAAATCACAATGAGTTCTTCGGCCACCTCAGCAAGTCATGAGATCTTTAACAGCTGTAGATAATATTGTGTGAGATAAATATGTTCTGTAAATCTTAAAACCGACCTGCATTTTTAATGATTACAGTTGTCTTTTAAAGGTGTTGACATGATGAATATGCCTCAGAAGGTTCAAGAAGGCGACAAACAGATTGATACGTTTGGCTTCCTGCCTTGTGAATGGAAATGGTAATGTTGGCCCAAACGTGCGATTTTACTGCATTTTAAGGCCAAGCCAAACTTCATGGTTGCATGATGAATTTTGTTTTATATACTTCGTATCTAACGTTACTCCAGAAGTAAAAGAGATAACATTTGGTTGTTAGTAACCTGACGTTGTTGATCACACATTTCTCAGAATTGTTGTGTTTCCTTAGGAGAATCTTTTGTATCCTCTCTAAAGTTTGTTTCCTTAGGGTGGTGAGACAGTCTGTGAGAAAAGTGTCTTTCCATTGTCATTGTTTCCCCCCTAGTTTGGGACTGCTTCCTGTGAATTTTGATTGCTATCAGAAGGAAATACGGTTTCTATTGTGTACATTCTAAATTTTACATCCTCTTAGAAGACTCACAACAAGGCACCATGTAATAGGCGAATGACCCATTAAACTCGAAAGTGGTAAGCAACACCCCTTAAGAATAAGGGTCGATTTTTTTGTGAGGCGCCACAATAAAGATAATGTTTTCTCCTCGCAAACAAGTTGTACATTTGAGAAATTGCTTTAAATCCGCTGTCAATGACAAAGCATTACGAAATAAGGCCCACACTCGGCGCAATTGTTTGACATGAAGTATAGCGTAACTCCTCCACTCATTTGACACTAATCCTGTCGTATCTTATGACAACTAGACTTGTGTGTGGAGCTTTGAGAAGCCCCAGCGCCCTCTATAGGCAATAAAAGTGGATTACCCCACTCGTAGAGCGGCCATGGGGTTGTGGCGCCAGAACCAAGCAGGAACTGGTCCAAGAACACTTGCCCGGTCATCAAACTATTGGATTACTCGTTTTGAGATTGTGTGTACACACTCCAGTCTTTGAGTATTGTGGCCACGATTGCTCCTCTTGAGAGAGCCCCTTCAGCCATTGTTGTCGCCATTTTCTTTCCACTTGTCATGTGACGTTCCCCTTCACATTCGACCATGATGAAAATTGAATGAAGGGCCTATTCGGTGTGATGTACTTTGGTTCTAACGCAATGGTTAGGACGGCTCTTGAACGTAGGCTCGCAATAGCCAATCCTTATTTATCACTTCTTACACCCCTTTCAAAAATGGCCTTTAATTACGGCATGAGTGAGCTTATGGCGGCTAGTACACGAACATACATTACGCCAGTGTATATCGAGTCTGTATACCGAATACATCAGCGATCAATACTTGCTTCCCTGAGATGTGGCTCCCTAAAACTTGAGATCGAAACGAACCGATACTGCTCCCTTCCTTTTCCCACAACACTACCCTTTTGCAAACATTTTACAGACCAAACTGAAGACAAAACACTTTCTTTTACACTGCGCCCTTTATGATGATATTCGTACGTTTTATTTTCAAAATGTTTTATCATACCACTGTAGATATTACCTTTTTAAATAATCATAGCAGTTTACGACTTTTAAGCATGTGTTTCAAAATGTTTATGCGTAGGAAATTATTTTATGTAAAATTGTGCCATATATTTAATATTTTATATCATATCATATACATTTTAAATATTTAAATGGTTAAAATATACCTATACAGTATTATGTATCATTTTACCTTATTTTATAGTATTTTGTATTTTGAAAAGTCTTTCTAATAACCCTAATGGGTGGCATTTGTGCTTTTACGTTGTGCATCTTAAACAAAATTGTTGTACAAATGGTGAAACTTTAATAAACTATGTTGTATTGTATTGTATTGTAGTCTATGACCCTTCCACTCCCTTGTTTCTACATATATAATTAGACCAACCAATACGGTGCATGCTCCTGTAATATATAGTGGCGAGATAGTGGATCATATGTTGGGTTGGGACATACTATACAATGATGAACAAGAAAGATTAAGACAGGTGTCTGAAACAGAATGGAGGGTGAAAACTATATTTCATCCAAAACTGGCCTCCCATGGATATATCGCTTGGGTGATATCAAGCAATGTCTCTATGGAGATACCATTACCATGAAGTTGGAGCTGAATTCTTTTCCCATCATTGTGATGTCATTACTGACCACAGTGACATGAGTATTCTCGGCAATAGTACACTCTTTCTACCAGAAATAAAACAACGTATCATCGACGTAGATATTCAAAAACAGCAAGAAGACATAAAAACAACTCTAAACTATCTGGATATTCTACCTACAAATCAGTTTTGAATGTCGAACAATATCTAACTCATATCAACTTAAGAATATACCGTCAAGCTTTATCAAGATTTAGATGCGGGTGCCACAACTTAAGGATTGAACTTGGACGAAGAATCGGAATAGATGAAGAAAGCAGATTATGTGCACACTGTACCCGCTACGGAATAGATGTAGTAGAGAATGAAGTCCATTTGTTACTTGTATGTAAAGCCTTTTCAAATCTACGAAAATCATATATTCACCCTGCATACCATGAACATCCTTCTGTTGCAGCATTTATTATTTTTATCAATTCCACATGTACTCAAACATTGATAAATTTAAGTAAGTATGTACTTTCGCCTTTAAACTTTACATATCGGTACATCTATAATGTTATTATCATGCATTATGTATTACTATAATACTACCTTGTGGAATTTATTTGTCATTTACATACTGATGTATAACAAAATGTGTATATATGCTGTTCATGTACGTCCTATGGGCCTGTGGCCTTTGACTTGAATGAATAAACAAAACAATGAGCATTCTCCCTGTCATTGAAGATGGTCAGCAGCAGATTCGCTTTCAGGTAATGCTTATTACAGTTTACAAACTAAAAACGTTGGCCAAATGATTTTTAATGCAAAATATAATGATCTTACTCTCGAAACTACCAAATAATTCAAGACTCGAACCCAAATATTGATATTGATATTGTTGTCACAACGTTTTGATAGACATTAGGGTGGCATTCCAAAGTTTGACCATTGTATTAAGTCACGTCACTATAATCCATGACATGTTGAAGTGTATGGTCCTGTGCATAGAACTCAGGTCACAAATCAGTTGAAGTTAAGCAAGGTTGGGCGCCGAGAGTCTTGGATGGGTGACCGTGTCTGACAGCTTGATTCCTGTGAGTTTCTTGGACTTCAGTCCTGCCCCACAACGAAGCACATGTGACTCGTGTGGTCTCACCTTAGGCAAGTGAGTTTGTTCAAAATTGGCCTCTGTTCACCCTGCGGAAAAGGGGTACCCGGTGGGATAAGTCATGTGACTATTAACCTTCTAGAGTCTCACAAGCAAGTTGGGTTTTCCGGGGTAATAATAATCCTGCACTATGGATAGACTAAGTATCTCTGCAATGTGTCACAATGATCCATAAATTGCCGAAATATCAATGACAACGTACAAGCAACAGACACTCACTTCGTCTTTGAGGAGGGTGGCCCAGTAATCTGAGGCGCCATAATTAGCTTTGGGTTTCACATTTGTTAACATTCGTCACCACTCGCCCCTTTCCGTAACCTCCAAGAAGATTCGGCTTGTCCCGGAATAACACGAGTGGGTCACGAATGATTTGGTAAACCTCTCAGATCCACATCATTTCAAACTTTCTTCTCAGTTAAACTGACACTCCGTAATATAACTCGAAAGCGTTAAACCAAATTCACTCACTCACTCAGTGCGAGCTCTGCTGGTACTCATTCAGCAACATCTCGTTAATCGGGACCTTCCAGTTCTTGGACTTTAAGGTGATGGGGTAGCCTAGTGGTTAAAGCGTTCGCTCTTCACGCTGAAGACCCGGGTTGGATTCACCACATGTGAATCCCATGTGAATCCCATTTCTGATGTCCCGCGATATTGCTGGAATATTGCTAAAAGCGGCGTAAAACCTTACTAATTAATGAAACAAATATCTTAACGTCACTGCCTCATGGCATCTGTTGTTCTGTAAATGAAACCGCCCAGTTTAACGAGCTCCGTGCATGAACCAGTAATAACGTCCCTCAGCGCCACCGTGAAAGAAAATCAAAGAACAAGAGTCTCAAGAGTATTCAATTAATACACCAACATAAACGCTTATGAACAAGGCACAAACAGCTTTGGTGACCTCTAGCCCGCCCATCTTGTTAGCCGCAGCACTTTGTCAATTACATAGTCAATATTTGACCGATGTCCATTATAATAACAGTCCAGGCATGTGTGCACAGTGGACTCTTGATCGGATACAATGGTGAACAGTCCCTTGTTCTGACAAGCGTACTGGCGCCAGCCTTTTGAAATGAAAAATAATTCATTGTAGATTGCAGTATGGGTGTTCAGTGGGTTGTGGAGGCCTGAAAATAATTCATCGTAGATTAGCAGTATGGGTGTTCAGTTGGTTGTGGAGGCCTGAAAATAATTCATCGTAGATTGCAGTATGGGTGTTCAGTTGGTTGTGGAGGTCTGTAAATAATTCATTGTAGATTACAGTATGGGTGTTCAGTTGGTTGTGGAGGTCTGTAAATAATTCATTGTAGATTGCAGTATGGGTGTTCAGTTGGTTGTGGAGGTCTGTAAATAATTCATTGTAGATTGCAGTATGGGTGTTCAGTTCAGGTTGTGGAGGTCTGTAAATAATTCATTGTAGATTGCAGTATGGGTGTTCAGTGGGTTGTGGAGGTCTGAAAATAATTCATTGTAGATTGCAGTATAGGTGTTCAGTTGGTTGTGGAGGTCTGTAAATAATTCATTGTAGATTGCAGTATGGGTGTTCAGTTGGTTGTGGAGGCCTGAAAATAATTCATTGTAGATTGCAGTATAGGTGTTCAGTTGGTTGTGGAGGTCTGTAAATAATTCATTGTAGATTGCAGTATGGGTGTCCAGTTGGTTGTGGATGCCTAAAAATAATTCATTGTAGATTGCAGTATGGGTGTTCCGTGGGTTGTGGAGGCCTGAAAATAATTCACCGTAGATTGCAGTATGGGTGTTCAGTTGGTTGTGGAGGTCTGTAAATAATTCATTGAAGATTGCAGTATGGGTGTTCAGTTGGTTGTGGAGGTCTGTAAATAATTCATTGTAGATTGCAGTATGGGTGTTCAGTTGGTTGTGGAGGTCTGTAAATAATTCATTGTAGATTGCAGTATGGGTGTTCAGTTGGTTGTGGAGGTCTGTAAATAATTCATTGTAGATTGCAGTATGGTTGTTCAGTTGGTTGTGGAGGTCTGTAAATAATTCACCGTAGATTGCAGTATGGGTGTTCAGTTGGTTGTGGAGGTCTGTAAATAATTCATTGTAGATTGCAGTATGGGTGTTCAGTTGGTTGTGGAGGTCTGTAAATAATTCATTGTAGATTGCAGTATGGGTGTTCAGTTGGTTGTGGAGGTCTGTAAATAATTCATTGTAGATTGCAATAAGGGTGTTCAGTGGGTTGTGGAGGCCTGAAAATAATTCATCGTAGATAGCAGTATGGGTGTCAAGTTGGTTGTGGAGGCCTGAAAATAATTCATCGTAGATTGCAGTATGGGTGTTCAGTGGGTTGTGGAGGCCTGTAAATAATTCATTGTAGATTACAGTATGGGTGTCCAGTTGGTTGTGGAGGCCTGTAAATAATTCATTGAAGATTGCAGTATAGGTGTTCAGTTGGTTGTGGAGGCCTGTAAATAATTCATTGTAGATTACAGTATGGGTGTTCAGTTGGTTGTGGAGGCCTGAAAATAATTCATTTATAAGTAAACATCCATTTGAGATTTTCTAAATTCGTCTTATAATTCATTAATAAGTAAACATCCTTTTTAGATTTCCTCTCGCGTCAATTTTCTTTTAATGTCGATGATCAGAACTGAATAAAAACAGAAACATATTTGTTTCGGATGCGTGATCTTTTTCGGCAGCTTCACACTTGACGATCTCTTCAAGGCAAAATTGTTGCGAAGTTAAGTACATGTAATATATATTTTTATGAATATTTGTAGACCACTGTCTGTCCCTTTATCAACACCTTGTATCATTAGTAGTTATTACATTGTGCCCCTAATTTGTAGAATTGAACCATATCTCATATTTATGTGTGCTCAAGTGCGCTTAGGCGGTGACAGATTATGCTTTTATTCTCAGGGATGTATACAAGAAGCCTCTGTTAGGCTTCTCTGTATCCACAAAAAAAGAAGAAAACAAGGAGGCTTATGGTCGAACGTCCTAGGTGCTGGTGAAACATCGCGTAATAACGAGCAACCATCCATTTGCAGATAACTAGTACAAAACATTCCAAGTAACGAGGAGGGTCATATCATTTTACAGACAACTTCTTTAGACGAAGCCGATTGTCGTTTCTCGAGCAAACAATCTAATTGCGCCACCGCTTAGTGTTGACACTTTAGCCAACAGCAAACACTTGTTTCAAAAAGCATTTGAATGATTAATTTGGCAATTGAATGTTTGACACTTTGACAATAGCCGAACAAGACACTCGGGTTTGCGAGAGACCGTTTGTGTAGTCCTCTGTTTGAGACTTATTCCAATAGCTTCCTATTATTCGGGTTCTTGTTTCCCAAACGTCACATGAGACCACGCTCCCTGGGTCTGAATAACCCATGTAGTCGTGTATATCAACGTACTTCTGGGCACATCTTAATTAGTAAACAGCTGTTCTGAATGTCTTGAAAATCTGCACCAAGGTCGATTTAACATTGCCAAACATGAACAATATTCCTTCTCGATAACCCTAATTAATTTTGTTGAAATAACCTAATCGCATGCAGCGAATGTACTTTTATCGTATATGTTATAAAATGTATTTCTGGAATAAAATATGGAAGTGTTATTATTGTGTACAATAATTCAGAAGCGGAAACATTTCCACCTAGATTTATAGTGTTTCGATGTCATGTGCAATTATTTTTGGAAGTTATGTGGATTCCAAGTAAATAGACTATTATATTTCTCTCCAGCAAGAATCTGTTAAATGTGACAGCTTGCCTCTAGACGCCTAGAACCAGCAACATTTACCTTAACATATAAAACTCATGATCGTATAATTCATTATGTTTAATTTTGCTTGTATGCGTTATACCTTTTAATTAAATTCAATCGTTTATTCCGCATGTGTGGCCTCCGGCCCATATACAGATGATACAGCAGGTTGGCATTTGCATGTTACAAACTTTAGTATCTTAGACGTAGTGCATAGTGAACATAACGTTGTAGCTTAATAATAACGTTTGTATTATTAGATGCCATTAGGTTGATGAAACTAGTTTTTATATTATAGGATGTACAGACAAACAGTAGGTGTTTAGAGCTTAAGCTTTCATACGCTGAACATATCATAACAAAATGAAATTCATCTGCATTACCTTTTAAGTATATATATATATATATATTTACTTTTATCAACGAGTGTTGATATATTTGATATCAGAAGACACGAGGGTGAGATTCTATTTATCATAAAACATCACTCTTCTTTAGTTTTCAATGAAAAATGTACATCTCTGAACACAGTACTGCCATTTGCAGTGCAGCGATGTCATAGCATTGTTAGGGCATTGAACAAAATCTACTGTCAAAATCTACTGTCAAGCAATATCTCCTGTGGAACACAGTTTTGGATAATATATATCGGGTGTCCCCAATAAAGTGAACCGGTTTTTGACAAGTATTTTCTCAGCGATAGATAAACCAAATTTTTTACAAATTGTCAAATTGTCACAGAGTAACCCTAGGGAATCATCCACAAGCCCACAAAATATCTGAGAGATTGGCCGCAAATTATGCGAGTATTGTCAAATTCAAAACAGCATGTCAAAAAACGGTTCATTTCTTTGGGACACCTTATATTGTTATATTTTACCTATTATACTATATGTATATGTAAGGTGAGGCTCAAATGCATTATCTGTCTGTCTGTCTATAATGTATAAACACACCACATTTGAACTAAACGTCCAAACACACTATCTATAAAAATAAATGACCCATGCCCCTTGAAGACCAATCAATCATGAACACGCGATCAACGATCGACTTATCAATAATGAACTTATAATTGGCCATGAACACAACATCGATGAATATATCTACAATAATATATCAACCATGAACACACCAGTCAAGAGTATATCAACTATGAACAAATCATGTATCATGCATCTTGGGGACACGATGTTATGTGTCAACCAGGTCAGCCTGACCACCCGATCCCTCTTAGGACAAGAACAGGTTGCTGAAGACCGATCCTAGCCTATGAACGCAGCGGTCATGAGGATATCAACTATGAACACATCAGCCATGAAGATATCTACTTTGAAAACATCAGTCATGAATACTAGTATATCAACTATGAAAACATCAGTCATGAATACTAGTATATCAACTATGAAAACATTAGTCATGAATACTAGTATATCAACTATGAAAACATCAGTCATGAATACTAGTATATCAACTATGAAAACATCAGTCATGAATACTAGTATATCAACTATGAAAACATTAGTCATGAATGCTAGGAAATCAGCTATGAAAACATCAGTCATGAATACTAGTATATCAACTATGAAAACATTAGTCATGAATACTAGTATATCAACTATGAAAACATCAGTCATGAATACTAGTATATCAACTATGAAAACATGAGTCATGAATACTAGTATATCAACTATGAAAACATTAGTCATGAATACTAGTATATCAACTATGAAAACATCAGTCATGAATACTAGTATATCAACTATGAAAACATCTAGTCATGAATACTAGTATATCAACTATGAAAACATCAGTCATGAATACTAGTATATCAACTATGAAAACATCAGTCATGAATACTAGTATATCAACTGGAAACATGAGTCAAAACATCAACTCTGGAAACATCAAGAATACTAGTATATCAACTATGAAAACATTAGTCATGAATACTAGTATATCAACTATGAAAACATCAGTCATGAATACTAGTATATCAACTATGAAAACATCAGTCATGAATACTAGTATATCAACTATGAAAACATCAGTCATGAATACTAGAAAATCAACTATGAAAACATCAGTCATGAATACTAGTATATCAACTATGAAAACATCAGTCATGAATACTAGTATATCAACTATGAAAACATCAGTCATGAATACTAGTATATCAACTATGAAAACATCAGTCATGAATACTAGTATATCAACTATGAAAACATCAGTCATGAATACTAGTATATCAACTATGAAAACATCAGTCATGAATACTAGTATATCAACTATGAAAACATCAGTCATGAATACTAGTATATCAACTATGAAAACATCAGTCATGAATACTAGTATATCAACTATGAAAACATCAGTCATGAATACTAGTATATCAACTATGAAAACATCAGTCATGAATACTAGTATATCAACTATGAAAACATCAGTCATGAATACTAGTATATCAACTATGAAAACATTAGTAGTCATGAATACTATGAATACTAATATCAACTATGAAAAACATCTGTCATGAATACTAGTATATCAACTATGAAAACATGAGGCATGAAGCTATGAATACGAGCAAAGAAAATATCAGTCATGAATAAATCAACTATGAACACATAAATAATGAGTATATCAATTATGAAAACATCAGTCATGAAGACATCAACTATGAAAATATCAGCCATGACGATATCAGCAATGGAAATATCAGTCATGAATATATCAACAATGAACACATCGGCCATAAAGATATCAACTTTGAAAACATCAGTCATAAATACTAACATATAAACTATGAAAACATCAATCATGAATTCTAGTATATCAACTATGAAAACATCAGTCATGAATACTAGTATATCAACTATGAAAACAATATGAAAACATTAGTCATGAATGCTAGTATATCAACTATGAAAGCATCAGTCATGAATACTAGTATATCAACTATGAAAATATCGGGAATTAAAATATCATCTATGAAATCATCAGCCTGAAATATATCATCTATGAACACATCAGCCGTGAATATATCAACTATGGAAACATCGGGAATGAATATATCAACAATGAACACTTCAGCCATAAATATATCAACTATGAACATATCAGTGATGAACACATCAGCTCGCTATAAACTTCAAAACAATGTTTATTCTAATTTTAAATCGTTTTCATGGTCAAATAGTGTGTGTTTTTATATTCCATTTTAACATAATGTGATTTACTTCAGTTCTGACGTCCCTTCTTGTCAGCTAAACCAACAGCAGGCAGCAAATAGGACCACCTTGTAGAATCCCAAACACCCAGTGCCTCCTGTACCAGTTAAACTTGTTTGCTAAAAACCTCAGCTTTCCTTAACCAAAGAAATGATGAAGCGATTGTAATTTTAATCTTAAATGCATGGTGTTTGCTGTCTAAAGATAACATTTTAGAATCAATTGAAATATCATTGCTTTTCAGAAGGATATCAGATAAGTCTAATGGATGATATCAATATAAGGATATCGATGAATGGTGAAAATCAGATAATGACGAAAGGGGGACGCCGTGCTTATGTTGACATAGCGGGTTGCGTGATCGTTTTGCTTTTAAGAAGATTCGTATTAGTACTTTAGATAGAGGGGTTGTTATTGCATTGGCGCAGATCTATGTTCAACATTTTAAAATTGTTTATCATTTATTTACACAATGTCGTGAGTATGTATTTGTGTTAGAGACCTTATTTTAACTGATTGTCTGACGATTACAAATTATGTGGTGTTCATTGATAAATAATAGAATTCACGATGCACGGGCAAGGCTGGTTATTTCATCTGGTCGATTTTTGGGAATAAACCATATCAAATTAAATTATCATAGGGTTACGTAGCCGTGACGATCAATATGACATTGAAATACCTTATAAACAAAATTGTGTGAAATATTCGAGTTTCTTGCTTTTAGCAAAGCGAATTCAGTTTCAATTGGGTCAGCTTGTATTTTGTATCTCCTACAATAGCTAACCATGACAATGAAATCTGATAAATCAACTGTCGATAACAAAAACGTAACGATTTCCCAAAATAACTTAAAATTAATAGCTACTTAATCTTTTCTAACCATTCCAAGCAATAATCGACTAGTAAAAGAGTATTCCGGTTTAACAGGGTTTGGTACAACGGGGTTTCATTGTACAGTATTTTTTTAAGAATATTGCCAATTTCAGGGTGTGATCACAACGTAATGTTCTGTATACATCGCTGTATGTTATCGTACATTAAGTGTATATATATAAACGTTTACTTCTTGAAGTTTCAGGCCGTTGGTCCACGGAACATAGGGTAATGACAATAATTTGTTCGTTCTGATTGGAAACGATGCAAAGAAAGATTGATACGAGGACATCATGATTGTGACGAATGCTGTTTAAATGCAAAAATACAAATTTTGATGAAGATACTCATTTACATTCAGAGGACAACAATGCAATACATTTACTGTATGTAGGATTAGAATAATATTTAGACTTTAAATTTTTACTTCTTAGATGTTTATGGCAAACCATCATACTACATTTTTCGAACTATATCTATTCTTTAAATATTTCTTTGATGTATACTTTCTGAACTATCAGTGTTGTAAATAACCGTGCTTTGTATATATCATATGTACATATATGTAACTGACTGATGTTTGTTTATGTAATCTTCGAAGATCATTTTGGAGGAAATAAAGACATTCTTTTATTCATTAATTTTCAATTTCATAAGTTCGAAAACATAGACAGTAGGCACATAGTCGGTCTTCTTGTTTAATATGTCTCATGAGATATCGTCCTTATTCAACCATGAGAGCATTGCAGAGTTGTATAAGTGACAGGTTGTTAGTGCAGACAAGGTATGATCGAAAGGCCAAAAACAATTTGCTTGTTAACAACAAAAGTTGCTACTGTGGTATGTAACAGCTGAATTAAATAACATAAATGTCGTTGTTCGAACGTAAATACACTGTTCCAGTTTTCAATTTCTATTCAAATTAATATACCTGCCACGGCCTTGTGTTCATCAATATACTGCGTAAGTTGACATCAAAGTCCAAGAATGTGATCATAAATCGAGTAAGAAATGTTCTTGTGTGTCGGTTTTCTATCCCAAGATACGCTATAATAAATGAAGCTATCTCTATTATGCATAAAGGAGACCTACGCACACGACTACTATCACAATTTAGGAACATATATCGATGTTCGAAAGTTCATATTTGTGTTGCTAATACCTAATATTTATTGTACGAATTTCATAATCTTGGAACCCGTAAAGGTTTGAATTGATCTTTAGCAACCCATACTTGTAACCGACTTGGTTGACACATGTCTTCGTGTAACAATGGCGGAGATCGATGCAAATTATGTCAATCACTGGATTGTCTGGTTCAAACTCGATTATTTGCAGACAGCGGTATTTTAGCTGTGTTATTGACTGTGGCGTTTAACAATAAACAAACATTAACATAAACTCAGTAGTTGTATTCGAACGTATTTATTTCATGTTTTCACCGTTCATATTTTTACAACTAAAATAAATATTGGAGCTACTGAAGTAGCCTTTGCTTCTACTAAATCTTCCACTGGAGAGTCCAAAACTTAACGTTTAAACCAGGAACATATTTTCTCAAGACAATGGTCTAGCAAGGCTTATCTATATCCTATCTAGTGACAAGAACAATGTAAACGCATATAGATAGATATACAGCTGCTTCCGTGAAACACGGATTTGTGGTAGAAACAACGGAAAACACTACAATAGACAATTACGAGTTGTGATGATAAACTGCATGATGGAAGATAAGGTCGCTGAGAGGGTGGTATATATAGTCTACAGGATATCTGTCCTATTCCTTAACAAGTTGCTGTATGAAATTTGATATATACATATATATATATATATATATATATATTAGTTTCTCATTCCTGTTGAGATGGCATACGGCATATTGCACTTCAGCATGTGGTGTATTGTGTCACCTATCGTCAGGTCACACCCATCGCCCCTTATTAAAGAAAGAAAATGTAGTACAATAGAATCTCATCGATAGGGTCTGTTTGTATGACAGATCGATGCTCATGCTGTTTAACGCTGGATTGTCTGGTCCAGACTCGATTATTTACAGACCGCCGCCATATGCGTCAAACTCAACTCACTCACTCACTGTTTGTATGAAGAATATTTCGAATCTACTCGGCGAAAAGTATTTTCATATCGAATTCGTGATGACAATAACAACAATAACAATATTTTTATTATTATAATTTTTTATTGATCTGTTCAGTTTTTGATAATCTACGTCAACGCTATAGTGCAAAGAAACATTACGATTATCCTACTGTGACAACATTTAATACATTCATGTCTTCTAACAAAACATCTGTTGTTAGAAATTTAGCCTGTTTCATTTACCATGCCTCGCAGCTTAGACATGCTATAGTCAAGTGAACTATCTAATATCTCATGTACATCTCTGTAACACATATACATGTATGTACATACCTATGTGTAATGGACCAATCAATGTTGTACCAGGGGCCGTTGGCCTACTTCTGTACTGAAAATAAAGAATAACAATGATAATGATAATCTGGGCTGCGTGTAGAGGGAGCAAGAGCCCTGAGCTGATGATGACCCCCACCAGCCTGACAGTGCCAGGATCACCCGAACCCTTTCTGCTGCTCTTTCATCTTAATCTATAAAGCATAATAATCTGGGCTGCGTGTAGAGGGAGCAAGAGCCCTGAGCTGATGATGACCCCCACCACCCTGACAGTGCCAGGATCACCCGAACCCTTTCTGCTGCTCTTTCATCTTAATCTATAAAGCATAATAATCTGGGCTGCGTGTAGAGGGAGCAAGAGCCCTGAGCTGATGATGACCCCCACCAGCCTGACAGTGCCAGGATCACCCAAACCCTTTCTGCTGCACTTTCATCTAAATCTTTCAAGCATAATAATCTAGGCTGCGTGTACAAGGGCAAGGGCCCTGAACTGATGATAACCCCCACCAGCCTGACTGTGCCAGGATCACCCGAACCCTCGCTGCTGCATTTTCATCTAAATCTGAAAAACATATTGATAAAACATATTCTCCGGATCGTTCTTGGTGGGATCGATTAAGCAGCCCTTCCTGGGAGAAGTCCCATTCGCTGTCTGGGCTGCGTGTAGAGTCGGCAACGGGACTAAGCTGATGATGAGCCTTACCAGCCTGAATGTGCCAGGGTCACACGAACCCTCTCTGCTGCATTTTTAATCTTAATCTGTAAAAACATAATAATGATAAATGATTTATTGACCATCTCGTAATGATAGATCACTTGACCAGTTTCTCCACCCGATAAATCAACATAATCCACTCCAAAACACCATACATATCTCGACCCTCTGTGTACAACACACCCCATATCTCGACCCTCTGTTGTACTTCCACCTTAACGATTATAAGGAAATATCAGTAAATATACTATATTTCATGACAGACAACTGAGAGTTTATCGTTATACTTATAGAGATTTATTAGGACTAACAAAACGCTGCCAAATTTCTCCTCAAAAGCTTTATTATTGATATATATTCTTGACAGTTTGTTTATTCATTATAAATCGCCCAACCAAAGAGAAGTTACTGATTAAGCCCTGCTGGATTATAAATTTCAGTCTTATCAACGAAGCTCAAAAGGCTAGCATCGTGAAGGGTCTTTAATGAATTTAGAACAAAAACAACAATTTTATCTTTCATAGTCAAGAGCTCGTGACAATTTTCAGAATCATAAATCATAGAAAAATGACTTAAGGTCATTAACTATTATTTATGCGGACGCACTTATTGGCACAGAATTTTTGCTGATAAGCACAGAGAGAAAGCTTGAAAGAACTTGCATCAAGTAAAATATAACTGTAAAAAAGCGGTATGACACTTCAGGATGTATGTTTTGTTATGTAGAAATTGTTGGAATGGTGAGTAAACAGCTTTCAACATTATTCCACGAGTATGGTTGGTTGGATGGTAGTTGTTTTATGCCGCACTCAGCAATATTCCAGCTATATGGCGGTGGTTCTGTAAATAATCGAGTCTGGACTAGACAATCCAGTGATCAACAGCATGAGCATCGATCTACTCAATTGGGATACGATGACATGTGTCAACCAAGTCAGCAAACCTGACCACCCGATCCCGTTAGTTGCCTGTTACGACAAGCATGGGTTACTGAAGACCAATCCTAACCCAGAAGTTCACGAGTACTCTTATATTCGTGGGATTCCATTGCTCATTTCATTGCCCATTGCATGTTTCTCACTGTGGATTGGTCCAGTGGTTAAAGCGTTCGCTCGTGACACCTGTCCCTGGTTCGATGTCTCCACATATGTACTATGTCCATTCAGGTGACCTCACCTCATAGGTGAGGTGAGGTGAAATTGGGTTTAACGTCGTGCTTGAGAATTTTTCGCTCATATGACGACGTGCATGCGTGTGTATGTGTGTGTATGTGCGGCTGCTTGTACTAGCCCAGACTTAAGCTGGTTTTATAGTGCTAGCCGACTGAGATGCCATGCCGCATTGATACCCCACTCAGACACATTATACTGACTCCCGAGCCGACCAGTGTACCCATTAATGCCGAGCGCCAGGCAGGGACCAACAGGTACCATATGTTATGATCGAACCCGCGACCTTCCGCTCCCCTGGCGGACGCTCTAACCACTACACCACGGAGGCGGTCACTTCACCTCATATCGCAGTGACGATGCTGAAAGCAAAGTAAAACCGTACTCGCTTACATGGGTAAACTTCGATTTATTGCCTAACCTGAAAATCGGAATCTATTGGATATTTGTAGTAGATGGTTTATCAAGCTATGAGCGTATTTCTCTAAGGTTAGCGGGGCGGTGGGGTAGCCTAGTGGTTACAGCGTTCGCTCGAAGACCCGGGTTCGATTCCCCACACGGGTACAATGTGTGAAGCCCATTTCTGGTGTCCCCAGCCGTGATATTGCTGGAATATTGCCAAAAGCAGCGTAAAACCATACTCACGCACGCACTAAGGTTAGCAGAGGGACCCTTAAAGTAATTATATAAGCGTTTCACTCATAATTATTTTCATAATCATGATTGGTCGACTGGCATTAACATATGACAAAATAAATAACATCCCTTACAACGAATAAACATATAAAAAAACATGAAAATAACATGATAGTTTTAATGTTCACATTTCATTTGTCATGTTATATGTTTCTTGAATAAAATATAAAATGCGTTGGTGAAACACGTATATGAAATATAACATAAGAGGTCCCTAAACCCAAAATTGCGTTTAAGTGCATCTACATATAAAACATTTTACATTATTCACTCAGATGGTCATTGTATTCACAACGCATGCGAAACATTATCGCGTGGACCCGTGAAGTCCCGGGTTACAATTAGTTTTCAGTAACATGCTTGTGGTAAGAGGCAGCTAACGAAATCGGGTGGTCAGGCTTGCTGACTCCGGAGATAGATTCTCATGCTGTTGATCACTGGATTGTCTGGTCCAGACTCGATTATTTACAGACCGCCGGCATATAGCTGGAGTGAATGAGTGAGTTTAGTTTTACGCCGCACTCAGCAATATTCGCACTCTGCGATTTCGTTAGTTTGATGCTCATGCTGTTGATCACTGGATTTTCTAGTCCAGATTCGATTATTTCAGACCGTCGCCATATAGTTGGAATATTTCTGCGTGCGGCGTAAAACAAAACTCAATCACTCATTCATGTTGCCAGACTCGATTATCGTGTATTGCCGGAGGTGACATTTATCGAGAAATTTGTTCATACGCAGATAAACCTCCATTCTGAAAACATCCCATTTCGTTTCACAACTTTCAGTCACTACGTCCTTAATACTATACAATATAAACCTGGAAATCCGTGTTAGGACAACTCCCGGCCACACCATGCGTATTGTGCAATTTAATGCTTTGAAAATGTTACATTGCGCACAGAAATTCTATACCCCTAGGACGAGGGACCCGTTTTACTAAGAGATCGTAACCTCAGAACTCATGAAGTCACAGAAGTGCGCAGCCATCCTGCTATACCTCTTTGTGGAACTTGGTAGGACCAAATTACTATTTGAGTGAATTGTGTTTCATCAATTACATCGCGAAGTGTCAACTTAACGTTGGAGGGGTAGCCTAGTGGTTAAAGCGTTAGCTCGTCACGACGAAGATCCGTGTTCGATTCCCCACATGGGTACAATGTGTGAAGCCCATTTCTGGTGTCCTCCGCCGGGATATTGCTGGAATATTGCTAAAAGCGGCGTAAAACCAAACACACTGATGATGGAGGATGGCCCGATGGATACACAAGCACAAGATCAGGTATGACACCACGTTACAAAAGATAAAAAAGCCTATTTTGGTATTTGAACCAATATTCAAAGAATAATGTCCTGTGTCGGGAGGCAAATCTGCGCTGAGAATTGCGGTGCCTTCGATAACTTGTGATGTGTTTCTCACATATCTGAGTCAGAATTGACTGTTAGCAACCCATGCTTATCATAGGTGTCATTAACATTGGTGCAGGTCGGTGCTCATATTGTCAATCTCTGGTTTGTCTGGCCCACATTCGAACATTTACAGGTTATAGCTTTCGTTAAATAACAAACACAAGTAAATATATTTGTAAGCTTGTAAATCAAACAGATTGTATCCAAGCTAAATTCCAGTATTACATTTAATTATAATTAATTATTCATATAACTCATATTCTCCATTTGAATTCAGCTCCTTCTCCTAAGACACATTCTCTGTTTGCTTGTGAGACCTTGGTTCACTTACAAGCGTTCATGGTTGGAATTTTCGATTCCGGTTTTGTATACCAACCGGATTGGGTGGTCAGGCTTGCTGACATGGTTGACACATTCCATCGTATCCCTGTTGCGTAGATCGATGCTCATGCTGTTGATCACTTGGTCGTCTAGTCCAGACTCGATTATTTACAGACCGCGGTAATATAGCTGGAATATTGTTGAGTGCGACGGTAAACAACAAACTACGTAAAGTCAGTAATCCAGACGAGTTCTTTAGGGAAAGAAAAGAGAAGTCACTACGTTACCATGGTAACTTGATTAATATGTAATGTCGTTAATCCGGACTATTCCAACAAAAACGGTCCCCTCCGGAAAACGGTAATCCCCTCCAAATTGAAACTTAAACGGGCAATTACTGTTTGGAAAGTTCTATATACAATTCAAAGGACATTACTTCGTTCTCATAATTCGTTAATATGTAATGTCATTAATCCAGAAGAATTCAATAGAACCATCTCGTCCGGATTAACGGGACTTCACTGTAAGTAAGTTCTGGCAATTACCGTTGGCAAAGTTCGCATATAAACAAAATATAATGAAAGAGACGTTCCCATGTTCCTATTATTCGTTAGTCAGGGAATTCGTTAATCCGATTTCGATCAAGGTACAAGTCAGTTCGGATTACAGAGGTTTCGCTTTAACTGTCAATTAGGTCAGCTGTCTCCCTGCCAGAGTACACGGGACACGGGACTGAAAAACATCCATTCCATACATTAAATGATTATCTCCCCGAGTGGACAAATTTCTCCTGTAAGTAGCTCGTTCATAATCTACCGACAAGACTATCACCGACAAACAATCATAACTTTTCGATTCCGGTAGACCGCCTTCAGGTCGGTAAATACAGTGGCGGTGATAAAACAAGTGTCACTGGTTGTTATCGCCAGTTGGAGTATTTCCCCTTTGAAAATACCAATATCTCCCCTTATCGTAGCCCCCCTCCGATCAACGCTAATGGCATGAAGACCTTACTTATCATCGTTAGTTAATCATTAGCATTATTGGGTACAATCGAGCGTGTTTGTTCGGCCTTTTCGAACTGAGATAGAAGCAGTCATGTGGGCTTGAACAAGTCCATTGGTTTTGTATGCTTTGATAAAACAGGCTGTCACAAATGGCGGGCGATTATATATAAATCAAGAGCTGTTTGTTTGACAGTATGTCAGTTTGCACCAAAAGCTGAGTGAGTGAGTTTATTTTTATGCCGCACTAAGCAATATTCCACTGGTCTGTAAATAATCGAGTCTGGACCAGACAATCCAGAGTTCAACAGCATGAGTATCGATCTACGCAATTGGGATACGATGACGTGTGTCAACCAAGTCAGCGAGCCTGACCACTCGATCCCGTTAGCCGCCACTTACTACAAGCATGGGTTACTGAAGATCAATTCTAACCCGGATCCTCACGCGTTTGCACCAAAAGGAAGTCAGCTTTTATTAAAATCGAACCACCCGATGATGTATAATTCTGGAGAATGTGTTTGATAGTGTAGAAATAGGCAAAACTAGGATGCTATGATTCTGTCACAGTTCAAATATCACGTACTGAAATGATTTTGACCGTCAACATGGCGTCATCTATTATCGCCGGGGGCGGTGGGGTAGCCTAATGGTTAAAGCGTCCGTTTGCCACGCTGAAGAACCGGATTCGATTCCCCACACGGGTGCAATATTTGAATATGTGGTGTCCCCCCTCGTGATATTGCTGGCTGGAATATTGCTAAAAGCAACGTAAAACTATATTCACTCACTCACTCTATTATCGCCGACATCCACGTTTGATATCAATGATATCTCTGTTGTTTGTCAGTATAACTGATGCCCTCTCAAAGATGTGATTAAAGGGTACTGTTTTGTTGAATATTGTCTACGCTCTTATATGCATTTCAAACATATATTTGATCAATTATATACATGTATGCTGTATATTAGAATTCGTATACATTTTATTCTAAACTCTGGTATCGTGTAACATGAATGCGTCAAATATTGCAATTACACATATATATTGAGAAAAACAAATAAAGGAACAGGAAAATTCAAGTGTTCCTTTAATATTTTCCAGTTTTCATCATCAGAGAATAAATAAAGGAACACTGCCATGAAGTGGTGTTCCCCTTATTTGTTTCCCTCAGTATATTTCTGGGGGAAAAAGTTAAAAGCCAACCGATTCTTTCATTTAGTCACTTCGGTCAGTCTCGAGTCTTGGCCAAACAATTGAGTGATTGATATTAAGAGCACCGATCCACGACGTTGGTTACGACGACGTCAGTCAAATCAGCGAGTCTGACCACGGGATCAAATTGGTTGCCCCTTATAAGAGACACAAGTGTATGGAAATGTATGTTCTTGTGATGTTTTAAGATACTTGTATTACTTTACTTCGGAAAAGATCCAGCTCGAGCTTACCAGGTTTGCTTTTGTGAGTGAGTGAGTTTGTTTTTACGCTGCTTTTAGCAATATTCCAGCAATATCACGGCGCGGGACATCAGAAATGGGCTTCACACATTGTACAAATGTGGGGAGTCGAACCCGGATCTTCGGCGTGACGAGATGAACGCTTTAACCACTAGGCTACCCCACTGCCCCCCTCTTTTTTGTGAGTGAGTAGTGATACTAGTACTTTGTTGTCACGATGGGACAGAAGTTTTAACAGCCGGTTAACTGATATATTTTCTTATATTACAACCAAATGAATATTCCAGGCAGGCGGAAGATAGGAAACTCAGGCAAAATAATGCGTACAGCTGAAAGTAACTAATTTAAAAAGCAAAAATCGACGTGAACACTGCCTGTATGTTTCGGTCTCCGAGACCCACCGAATAATGAAATCCAGGTCAAATCTAGAATGATTTGGCAAGTCTATGATAGCCTCAGGTCTATGCCTGAAATTACGAATTCGTTTGTGTTTATTTAGATTTTCATTATACGAACACTCCGCCTCAGCTGTTGTCCGGAATAAAGATTAGTCAGATTTATACACGTTTGTTGTACATTGAAATATTTTATGCGAGGCATCAACACTGCGGCAACACAGTATCATGTCTTCAACAACGAAGGTGACACGTTGCAAATATTCGTTTAAAATATACGAAACGCACGTGTCTTGTATTCTGTTACTCTTAAGTCGACCCGTGAAGATCCGGGTAAGAACTTATCTTCAGCAACCCATGCTTGTCGTAAGAGGTGACATACGGTATCGGGTGGTCAGGCTCGCTGACTTGGTTGACACATGTCATCGGTTCCCATTTGCGTAGATCGATGCTTATGCTGTTGATCACTGGATTGTCTGGTCCAGACTCGATTATTTACAGACCGCCGCCATATAGCTGGTTATTGCTGAGTGTGGCGTAAAACTAAACTCACTCACTCACTAGCCTTCCTTACTGATTTCGTTTTCTCGGTTGGCAAAACATTGAATACGCGCTATTAGGGGTCTCGATTCCATTTTTGTGTCATATTTTGGAAACGCTTTATGAATTTAGGGGTTTTGTTAAAAATAAAACCGAACAAATAAGAGTGAGTGAGGTAAAAGTTTAAGTAACATCGGCAATATTTCAGCCATATCGTAACTACGCACAATAAGAACATGAGAACTTGTGGATAACATTTGGAATGCATGAATTGCCTATACAAATACCCCTAAACCCACCCCGAACTCACGCACCCTCCCATACGCCCAGGACCCTTTTACATAACTATTATAGTGAGTGAGTTTAGTTTTATGCCGCTTTTAGCAATATTCCAGCAATATCATGGCGGGGGACACCAGAAATGGGCTTCACACATTGTACCCATGTGGGGAATCGAACCCCGGCCTCGAACGCTTTAACCACTGGCTAGGCTACCCCACCCCCAGAACTATTATAAATAAACCAATTGTGGAATGAATTCGTAAAACAATCGTTATTATTTATTGTAGCTAAAATGGATAGAATTATCATTAAAACGCCCGCATGTTATCACAAATCAGCGGGCCACTGTAACTTGATAATACCCCCAAATTGCTTGACGACGGGCCATTATCATGCCCGTTGTTACGTGACGTCACAATTCTGTAGTCGAACGTCATTATTTGATATAATTCTAAGCTAATAAGAATATCATATAACACAATATCATATGGACAAACATCACGATACAGTAACAGTGACACCTCTTCAGTTCGCACACCCCACATAGCGGACATAGCGTTAGTTCCGTATAGGAGGATGCAATCCCCTTTTGGTAAGGGAGATTCATGGGTCTGTTTTGAGGGTATTTTGAACTCAGCCTTGTGAGCGTGACACAAATACAATCGTCTTCGGCACTCAGTTTCAACATTTGATTTCAACGATTAATGGAACAATTAACGGGAAAAAATTCATTATCATATTTTTTAAGCTTCAAATTACACCCTTTTTGAGATTTATGTTAAGCACTACAGCTGTATTTAAGGGATGTGGTGGTGAGCGGTGTAACTTAGAGTGAAAAAAACAACATGACGGGATTCAGACAAGAAACGGATGCTACACCCATGTTTGTGAAAAATATTTATCGTGATTTTAAAAAAGATTACGAACTATTCCTCTAGAAACCGAACCAAATGAATTAAAAATTCAGAATTCAGAGTTGTGTGGCAAACAAATGAATCATAATCAAAGTCGTTTTGTGAAATCGAAAGTTGTTGAAGCTAAAGAATAAAGGCAACTCAATCATCACACATGGCGGAGAACCCGTGCAAGAAGTGCCATGCGAGATATCAACGTCAACTGGAGATCATATTCCATAGTTGGTAATGTTTGTTTATTTCACCGAACAGGTGGCGCGCAGGTGCACAAAAAAGTAGATATTTGGCACAGCACGGCTCATTCAGTCCTCGTGTTTTCTTGTTAACGCTAAAAACTTTAATGAATCTACAGATCAAGTGAGATGATTAATAAACCCTGTTTAGCAGGCATAATAAAACTGAGAAAACAGAAGGGGAATGACTATTTCGGACCAAATATGAAGTGTTGACAATATACACAACACTCCATTCACAAATGATGTTATCACAGAACACTATTGCGTTATTATTTTGGGATTGTGAGATTAATTAATCTGATTTAATTATATTAAGTGTAAGAAACCGCTCACAAAATATATGATAATCTTGTGCATGTAAATTTACACTATAATGTTTGAATTTTTTAAAAGAAATATTATTTAGCCCCATTCGGCATAGATTCTAATTCGTATTTTAATTTGAAATTCAATTACATCCTTTTATAGTAAACTATCAACTCTTTTATAGTAAACCCTGTTTTTCTTCCGAGAAATTCGTCGGAAAATTTGGGCGTTTTATATTTATGTCCATAAATAACCAAGAAATGACTGGCTAAAATATTGAACAGGACTAAAGCCATGTCATGTCATTGTTCCATTCAAACACTTTCTCCATAAATTATTTCAAATGTGATATTGAGGCGTTTCAATTGTATTCTTAAAAAAAGACAATAAACAGAGCGTTCTTTGGGAGCATTTCATGGAAGTATAGTAATACTTCCTGACAATTAGGATTATGACTGGCTGTAATAGTAAACACAACGGACCAATCACTGAATCTCACTGTATTAAACAATCCTGTTTCAACACTTGAACATGCAACCGGAAAAGATCTAAAGTGAAACGTGTGATTCAACCCTTCCCTGAGAAAGGCAGCTTAGTTTAGCTTGTAAACAAGACACAGTCCATCGGGAATTGGGAATTACACTAATGTATATTTTAACAACATATTTGAACAAATGTATTTTAACATAAATCGCATTATTTTATACTTTTTACAGTGGTATTCGAATAACGTAAGTTAGTTTCGATTAATGACTGTTTTGTGCTAAAATGGTTAATTCAATTCGATAACGTACGGAAGATAACGATTGAACGATTATGAAAGGTCTGTAAATTTGTGGTTAACTTTATACATGTAATTATATGTACGATTATAGATGTAATAAGTAAACAGCCGACTGAGTTACAAAGAAACGTAATTAACCTATTCATTGCGTTCTTTTTTTCTGTAATTGTACGCTTTCCTTGTTTATGCATGTGGAATATACTCGCTATCACCTTATAAGAGAGAGAAATGAGTCAGGGCAAATTTTGTATATAGTTTGACTGAAATCTTTATTGGGTTATTCCATCCAGCTCTCAGCCAATTAAATGTAATTCGGTGCAAAACGTTCACAATCGCAACAATATGCAAACTCATAAAAACAGGATAATGAGCAATGTTGAATTTAAGTATTTATTCAAGTAACGTTAATAAAATAGTAATACAAAAATAGCATTTAGCCATCGGTCTTCATGACGTTAATTCGCATTTTTATCGACACTGATTGAGAATGCACACATTTTAAAAGCGTTTGTCAATTGAGAAATGAAATATTGCCCGTCAAATGGAAATTATTCAGTGGTATTGAAACAGTTTTCATTCTCAGATATGTTACATGCAATACTCGTTTGAAAAACATGCGAACTCAGATTCGTTTCCGACGGCATGTCGCTGTGATCGTTGTTTTCACAAGTACAATCAATGTCAAAATTGTCAAGCACATTTTTTAAAAACTGATAGAGATTGATATTTATTAATGCAGCATTTCGAAATATGATAATTTTGATTTTTTCGTTCAATGTCAATGTCTAACACGTGTAGTCACAAACTCGTTCATATCCTGAAACATATTGCACTGAATGCTGTTAACGAATAACAGTTGTGCTGATTATAGATATTTATATTACTTATGAATTTGTAATGACGAGAAAATTTAAATTATTTCATTCTGCACCAACACATGGAACTGTTCAGACACATAAAATTATTTTTAAAACTTAATTAAAATTATTAGTAAAACCAATAGTTCGGTAAGAATTCATTCAGTGTATTCGAGGTTCATCGATTTCATTGACATCAGGTTTTTTCCGTTTGTTTTCGTTCAGTACGGAAAAAAGTATACCTGGAGAAATTGATTTTAACAGATGTTTTGCTGTAGTTGTTCACTACGCGCGTCTTAAGATCTTGAGTCTTGGGTTACGAATTAGTTTTTTAAAACATGTTCTTGCAACACCATATCGGGGTTTTTTCGTTTATGCGTCGCAAAATGAGGATTTCGTTGACTCAAGAAACTCGGTGCGTCACTGTATCAGGTTTTCATTGATTTGAGTAACACCATGAATCACTGAATCAGGTTTTCGTTGATTTGAGTAACACCATGAATCAGTGAATCGGCTTTTTGTTGATTTGAGTAACACCATGAATCACTGAATCAGGTTTTCGTCGATTTAAGCAACACCACGAATCACTGAATCGGGTTTTCGTTGATTTGAGTAACACCATGAATCAGTGAATCAGTTTTCGTCGATTTAAGCAACACCACGAATCACTGAATCGGGTTTTCGTTGATTTGAGTAACACCATGAATCACTGAAACACTAGCACTTGTTAGGGGTGTGTGTGTGTGTGCGCGTTCGCGCGCGCTGGACTCGTATAAGGCCGGTTTGGGCATATGGGCCCACTCAACCATAGTAACCTGACTCCGAGCGCGAGCGCGAGGCAAAGTAACAACAAGTGCTATTCTTAAACATCGCCATGTGCACAGGCAAATATTCAATATATATATATTGTATTGGTCTTTGACCTAATAAAAATCTTGTCTTGTCTTGTCTTGCTATTCTTAAACGTATTTCGGCCCGTGGACAGACGCTCTATCCACTGGACCACGGAGGCAGTTTTTTATATATACAATTTTGCACCATCTATAATTCAAATATAATTCCAGTAATACTGACAAACCTGATTTGAACTTATTTGAGGAGACCTTGATTACCTTCACTGTTAAGTGAGTCAGTGAGTCAGTGACTCACCCACTCATTCCCGAGTCTTCGGCGTGACGAGCAAAAGCTTTAACCACTAGACTATCCACTGCCCTGTGCGAGCTAGAGACTCAGTTAAAAATCTAAATGAAAATGTAGTGCACGAGGAATGGCAGAGGATAACTATGTAGAACATTCATCAGCGTGAGAAGTCTTGCCAATGTCATTAGTGAGAGAGTGGGTTCTCCAGCCTCTGCTGGTCGAGTTAGTGGTGATTCCTTGGTTGACTGGCACTATGGGTAGCCTAGTGGTCAAAGCGTTCGTTCGCCCCGGGGTCGGTTAGCAATATGGGTATAATGTGCGAAGTCTATCTCTGGTGTCTCCAGCCGTGATATTGATGGCATATTGACAAAAGAGGCGTAAAACCATGCTCACTCCTAGGTCGACACTAATTCATTTAAATTGCCTAATCGTGGTGTAGGCTTTGTGATGATACTTTCCACCATTGCTGAAACATGTATTTTTGTTTTGCTTAGCGCCAATAAACTGGTATCGATTGCTGGTAGTATCGATCTGCCCGATTGTGTGATAGGTTATCCGGAGCCAACTTGTAGCTCCTGTATCGTGTTTCGTGCAAAGAATCACAGCAGTCATTATTTTTTATGGAACACTTATCCGAAATACAATTGGTGCTTCAATAAGTCTCGCATATAATACCAATACCCAGTGACGGGATTGGTTTTTTAGTGAATGGTGAATGATTTTATCTAAAGTCAGGAATATGACAGCAACCCAGTGGTTGAAAGCATGAACAACCCAACTCATTCGCTCATGTATTTGTTTATCGGTTGTCAATTGGCTTACGCTACCCTCGTGGTCAAGATGGAATATCATAAAACATGGAATCAACAAACTGCCAAATTTGATTTATTTCGTCAAGAAATATAAACTAATTTCTTCCTAAATATCCTAAATGAATCTTAGTTATCGTAGCTTTACTTTTAGCAGGAATTTCTTATGGACGTGGAAAAGGTTTTGTCGCCTTATTACAATCTTCATGAAGCAAAACCAAAACTATATATATGATATTCTGTTTTTGGCATGTCTTTCCTACTAGTGGTATAGCAGTTTTTTGCCAAAAAATATAATAGTAATTCCAAGAATGTTTGAAAAGGGGTACCCATTGAACCTGCCCTATCTTGAACCCTGCGTGTATTTCAAATCTTAAAACAATCAACGTCTTATGTCAAATTTTATCAAACTAGCACTCAATTATGAAAACAAATTCAAGCATTAGATGTAAGCGATATGTAATAAGATTAATGCTCAAACTGTGAGAAAAACTGTAGCGTACAAGGCTAATTCGTAAGCGCAATTCACAGATAGATTACTGTAGAGGCATAACTAGACGCTCCGTCAATCTTGATGTGTTCGTAGCGGTTGCCATCCAGTGCGAAAACCCGCTGCGTTTTCAAATACCATTGACGGAGCTTGTCATAAGGAACTGAATTAATGTAAATAATTCTGCGCCTTGGGTTAATATGTAAATAAAAAGTCAATCTCTGTAAATAAATACGAATTTATTCAGATAGGGGATTTTAACTTTCCTGTCTTTATTCGTTATTTATATTCATGACCAACTTAGTCAGCTATGTAAAGTGTGAAATATTTTTGTTAAAAGTCTTTGTTAAGTATGTATGTTTCTTGAAAGAAATACAAAACATTTTGGTAAATTTACGTATGGTAATAGTACAATTATTAGCATAACAGCAAGAAAGGGTTTTCTTATTATGTTATTAAGTTATTATGCTTGAGTGTAAATATAATTTGGGGAATATAAAACAGGCTGTGAATCCATGACCAGTTTGAGTGGGACTCAACCCCAAAAAGCACTAGAATCTGTACTTTATTGAGAAAGTAATCCCGAATATAACGTTGCATTTGACCACTTTCTAAATGGTACTGTGTATTCAAAACCTCCTCAGAAGAGGGACGGTGGGGTAGCCTAATGGTTAAAGCGTTGGCTCGTCACGCCAAAGACCCGGGTTCGAATCCCCACATGGGTACAATGTGTGAAGCCCATTTCTGGTGTCCCCCCGCCGTGATGTTGCTGGAATATTGCTAAAAGCGGCGTAAAACCAAACTCAGTCAGTCAGTCAGTCCTCAGAAGAACATATTATGCTACTATCCAGCACCCAATACAGAATTCGCATTTACTTGTCCACTACATTTACTTGTCCACCACATTTACTGACCCAAACAGTTTCATGCCACAATAAATAAGAATATACTGAGCTTCACTATCTTATCTATTTCGACCAATCTAAGGTAATTGGTAAGCAAGAATGTGTAAACCATGAACTGACAAAATGTGGAATTAAGGTCATGACCCCATGATACCCTTGCATCATGATGTTAGTGAGGGCCTTTGTATGAATCACTATGGGACAATGTACGACTGGAAGCAGCATTCCTTGGGAGGTGAGTGTAAATAAACTCACTTTGAGATTTTAAAAAATAATATAAAATAAAACAGGCTGTGTATCCATGACCAATTTGTACTTTGAATTAATAAAGTGTTTTAGTGAGCGAGTGAGTTAAGTTTTACGCCGCCTATAGCAATATTCCAGAAATATCACGGCAGGGGACATCAGAAATGGGCTTCACACATTATACCCATGTGGAGAATGGAACCCGGGTTTTCCGCGTGACGAACGAACACTTTAACCACTAGGCCACCCCACCACCCCCAAGGGTTTTGGTGAGAGGTATCATCACTAAAACGGTTGTTGGTTCGAACACATGTGTATTTGATACATACAGAAGTGAGCGGGTGAATGTCGTTAAACGCGGCCTTGAACAATATTCTACATGCCATATTCATGCGGAAATACCCGTGAAGATCCTGGTTAGAATTGATCTTCAGTAACCCATGCTTGTCTTAAGAGGCGACAAATGGGATCGGTTGACAATTGCGCAGATCGATGCTGCATTCAGCAATATTCCAGCTATATGGTGGCGGTCTGTAAATAATCGAGTTGTCTGGACCAGACAATCCAGTGATCAACATGATGAGCATCGTTCTACGTAATAGGGATACGATGACATGTGTTAACCAAGTCAGCGAGCCTGACCACAGGATCCCGTTAGTCGCCTCTTACGACAAGTATGGTTTGCTGAAGACCAATTGTAACCCGGATCTTCACGGGTAGGTTACAGGAAGGATCTAAACTGAACAATGAAAGGAAAGGAATACAATAAGGTTTTTTTTCCGAAAGCCATTCGATAAATCTATTTATTACCTACGAGGGCGAACATATCGGGGTTCATATTGTTCATATGATGCCCTAGGTCAAAATATCACTGTGTCATGGTGACGTGACGTCATGAACAAGGCTATGACGTTACGTTACTTCTGTGACGTTGCGTTCTACATGCGGCGACGGCTGGTAGCCCGCCTATGTTTGAAAGTAGATTTGGGCTTATTTTCCTCAATTTGACGACTTCGGTAATAAACAGAATATTATATTCGTGCCCATATCATACTATGTTTACGACACTTGTGCCTAAATATTGGTATATCCCTCGCTCTCGATCGGGAAATACCAACATTTAGGCACTCGTGTCGTAAATATAGTATGACATGGGCACTCATATAACATCCTCTATTTCAGTGTCATTCCTTATTAGGGGGTCATGTTTTTTAACCGGATCCATCAGATGCTCGAATAAACAGAATGTATTTACATCCTGCTGGCCTTTAACACCCTTTGACATTGACCTTAACATTTGAAGTTTTAAAAAACAATTGATGGATTGCAGGACATTCGTAAACATCACCACGGAACACTAAATATGAGTCGAGTTATCGGAAGTGTGATACCAGATGATTGCCGATTTCTATGATTAGGGCGAAATATTAATACTTCATTCAACGATATTTCGATATTTTGTATGGGTTAACCAGTTTCACTGTAGTCAGTTTGTAATCCCGGAGCCATCAGCAGTGTTGTGATATTTCTCTTTCAGAAGGTAAAAGTTGGATGAACCAGAAAAAAGAACTATTCCGTTTCCGGGATAATCGTGTTGTCCAGTATCGTAAGGCTCACCTTAAGGAGTTCCGTACCTTTGTGGTACCAGAATCCCATTCCAGCCAGAACAGAACCCTGCACCTCGTAACAACATAAATCAGGATTGGTAGCATTTACCCAGTATTTGCCTGAACACTACACCATTCCAAATTGTGATAGAGATACGGTCTAATCCAATGCCCCCGCTTGTCATATGCTGTGACACCATCTGTAGCTCAAGGCGTTAATTCTCAGTTTCCCCATCCCTACTCCGTGAATCGAACATAAAATCGTCACTTAATAAAACAATAAAGCAAGCATTGTTTTTATCTCAATTTGTTCCGTTTCTTGTTTGGAAATCGCATCCAAATAAATCCTGATATAAGAAAATGATTATCATGTCTAATTTCAAATGTATTGAGCGACTACATTATACGTTGTCTATGAATCATTATAAATTCGAAGTGATGAGAAGTAAACTTTACTGTTTTATTGCTGGTACTACCTCACCCGCCTTCACTACTTCTAGTGCTGGGGCGGTTGGTAGTCTAATGGTTAAAGCGTCCGCTCGTCATGCTGAAGAACCGGGTTCGATTCCCCACATTGGTGCAATGTGTGAAGCCCATTTGAGGTGTACTACGCCTTTATATTGCTGGAATTTTGCTCAAAGCAACTTTACTCACTCACTCACTTCTAATGCTGCCACTATTACCACTGCTGCTACTTTTGTTGCTGCTATTATTGTTACAACTGATGCTAATACTTCTACAAGAACTATTACATCTACTTGAATACCCGTTAAGATCCGGGTTAGAATTGATTTTCAGCAGTCCATGCTCGCTGGCTTGGTTGTAACATGTATTCCGATGTTGTGTCTTCAAACACTGAAGTCTATCAGTGGGTCCACAACACTTTATTCGACTTCTAAATATGCAATTACATGATAGCATCACAGGGGTGATCGTCAGCCCACCTGCAAAGCCGCTGTCCGAGGGTCAAGTCCTCTTACAAGAATGCAATGCGTATATACTATTGGCTGTCAGGCTGCCCTGTATCGTATTAGGATACATGTATGGTCAACCTGCAGTATCCCGCACCTCATCCACAATGTTAAACTTCCGTGGCCGGCTGGTCATACTCTAAGGTTAATTAAGGTTAATTACACACAACTGACCTGTAAATGGCTGTGCTGATGGTCATGATAATAAGCTGCTGTTTTTCATATATATTGTCAGCACTGTGATATAGATTTAGATTACAGAACTTTAACATAATTCAGAGAATATACAAACATATCTATATTCCCTGATAACATCCATATCCCGCCAAAGTGCCTACGATATATGGCACTGTGTCCTAATTGCATAGATCCGTCCTCATGATGCTGATCACTGGATTGTCTGGTCTAAACTTGTATGTTTACGGAGTGTCGTAAGACACAATCACCAACCACTGACCTGTGAGAGGTTGAAATTGAAATTCTCCCGACTTGTTATGGTCTCATGATCCCTCCATTAAAGTTTATATGTACCTTTGACATTGTTACCGTACTTATCAACTGGGACAATATTTTGACAATGCACAGTTTTTTTTATGTGGCTAGTATATATGTATGCTGTATATTAGAATTCGTATACATTTTATACTTAACTCTGGTATCGTGTAACATGAATGCCTCAAATATTGCAATTACACATACATACTGAGAGAAACAAATAAAGGAACAGGAAAATTCAAGTGTTCCTTTAATATTTTCCAGTTTTCATCATCAGAGAATAAATAAAGGAACACTGCCATGAAGTGGTGTTCCCTTATTTGTTTCCCTCAGTATATTTCTGGAAAAAAGTTAAAAGCCAACCGATTCTTTCATTTAGTTACTTCGGTCAATCTTGAGTCTTGGTCAAACAATTGAGTGATTGATATTATGAGCACCGATCCACGACGTTGGTTACGACGACGTCAGTCAAGTCAGCGAGTCTGACCACGGGATCAAATTGGTTGCCTCTTATAAGAAACACAAGTGTATGGAAATTTATGTTCTTGTGATGTTTTAAGATACTTGTATTACTTTACTTCGGAAAAGATCCAGCTCGAGTTTACCAGGTTTGCTTTTGTGAGTTAGTGAGGTTGGTTTCAGACCTGGTTATATACAGGTTTTCAGGAGTACCGTATGTAGACAACCATTATTACGTGAGTGAGTGAGTTTGGTTTTACGCCGCTTATAGCAATATTCCAGCAATGTCACGGCGGGGGACACCAGAAATTTGCTTAACACATTGTATCCATGTGGGGACTCGAACCCGGGTTTTCGGCGAGACGAGCGAACACTTTAACCACTAGGCTATCCCACTGCCCCCACCATTGTAAGAAGTGCCAGGGTTAAGGCGCTCATGCTAATATCTAGCTGATAACAACGGTCTTTGTGGCAACTGACATTAACTAAATGGTAGGGATTTGGCAGACATCTTGTATTGAATATGTGATAAAATACTTATTGCCATTAATAATGTATCTATGAGAAGGGTACTGCAAGGGCCTCTCTGAGTGTACCGAGTGTACCCTTTGGAAAGCTGAGGAGAGGTAAAACTGGATTACCACCAAGTTCAATATTATTTCAGGGTATGCGCGTATCTGCTTGTACATGTGTGTGCGTATAAGCTAGTGCATGTGTGTGCGTATGTGTTGCTAGTAAAATGCCTTACCTGTGGCTTACCTAGCCAAATGAGATACGTATAGGTTAATCACCCTTACAAGGTAGTTCTTTAAATATACTATCTAAATCTAAATAACTACAGTAGTGATGGTGATTAAACGGTTTACACCACGAGGGCATACTTATTTATTACGCGTGTAATGTATTAGGCATGATGAAGATTATCAAAATAAGTACAATTTTATTGTTCTTAAATAGAAATAATTGCCCTGGGGCAGTTGATCAGTTATGCTAATAAAACACTTCCAAGAACAATGGACATACGTTCCCTAGTGGTTTAACGAAGAGAAACACATTTTATGCATATATAACTAATTCATTGCAATAGATGCGACGTTTCGGTGTAGATCATTTGCTTGATACCGGTGTTTGGATATACACCGAAACGTCAAATCTATTGCAATGAATTAGTTGTCTATCCATAAAATGTGTTTCTCATCATACCAGCTCCTAAATACCACTTAAAGAAGTTAAATGAGATACCATTCCACAGGTTACCATGGATACTTCACTCAGACACATGATACCGACTTCAAGCACCTCAAGTTTTGTTTCAGTCCCCAAATGACGAGCGTCAGGCAGGGTAACAATTGCAAGTACCTTCTCTAACTGTCTGTTGGTATGACGCCACCACACCCGGGGCTCGAACCAATTCTCAGGGCAGACACTCTTGACCACAGAGGCGGCCTTGTTGAAATGGAATAAGGCGTTGCCGGCCAGTGCCGGTCAAGGCTGATGAAGGAATGGGTGCGACATGGCCGTGTGTCCATTGCCTGCAGTAGCGTCGTCGGATCGCAACATATGCACATTTTCCATCGGCAAGAAATCAGGTACCCTTGTCGGGTATTTTTATAATTCAAGTTGATAAATGTGAGCTGTTTTCATCTTCATATTTTACTCTAAAGTTTAATAAGGTAAAAGTAATTAAATGTTACAGAGAAAGTTGGTTGTTGTTTAACGCCGCGCTCTGCAATATTCCAGCTATGTGGCGGTTATACAGAAAGACCGTGGCGATTAAGAACATTCACTTGTGCGTTGTTGCTACACAACTTTTATCGACACATATGTTTTGATAACTCTCTGTTTTAATTTGTTTGATTTGCATTCTGAAAATTTCTTTATTGGTGTCAAATGTTCAGGGTGTTTCTGTTAAAACGTTATGAATTCTCTTTTGTTCGACATCGGTCGTTTGCTAGCACTGCCGATGTGACTTACATAATTTCCTAATCAAAGTAGTGAATACACAGTGCCATTTAGAAAGTTGTCAAATGTAACATACATGTATGCTATATTTGGGATTACACTTTCTCAGTAAAGTACAGATTCTAGTACTTTTGTTGGGTTGAGTCCCATCCGGGAGGAAGTCGCGGTGTCTGAGCGAGTTAGGCGGCTGACTCTTTGTGCTGGCGATGACTCTGAGGGTGTGGGTTCGAATCCCAGATGGGACTCAACCCAACAAAAGTACTAGAACCTGTACTTTACTGAGAAAGTGTAATCCCATATATAACATATGTTAATCAAAGTAGAGCTTCCCAAATACAAAAGTACATGAATACAAATGTACAGTAAAAACATAATCATGTTTTACTGCTCCACCATTACACTCAAATCCACAACATGATCATACGAAGTACTGGTGGTAGACGTGGCCGTGGAACGTTATCGTGAATAAACATATTCACAAGAAGGTGCTACTATGTGACAGGGTGCTAATACAGCAATATCTTTTACACCGCCTGCCACGATAGGCTTTTAGTCATGATAATTACAACACCTCAACATGAAATGTTTAGAAAGAAATCCTGATGGGGACGTTCCGTCTTCCCGGATCCCAGTCAGATCAAGAAGGCGGCAGACTGGCGTTGCATCTCCAGCACGGCCTCCCATCATTACTTGTTTAAACATTAATAATGCCTTATCACGAGGGTCTGCCTTTCCCCTGGAGTCGTATCACATCGCCCCGTTCACTAAATGCATTAATAAGGATTGTAATCATTGCAATAACTACAACCATTTGCCATCGCATCCTCGCCGACATGTTGTTTACTTAACGTATTACAAGAGACAATTAAGATCAACAGAACCCATTGTAGGTTAACTCGTACCCGCTACCCTAACCCTCCCCCATTTCACTGCCCGCTTCCCCTACCCCTGAATATCCCCGCCCCTCTCCTAGCCCCGTGCCCCTCCAGGTCGCTGTGTAATCATAATGTTCAATTAAACTGTTAGCATTTGATTAAATCGAGGTACCCTTTATAGGGGTAAGTTTGTCAGCGGGTAGGGGATATTTATCACTCCCGGTGCGAGGTTGGTTTTGAAGGCTTATAGTGAAATTACACCCTGAAATTCGGTCCCTGCGAAGACAGATATCTTACTGCGCGGTGAGTGATTTGTTTGTTTCTCAAAACACATCAAGGTGTATTTGTTTCTGACTTTAAGAGCCTTAACCTTTGTCTATCACAACAAGTTGAAGATTTGAAAACGCTTAGTCTTAAAAGCGGGGATAGCTTTTGCCACTCGGCTGTACTTAGCGTTTAGTATCCGATACCGCACACAGGAATGTGAGCTTTCTTTGTATATATACTTCTCACACATGCCGACATTAATTCTTGGTTCGTTCATCTGTATTTTTAAAGAAGACAATTTGTTGGTGACTTAGACAAACACGTCTCCCCTAAGGTTCGTCTTAATCTGATTAATGTCACCGTTCGCGCCGCTGGTGGTTTTCTTGAAGCCAAGAAGAGAAAGTGATTGAGACAGACGGGATTTCGGTTCCATTAATTTGATTTTTATGAGATACTTAATACTGAAAAAACGTAGTTCTTTTCTATTTAAAATTTAACTCATTCAAAGGATGATAACCTGTATGTAAATACACATTGCTATAGAAAATTCAA
Organism: Haliotis rubra; assembly: GCF_003918875.1. Taxonomy (NCBI): domain Eukaryota; kingdom Metazoa; phylum Mollusca; class Gastropoda; order Lepetellida; family Haliotidae; genus Haliotis; species Haliotis rubra. Next base: position 226,040 of record NW_025767350.1, on the reverse strand, counting down.
TTACCACGACAATGTTTAGTTATAAATAACAGTCTTATCATGAAAATATTCCATATCAACAAACTTTATGGATAACAACTTCTTTCATTTCTTGAATGCGAATACAATTGCTGCTTGACAACGGTACACGAATCTGTATCGAAACGTCGCACTCACGAAATAAAAGAAACGTTATCCAGAAAGTTTGTTCATATTGTACTTCCCAACTGAAATGCCTATCAAAGAAGATGAAAATATTCAACTATAACTATATTAAACAAACTAAATTTTAAAGATTTAATTGTTTATGATTACATAGCAGGATAAAACTACACATGTTCCTTTTTACCGTCTCACAAAACTGAATCATAGTGGCGCTGAACCAAGTCTTATGTCTGTATATGTATTCTTTAAGATGTACAGCGGTGAGAGGCAAATACAATATCGGTCTGTCTGTCTGTTCAACGGACATCTTAATTTAGTGACACAGTGTCCTACATACTCATTGGTATGCCTTTATCTTTAACATGATATCTTATTCTGTTTTATAGGTAGAATATATGGTCTTTAAGAGTCACTATATGATGTCGTGTTTCATAGTAAAATGAACGTATTTGAAACAACACAAGAGACTGGAATATTTCCTCCAGTATACCTTCCCGTTTAATGTTGTCTTTAAATAAAACACAAAAGCAATGTATATAATTTCATCTTATAAATAACGATATACAGGTAAAGGAATGTGTACACACGACAATTCCTACATCATTTCGCTCATTACTACGTACTGTCAAATCTGGACCCTCATACGCCTCGAGACGTCATGTGAACCTGTTGTGAGATACTGACTGTTACGTTGCAATTAATATTGCTGTGATATCCGCGTCCTAAACATCACTACCGTTTGCAAAATACACATAATGCCGGAAAACGCACGTTAAATCTCCAAATCATCATCATCATCATCATCATCATCATCATCATCATCATCATCGTCGTCATCATCATCAATTCTTCTTTGCTTCCTTTCTGCAACCATGAAATATGTACTTTTGCGTTTACGTTCTTTTGTCCAGCAATTTAATATTTTGAAATTGTTTTTTAATGTTGCAATGTATATTATAGTTGAGGAGACACAACCCAGTAGTCATCAATTTGTGATATAAAAATAATTATTACCATTACATTTTCTCAGGGTTTACAAAACGACATTATAAATGATAATCGAGGATGTGTAAAACCAACTCGGTAGATTAAACGATGACGTGTTAAAACAAATACAAAAATATTTAAATGATGCCGGTTTCATTGACACCGAAAGACACGGATCTAAACTGCTCCATCCGGAACATCCCATCATTCTGTTTTCGGCTGCAGTAGGAAGTGTTTAGAAGTACATGTATCCTACAATTCTTTGATGTATTTCATATTTGCATCCAAAAAGCTCTTAAAATGCTTTGAAATCACGTATTTGATTCATCAGCCAATATACCATTTGTGATTAACGTTACAAAAACTTACTGTATTGAGAGTTATCAAAAGGTTTTTGAACAGAATTTTATTTCCTGTTATCACAATACTGTGTTATCTGTTAAATTGAAAATAAGTCAGAAGGTTTTTTCATGTTAGTATTTATAGTCATGCATAATCGCTTTTGTACGGAATGAAACAGTCAGCTTTCAATTTAGCGACGGATTACACTCAAACCTACTCCCAATATTTCGCGTACTTATTATAGGCTTTGAATTTTCTACACAATGGAACATTATTAATTGCCATGAAGGATTAAAAATAATAATATATATCGTGTTTATGAGACCTAAACCTTGGGAATGTTATCTTTTACATCATAGCAGACACCGTATGAGTAGCATTGGGGAAGATCATTTTCAGAATGTAAAGCTGTTGTTAATATCACATTGTCAAGTGTTAATGATAAGATTTGGATGGTTCGTGTTTATACAGGGTAGTTGGGTGAACATTTCTACTTAGAAGTAACAGTATGTGAATTACTTGTATGGGCTAGGCACTCGTTTTGGAATGCAAGAGTGTGTGTTTCTTCTGTTTATAATTGTGTTTTATTCATGTAAGCAGTTGGGTGTTTTTGGTTTTAAGTAGATCCGTACCATATAGGTCTTGTGGGTGATTCAAATACACTGAACAAAATATTGAGATCGTTACTGTTTTTCGGGATGATTTTTGTGTGGGAAGACAAAACACTCAAATTCATAACTTCATCCCTAAAATATTTATGATCGTTAACTTTTGTTGTTCGGTATATATCAGGTGTCATGAGTTATAATTACCAGCGTTGTAAATTGATAGTTTAACTTTGTGGGTAAAGTTGTAGGACGTTGCGCTATCGACATATGTTTACACGATTTAATTTAATTCAGCGCATCTCCGTCAGTTAAAACCTCGTTAATTCGGAAACCTCACCTTTCAGACGATTAATGTCTGAATGCAGGATTCCAGCAGTAATCCTATACAAATACTACTTGGCATGACTCGTTAATCCGACATCGTTTTAATCCGAATGGGTTAACGGGAGTTTTGTTGTATTGGGTATGACAAGGGGCGCTTTATGCAGATTGATAGCTGTTTGATAGAGGGTATATTTATTAAGTATTTTCATTTTGTTTGAGAATTTTCCATGGATTCGGGTCCCTACTTACCGTATAACTGAGTAAATAACCTCCCTAGTATAATGTTTAATAAACATTTGAATGAATGAAACGCGCATAACATGGTAAAGTATTGTTCCTACGTGCGACAATCCGCGTACACAATGTACACATAGATGACACGGGCAGAAAGACCATTACAGTACATTTCATTCCAGAGAATTTCATTGCATATTTCAAGGAAACGTTTTCAAAACAATGGTCTTTGTTTACGACACACACTGCAATGGACCCCTATCAATCCGCAATCCGTATCCAGAGACTCCTCCAAACTAAAACGGATGCGTGTATTTGTGTGTATTTAGTCAGAATGCATTTTGTGACTAACGGGATCCAAATTAACGGTAATTCATTGTGTTTCCCTTCAGAGGTTCTCGTTTTGATGAAACATCATTGAACTACGGAAAAGGTCAAATATTGCTGAAATATTTAGGTTGAATTAATAAGGCTTAAACTGACTATACACACAAAATATTTGGACACCCATGCCAGATGAGAACTATGTTCTTAGTGTGATATATATTCACATTTTAAAACACAGAATACATGTAAGCCTCATCGATTATATAAAATGAATGATGAATCAGTATGACATCGTTAATATCTCAGGTATGAAACAAAATTAGCATATAAATGAAAACAATATTCACGCATTCGATACCTTTTGGAGGACTGTAATTTACTACAGAGTGATCTAGGCCCTGCGACCATCGTAAATCCTATATTTTAACATAGACGCAGAACGTAGAACTTAGACCAATTCGTTTTAATGGAACGCTGATCGTTACATACTCGTTTATGCCAACAAATCGCAACGCCATTGTCTTATCGTAGCATTAAAAATAGGGGACGATAAACCGCCTTTCTTAAACTAAGGCCAAAGAGCAAAATCCTGAACTTGACCATCTGGACCCATAAATAAACATAACCTACTAGACAAACAAATTAATCAGTGTTCGTTTACTGACATAACTCGATGCAATATGTAACAGTATATTTCAACTTGCAATACACAACCGTCTATCATCCATCGGTATCTATTTCATGCGGCTGAGATCAAAGACTTTAGCCGGTTCGAGGAAGGTGTTTCGCCCGGTCGGAGTCTAAACAAGGTTATTTCAAGAGTAGCATTATTATCACGAGTATAAATTTGTCAATCTGAGGTTGATTAGATAACTTTGGTTTGTGAAGTAGGTTCAATTATCCAAGTTTGATTGGCAATTTAGTAGCGATAGCTTATCAGCTCCATGTTTGATGTATATGGGAACAAGGGTGGTGACGCGGTATAGCACGTATAGCGCATATGTATGTATGAAAGTATGTATGTATGTATGTATGTGTGTGTGTGTGTGCGTGCGTGCGTGCGTGCGTGCGTGCGTGTGCGTGCATGCATGCATGCATGCATGCCTGTCTGTCTGTCTGTCTGTCTGTCCGGTCTGATGGATGGACGGATTTTCTTAGTGTTGTATCACAAATGCATAATGCATATATCTGTCTGTCTGTCTGTCTGGATAGAAGGAAGTAAATATTCGAATTTGCACTATTGCAAACTCCGCCAAGCGTTGACTCATCACCTCAAAACACCAACCCTAGTTCAATACTCTACAATTAACAGAAACCTATTTTGTAATATCCCTGAAATATGTCACGGGAATTGTATGGACACACACACGCACACACGCATACGCCCTCGCGCGCGCACACACAAAATTGATTAAACAACAACTACTACTACTACTATTACAGGGGTACGTGGTGGTGGGGTAGCCTAGTGGTTAAAGCGTCACGCCGAAGACCCGGGTTCGATTGTGAAGCCAACCTCTGGTGTCCCCCCTCCGTGGTATTGCTGGCGTATTGCTGACTGCTACGACTTCGGCGATGACGCGAAGACTAGAAACCAGCCAAGTGATGAAAAAAATTCACATCACACTTCTCGAAGTATACTCAGAAAGTATGTGTATGTGTTAAAAAAAAAAAGTACTAGATTCTGTACTTTACTAAGAAAGTGTAATTCCAAATATAACATATGTTACAGAAAGTATGTAAATGTGATTTGACGAAATATAGCTGCGACGCTGCCAGAGCCTCCTGTTCTTAGTCCAACAGGTTATGTACTGTGCAGCAGCCGCTGCCGTCATTTCTAAGGGTGCGTCAGTTCGTTGGGGTAAATAATATTAATAGGAAGTATTTCCTAGTTCATTTTGTATGGGTTTAAGCGTTGATACAACAAGAAGAAATATGTTTCATCAGAGACCATATACCGGTATATGGTCTCTGGTTTCATTAAGGTAAACCACCAGGTTGTACATCAGGTAGAGTGAGTGAGTTTGGTTTTACACCGCTTTTAGCAATATTCCTGCAATATCACAGCGGGGGACACCAGAAATGGGTTTTACGGGACATTGTACCCATGTGGGGAATCGAACCCGGGTCTTTGGCGTTACGAGCGAATGCTTTAACCACTAGGCTATCACACGCTGGAAGAGCATGTATTGTCTGGGTAAACATCGCCTGGCCTTAGAACACTTTAAAATAATAGGTTAACGTACGTTAGTGTGAATCATGTCAATAATTACATTGACATGTTATCAAAACTCACCATAAACACATCATGAATTATGCATAGATTCAGAATCTAAACATACCTACCTACGTATCTACTTGTTTATAGACAAATAGGGGGCGGTGGGGTAGTCTAACGGTTAAAGCGTTCGCTTGTCACGCCGATGGCCGGGTTAGATTGCCCACATGGGTACAATGTGTGAAGCCCATTTTTGTTGTCCCCCCGCTGTGATATATATTGCTGGAATATTGCTAAAAGCGGCGTAAAACCATACTCACTCGTTACAGATCAATATTGTACTGGCAGTATTAATAATAACAAAAAATATCGTCATTTTTGTGAAGGTCATGAAAGCAAAAAACATTTTTTTTAAACTTGGCCTAACTTAATGGACTGAAATATCGTTAAAGCTCTTTCCAGCAGAAAAAAAGTTCGGCACTTGAGGAGTTTCACTGCTCGCGTTAATTCAGTTGGAAGGACGTCACGTACGTTCCGTGCACCAGGCCACTCTGTCACGTACTCTCTATACACTATGCGGCACTATCATGATGAATAGCGTAACAGGAGCAGGAGATTGTATACAGAACGTTGCATAACCACCGATCATAGTTGTAATTATGTAATATTTCCTTTTTGTGAAATGAACGTTTATCTTCCGTTACAGATGGTATATTTGTACTGATGAACTTTCCAAACCTTGTCGAATACAAATACTGTGCATGCCACAAAGATGATTATCAAAACTTGGTTTTGTTCAACAGCTGTTTTGAATAGTTTTATTAGCCGAGTTTCTGTTTCAGAAAACATGAATTTTGATTTTATGCCTATAAGTATGGGTAACTTGTGTAACGTCGCTTTCAACAATTCTGAAATAACCTCAGGCAGAAGATTCGAACATTTTGAGAAATGTAATGTTATTTTCCAAAGCTTTTAATGTACGTTGGAATATGCATATTTGGCACAAGTATATACGTTATCTGGCAGATACCCATATATCTATATACCACATCAAACACGAGAAAATCACTTTCCGTGTCATCAAACAAGAAATGAATTTCTACACTTTGAACCTTTCTTGTTTCAACGCACGGCTGCTTGCTTTCCGTGGTGTGCGGAGCTTTCCTCAACTTCCGGTCCGGGTTGGTCGGGGTCATCTGCAATGACCCATATCCCGTCGTCCTTTCAGTGACAGGGTCGCTGTCCAGCTTCGAGTGGCACTCGGAAAAATAGCAGTAATTAAAACCAACGGATGTAATTGGTGTTAAATAGGCGGCCTCAGAGGGATGGGTAATGTACGAGATATAATTTTAAGTAAATTGATACAGCACTGAAGTTGTTTACAGGATCGCATGTCTTTAGAGTCGTTTACCTATGTTGTAGTGGGTGAGTTTTAGTTTTAGGCCGCTTTTAGCAATATTCCAGCAATATCACGGCGGAGGACACCAGAAATAGGTTTCACACACTGTATCCATGTGGGGAAACGAACCCGGGTCTTGGGCGTGACGAACGAACGCTTTAACCACTAGGCTATGTTGTTAGAAGATCTGAATCTATTATCCAGACCCTTTTTCAAAATAAGGAATTATTAAACGTTGGGTAATGATGCACAGTGATTTTATGCTTGGCGATTCTTTGTACAGAATTGTGTCCCCGAACCGTGTCTTGATCTACTGAAAATTGTTCGAAACTCACTCTATGATCTTTGGCTTGCTTATTAACTTTAAATTTTTAATGTAAGTTTGTAGATAGCCAACGAGGTTGTATTTCATATTTTGTTTCAAACTCTAGCGATTCCCGCTGCAAATGAAATGTAATCCTTGAGGATCCATTGTCGTAAGAGGCGACGAACGATATCGATTGGTCAGCTTCACTGACTTGTTTGATGCATGTCATCGCATCGAATATACTGATGTGCTCATGATGTCAGTCACTGGATTATCCGGTCCAGTCTGATATTTACCATTTCTCATGGTATCTTAACTGAGATAACTTGTTGAAAATTTATGCTCGTATTTTGTTGAAGAAGAAAACTGTTAATTTCATATAAGCGAGAAAGCCAAATAGATCAAATAATAGAGTTCTGAGGCGCTGTAGCACTCTGGTGCAAAAGCATCAACATCTGTAAGAAGATCCGTGACTCATGAGCAACATACCCTTGCTACTGGCTTCAACAAGAGTATCAGCATCCTAACAAGAAACGATATAACTGCAATGTTTATCAAATCGACGTTACAAGAGTATTTGAATTTAAACGAGGCCATCAAGCATTTATTTCAGTAACAGCTTGGTTGTAAGCTTGTGCAACAAAAATTGAGGGGCATTAAAAATCTGAATCGAGTAATTCTGGTGCCATCAATCCAGTTGTTGTACCTCCCCAGAAAAGCAATCCCAAGTCGAAGTGAGAGCGCCACCTGTTATCACGTGTTACATAATTAACAATCATATAAACTGAGGGTCTCATCGGGGATCACGTGTTACATCAAATCATACCGCCTTTAATATCACTCGATGTCTACCTTTAATGAAATAATAACTCGATATTCACCTTTTAATATAATTAACACTCATCCAGCTGATGGTCTCATCTGTGATCACGTGTTACATCAGATCGTCCATCCTTTTACTATCAGTCGATGTTTACCTTTAATGAAATAACAGCTCAATGTCTACCTTTAATATAATTAACAATCACCCAACTGAGTTTCATCAGGGATCACGTGGTACATCAGATCGTCCAGCCTTTTAGTATCACTCGATGTGTACCTTAAATGAAATTGACAACAATGCGAGCCAAGTGAGATCCCCGCCGCGCAACCCCCATCGCGTGGTTATTTAGTGTGAAATGGAAGATCGGAAACACTTGAACTGGCAGATAGGGCCCCGAAGCCAATTGTCAACCTAAACACGTTGTATAGTTTCCGTTTGGGTGGACAGCGCGGATACACCATCGGTCTAATTAGTAATGAACATTGAAATTGGAGCACCATCACTCTGTTCTACACTAGGAGAACTAGCTTGAACGGTGTTATTGACAAACGCGCGTGCCGTGGTAATTAGACGTATACTTTATGTCCTTGAATTAATTGAGTTGGACCTTTTCAAACACTTGAAAGTACTCTGAAACCGCACTTAAAACTTCGGACACGTCGTTCCATATGTGGTTGGAAATGTATTCAAAAATATCAAAAAGGTTGTAAGGGTCTGTCGAAACGCTGCCCCACTGACATAGTTTTGATATGGTGTTGATGTAAAGTGCCCGTGGACTCAATTATAACTGGTTTATTTTTTCTTTGAGTGGCATTTTAGAAGCTGGGAAGTACAATATAGACAAACTTTATGGATAGCAACTTCTATATTTCGTGAGTGCGGCGTTTCGTTACTGATTCTTGCTTGACAACGGTACAAGAACCTGTATGGAAACGTCGCACTCACGAATTATAGAAACTGTATTTAGTTGCAGTGCCAGCATGATGTGTGATGTAGGTCAATGACGTTTACTGCGTTGATTAAGTCCACGAGTACGATGGTGGAGCTGAAAGACGAAAAATAATCCGGGATTCTAACTCAGGATTTAGGCTAATACCCCCTTTACATTTGAGGAGGAATGGGCCGGAATGCTGTCGGAATGAAAATTCCTGGAGATTTCTGGAAACTCGAACTGCATTCTAAAACTTCTTACTGCATTCCGAATGCATACCAACTATTCGAGTCAATTCAGGTAAAATGCCCGAATGTTCTGAATATGTTCAAAACATTCGAGGTACATTCGAAGAGGAAAAATATCGAACGTATTTGAAGCACATTCTAACTGCATTCTAAGTACTCTTACTCAATTCTCACTGCATTCTAAGTATTCTGAACGTATTCAAGGGAGAATTGAAAAGGCAAGCCACTTCAAATCCTGTCAGAATGTCCCGAATGCGCCTCGAATGAGTCGGAATGTATCTCGATTGCTGCTGCAATTCAGGTGGAATATTCTTCAAATGTATCGGAATGTTTCGATTGCAGTTGGAATACACCTGAATGTACCTCGAATACAGTCAGAACGTCCAAAATGCTCTTCAAATAAGCCCTCACGTCATCAGATCCCGCCGAATCGCATAAAAACGTGCCCACCTGTGACTGAAACGTCAGATAGCATTTGGGAGTCGCCAGTAAAACAGCATTCATACAAAGCTTGACAAAATTGTTTATTTTGACCTTCTCCCCCGAATGCGGTTAGAATTTTTGACATATTTTTTTCTGGCTGATTCTCCTTGACTCCTTTCAATTCGAAATAATAGTAAAGGAGCCTTTAGGGTAACAACTCTGTACAGAGAGTTGGGGTATCTGAACGGTCTGTGCTGGAGAAAAGTGTTTCTATTCAAGTAACATACAACACTCATCAAATTAAAGGAAGTCATCGAGCGACGATCAAAGGCTAGAAGACTTTAAGTAACACGTGACCTGAATACGTCACAATGCAATTACCACTCTGCGCATGGGACGAATATAACTACCATTTAAGGCTGTGTTGAAAAGAAACTATCTATTTCTATATTTTCTACGGAGGTGAAATATTTTTTGTCACTGATATAATTTATTAGAATGTTTAATATTATCCGTTGAATATTGTCTTCTACTACATTAATGACAGATGAATTGTGAAGCAAAGGGGTGATGTTAATGTAATATTGGAGAACAATCTATCTGTAATCCTGTGCAGACAACACACATATATTTCAATCAGAAATTAGACTAATTAATGCTCAAATGCTGATGTTGATTTCATGAAAAAGTTTCAAGAAATTTCAATGGACACCTGAAGATCCGGGTTAGAATTGGTCTTCAGCAACTCATGCTTGTCGTAAGAGGCGACTAACGGGATCGGGTGGTCAGGCTTGCAGACTTGGTTGACACATGATGCGTAGATCGATGCTCATGCTGTTGATCACTGGATGTTCTGGTCCAGACTCGATTATTTACAGACCGCCGCCATATAGCTGGAATATTGCTGAGTGCGGCGTAAAACTAAACTCACTCACTCAGTCATGCCTACGTATGTCTTAGCTAACTTGTCCGGGCGTGTAGGTTTCATTCTTAATGCCTAGTCATTGTTACAATAATCGTTATAAATCGCAGACATTTGAAAGCAAAGTCACGATAGGTAGCTTTCGAGTTACACCGATGACTGTCATAAACACAATTAAACACAGCATGTCAATAACACAATCGTTCAAAGTCCATATCTCTCAAATTAACAGAGATAAACTCGGATAGTATCAGATTTGACATCTCATTACCGTATCTGAACAAACATGTCACACGGACGAAATTTTCATATTTATCCATTAAAATCCCACTTAGGAGATGATCGAATCCCGAAACAATAAATCCCATTTCTTGACATAAGAATGCTAAATAATTGTCGCATCCGAATCAACCTTCATGAGGAATCGCTGGTCAGAGGACACTCGGCGGATTGATTCTAATCAGATAACGTCATTGTAAACTTGTTATTAGCTCTCCTTAAGAGTTAATTCCTCGAATAGAGCCATAATAAAGCCAGCCTTGAACCCCATCGTACTGATAACTGTGGAAATCTGGAGACAAGCGGCGCCGGAACAATTTATTAGGGTCTTTTTATGGCAAGCGTGAGTTTGCAATACGAGATATGTATGTATTGTAAATTTTCTCCTGTTTGTGTGACAAATTTCTGAGCATTTGTTAGTAAGGCGTTTATTGATAACGAAATCGAGTCAATTGAAAGGCGTTTCACTTGTACATGGACAGCAGTGCATTTATATCAAGTGCTGTGTGGGTAATGTAACGGTAAACGTGTTAGAGTATTAAGTCAAGGGAACTGGTAATAAATACGGCGTATCGGATAACATTAACTGTTACGTGTGTTCTATAGAACAGATTTATTTCTATTAATGATATTGACAACTGTTGTTATATTATACAACTTTTTCTACGTTAATTATCTGCAGTTGAATCAGGCAATATGTTATCCTGTATTATCAGTGAGTGAGTGATTGAGTATTGTTTTATGCCGCAGTTAGCAATATTCCTGCAATATCACGACGGGGGACACCAGAAATGGGCTTCACTCATTGTACCCATGTGGGGAATCGAACCCGGGTCTTCGGCGTGACGAGCGAACGCTTTAACTACTAGGCTACCCCACAGGCCCTCCACAAAATTAAATCCCTCTTATTGGCATAGAAGATATTTTTAACGATTCAGACCCCTCTTATGTCAATGATCTTTCTAATGATCCGTTGTATATTTGTTCATTATTTGATCAATTATATTTTTACCTATCTATATAAAGAGTGCAACTGAACACTATAGTACTTTTTTTAAACAAAATTAACTTGATAAAGTAAATAAAAGTATCTCTGCCAGGTTCAACGCGGACTATTCTTTGCAGAACATGTTTTGCTGCTCGAACAGTGGAGGAACTCCATCCAGTTCCCAAAGAGAAAAAAATTAAAAGCTGTTCATTAACAAAATCGCTTCAAAGCTATCTGAATAAAACAATATCTCCTGGATAGAACGTAGCTTCAACTCACGATCATCAGGGCACTAAATCACAAATGCAAAATTGATTTTGAAATAAAAATAAATGTAAAAAGAAATTAAAGACAGTAAAAGAAAAAGAAATTCTAAATCAAATTCTGGAATTCCTTGAAGGCAAACTGATAAATGTGGACTGAAAGGAATCGGGACAAAAATAATTTCAATAAACAAAATATACTGTTCAATGTGATGACCAATGACACAGAAGAAAAGGCCTGCCACTGAATCCAGTCTAAGGTTTTGGAAACAGTTGCAGCCACTACCTGGCAAATGTAACTCGAGAAACCATGGGTAGATATGGAATCCGGGAAGGGACATTGTCGCATTGTCGCGCTTTGGTTAATTTTGCCTCATTTTGCTTGTGTTTGAGAGGGCGACAACTCGACAACGCGACAATGTCCTTCCAGGATTCCATAGGTAGAGGAGTACAGTGATAATGTACCTGGCAATATAAGGTCGCAATGTGATGTTTCATTACAACTAATTGCCAGAAAAAGATGTAAATAGTCCAAATCTAACATGGCAACAACTGCCCACCGTAACCTCTCAATGTGTTTAAAAGACTATAGGAAAGCTTATTCTGTACATGACAAGTGAATTTTGAGCTCCTTTGAATGTATTGTTCTCCCCGAGTGATTACTTGTTTTTCTTTTATGAATTGCTGGTCAGTTCAGCTTGAGATGTATTTCAAAGGGCTGGTGATGACCTCAGAACTTATTCCTATTAGTAGAGGAATATGTCAGGGTGACTCTTCCTTTCTGTCTGTCACTACATCCCTTGAATATGTTTTGTAACAAAGAGGATGGTTATCATCCATGGTCCCATCAACACAGATGGCAACAAAACTCTTACTCATTTCTTTTACATGCACGACCTTGAGGTTCTTGCCAAAGGAGAATCCACTTTGGAAAAATTGATTGTGGTTTTCAAGGAAAACTCTCTGAACGACCAATGCTTTGTGTACAAATGGAGAAGTATATGGAGAAGAAGAGCCACCCTGCCGAGACCTTCGCTTGGATGAGGTCGGCATTAAACATTGAAACAGAAACCTTCTGTTTGCTTCTCCGGACAAGTCACTTCCCACTCAATATGTGATTTTGCATCCAAATGTAAATGTGAAATGTAGATCATACTGTGAATTCAATGTTTGTCCAACAGCTCTAGGTTATGCAGAAGGCTGCAGTGTTGGGGATTCTTCATTCGATAATTTTAATGTGTGACTGCATTTATATTGCACCAGATTTCACTAAATTCACTTAGCGATAAAAGTGCTATCTATTTCCTTGGAACAGTGTGCACTCAGAGCTTTCTAAGGAGTAAACCAGTTAGAAATGCCCGCCTTGATTGTAAATTCATATGGCCGGTAGATTACTATCTCTGCCTTTGGAACAATGTGCACCAAAATTTTAGTCGCAGCTCTCTGGCGAGTAGACTAGTTAGATATCTAGAAAGCACCCAAACCTCCAAACACTCTCACACACTCACGCACACGCACGCACGCACGCACGCACGCACGCACACACACACACACACACACACACACTACCTCTCTCATTCACTCACACACATATATTTTACTGGTTTGGAACTATATATTTAACAATTTTCTATTTAACATCACTGGTCTGCCAGCGCATCGGCCGTTTGGTTTGGCTTTCAACATCCAGCTTAAAACTTTCACAACCCTTAGTAATGATAGAAGAAATGTTGCTCACTCCAAAGAAGCAGTTATTCAGAGACACTTCTGACTAAAATAACATTCTACTATATTTCTATATATATATATATATTTGTAGTTAAAATAAACTCGTCCAACAAAATAAAATATAATTACAAATGCTGCTCGAACCGGTATTTAACTCACTAACTCTGCCACGTTGTCGCCACCTTTGTATCACGGTATGTTACTACCTGTTGGGCAACAGCACAGGAAACTGGTGATAGTGTATAGCAGGAAAGCATGAAATAATCCAAACTACTTCAACCCAAACTATTTCCTTACACACTCCTCCCATTTCAGAGAAACCCCTCTTGTCCGGATTCCATCAATTCGAACGTCACGTTGTCCAACACATATACGTTATAAGTGAGTGATATGGTTGTAGCAATATCCCCGTAATGCCACGACGGTAACACGTTTTACCAATGTTTGAAGTCGAACCCGGGTATTGAGCGTGACGAGCGACTGCTTCAACCACAAGACTACCCAACCGGCCCTAGACGTCAGACGTCAGTCGTGTTTACATGTACACGAATAGGATATCCCTCATCGAACATAAAAAGTAAGTTATTGTTTGTTCCCTAACGCCGCACAGAAGATCTCCTGCCATTGTTCTTCCTTCTGAGAACATTGTTTAAATCGGACATTTGTTAATCCGGACGAATTCCCAAGGCGCAATACCCTCACACGTGAGTGTCTTGTGTTGATATCTGCCACCGTCGCAAGAAAACCGCCAAACATGGGCGCAAGGGGTTTCATCCTAATTGCTTGGATTAACACAGTTCTATTTAACAGTAAAGAATGCGGTACTAGCACTTAAAGACGTTTCCGAAGTAAATGGGTCCACATTGAGGAAGTTCTGTATTATTGGAAACTTCATCCTACATGAAGTATCATACATTTCTTCCTGTATTGGACGCGTGAGGATCCGGGTTAGAATTGATCTTGAGTAACCCATGCTTATCGTAAGAGGCGACTAACGGGATCGGGTGGTCAGGCTCGCTGGCTTGGTTGACACATGTCATCGTATCCCAAATGCGCAGATCGATGTTCATGCTGCCAGCTTATCACTGGATTGTTTACAGACCACCGCCATATAGCTGGAATATTGCTGAGTGCGGCGCAAAACTAAACTTACCCACTCACTCTTCCTGTATTGACCAGTCATCCTGTTTACCTTAAAAGGTCACTATAAGTAAGGATATAACATTCTCTGTTAAGCTCAATTGTCTAAATATGACGATGGTCGTTTGACATTCATATGAAACGCTAACAGTATACGGCAATCCTAATTGGGACCCGTAGTGGTCAGTATTGTTTGACCATAAGAGCTGCTCTGCCAATCATTGAATGACCATTTAGATATCTCGCACAATGTTTGCCTGACTGACTAATTGGCAGCTAATTACCCAGTGCTGAGGTAGTTGAAGTTGTATTTGTATTTACCTTATTCCGAAGTTAATTGAAGGCTTACAGGACAATTTGTGCTTTGTTAATTTTGTTAACAAGGTATCTGATGACACCCCAATGTTACTCAGTTTATGAGTGTTACTTTAACAAGGTTAGATTACCAGCAGAACAGGTAGTAGACACGGGGTGGTCTTTCTGATTGGTAAATTGACCACTTCCTGTTAGCTCCGCACTAAATAATGACAGCTCCGCAGTGAAAAGGGACAAGTCGGGAAGCAAATAATCAAAACCGTTTGGTAAACATAGGTACATTGGCTGTAAAATGGGAGTTGCGTTTCGTTAATAACAAAAGCTGATTGGCTTTATTTTGTTGACATTCTGCGTTTAAACGTCAAAGATTTGATATTTGTTTGTTACATAACAAGGTCCACTCTTTGAGGCCTGTACGCCCGCCAACGATTTATTGTACCACTGTTTATTGCAAACAAATTTATCTCAGAAGGATAATATTTCGCAGGTAATTATACCAAACTAATGTTACTTATACAAGGAAACATTACAATTCGAGTGTATTCGAGTGTTCTATGGAGATTTTATTTGTTTTTGGAACAATCATAAAAAAATAACAAATTATTTTATTTAATTAATTAAATTAATCAACTGATCATTTATCTAATATAATTTTGCTTCACATCCATGATTCATCATGATACATAGGCCTCCAGATATAGTTTGCATGTTATAAGATAATTTATTAAACATAAATTCAGTATTTGATAATAAATAATTGTATATTAATATGCACACTTATCAGGAATAGAGAGACTATTGTGTTGAGATCGATATGCAGAGATGAGTGAGTGATTTTGGTTTTACGCCGTTTTAGCACTATTCCAGTAATATCACTGTGTGGGACACCAGAAATGGTCTTCACACATTGCACCCATCTGGAGAATCGAACCCGGTTCTTCAGCGTGCTGAGATGAAGTATTTATCTTTGATATATTTATATATGTCTGTTGTCAGATTCCTGTTTACGCAAGACCCAAGCGAATGAGTGAGCGGTGTGGGTGTTGAAATATTTCAGTTGTGTCCTGGTGTGTTGACTAAGTGTTGGGAGAAGGGTCAAACTCAGAGGGATCAAAGGGACTAAACAGTAATCATTATCGATATTGAAATCGAACTTATGATCGCCGGATCCTGGCACTGATTTCTGCTTAAACGTGTTCGATTTTATTCATATAACCAGATGCGACAACCACCAAAAACCACTTAAAACAAAAAATATTTTTTAATACATTTTATGTTTTGAATTGTACATCTTCATCCTTCCAACGAGTTATTATGGTATCATCTTTTTTCATCTTGATTAATCTTAATGATATAATTAACTAATTTGATGGAGGTAGTAATCTTTTGAAATATGTTTTTCCTATATGCACTACATAAGGAAAATATATTCTAATTTATATTTCTTTATTGAACCATTGTTCGTCAGTAGTCTCGGATTGCTTTAACATACACGATGAGATATATTGAAACAGGGCAGGTTATTCACTGAAATGCATGTAAAAGAACAGTTTGCAATCTTTGAAATTTTACCAATGTCATTCAAAGCCCCGAGTAACCTCATATTCTGGATGTAGTAGTAGCAGCGGTAGTGGCAACAGTAGTAGTACTAGTAGCAGCAGTAGTGGTGGTGTTAGATGTAGTAGTGGTAGAAGTAGAAGTAGCAGTTGTAGTGGTAGTAGTAGAAGTAGCAGTTGTAGTGGTAGTAGTAGTAGTTGTGGTGGTGGTGGTGGTGGTGGTAGTAGTAGTAGTAGTAGTAGTAGTAGTAGTGGTAGTAGTAGTAGTAGTAAGTAGTAGTAGTAGTAGTAGTAGTAGTAGTAGTAGTAGTAGTTGTGGTGGTGGTGGTGGTAGTAGTAGTAGTAATAGTAGTAGTAGTAGTAATAGTAGTAGTAGTAGTAGTAGTAGTAGTAGTAGTAGTAGTTTCGGTGGTGGTGGGTGGTAGTAGTAGTAGTAGTAGTAGTGGTGGTGGTGTTGGTGGTGATAATTGTGCTAGTAGTGGTAGAAGAAGTAGTAGTAGTAGTGGTGGAAGGAGTGGAATTATAAATAGTAGTAGTAGTAGTAGTAGTAGTAGTAGTAGTAGTAGTAGTAGTAGTAGTAGTAGTAGTAGAAGCAGCAGCAGCAGTTTGAAGTATGGACATCCTCTAGATTAAATCCTCCCTTCCCCCAAATTTCATAATGATACATGAATCTAAAAAAATATCTGATATGAAAACTAGACAAACTAATATATGCTACGAGGAACCTGTGTTTTCATAAGGAAAACTGATAACATAACAAGTGTTAGGCGTTGATATTACTTCACCAAATCTTGCTATGTAAGGACATTCTCAACTTGACACTGTCCTCAGGTGAAATAAATCCCCCATATATTAGTTGCATACATATGGTAATGGGTTTCGTAAATCACAAATGAAACTTAATATAAATAAGAGATCAGATTATGCATCGTGGTTTAAGACTAAAGAAAACATCATCATTAAAACATTTGATATTTACATTTAACCTGTCAATCAAACGAGAAATGTGTGTCATCGTTGACCTCACCTCACGGCTACAGAGACAGGTAATAATAGCAGGTGCTTGCTATCCGCAGCATGCACTTTGTCATAGATAAGAAGATAGTGATGGGAACTAAACTTTAACGTTTTCTTATAGCTAATGAAAATGATCAGTAATAGTGCGTCATTGAGGGTTTTCTTAAAGTGAAATAATGCTAAACGTTACTTAGGACGGTCATAGCTCAAAACTGCTCGTATTCACACTTAACAATCGCAGCAAGACATCTTTGTGTACCACAATTCCGACTATAGGTATTGTGCTATGATATCTTTGTGAAATCTGACACCGGACTCAATATCTTATTGGTTTCTGTAGTGGCACCTGGAGTTAACATCTGTAAGTATTCTTGTATGATGACACCTGGAGTTAACATCTGTAAGTATTCTTGTATGATGGCACCTGGAGTTAACATCTGTAAGTATTCTTGTATGATGGCACCTGGAGTTAACATCTGTAAGTATTCTTGTATGATGGCACCTGGAGTTAACATCTGTAAGTATTCTTGTATGATGTATTCTTGTATTCTTGTATGATGGCACCTGGAGTTAACATCTGTAAGTATTCTTGTATGATGACACCTGGAGTTAACATCTGTAAGTATTCTTGTATGATGGCACCTGGAGTTAACATCTGTAAGTATTCTTGTATGATGGCACCTGGAGTTAACATCTGTGCGTATTCTCATGTGATGGCATCTGGTGTTATCGTCAGTACGTATTCTTGTATGAAGGCACCTGGAGTTAATATAAGCCCGTATTCTTATGTGATGGCACCTGGTGTTATGGTCAATACGTATTCTTGCATGATGGCACCTGGAGTTAACATGAGCGCGTATTCTTATGTGATGGCACCTGGTGCTATCGTCAATACGTATTCTTGCATCATGGCACCTGGAGTTAACATGAGCGCGTATTCTTGTGTGATGGCACCTGGTGCTATCGTCAATACGTATTCTTGTATTAGGACACCTGTTGTTAGCGTCAACACGTGTTCTCATGTAATGGCACTTGGTGCTATACTAGTACGTAGTTTTGTGTGATGACACCTTGTTCAAAAGTTAATATTTTCTATTGGCATCTATTGGTTGCCTCTCATCCCTTAATGAAAACAACATTATTTCGATAATTCGATTACCAGTGTGATTGGAATTCAAACTAGCGTTTTAAACTAAACCAAACAGGACCCTGTTCCTCAGAGCGATCGTAGCGCTACGACTGTCGTAAGTCTATGTTAAAGAATGGGAGTTACGATCATCTTAGCGCTACAATCGCTTTGTGGAACGGGGCCCTGACCAGGAATTATGATCACATCTATGTGACGATGTTGTTTAGTTGTTCTGCACACTCGGCAATATGACGTGAATGGGACAGTCCAGTGATCGACTTCATGAACAGCGGTCTTCACAACTGGGATACGATAACCTGCATCAGCTAAGGCAGCGAGGGGTGACAATTCGATCCTGCCAACGACCTTTTTGGGGTTGCCAGAAACAAAGGCCAAAGGGCGGTGTGCTTTGAATTGCATTCGCCCTTGTATGCAAAAATACTGTATTGTTTGATCCCAGATGACTTACAGATTGGAGAGGTGCTGCGTGTCGAGTTAAACAATAATAATAATAATAATAATAATAACAACAACCATAAAAAACAAAACCTAAACAAATGACAGTCACATAATTTATGAATGGACGTTCTTGCACTAACCACAATGAAATATGTCTTACGACGAATTGCACCTTCAACACGATTAGTTAAATAAGTCAAAACGTTAGATATTATTTCGTCATGGCCAAGCTGGGAGACAAAACACCTGTATATTATCAAAGGAATGAAGATAAAATCAGTGTCTGGACGCTGATGTTGACGTTGGTGTTGACGTTGCTCAAAAGCGAAAATTATTGTCGTTATGTGTTTTAAAAGAGAACATAATAAAATTTACATCTCAGTCAAAAGAAACCATTGTCCAGCCACAAAATATCCTAAAGTGTATATGTTCTTTTAGTCATGTCTGATAAATGATTTTGACATCGCTACAACCCTTTACCTCCGACACAGAAAATCCCCCATTACATTACATTCCATGAGCAAATATTAATTGTGTCTCCCCTAGGGTCTGCAAATAAAATCTACTGATAATACAGGCCATTCAAAAACCCTGTTATTGAACCCACTAAAAGCCCCAGAAAGGCCCCATATCCCAGTTTTATGATGTGTTATACTGAATAAACACACGAAGGAAAAGAGGACGGTTTAAGTAAAATTTAATCCCTATGTGAATCCCATGTTAATGCTGTTTCTTCAACGGTTTGTTTCAAATGGGATATTTATGATTGAATTTGCGCAAAGAGAAATTATGTTTGCCACTTGTCGCACATATTGCTTTACAAACACCCCAAACCGTTTCATTTTTATGCAATTGCCGTTATACTGTGGTAGGCTGGCGTACAAACAAAACGATAACTTCACCATACACCGTAAACAAACAACCCACTCTCCACTGCCTGACTGGCAGCTTGTCTTATTTAAACGCCAAATGCGAAAGGGAAAAGAAATCATACACTGATCTCTCTTATCAATGGACCAAGAGGCCAAGCAAGACGTGGCGCCAGAGCGAAATACGGCTATATAAATGATTGTTTGATAAGCTAGCATATACGGACTACAGAACTAACGACGACCATCTTAAATTTCACTGTCTTCCTCTGTCCCAAGACCAGAAAAAAACTCACGGTCTCTATCATGCGTCCATTAAATGCCCTTTGACGTGTAGGCCTTCGTATAAATTTATTGTAAATCATTTTGGATTGTAGCGCTATGAGGATGTTTTCGGGAAACGAGGAACGTAATTTACCAGGAACCCAAGTCAGCAAGTGATTTTATACATTAATTTTATGATAAATTTAATTTCATTATTGCTCATGAAATGTTTCTCCGAACAAGGAAATTAATATGTCATATACACCTGCAATCCTGAATATTTTTACAAGTTCCAGCTCCCCATCGCAAGCCTATTGATACACTGTTGAACTATGACAAAATGGATGCACACAATTTGGGAAATACTTTTAAACACAATTAAAAGAAATGCAATATTTATTGCAGATTCGGCGTATAAAGCAGATACTGTGATATTTTCTTTTTTATTCACACAAATGTTTTACTGTTTTACGGATGTCAAGTATACTGCATCCTGGAAGATATCTAAATTTGTTAATATAACTGATATGTAATAAATGCCTTAAATCAATGTATTCCAAAATCTAAATTAAACTAAAACTAAGTATTTTACTATCACCCGCTTCAAATTCAAACTGAATTATAATGTATTTTTAGTTTAAACAATATATTGACGACAAATATATGTAAATTTTACATATTTTCAATAATTAAACAAAGCAAACACACGGACAGATGCATTTTAATATTATTTTAAGTATTTGACGGAAAACGCATATTCACGTTGCGTTTGGGCCGTGGGAAATACATAGAGTGCAGTGTATGATTCATCCATTTGGTTAAATAGGAAACGAATGAGATACGCCTCTCACGATGCTTGTCCATCTATGCATCCGTACACCTCATTATTTATTTCACTTTCCCCGCGCATGAAAATTATGTTTAGTGAATTACAGACAGACAGACAGAAATATTTTATTAAAGTGTCACGTGATATGTTACAGGTAAAACAATATTTCATATGTCTAGATAACACATATCACCCAGCCATAACATTGGCTTACGAGACACTATGTTTAGTGAATTACATCAAAGGGATGCACTAAACAGGCTATGTGTCATACACCATGGAAATGACATACGGTTCATGTTAAAATAATGTTTCCGTTTCCAGATTGTATTTTTAATTACCCTTGTATGTATGTTTAATATATATTCATAATTTCCTAGTAACCGAAAATATATAACATCGGGTGTTAACATCCCCTTCAAACACGTCAGAAAATTCATTATTTTTGTAAATATGTACATTGGTCATCTATTCAAAACTGTAGGTGAGACATGGGTTCAATTTATGCAAGCCTCTCCACGTTAACTGCTTGTTGGTGAGTAGTAAAGAAAACATACAGCTTTATGGATATCAACCAGGAGTTGTCATCCTTAATATTGTTTACGATCCTTTAGTTGGAAAGTTCTTATATATCCTTGGTAATTATTTCATTGTTCTTGTGCATATTTCAGTTTTATAATTCTTTGTTGATATGATATTCCAGTAAGAAATAATATACTGTAGAGATATAATCTGTGGTAATATACAAGTCGGTGATGATGTAGTATTCTGTATAGATGTGACGCTGTATTGCTACTCTGGGTAGATATCACCTTCTGGGATGATATTATGATATATCTCTGCGTCTCTGAGGATGTTGTAGCAGCCTATGGTATAATACTTTAATATGACATGACGATAACGATTTGAAAGTGATGATATGGTGTAATGTTATCGTAATAATGATAACCTTAAATGAACTGAAAGTCTATGATGTACCATGGGATTTATTCTATCCAAGTCGTTCATTCTCTCTCTCTCTCTCTCTCTCTCTCCCACACACACACACACACACACACATTCCGTGATCCCTACTAATATTTACTAGTTTTGTTACTGACAAAACAAATACTTCGATGGTTTAAAATAGAGAATATATCACAGTTTCGGAGAAGAGGGTATCTGCTTGCCTTCAATGCACGCTTTAAATGAAAGCTCCAGAGAGAAAAGGTAACACCTGAACACAACATAGTTAAACAACATGATGTCAGTGTAAATATGGATTGTCATGTCACATAAATGCTTCACTTTTAACTTCAAGCATTTAAACCAAGAGTTTACTTCATTTGTACAACCACTTTCATTTCTTTTTATAAGTTGTATTTTCATTAGATTTTCCCCCAAATAATCATTACTTTTCATTTTAGTTGATAGCGTTCTTTTGATTTGCACTGGAATTTCATGTTCTCATCTTCTTGCTCTTTTTGAAATTATCATTTGGATGCTCATATTGCGCTAGTTTGATGATTGTTTTAACTCTTACATGCATTCTGCAGCTACTAGCTATTAGCATCATACTCAGGTCAAAAGGTGCCAAGTTCATGCACCCTGCTTGTTTGTGATTCCATACTGAGCATTATGCGCACATATTTGCGGTTTTAAACCCAACGAGTATGTCCTTTTGTAAATACTTATCAAACATGTATTTTACAATATCAAACACGTATCTTTTTGGATACAATAGTAAGTTTATGTGTTACGACAAAAATATGTTGGACTTCAAATTTGGAACCGTGGAATACACACATGTTTTGTAGAAATTTAGAGTCATGCAAAACAAAGTCGTTCATAGAATGAATGATGAAAAATTTCATAATTGAAATATATCTAATCATCGCCCTACACAATACAACCTGCCAGATAGTACAATCTTTGCACAGCGGAACACTACTATAACAATGGTACGTTATGTTATACCTATCTTGCAATCTGTACAAGCATTTCCCGTACATGTGTGTGTTCTTCTATGATAACAAACAGCTGGAGAAATTTGTTGCACAGAGCGGAATTAAATTGCGTTCATAAAGGTCCTGTTCGGTTTGAGTCACAATTAAGCTTTGTAAAATACATTATGTTTTACCTGCACCATTGAACCCATCATATATATGTACTGCAACGCTATTTTGCAAAGAAATGCAAAAACGAATTAAATGTATTGGATGTATATTTTTCATATCATTCTATTTAAATATATCAAATATGTCTTAATGACATGTTTGTATTGTTTATTCTGCAGATTAATGTTGTTCGATAACACGTTATATTTTGTTTGCAAATACAACGCTCTGAAGCCGGTTAGCAACTAAAAGTTAAAATATAGTTAATAACGTTTAGTCTTTATACTTTGTCTTTGGTCAGTATGACCTGTAAATATTAACATTATATTATTCCAGGCAGTAATACACATGCTTTGGCAATGAGAAATCAGAGTTTCCTGATGCGCTCATTATTTATGTTACATCCTGAAATGTACTATGGAATTAATTAAAGTCAGCACATATCATTATTCTTCTACCCCTTTGTATATTTTTTGTCGATTTGGAACTTTTTAGAGTCTATAGTACCAAGAAGCTATCATATATAGCACATACATGAAATGATATACATGACACATGTTCACATGATACATATGGTACATTACAGTATGCATGATACATGTATATATGGCATTTGGTACAGAGGATATGCCTGTTATATGAGACATATGGTACAAGTGGTAATGATGATATATATAATACCTATCAAGAATTTTGCACGCACGATATACATGACACATATTGTCTATATTTTCGTATGCAGTAAGAAATATAAACTTTTCATTATTCTTCTATATCAATGAAATTGGATATTAATGGTGTCAACTTATTTACCTTAAAGACAGATAGATACTTCTAAAGATTCTTCTTTCTCTCAAACTGGTATTTTATATTTCACCAATTCATATGCATATATATTTTGGACATACATGTATTTTTTAAATTCAGGTAAAGCACGTCCTAAATATGAGATGACATTGAACATTGATACTAATGTTCTGTGTATTTCATTCGTCAAGTTTTATATTGTATCGTATGCACTTTATGTGAACCTTCTATAGCTGCAGCATATTACCCGTTTTCCATACTCTGGACAGTCTTTAGCAATGTAGTTTCCAAAAAGTTTGTGTCTAAATCATTTATTCGTTTAAAATATGTCCAGACCCCTCCCCCTAAAAACCCAAACACACAACAAAACAAAAAAAAAAAAAAAAAAACCACAGTACATATTTTTGGTTTAAAGACAATGTTTGTCCTATCATATATATTCATCAACCTCCTTTACGGTAATTGATACGGTTCGTATCCTTGGAACCTACCAACTAATGTACTTCAGGTTGTTGAATGTTTGTCCAAAATTGCTCCAAGTTTAGTAGAGTACATAGTTATGTAAGAAACCCCGAGTGAGTGAGCGGTTTAGATGCCCGTGTTAGATGTGTTCAATAAGTGAGCTTAACAAAACACTGTAAGTATCCCATAGCTGATTTCAGCTTATCTTAAACAGGGGGCGTGGCGACAAGCAGCGGAACAGTTGAAAACTTTCTTTAGCTTGATTGATGCTTGTTGGTTCCGCCCACCTCTTATACGAATTGGGCAGTGACTGACTGGGACTCCTTTCCTCTTCGGGAGAGTCCACATTTGAAGTGTCGGGGGTGTGAGGGGTCCATGTCAGAGTATGTCATCAATCAGGACCTGGTAAACGAACATGGGTAGATGCCATTAATTATACGAGCTGACCTATAAGCATCTACCGCTACCACTTCACAGTGATAGCGTCGAATCGCCACTCCCACCTCCGTATGGTGGCTTCGTCTCGACATGTGACGAGATGTAGTCACTTAAGGGCCTTTAATAACACGGAAATTTAGGAGTAGAAGATATAACGGGTATTGTGAGCAGTTAAGCGACATAATTTAATGAGCGATGTGCGTAGAACAATGGAGTGAACTGTATTATTTGATTTCATTTCAGTGATTGCCTGGTCGTCCAAAACGTGCGTTTGTATATCTGGATCGTCTTTGGGACATACTTCTGTGAATGTTTGATGAAAATATTTCCCCTGGAAATTCGTACGGAAGCAGACGACACTTGCAGACGACATTTGCCAACGTCGCCATGATGCATCCTCTTGCGCAGCATCCCCAGCATATGCTTCCAGGGGGGCTGTCAGCTCTGTACCCCACCCTTCAGACATCACCGCCGGGGGTACAACACCACGGGAACACTTCACCAGGCGGACAGACATCGTTCCGAATTGATGACATTTTAGGCAATACGACTGGTTCATCTGTGTCAAACTCTACACCAGCAAGACCTACGCCTTTCAACCCAGTTGCTCTCCAATCTAGTCCAATTTCACATACAATTGCACCTCCGAACTTATACAAACCTGTGGCAGTGTACGACCCTTCCCTTCTTTCACACAGTTACCTCACATCGCCAATGGCTTACAACGGAACACTGCTAAGTCAGATGTACCCCTTTCCTCCATATCGTGCTCACGAGTATGCGTTGTTGGATGGGAGACATCATGCGTTTTCAAAAGGTGAGTTCAATTTCAATAACCTACGAAAATCATCGCTGGTCTGCACCACAAATAGTAACCCTTCATTCGGATATTATCACTCTATGTATACAATGTACCCTTAAAATCAACGAAAGAAGAAGTAACTCCTGTCTCAACTCTGTACACCACACGACTAAGCGGCGTAATATGTTTACGGAAATACCTTTCCAAAATGACCTCCTCGAGATAGTCATAACTCTACACGCACGATTCAAATCCAGAAATACCCGTAAAACCACGGGATCTAGCAGACTGTACTTTCACGTATTTGCTGAATAACCTAAACAAATATACATGACAAATCTTTTGAACTCTGAGAAAGACATATTTCATTCGGGTCGTGATCCACCCCGAATGCAATATATATTCCAAAGTAGGTCACACCGGTGTTTTAGTTGGCTGTTTATGCATACATGTTATGTAAATCATCCCACGTCTTGGTGAAATATCGCATGTATTTTGTAGTCATGTAGTCACCATATTTATATTACATTCATGTACATATTTATTCATCCAGTTGAGTTTCTATAGCCATAACTGTTTTCATAGAGAAAATGCCAAACAGATACGTGTGATCTGACCACGTGTATATGTAACGACGGGCTATCAAGAAGAAATAATGGACTGAAGTTAAATCACGTTTTTTTTAATTAACAAATACGCTATGAAAAATGTACAAATCACAGGATCATAGAGTTTGTCATACGTAATGTTCATTTACAAAATATGAATAATCACATAGCTATTTATAATAATAATAGTACAATCCTTGATTTTAAACACAGTTTTTCACCTATATGACGAAAACTCATTAATACAAAATAAGTAATTTTTAAATGTAACACACATAATTTTGGATTCCCACTGTGATATTACATACGCAATTAAATACACCAACGGTGTCTGTTCTTCCGGTCTGAACAAGCCAACTTTCATTCCAATGTTCATTAATTTAGCTAATACCATGAATAACCATGTCAAGGTTATTGAATAGAACTTAAAAACGCACCTAAGTGTTAAAAATATCTTTGGTGAAACGAACGGCTCTGAAAAGCAGCCACCCAGCAAATTGAAAAGGCATATAAAGTTACATTGTCCTCCAACACTCCATAGTCTTGCACTGATCCAGTGCGCTTTCTGTAATCTTATTGTAAGTTCTAACCCCAAACACCCTTTTATGTTAATAGGGGTACCAAATACTCTTTCATTTGCTACAAGGCTCATGATTCGGGGTATACCTTTGGTATCAGCTTTAAGAATAAGAGAAAAGCAACGCATAACGCTATTTTACGGGCAAGATCATAAAACGAATCCTACTAAAGTGCTTTTCACACCAAAGTGACATGAGATGAATTTCAGAGGAAGAACACATTAAAGTTTCCTCCAGCGAAATCTTGATATTAAATCAGCGATTTTTAACACTTGAAGGTGCATTTGTGTGTAGGGTGGTCAGTAAACACAATGGGATTGTGGAACCTAATAGTTTATTTTAGAAAATGATATTATCTATTCCATGGACATTTATACTGCATATTTTATGTCGTTATACACCTGTGTTTATATTTTGCTTGCAGTCTGCTTCCGTCTCTTACACATGGAAACCAATAAAAATCATTAACTTTCATATATTATTTTGAAGATGATAATAATATAACATTAATATACATAATAAAATGTTAACTGATATGTCAAATTATTCATTTATTAAAATCATAAAGTTAACATGTTTCAGTGAGGAATTATTATTAACGTATACGTTTTTTACGTTGTCCTTAAACGTACGTCAATATACATATAATGAAAAACATACTAGAGATATATAGATCAACGCACAAGTACTATACTACAGATATACATACAGATTCGATGAAAGAAACTTTACAAATATCTATTTTCAGTGTAGTACAATAAAAGAGCATTTATATATCATTACAGTAATATTTGGGAAAATATGAAAATGAATCCGTATTTCACATTAATGTTTTGCCACGGGTATTTTTCTATTTCAATATCACATGTCTTTTTAACCATGTAAACATAATCTCAAATGACAAATTGCTTTGTAAAATCTCAGCTTGTCCAAGTCACCGCACACCGTTTGAACATAGATGGTAAAATATCTATAATATATGCATACACACGAAATCGACAATATATCACAAAATCAGATACGGGTAGATATCATTTTAATACGGGTGTCCCATCCCATTCACGTTATCCATTAAACGTCCAGACAACCTCTCAACAGCTCATAATATTGAGTTATTAAAGGTATGTTGATTTTGTGTTGATTTCATAACATTTCCTTTGAAGTGACACCCAATACCTCGTTCAACCAACAATTGTTTGACAAAATTGTCTGACTTTGCTTTGGGTCTAGTGCCTTATCAGGCGCAGTATAAAAGCATCTCCGAATGCACGTAAACAGCAAACAGAGCCCAATCGAGGACTGTGGACTATAGTAATTCTTTGCGTATTAGGCAAATTTGCAAACCATCATTTGGAATTGTGATAAATCTATTTAAAACATGAGTTGCGCAAGGCTCTTGATAGCCCTTGAAAAAATTCAATCCAAAATTATATAGCTATTTATCGTTCGTATTTGACTCGACTGGTGATTATTTGTGCTCGAAAATTCAATTCACTGCTGGTTTCTACGTTTGGCCCTTTTCATAATTGTGGATTCTATTTTCGGTATATTTAAATTCGAATAAATATTATTTCTATCAATTCAGTTTAAACACAGGCAATAGTATTACTGCATTTAGCTTGCGTAGTTTTCGTGCACTTATTTCATTTCTTTGTCGTTGATGAGGCCATATAGCGTAAATCTCGAGTTTATGGTGTGGAAAAAAGCTGTTAAACAAGCATATAGTTCATGATCTACAGTATCCATGTTTCACAAAACACATTTAAGAATAATCTCTTGATCAAAGATGGATTTTTGTATTTCATATTCAAAATGTACAAACTTTAATCTTGTGATGTAAATCACTTCCAACATAGAGTAACATTTACGAGTATATGAACCTGGCTAGCTATTCTCGAAACGTTTGTAGCCGTACGAACTTCTTAAGCCCATTCTTAACACATTGGCTACGACAAAAGTTAAGAATTCTTAGGGCTGCGAACGTTTCGAGAATAAGGACCCTGGAGCATACATGTAGGTAATCGTCATGTTGAACAATATACAACGGGGTATTTAAAGGAGTAAACATCTCTACACAATCAACTGAGACCAAACCTTAACGACATGAGTTATTTCTTTATATCTTTTCTTTCATTTAAATGTATGGGGTTTATTCAATCAAAACAGGTATAAACACATTCTGTTGATCTGATTAATGCGATGTCTCCCCACCTCCCCCCTGCAAACTGAATCCAAATACTAAATGACGGGTAAATGAAAATAAACATTCATGTGCAATGGTGGCCAAAATGAAACAAACAAAAAATATTCGATGGTGATACATCTGGATCTGATACCCATAGTTTTAACCTCATGTTTGTAATGTTTCAACGAGCATTTTCAGCCTAGTAACGTTTTGATGACGTTTGCGATTTTATGTGTTTATGTGTATACCCTTTTGTTTGGCAGTTCAGTTCTCATACCTTGAATAGTATAGACCAGCATGTCAATGTGTGGGCTTATAGTTCATATGATCTCATTCAGGCTTTTTAAAGTTGTTTAAGCTCCGCTATGATAGCGCAATAGCCCCAACGTGACATATTTCACTATTCCAACATTTAGGGTTATCAGACGCCATAAAATGGGTCAAGAGTCATGTATAATAAATTACATCTTAATTTCGTGACATGCTAAGAGTGTTAGTAAACAAGATTAGCATAAGAAGCAAACAGCTTCTGTATGAAATAAACCCATATCTTACAAATGAACAATTAAGCATCCAAATATATCTTGTGGTCGTGTGCACATCACTGAAGGTGGTGCATGTTCGCAACAGATGGTTGTACCACGGTTGAAGCTCACGTTGTAAATATAAAGATATGTTAAACATAACGACCTGAAGCACTATAGTGTTCTGGAAACATAAACAAAGCCTCGTTCAACGACGATTAAAACGAATGTTAGCTTTGCGTTGTACGCATTTTACGATAGTGTCTGCTTACATGAAACATGAACTGACGTACAGAAAGCTACATATACTGAGATTGATGGGTAGTATGACCACGATAGTTTATTCCTTTACGCCAAAGACCCCAAATGACCAATGTTTAAATAATCTTAAGTCAAATCCTTTTTATTCTAAAATATATTAAATAGCTTTCTGTAAATCGTGTTTTTCTATATTATGAGGTATAAAGATCTTCCTTGATTGCAACCGACATGGCACATAGAATAAACATTAGGAAGCCTGTTTAAGCCTATTCATGATATTTCATGATAAATCATTCTTTTATGGCAAATATGGTATTCTGCGTGTAACCACGTGGATTACTTTTACATATTTTCATTTCATGCGAATGTACACAGCAAATTGCATGTCGTTCAACACTGATAGGCAGCCTTTACTTATTTCATGATTACAAATTAAAAGGGGAATCTTTCACTGAATCCAACACAGGTAGAAAGTTCCGATAGTGAAAAGTCATGTGTTACAACGAAAGTGGGTTTCGGTGTCATAGTGCACGTCTACATGAAAGTCAGTTTCATGTAACAATCAAACAATGTTAAATTTGTGAATTTGTCGAGTTTATCGCTACGTTTTGTACAACATCACCAAGCCGCTGATAGCTCATAAAGCCAGCCTCACACTGTTTACCTATTTAGCCATGTGGCCACGAGTCACCGATGTCTCAAGATACGGGTCCAGTCATTACAGGTAACGTTCCTGTTTTGCCATGTTGGTCAGGCATGCAATTCACGTGTCCGCTGACCGATGACCACTGTTTGAAGGCGAGACCATGATAAGACTCAAGTGGACATTGTTGGACACAACAAGTGGTTAAAATGGACTCAATCTTGTACCAGGGTTAACCCGATTACGTATGCGTGTCCATTACGTTATTTGACCAAATTTGTGTAAAGCAAGGTGTATATTGTGCTCTTTATCTTTTCATACAAATACCGCATTTATATGAGAAGAGACCATGGCAGTGTATCCGTATGCCGGGGAGCTGAATAACGTATGATATATACGTTATTGGTACATGGTAATCGTAACACGATTTGCAGTGCTGGTAACGTTGACATTACTACTATATACCCTGTGTTGAAATGGAATTCTTTCCCATCATTCTAACACTTGAACCCGTTAGACCCCACTGCAGTGCAATCTAATGTACATTCATAAAGTAATTATGTTGTCATTAATGAGTTGCACTGTTCGAGTAATTATCGATTTACATTATGCCGTTAACCGTCTAAACAACATGAATACAGAACTCGGGTAAAAAAGGTTGCCTTACACTTATGTCAACACATTATGCATTATTGATATGAAATGGGTATATAACAACTTTCTTTATGACTTAGCACGTCCTTCTTGTGTTTAAGGCTTTTTGCAATGTGTGATTACCAGCGTTTAAATATGCAATTAGTCTGTTCCAAACTTAATCCATATCATATTCATTCAAATTCACTCCACATCTCGTTATATATTGGTAAACTGTTAAAGGAGATTACACACTTTTAGAACTACATAATGGCTTTCTATTGATTATGCATATGATTTTGCGTCCTTTGTAACTTATTGAACCGAAAGGACGGACTGACCTAAAGTCAAGTTACTGGTATAAACAACACTGTGATAAAATGAATCTAAGTAAATGCAGGAGATGTCGAGTGTTTATGATACTGTTGACAATATCTCCCGTTTTCATACCTCGCTGCGACTAATCTTATACCGACAACAAAAAACATACCACACGCCACGTGATACTCGAACCTAAGCATTCAGTACACATGAAGGCACACAGGGCAAACGGTGTGCCAATTTATTCTACGCTCGTGACAAACTGTTGTGTTAAAAGAGAACGATAGTATGTACAGCAAAACAGATTTAAGAAGGCTACTCCCTTACTAATGACTTATTTTCCTGATAGACAGAAATATAATAATTCTGTGTACGTTGACCTTGTGGATACTGCAAAACAATTGAAAACTTCGAAATTCACGAAAAACTTCAAATTTATCTAAACGGTTTTATCCGTATATATCCTTGATCTACGGGCCAATACGTACTCTACTATTAACATAGTTGCTCAGTAACCACAGTAATATGTAATATTAACTACAAAATTAAAGTGGAGGAATTTTAGAAGCCCCCCCCCCTCTCCACACACACACACACACACTTCAGAAGATATAGCTAGTTATGCAAAGAGTACGTACGTGCAATATTCATCGACACCGATGCACCTCCAATACTAATCTGGAAGGAACAAATAGTCATTTTGCATCCCAGGCTGTGTCAGCAAGCTGTCAAACAAGGTGGTAGTTCTGTCCCTTGTCGATTTATGGGAAGGTCGCAGTTATTTTCGAAAGACGGGTATTTTAGACAGATAAGATGTCGGATATATCTACTAGTCGTTACCACGAAAATGGCCATTCAACAGTCGAGATGTTGGTGAATCCTTAGTCCGACAACAAGGGGTTAGAACAGGACGCATGAGATATTTCTACTAGAATCCTTCCGCCCCATTATGCATTATGCGTTACGATTTCCTGGCGGATGTATTTCTACTGAATTGCAAGTGACTATAGTGTACTGTAACCTTCCTGGGAGTGTAAACAAAGCCAGAAATTGTATGCGTACTGACAGTGTATCATCTTCCGTAGTAGTTGTATTAGTTGTAGTGGTAGTAGTAGTAACTGCTGTTGTAGGGGTAGTAGCATCAATGCCAGTACTTGTAGTAGCAGGAGCACCAGTAGTAATTGCTGTAGTAGTGGTAGGGTAGTAGCAGTAGCAGTAGTCTTAGCACCAGTAGTAGCAGTAGTAGTAGTAGTAGTAGCAGTAGTAGCAGCAGTAATAGTAGTAGTAGTAGTAGTAGTAGTAGTAATAATAATAGTAGTAGTAGTAGTAGTAGTAATAGAAGTAGAAGTAATAATGGTAGTAGCAGTTGCAGCAGTAGTAGCAGTAGTGGTGGAGTGGAATTATAAATAGTAGTAGTAGTAGTAGTGGTGGTGGTGGTAGTGGTAGTGGTAGCGGTAGTGAGTAGTAGTAGTAGTAGTAGTAGTAGTAGTAGTAGTAGTAGTTAGTTGTTGTTGTTGTAGCAGTAGTAGTAATGAAAACTCTTTGTTCATGTAAGGCGTTCAAGTTTTAATTCCAAAATATCAGTCCGTGTGTACAATGTTGACATGAGGCAGATAATGAAGATTCTGTCCACTGTGTAGTATCCAGATCAATATATGACCGCATTTTGCACGTTGTGACACTGTGACATTAATAACACTCATCTGCATCAACATTATATGAAACCATGTAAAACTTGATGACCTGTTTCATACTCAAAACCACGATGGATGTTGCTGCTATCATATTTGCACAAAAATTAGTTGGCAATGGATTCTTTTTGTGTGCAGTGTCAAACCATACTTCCATTTGTAGGTAAATCTTGTGAATGACGGGTGCTACCGCTAGGGCAAGATATGCCTACCCTTTCGGGAACACCTGGTGTCATCACTGATTTTCAGTGATCGTTTATATAATTTTCACAGGTATTACCCTTTACATCAAACGGAACTTGTTTCTGAGGATAGTCAAGACTAGTCTTAGCAGTAGCAGTATTCTTTTGCACTGACGTTCACTGACGTTCTAGATTTTGCTACGTTGTCACCATGGGTACAAAGTGCTACTCAAAAGAAGTCAAGGATCACCTGATTCTTTCATCCTGCTATAGGTGATCTGTCATGACAAGGGCCACCCGGTGCTTCATATGATACAATTAAACTCTTATGGCAGTTCGGACGCTCCTTAACGTCGTTAGAGTCGTGTATATTGAACATTTATTTGAGATATTGCTTTGTTGTAGTTTAGAGACGTAAAACTTTCATTTCTCATTCTTATTGATGGACTAGAACAAAACAAATGTATTTTGAAAATATTTGTCTAACTATATCGCACCGTTACACTTTCCTGAGCTTAACCATATGTATTACAAGTTTGACCTAATCATAGGCATATGCTTTCCAGAATATATAGACAGGTTACCAAGTAAAATGTTTATTCTTATGTAATTTAACCACATAAAGGAAACAATGGTTACGTCACAGGTGATTTCTTTGTCCTGGTGATTAATGTAGCTTACATAACAAATATACCAGCATAATAAAGTTCTACTTAAGTTCAAAATATCATCAGTTGACAAAAGTGAGTCGGTCAGTTGTGTTAAAGGGGAAACAGTTTAAACCTATTTCACAGCTTGACGTATGCATTAAACACATAAAGTGACTAATATCATTTAAACCACCTGAAATCCAAGAATATTTTGTGAAAATTAAAAACCGTTCAAGTTTGAACCCAAAGAAGCCACTGGCAGTGTTTCTGCATGTGCAGAAGCAGTATTCAAATTGTTCACTGAAACAATGGTTGCCCCGATCAGGTAAAGAGACCTTAATCTTTGCGTTGCTTTAAAGCGTCACATACCATTCATTCAAATCCATTACGAACCAAACATTGCAATAATTATGATACATGGATTTGCGTCTGTCAAACAGTTCTCAAGGGAAACACTATTTGTATTTAAGTTAATCTGTCATTCCAGACTTTGACTTCCAGCTTCGAAAAAACCCCATCCAAACCACTTGAGTTCTAAGAACGATCACTGCATTGAACAATCAGGGATTATATACAATGATTGTGTGTACAAACTTATGTCTACACAATCCTTTTCCAGATATTTAACGTCTGAAACGCTTTCATTATTGACAAACATCGGGAGGGGTTCGTGCGGTACCTGGGTGTTTGACACCCCGTCAAACAATCTCGCTAAGGCCCAAGAGATGCCCAAATTGATGGCACTTGGCGGGTGACGTGGAGGGTTATATGGATAAAGTTCAAATTGTTTTTATCGGGATGGTAGTCGGCCGGCGCCCTCGATAAGCCATAGATTAGCTCTGCCGACCAATGTCTGTTAATGGTGTGAAGGTAATGAAATTTCATATAAACTGTATAGGCTGACGTAGGTTGATCAGTTTCAAACGCCTTTTAGAATGAATGCGCATGGTCCAAATTAACAAAGCCAGTCGTTTTTTTAACTGTAATGTCAAGAGATAGGTTTTGATTTTACGTTCATTGTCATTTTTATGATGGCAGTGATCTTTTATGATGTTTTTACTTTTAATGATTTTGGGGAACCTCGGTGTTGCCTCGGGTTTAACCTCCACTAAGGTTGTGACATTTTGATATAAGCATTTTGATTGACATTGATGGTACTGTCATCTGTTCACTAGAGTCTATTTTGTTATTTCTGATAGCGCGAACTTAATAACAGATCTAAGTATATACCTTACAGTTATGTAAAAAGCATTACTTATATTCTGAGTAATATATCAAAGTTATGTTCTTTCACAATGTTATAAAAAAACACTGATAAAATTAGTTTGAAACTCTTCATGAAATAAGATAGACATGTAAATATGTCTCAAGCGTTCATAACACATGAAATTATGTATAATTATACATATTTTTCAGATTCATCTGACACATTTGATATACCTGCCAGATCAGATGCAAGACATATCTTTTACTTTTAGGTAGATCTTCAATTCGTTTAAAATACAGCGTTTAATTTAAAACATTGGAAATAGTCATTGTGTGTCAGGGTGCATTATTGACACCCCGCCCTTTGAATAATTTCAGTTATACTCGGTCAAATATCATTCAGTGCATATAAATACATATTTATCGAATTTACAAAAGTTGAAATATGCTGTGTGTAGTATTTGATCGGTTTGACACATTGATCGGGCGGTTAACGTGAATCTCTCTCAAACATTATGTAAATATGCATACAAAAACTGCAAATAACGCTACAATATCAATTTATATCGAACGCCGACAGAAAAATAGCATGAAACTAGCTTTATATTCATATTTGATTTCCCTTATTGCTCTGTCTGGCAACTGCGTCTCTTATGTGGAGCAAGTCAAAAGAGTTTATTCTTTTAGTTTTGAGGCTAAAACAATGATAATGAAAGAACAATACAGATTAATTTGCGTAACTGTAAAAATATTAAATTCCTGAATGATATTCATTGCGAAAAGAATCAATTGATGTACATGTATACTAATGTTAAGAAAAGCGACACAATCTTTGCCATAGCAACAAGAAACCTCATCTAAAACTGGTGCTGCGGTATCTACGAAGGAGATATGGTTCATTATGAAAAACCAACATGAAGTACAAGTTTGGATGCTATTTATACACTTGAACTTACCATCCCCCAAACGTTGATTTTGTTTGAAGAAATCAACTTTCAAATCTGAAAACTCTCTCAACCAAACTCGAGGAATTACGATATTTATCTGATAACGAGCTTTCAATCGGCTGGTTTAACCTATCGAATTTCTTTTATTTGTTTATGTTCTTTTATCGAACACTAAACACTCAGCTGTCACAACCTTTGATATCAAGTATGTTCATTTTAATAATTGTTTGATATTTCAATGTAAATTTACATAGCTGTGTCATTATTTTAGTTCATACCATCAAAGACCCTATAAGTAGGACACATGTCGATTTTCATAAGTTGAGAAGTACATCATAGTGACATGTGACACTCGATATATCTCAGGATATCATCATCAAAACACATGACTAAATGAAGGAAGTATGATTGATATATTATAAAATGTGGCGTTGACAAAACACATGAAATTGATTTATTGTGTATTTGTCTTGTATACTTGTATATATATTGAATATACTAAGATATGATTTACTAATCACGGCGTTACAGGGAGACTTTTGCAGAACATCTGACATTTACCCCCAAATGGTAAAGAGCTCTTGCATTTTTTTCGTGTTGAATGCAAAATGATGGTTTTAGTTTTCGATTAGTACACAGTAATATTTTCCAAACCAATTGGAAACCTGATAGTATGTGATTTCGAATATATTTTCTCTATGGCTTCGTTCGTGTTTGAATTTTGTTACAATATATTTGATTTTCAAATGTATGTAATACGCTATTAATTTATATATCATTTATGATATTTAAACATCAATGTAAAGACCTAATTAATGTGAAAAGATGTTATATATACATGTTTGAATATGCTTTGAATCTGAAATATAATAAAATGAATCAGTTTCATAAACATAATGTGCAATGTATTTATATGAAAAAGAAATGAAACATAATGAAATAAATGTGGTAAACACAAACTGAAATTCAACTCTTGGGGGTTTTACAAGGTATTAATAAACAGTAATTAATAACGTCGACAACAATGGCAAACGAATGCTTACACAGTTTCACATGGCGAGGGTGTGTCTACATTAAGTAGCGCCAAATGTTTCGAAAGATTCTTTAATGATTAAATCGTTTCTGTACTCTGCGATAGAAGGGAACAATAATGATAGCAGAAATCTGAAGGGTCTCCTTGCCGGTGAAATTGACACTTGTATATTTCTTTCAGAAGATGGACTGCATTGCAATGATAAGAAGGAATAAAGTGTAACTCACGTACATTCAAATGACATAATCACTCGTGTTTATTTCAGATTATAACTGAATCCCTTCCGTATGTAAGAGTGCCCTTGCAGCTGCTCTTGAAATAGTCAACACTAAAACAGATGACAATTTGAAAATGTATACTTCAGAGGAAACGGTCAAGATGATTGACATTTGGTGCTAATTTTAGTGTGAAATGTGTTTGTTTTGTCACGTATGGCCTTTACTATCAGGACTCACGCGTCTCTGGTTAAAGTGTTTATTTCACCCACGATCGGAGTGAGTGTTAATGATAATCACAGAAGGAAATGTAGAAAGTATTTGGACCGCGGTGGACTTATTTCTAACAAGAAATTGCTAATTGGAATTGACATATTTCCTGATCGCCACTCTTTGGGCTGTGGTGAAATTATACAGTGATGATGAGTGAGTGAGTTAAAATTTTAAGTCACACAGACATTATTTAAGCCATATCGTGACTATTGATGATGATGATGATGATGATGATTATGGTGTCGTGGTTGTTGTTATGATTATGATTGTGATTAGGATTGCAATAATAATTATGAAAATTGGGGTGATGATGCCGACGACATTAACGATGGTGATGATGATGGGATGATGATGACAGAGTTGCACGTGCTCTCCTGTGTATATCTGTACTGCTTGCATTCGTTTCAAATCCGTACTGCTTGTTTTCGTTGGAAATGTGTACATTTGTCATTATGAATTCATTCCAGTTCACTGTGGTTACTTGCTGTGTCATGTTATTTTATATTATGTTGGTCATCTATATTTTATTGAAACTGTTACTGAAAAAAATATATATAACGTAATGCAAAAGAATACATAGTCTTAAATATCCTCAAAAACAATTTCCATTTAATGTAAAGAGCAAAATACCTGTGACAATCATATGAGTGATCGAGTGAGTGTTTAGTTTTACGCCGCACTCAGCAATATTTCAGCTATATAGGAAAATCATATGAATGGACCACTGAAAATCAGTGACGACACCGGGTGTTCGCGAAAATATTAAGAATGTCCTGTCTTTCATTTAGACAATTTCAGTAAATATTTGAAAAGACGCTACAATCTGACTATCGCAACCTTATCCTATATGGTGTCACTAGTGCCAAAACTTTAAACAAAATACTAATATCCTACCCAACAACACCACACTCCCAGTCCCAAAATCATCCAAAATATTCATAATTAAATTACCAAACCTTCATAATCAACCTGAAAACCTATTCCGACTGACATCAAGGTTAAAGTTCTGCCTACAGAGACACAAGACGCATGCTTAAAATTTCACTTCAATTTGCTTTTGATCCCAGCATTTTATCTATATCTTTGTCAACCACACAGAGGTTCAAATGTGTATGCTTGGATAACATTGATGAAATCTACAAATCTCTTTATCTGATTCATTTGGACGTTCTGGGCCTGGAACTAAAATGTTTCAGACAGCTTCTACTTCTTATCTCGCTGGGCAGTCTTCCGTTGACAAAACAAGCCTACAAGTACCAAGTTAGAGCGTAGGAAATCGTTGAACTTGGGGGCAGAATATTTCCTCGTTACTTAAGGACTGGCGCACGCATATTATAGTAATTGGTGCGCATTAACAATGCTTATTACAATTCCTTATATAATGTCTTGTCGTTTGGGAAATAGTATTGGAAATGAAAACGAGGCTCTCTTTGAAGCGTTTTACTTGGACCCTTCCGAGTTGGGTGAAATCTGAGCCCTCTGTCAGATTAGTTCTTTCATAATGAGTCTCGCTGGCGCCTGATTCGGAAAAAGTTACTGGGTCTAGTTTTAACAAAGGAAATTACAAAAACTTGACCTTCAACTATTGTTCTCCTATAAATAATTATCAATCAGAAAATATGAACCCTATAGGTTATATATAGGAAATGCAAACAATTAGTAAAGATATTTTAAATTTGCAATTATACAATAAATATATTTGATCTTTTGATCTATGACACCATACATAACAATGTTTTCAAAATATGTTCGAGATTCATAAATAAATGTATTTATTGATGATATTAGTAGCACTAGTATTCATCATGTTTTTTATTTCAAATTTGAATTTACTATTTCAGTTGGTCCCAAGCCACCGTTCCTCTGGAACCCGTTTATTCAGAGGCCAATGCATAAAAGAAAAGGCGGTCAAGTGAGGTTTTCTAACGAACAGACTGTTGAGCTGGAGAAGAAGTTTGAAACTCAGAAATACTTAACACCACAGGAGAGGAAGAGGCTCGCTAAAGTATTACAACTCACAGAGAGACAGGTTTGTACAAGATAAGAGTGTCTTGTCTGAACAATTTAGTTGTTTTACTAAACTTCCCGTGTTTTACCACCATTCAAATTCACACTGTCGGGTACAAGAATGTATATACCGATAGTTTCGACAAATAAAACTGACAAGGAATGGTTATTCAATCGTAATGTATTTAATACAGGTACCACACAGATGTGTTTTGGACCTTACGTTGTCAAGGATTCGGCGACTATTTTAGCCGAGTGACGTTTGGAAAGTTTTGATTGTTTGGTCAAAACCTTGAAGGAAATGCATTCTGGTGCCCGGGAGTATAGTATTATAAATATGACATTGAAAGATAATTCACTAAGATATTCGATAGGGTATTCAGAACCATCTCTCGAAATGAATTAATAGTAATTTTGAAAAACACTTCATACAAGTATTTGTGACTGTGACTGTGACTTTCGCTGGTGTCAGCAAATTTTCTCATCACCTGAACCTAACAAACTGATATCAAAACAGTATCAGCGTTGTTAGAAAATGATGAAATGCATCAAAATACGGATGTCAAGTTCCCCAGGGAGTTGAAAGTGAAAATGCAGTGTACACTGATCCATTAACAAGGATGAAAATTAAATAGTAATATGACCATTCACTTGGCAAGTCTGGCGCCTTATACATGCACTTCTTTTTCTTCTATTAGAGAGTCTAAATTCAAATTCATCAGTGATGGTTACAGTGACGCAACTCCTCGCAGATAACGTTTTCCTAAACGCTAAGACAAAACTTTTGAAATATATTATACATGAAAGGAGGTATTGAATGCTGATGCATATGTCCTCTAACATGTATAATTGTAGTGTTAAAATCATAATGTTACTTAAATGTGTTCCTGATAACATATAGATCTGCATATAAGTCAAGTGAAATAACGAATTCATATATTGATATGTAGACACATACAGTACGCCCATTTATCTCGTGTGTGAATTCGTTTCATTTTTTATTCGTAGGTTAAAACCTGGTTCCAGAATCGGCGAGCGAAATGGAGGCGCCTAAAACAGGTATGCAATAATACGGATAATTCAATGTACTTTGCTACGCATGTCCTCATATATAATGGTCCTGTGAAGATCCGGGTTAGAATTGGTCTTCAGCAACCCATGCTTGTCGTAAGAGGCGAGTAACGGGATCGGATGTTCAGACTCGCTGACTTGGTTAACACATGTCATCGTATCCCAGTTGCGTAGATCGATGCTCATGCTGTTGACCACTGGATTGTCTGGACGAGATTCGATTATTTACAGACCGCCGCCATATAGATGGAATATTACTGAGTGCAACGTTAAACAACAATAAACAAAAACAAACATAAGCGCTTTAAAGTTATCGGCTGTGTTATTAAATGGTCTCGCAATTCAAGTTTTTAACTGTTTAGATCTGCTTTTCAATTTTGCTTACAATGACACATGTCAATCATTTTTCAGGACACGCCCACGAGTGAAGATAACGAAAAACACGAGGCGGATGACAAACGAAAGGAAGTGACGTCAGCTGAGGGTGGCGCAGACGACTCTGAAATGGCGGGTCAGACGTCAGAAGATGAAGATGAACAATCTGATGATGAAATAGACGTGGAGAATGAGGCTGAGGGAACATGAAAAAGCGGGTATTAACTCAGAGCAGTTACGCTCCTGGAAAAGGGATTGTGCCATGGAAATATTTCATTGAGAAAACACATAGGCGTGAGTCAAATGCTGACGCCCACGTGACTTGACAGGAACTCTCGCGTGACTTAAACACCAAAGATGGTGGTGCATTGCACTGAGAGCAACTGTTCAAAAGTGCTGAAGCCCATATTACGGAAGAAATTAAGCCAAGTTGAAAGGCTATCGGAAGTGCTACATGTTCCTTGCCCTATATTCGGCAGAGGAAAAGGTAGCGAAACTAATAAGACGTGGAGTGCATTTTTATATATCAAATCCTGAATTGGGTCATTAGAAAACTATATTAAAATAAGAATAATTTATGATTTGAAGAAACGCAATGAGTCCATGCAATGCAGGTTGTTAAACACTCATGAAAACCTCCTTCTCCCGTTTTTTTGTCAATTTGACTTTTATTTGTGGTTTCGGCGGTTTGAGAACGAATGTGTTATTTTGCATTCTGTATGACAATGTCGTTCGGATAAAGAACGGATCATGAATCTCTTTAATGAATAACTGTCACTTAACGTAACTTAACGTCACTCAACGTCAGTCAATCAATGACGTGCTGTCGCAACACGCAATTAAAATAATACTTCATATGAAACACATTCCATTATGAACATGCCTTGTCAATTACATAGGCAGAATATAACATTTATAGCCAGTATATAACTGCTGTTTGATTTTAATTTATGCATAAAATATAAGCCTGTCATTTAAGCCGTCTCGTTAACGCTTTGCACCCAGAGCTTTGTTAAGCTTAAGCCGCTGCCATGTTTACTGTACATATTGTTTAGTGGTACAATGTTATCTGTGCTCGTCAGTTCTGAACCACCACACGATCCGCTTTAACATTGTCGTATGTGAAGGTATGAATGTAAATCTATGCAAGTTATGTATAATGTATGTAAATAAATTCTTTACTGGAGTCAGCCGTTGTTTTTATAGTGTTCGTGCGATTATGTATGGAAGGCTGGTTGTGCGAACTGTCCGGCGCTGCGTCATTGTTGAGGGGCGCCGTCATACCTGAGCCTGGTTCTCGCGAGATTCATCTTGACTCACGACGATGAACACGATGAAGCCAGAGGTCACATTAGACGTATAATAGCCTTAGAAATGTGAATCCATTGGGGCAATCGAACTCGGATTTTGTATTTGTGTGAGTGCGTGAAGTTTTTAAAGCTCTTCTACTCGGTGTAGAGGTATCAGTAGTTCTACGCGGTGTTAGTGGTACTAATAGACGTTGGGTAGAGGTATCAGTAGACGTGGTGTTAGTCGTATCAGTAGACGTGGTGTCAGTGGTACTATTAGACGTGGTGTCAATGGTACTGTTAGATGTGGTGTCAATGGTACTATTAGACGTGGTGTTAGTTGTACTATTAGACGTGGTGTCAGTGGTACTGTTAGACGTGGTGTTAGTTGTACTATTAGACGTGGTGTC
The DNA here is from genome assembly GCF_003918875.1 of Haliotis rubra. NCBI lineage: Eukaryota > Metazoa > Mollusca > Gastropoda > Lepetellida > Haliotidae > Haliotis > Haliotis rubra. The sequence continues at coordinate 183,260 of NW_025767350.1, read as the reverse complement.
AGTGGTACTGTTAGACGTGGTGTAGAGGATATCAGTAGACGTGGTATCAGTGGTACTATTAGACGTGGTGTCAATGGTACTATTAGACGTGGTGTCAATGGTACTGTTAGACGTGGTGTAGAGGATATCAGTAGACGTGGTATCAGTGGTACTATTAGACGTGGTGTCAATGGTACTGTTAGATGTGGTGTCAATGGTACTGTTAGACGTGGTGTTAGTTGTACTATTAGACGTGGTGTCACTGGAACTGTTAGACGTGGTGTAGAGGATATCAGTAGACGTGGTGTCAGTGGTACTATTAGACGTGGTGTCAGTGGTACTATTAGACGTGGTGTCAGTGGTACTATTAGACGTGGTGTCAGTGGTACTATTAGACGTGGTGTCAGTGGTACTGTTAGACGTGGTGTCAATGGTACTGTTAGATGTGGTGTCAGTGGTACTATTAGACGTGGTGTCAATGGTGCTGTTAGACGTGGTGTCATTGGTACTATTAGACGTGGTGTCAGTGGTACTATTAGACGTGGTGTCAGTGGTACTATTAGACGTGGTGTCAGTGGTACTATTAGACGTGGTGTCAATGGTACTGTTAGACGTGGTGTCAGTGGTACTATTAGACGGGGTGTCAGTGGTACTGTTAGACGTGGTGTAGAGGATATCAGTAGACGTGGTGTCAGTGGTACTATTAGACGTGGTGTCAATGGTACTGTTAGACGTGGTGTAGAGGATATCAGTAGACGTGGTGTTAGTCGTATCAGTAGACGTGGTGTTAGTGGTACTATTAGACGTAGTGTCAGTGGTACTATTAGACGTGGTGTAGAGGATATCAGCAGACGTGGTGTCAGTGGTACTATTAGACGTGGTGTCATTGGTACTATTAGACGTGGTGTCAATGATACTGTTAGACGTGGTGTTAGTGGAACTGTTAGACGTGGTGTAGAGGGTATCAGTAGACGTGGTGTCAGTGGTACTATTAGACGTGGTGTCAGTGGTACTATTAGACGTGGTGTAGAGGATATCAGTAGACGTGGTGTCAGTGGTACTATTAGACGTGGTGTCAATGGTACTGTTAGACGTGGTGTAGAGGATATCAGTAGACGTGGTGTTAGTCGTATCAGTAGACGTGGTGTTAGTGGTACTATTAGACGTAGTGTCAGTGGTACTATTAGACGTGGTGTAGAGGATATCAGCAGACGTGGTGTCAGTGGTACTATTAGACGTGGTGTCATTGGTACTATTAGACGTGGTGTCAATGATACTGTTAGACGTGGTGTTAGTGGAACTGTTAGACGTGGTGTAGAGGGTATCAGTAGACGTGGTGTCAGTGGTACTATTAGACGTGGTGTCAGTGGTACTATTAGACGTGGTGTAGAGGATATCAGTAGACGTGGTGTCAGTGGTACTATTAGACGTGGTGTCAGTGGAACTGTTAGACGTGGTGTAGAGGATATCAGAAGACGTGGTGTCAGTGGTACTATTAGACGTGGTGTCAGTGGTACTATTAGACGTGGTGTAGAGGATATCAGTAGACGTGGTGTCAGTGGTACTATTAGACGTGGTGTCAATGGTACTGTTAGATGTGGTGTCAATGGTACTATTAGATGTGGTGTCAATGGTACTATTAGACGTGGTGTCAATGGTACTGTTAGATGTGGTGTCAATGGTACTATTAGACGTGGTGTCAGTGGAACTGTTAAACGTGGTGAAGAGGGTATCAGTAGACGTGGTGTCAGTGGTACTGTTAGACGTGGTGTCAATGGTACTGTTAGACGTGGTGTAGAGGATATCAGTAGACGTGGTGTCAGTGGTACTATTAGACGTGGTGTCAGTGGTACTATTAGACGTGGTGTAGAGGATATCAGTAGACGTGGTGTCCATAGTACTATTAGACGTGGTGTAGAGATATTAGTAGACTTGGTGTCAGTAGACGTGGTGTTAGTGGTACTATTAGACGTAGTGTTAGTGGTAACATTAGACGTGTTAGTGGTAACATTAGACGTAGTGTTAGTGGTAACATTAGACAGTGTTAGTGGTAACATGACGTGTCAGTGGTAACATTAAACGTAGTTTTAGCGGTAACATTAGACGTGTCAGTGGTACCATTAGACGTGTTAGTTGTAACATTAGACGTGTTAGTGGTAACATTAGACGTGTTAGTGGTAACATATGACATAGTGTTAGTTGTAACAATAGACGTAGTGTTAGTGGTAACATATATGACATAGTGTTAGTGGTAACATCTGACGTGTCATTGGTAACATTAAACGTAGTTTTAGTGGTAACATTAGACGTGTTAGTGGTAACATTAGACGTGTTAGTGGTAACATTAGACGTGTCAGTGGTAACATCAGACATAGTGTTAGTTGTAACATTAGGCACATTCTTAGTGGTAACATTAAACGTAGTTTTAGTGGTAACATATGACGAGTCAGTGGTAACATTTGACGTAGTGTTTGTGGTAACATTAGACATAGTGTTATCGGTAACATGACGTGTCAGTGGTAACATTAGACGTAGTGTTAGTGGTAACATTAGACGTGTCAGTGGTAACCTCAGACATAGTGTTAGTGGTAACATTAGACGTGTCAGTGGTAACATCAGACATAGTGTTAGTTGTAACATTAGGCACATTCTTAGTGGTAACATTAAACATAGTTTTAGTGGTAACATATGACGAGTCAGTGGTAACATTAGACGTAGTTTTAGTGGTAACATTAGACGTAGTTTTAGTGGTAACATTAGACATAGTGTTAGTGGTAACATTAGACATAGTGTTAGTGGTAACATTAGATATAATGTTAGTGGTAACATGACGTGTCAGTGGTAACATTAGACGTAGTGTTAGTGGTAACATTAGACGTAGTGTTTGTGGTAACATTAGAAGGAGTGTTAGTGGTAACATGACGTGTCAGTGGTAACATTAAACGTGTTAGTGGTAACATTAGTCGTGTCAGTGGTAACATTAGACGTAGTGTTAGTGGTAACATTGGACATAGTGTTAGTGGTAACATTAAACGTGTTAGTGGTAACATTAGACGAGTCAGTGGTAACATTAGACATAGTGTGAGTGGTAACATTAGACATAGTGTTAGTGGTAACATTAAACGTGTTAGTGGTAACATTAGTCATGTCAGTGGTAACATTAAACATAGTGTTAGTGGTAACATTAGACATAGTGTTAGTGGTAACATTAAACGTGTTAGTGGTAACATTAGTCGTGTCAGTGGTAACATTAGACGTAGTGTTAGTGGTAACATTGGACGTAGTGTCAGTGGTAACATTAGACGTAGTGTTAGTGGTAACATTAGGCATAGTGTTAGTGGTAACATTAGACATAGTGTTAGTGGTAACATGACGTGTCAGTGGTAACATTAAACGTAGTTTTAGTAGGAACATCAGACGTGTCAGTGGTAACATCAGACATAGTGGAAGTTGTAACATCAGACGTGTTATTGGTAACATTAAACGTGTTAGTGGTAACATTAGACGTGTCAGTGGTAACATGAGACGTGTTAGTGGTAACATTAGACGTAGTGTTAGTGGTAACATTAGACATAGTGTTAGTTGTAACATGACGTGTCAGTGGTAACATTAAACGTAGTTTTAGTGGTAACATCGGACGTGTCAGTGGTAACATCAGACATAGTGTAAGTTGTAACATTAGACGTGTTAGTTGTAACATTAGACATAGTGTTAGTAGTAACATATGACGTGTCAGTGGTAACATTAGACGTAGTGTTAGTGGTAACATTTGACGTGTTAGTGATAATATTACACGTCGTGTTAGTGGTAACATTACACAACGTGTTAGTGACAACATTAGACGTATCAGTGGTAACATTACACGTCGTGTTAGTGTTAATATAAGACGAAGTGTTACTGGTAGACATAGTGTTAGTGGTAACATTAGACGTGTCAGTGGTAACATTAGACATAGTGTTAGTGGTAACATCAGACATAGTGTTAGTGGTAACATTAGACTGGTCAGTGGTAACATACGTCGTGTTAGTGGTAACATTAGACGTGTCAGTGGTAACATTAGACGTGTTAGTGGTAACATTAGACGAAGTGTTAGTAGCATTACACATAGTGTTAGTGACAACATTAGACGTATCGTTGGTAACACTACACGTCGTGTTATTGGTAACATTACACGAAGTGTTAGTGGCAACACTACACACAGTGTTAGTGGTAACATTAAACGTTTTAGTGGTAACATTAGACGAGTCAGTGGTAACATTAGACGTAGTGTTAGTGGTAACCGTGGACGTAGTGTTAGTGGTAAGATTAGACGTAGTGTTAGTGGTAACATTAGACATAGTGTTAGTGGTAACATTAGACATAGTGTTAGTGGTAACATGACGTGTCAGTGGTAACATTAAACGTGTCAGTGGTAACATCAGACATAGTGTAAGTTGTAACATCAGACGTGTTGGTGGTAACATTAAACGTGTAAGTGGTAACATTAGACGTGTCAGTGGTAACATTAGACGTGTAAGTTGTAACATTAGACGTAGTGTTAGTGGTAACATTAGACATAGTGTCAGTGGTAACATGACGTGTCAGTGGTAACATTAAACGAAGTTTTAGTGGTAACATCAGACGTGTCAGTGGTAACATCAGACAGTGTAAGTTGTAACATTAGACGTGTTAGTTGTAACATTAGACATAGTGTTAGTGGTAACATATGACGTGTCAGTGGTAACATTAGACGTAGTGCTAACGGTAACATTTGACGTGTTAGTGATAACATTACATGTCGTGTTAGTGGTGACATTTGACGTGTTAGTGATAACATTACACGTCGTGTTATTGGTAACATTAGACGAAGTGTTAGTGGTAACATTAGACGTGTTAGTGGTAACATTACACGTCGTGTTAGTGGTAACATTAGACGAAGTGTTAGTGGTAACATTAGACGTGTTAGTGGTAACATTAGACGTGTTAGTGGTAACATTAGACATAGTGTTAGTGGTAACATCAGACATAGTGTTAGTGGTAACATTAGACTGGTCAGTGGTAACATATGTAGTGTAAGTGGTAACATTAGACGTGTCAGTGGTAACATTAGATGTGTTAGTGGTAACATTAGACGTAGTGTTAGTGGTAACATTAGAGATAGTGTCAGTGGTAACATGACGTGTCAGTGGTAACATTAAACGTAGTTTTAGTGGTAACATCAGACGTGTCAGTGGTAACATCAGACAGTGTAAGTTGTAACATTAGACATAGTGTTAGTAGTCAGTGGTAACATTAGACGTAGTGCTAGTGGTAGCATTTGACGTGTTAGTGATAACATTACACGTCGTGTTAGTGGTAACATTTGACGTGTTAGTGATAACATTACACGTCGTGTTATTGGTAACATTAGACGAAGTGTTAGTGGTAACATTAGACGTGTTAGTGGTAACATTAGACGTGTAAGTGATAACATTACACGTCGTGTTAGTGGTAACATTAGACGAAGTGTTAGTGGTAACATTAGACGTGTTAGTGGTAACATTAGACGTGTTAGTGGTAACATTACACGTCATGTTAGTGGTAGCATTACACAAAGTGTTAGTGACAACATTAGACGTGTCAGTGGTAACATTAGACGTGTAAGTGGTAACATTAGACGAAGTGTTAGTGACAACATTAGACGTATCGTTGGTAACACTACACGTCGTGTTATTGGTAACATTACACGAAGTGTTAGTGGCAACACTACACGCAGTGTTAGTGGTAACATTACACGCAGTGTTAGCGGTAACATTAGAAGTGTCAGTGGTAACATTAGACGTGTTAGTGGTAACATTGGACGTGTTAGTGGTAACATTAGACGAAGTGTTAGTGGTAACATTAGACGTGTCAGTGGTAACATCAGACATAGTGTTAGTTGTAACATTAGACGTGTTAGTGGTAGCATCAGACATAGTGTTAGTGGTAACATTAGACGTGTAAGTGGTAACATCAGACATAGTGTAAGTGGTAACATTAGACGTGGTAGTGGTAACATTAGACATAGTGTTACTGGAAACATTAGACGTGATAGTGGTAACATTAGACATAGTGTTAGTGGTAACATTAGACGTGTCAGTGGTAACATAAACGTATTGCTAGTGGTAACATTAGCATGTGTGGTAACACGTAGACGTCAGGCGTGGTGTTTAACCAGAGGTAGCATTACATGTATTTAGAGGTAACATTAGACGTGTCAGTGGTAACATCAGAGATAGTGTTAGAGGTAACACTAGACGTGTCAGTGGTAACATTAGCCGTAGTGTTAGTGGTAACACAAGACGCAGCGTTATTGGTAACATATGACATAGTGTTAAAACAAGCGTCAGACATAGTGTCATAGCTTTCGATGTAGTGTCAGTGGTAAGTTAAGGCGAAGTGTAAGATTAAAGACAAATCGTATGTTAAGCGTATTGCAAGGGTAACATTAGATGTGTTGATATTAGACATGGTGCAAAGATAACATTAGATGTGTTGATATTAGACATGGTGCAAGGTGGTATTAGATGTGTTGATATTAGACATGGTGCGAGGGTAACATTATATGTGTTGATATTAGACATGGTGCAAGTGTAACATTAGATGTGTTGATATTAGACATGGTGCGAGGGTAACATTATATGTGTTGATATTAGACATGGTGCAAGGGTAACATTAGATGTGTTGATATTAGACATGGTGCAAGGGTAACATTAGATGTGTTGAGATTAGACACGGTGCAAGGGTAACATTAGATGTGTTGATATTAGACATGGTGCACGGGTAACGTTAGATGTGTTGATATTAGACATGGTGCAAGGTGGTATTAGATGTGTTGATATTAGACACGGTGCAAGGTGGTATTAGATGTGTTGATATTAGACATGGTGCAAGGTGGTATTAGATGTGTTGATATTAGACATGGTGCGAGGGTAACATTATATGTGTTGATATTAGACACGGTGCAAGGGTAACATTAGATGTGTTGATATTAGACACGGTGCAAGGGTAACATTAGATGTGTTGATATTAGACATGGTGCAAGGGTAACATTATATGTGTTGAGATTAGACATGGTGCAAGGGTAACATTAGATGTGTTGATATTAGACATGGTGCAAGGTGGTATTAGATGTGTTGATATTAGACATGGTGCAAGGGTAACATTAGATGTGTTGATATTAAACATGGTGCAAGGTGGTATTAGATGTGTTGATATTAGACACGGTGCAAGGTGGTATTAGATGTGTTGAGATTAGACATGGTGCAAGGGTAACATTAGATGTGTTGATATTAGACACGGTGCAAGGGTAACATTAGATGTGTTGATATTAGACACGGTGCAAGGTAACATTAGATGTGTTGAGATTAGACATGGTGCAAGGGTAACATTAGATGTGTTGATATTAGACATGGTGCAAGGGTAACATTAGATGTGTTGAGATTAGACATGGTGCAAGGGTAACATTAGATGTGTTGATATTAGACATGGTGCAAGGGTAACATTAGATGTGTTGATATTAGACATGGTGCAAGGGTAACATTAGATGTGTTGATATTAGACATGGTGCAAGGGTAACATTATATGTGTTGATATTAGACATGGTGCAAGGTGGTATTAGATGTGTTGATATTAGACATGGTGCAAGGGTAACATTAGATGTGTTGATATTAGACATGGTGCGAGGGTAACATTATATGTGTTGATATTAGACACGGTGCAAGGTGGTATTAGATGTGTTGATATTAGACATGGTGCAAGGGTAACATTAGATGTGTTCATATTAGACATGGTGCAAGGGTAACATTAGATGTGTTGATATTAGACATGGTGCAAGGTGGTATTAAATGTGGTAAATATTGGAAGTATCTTTGTTGGTATTAGACATAGTGAAAGGGAGGCTAGCTTTGAGTTGATATTAGATGTAGTACAAGTGTTTGAAATGTAAATCTGTGTAATATTAGCTATGTTGCAAGATCTATATTGGAAAATTTGCTGGTATTGTTCAAGTTTGATATTTGGCAGTAGGAATGTCTGGGTATTAGTTCAAGCTTGGTGTTGGATGGTCTGTGTTGAGATTTGAAATATTTAAAGTGCTGCCAGGGTAATATTGGATGGTAGGTCTGTGTTGAGATTTAAAATATTTAAAGTGCTGCCAGGGTAATATTGGATGGTAGGTCTGTGTTGAGATTTAAAATATTTAAAGTGCTGCCAGGGTAATATTGGATGGTAGGTCTGTGTTGAGATTTAAAATATTTAAAGTGCTGCCAGGGTAATATTAGATGGTGGGTCTGTGTTGATGTTAAACGTACTGCCAGGGTAATATTGGATGGTAGGTCTGTGTTGATATTAAACGTACTGCCAGGGTGATATTAGATGGTGGGTCTGTGTTGATATTAAACGTACTACCAGGGTAATATTGGATGGTAGGTCTGTGTTGAGATTTAAAATATTTTAAGTGCTGCCAGGGTAATATTGGATGGTAGGTTTGTGTTGATATTTAACGTGCTGCCAGGGTAATATTGGATGGTAGGTCTGTGTTGAGATTTAACGTACTGCCAGGGTAATATTAGATGGTGGGTCTGTGTTGATGTTAAACGTACTGCCAGGGTAATATTGGATGGTAGGTCTGTGTTGATATTAAACGTACTGCCAGGGTGATATTAGATGGTGGGTCTGTGTTGATATTAAACGTACTACCAGGGTAATATTGGCTGGTAGGTCTGTGTTGATATTTAACGTACTGCCAGGGTAATATTGGATGGTAGGTCTGTGTTGATATTAAACGTAGTGCCAGGGTAATATTGGCTGGTAGGTCTGTGTTGATATTTAACGTACTGCCAGGGTAATATTGGATGGTAGGTCTGTGTTGATATTAAACGTAGTGCCAGGGTAATATTGGCTGGTAGGTCTGTGTTGATATTTAACGTACTGCCAGGGTAATATTGGATGGTAGGTCAGTGTTAATATTTAACGTACTGCCAGGGTAATATTGGATGGTAGGTCTGTGTTGATAGTTAACGTACTGCCAGGGTAATATTGGATCGTAAATCCGTGTTGATATCAGACTTGCTGCCATGGTAATATTTGTTGTTGAGTCATGGCTAACATTAGTACGCCGTATTATTATGCGTAGTGACAGTGTAATAAAGACAGCGTGGACTGTGAATCTTCAAAAGATTTATTCGGTGTAGAATAAAACATGATCTGTCCTGTAGATCTAATTCTGGAGTAGGCACAACAGCAGTACTCTCATTTACTTTGAAGCTATGACCTGTTCCAATGACCCCCGACTCATGCAATGTTACAGATAGCCCCTTTAAGCACTGGCTGCAGAGGATGTTTTTGCCCTTAGTTGACCAAGATGAAAGACAGAGCCACGTTTGCTTAAGTACGTTTGTTGATGTGTTTAAAACAGAAACCTTTAGTTCGGAAGTGTAAACACTCGATGTACGTCAACACAAACCCTATGATGAGTGACCCCAGAGTATGCCGTACAATATTGTAGTTGAATAAATGAGTGAGTGAGTGAGTGAGTGACTGTGGTGTTACGCTGCTTTTAGCAATATTCCGGCGGGGGACACGAGAAATGGGCTTCACACATTGTACCCATGTAGGGAATCTAACCCGGGTCTTCGGCGTGACGAGCAAACGCTTTAACCACTATGCTACCCCACCGCCCCTTTAATATACTCATGCCAATAATGGTTGTCACCCTCCACACCCCATTGTACCCATGTGGGGACCTCACACACCCGGGTCCACAGCCCCTCCAGCAAAAAAATTGAAGGGATGACAACCATTATTGGCATGAGTATATAGGAGACAAGAACATTAGATATATCTTCCTTATTGCATGCTCCCTTGTTATTACGACTACGGATATGTCGAAATTATACTTTAATCGATTCAGTGTGGGTGCGGGTGTGGGTTGAGTATAATTATTTTGAAAAAATATTTTCCAAGGGAAGGATAACATTAAATGGACGAAGAGCTTCTTTATTACAATGGGAGTTCCCACTGTCCCACTGCAGTAAAGAAGTTATTCATCCTTGTGTCATTATCCTTCCTCAGCGTCCCAACTTCTATATGCATCTCAAAGATTTTGCAGGAATACCGAACAGCGCTTCTGCCTTCGTGTTAACACACACCTTCCCCGCCCGAAATATCTGTTCACCGTACACGACGAACAGAAAAAATGTATTGTGAAGGAATAGATCGGTACGGTTATCGCCCGAAATATCTGTTCACCGTACACGACGAACAGAAAAAATGTATTGTGAAGGACTTGATTGGTACGGTTATCGCTTGTTGAAGCGATGATAAAATATAGTGATTTCACAAATATCCCCAAATAATAAATGGTCGTTCGCTTTGACTTTTACATCATTTCATTGTTATTCTTTAGGATATAACTAACCGTCCGACCATTTGGGAGAGAATGGGAATTTAGCTGGGTGGGTGTTGGAGGTGGTAACATGGACCAAAAAATAATCATCAGAGATTATACTAAAGAAATAACCGTGATTGAAACATGTTGAAACACGTAAACACATTGCTGCAAAATATTCTATATAAAAAAATCTATTTAGGCACATTGTTCTAATTAATGTAATTAATAATTAAAAGGACGACTGTTTTTGCAGCTGTTGCTGGAAACGTCTGTATCATCCTCATTATAACATCACCCAGCTCACAGAACATCAAATAGGTTGCCTCCAACAGATAGGGTTGAACAGATCTCAGATCACAGTGAAATGAAAAATCAACCTTCCTAATCCAAGTTATTCTTCTATCAGCCTTCTGTATATTTGGAACCCTGCTGCTGACCATAGTTTTGTCACAGGTCTTCAAACAGGAGTATTAGTCCTTTGTACCTTAACCAAACATACCCCGGTCTCTTCAAAGATCCGCTATTTCTAATCCTTTGTTTATGAGGTCACCGAAAAAGGGAGTATATCCGTCGTTTGTGCTATTCCCGTAGGTGATAAACTGTTAGTCCCAAGTCATTGGAGTTCCAAACAAGGTAATTTTACTTTGAATTACTTCCAGCTATCAAGCCAAACAAAAACAAAGTCGGGTGAAGTCGCCTTGTCAACCCTGTGGGCAGAGGGGCACCGGATTGGAAATTTGTCTGATTGTGGAAGGTGTGTTTAGGTGCTGTGTTTGGGGTTTCTGTTCCTGTTCTTGGCTAGCAGATTGGTACGATTTCGTTTGGTTGTTTGTTTGTTTGTTATTTGTTCTGTAACGCTGCAATCAGCAACATTCCAGCTATATGGAGGCGGTCTGTAAATAATGGAGTCTTGACCAGACAATCCAGTGATCAACATCATGAGAATCGATCTACGCGATTGGGATACGAGGACACATGTCCACCAAGTCAGCGAACCACCCGATCCCGTCAGTCACCTCTTATGACAAGCATGGGTTGCTGAACACCAATTCTAACCCGAATCTTCACGGGTTGTTATAATTTTTGTTGGTGCAGTACCACGTTTGTTCTGGGCATGTTTAGGGGCGGTGGGGTAGCCTAATGGTTAAAGCGTTGGCTCGTCACGCCGAAGACCCGGGTTCGAATCCCCACATAGGCACAATGTGTGAAGCCAATTTCTGGTGTCCCCCGCCGTGATATATCTGGAATATTGCTAAAAGCGGCGTAAAACCAAACTCAGTCAGTCAGTCTGGGCATGTTGGTGAATATTTAGATGGAGAAACTGTATGTGATCAGTGACTGTATGAGAGATTTGTATACAGTTTAAACATATCCAAGATATCACCGTGTGCCAGTTTCCTGACGACTAGAAGTCAATGTGACGTAGGTCCCAGACGTTTACAGCTGTGGTGACACCCGCGAGCACGTGTAGTGAGTGAGTGATTTAATATTTAACGTCACATCGGCAATATCTCAGCCATATCGAGACGAATCGAGCACGTGTATGATGACAAACCGAGAAACATAATCGTTCCGAAACGGGATTCGAACCTATTTTTGAATGTGCCTGTCGTACGCAAGGTACATTACTCTGCACGGCGAATTACAGCCTTACTCGTGCCCCTGGAAGCTGTATGTATGCGCATCTTTGTGATGTAAATAGTGTATTCATGGCAACATTTTCATTACGTTTCCCTATTGAACAGGTCCCACGTGGACTATTGTTATCTTAAGCGTCTGTAATAATCAGCTGACTCAGCGGATTACGGGTCATCTTTCCCCAATGCTTTCAGTCCCAGGCTTGTCTGTCCCAGACGTGCCTCCTTGATGTATCGAACGCCAGAGGTTTGTTTGGACCATCCAAATTTCCTTACAACTAAGAATGCGCCAAGCAAAAAGAGATATTCTTTCTCATTTGACTGGTTACTTGCTGGTTATGCGTTGGGTCACATACATGTCGCGACTTTCCTTGGATTTAACACTCATTAACCTCGCATAGGGCACTGAGACACATATCGTACGGAAGCATTTCGCTAACCCTGATAAAAAATGTCACGGTTAGCGAAATAATGCACTTAATTATCATAGATTCAGGATTGATTGGACGAGCTCAGATTAACACCCCTGAACAGTATCCCTGTAACAACACAGTGGGCCACCTTGATGTGTGGGGAAAGTAGCGATACCAGCCTCAGAATACCGCTTCAGTGAAATTAAACCTAAGAACATGGGTGTGGGACAGTCAACCCTAGACGTGTAATCATGTCGAATGTGAGATTCGAACTCACCATCCGCACTTTCTCTCCACTAATTTAAAGTAGAAGACGTCGTAAACATTGCTGTGGCTGCGTGTTAACCGTACTCTACCACCAGGAGTGAGACTGATACAACTGCCATATATGGTAGAGACACCACACAACATCTCGAGTGCTCAGCAATCACGTGACCAGATCTTCCGCTGCTCATATCACGTGACTACTCTCGGAATTCCCAAATCAAGTGATTTCTGGAGTTATGGTTGATCCTGTAGCAATATTGTGCAAACCATTGCCAAGCTATTTGTAGTCTCTATAGGCGTAAAGTTACCCTTCGCATAAGGCTTAGTTTCCCGCTATCGGTAGTTGGAACCCCATCACGTGTGCGGCCAATTGAGTTGGGTATGATATGCACCACCGCCCCACCGTCCTACTACTCTGCCGCCACACCTCCCCACCGCCCCACCAGCGCACCTTAAACAAAATCCTGCATCCACGTCTGCTGGTCATCCTTCTTTCCCCATAATTATAAATAACATTTTAGTGCTTAGCTAACTATAGGAAGTACACGCCGTTTGCCGGTAATGCAACAATTAATTCCTTTCTCTCTCTGAGTCATTTGCCGGATGTGAGCTGTGCAGCTTTGAAGCTTGCAGAATCTCTAGGAGGGAGACGATATGAAGCGCACGTAAAATGAGCTATTTGTTTATCCGGTTCAAATCAATAATTGATGCAGATCATTGTATGTTTAAATGAGTGAGTTAGTGAGTGAGAGTTTTGTTTGTTGTTTAACACCGCATCCAGTCCAGCAATATTCCTGCTACAGGGTGGTGATCTGTGAATAATCGAGACTGGACCAGACGATCCAGTGATCAACAGCAAGAGCAGTTGTGATACGATACGAGCCTGACCGTCCGATCCCGTTAGTCGCCCCTTACGACAAGCATGTGTTGCTGAAAAACTATTCTGGCAGGGATCTTCTGATTTTCCCTGCCATGAAATTGCTAAAAACTTTATTCACTCACTCACTCACTCTGCATCCACCATCGAGCACGTATACACTGTAGACAGACGAAGAGTATTACCTGACCAAAAGTGGGATTCGAACACAGAATCAGCCAGCGATTCAGATTAGTGTGTTGCACGTGCAACTTGTCGTTTCACGATCAATCGTTGAGTGTCATAGCATGTTGACTGGTTATCCTCTTTTGCTAGATAGAAAGCTTTTCTCCATGTCTGGAGCGGTGGGGTAGCCTAGTGGATAAAGCGTTCGTTCGCCTTGCCGAAGACCTGGGTTCGATTCCCAACATGGCTACAATGTGTAAAACCCATTTTTGGTGTCCCCGGCCGTGATATAGCTAAAATATTGCTAAAAGTGGCGTAAAACTAAACTCACTCACTGATCACTCTTGTCTATGGTTGGGGCGCCAAGGGCCGGACCTCAAGGGCCGTTAATCAAGGCGACATCTGTTCAAACGTTGGTACTGCGAATGTGAATCGACATCAGGGAGTACTAAACCTAACCCAATGGCAGCATCGTCGATCGTACAGGAGCATTTTCATCAATAAATATATTCTCTAAGGTTGTTTGTTTGTTTTTCAACGTCACACTCAAGTCAACGATGTTTGTTGTACAAAAGGCCTCCGGCCAATACATAGGACTTATACATATACATTATACATATGGTGCAATAAGTAGTAATAAGCGATTCAAACAGCAAATCATGTTACAGGCAGTAAATTACGTTACAAGTAGTGAAACACGACGATTCTACAAAAGTTTATATCAAATTGTTACGTTTAATAAGCGCATTAATATAGTACGACAGCTTTATTATTACATGCTGGTCAGTTGATGAAAGAAGTAGTTTAAAAGCTAATGAAGGTGGCTTATATAGTTAATATTCAGCTATGTATTTCGTAAGCAAATCTTTATAAAAAGGACATACATGTACAAGTATGATCCTGGTCGGCTATAACACGTTGGAGGGTTGAGGGGGCGATGGGGTAGCCTAGTGGTTAAAGCGTTGGCTCGTCACGCTGAAGGCCCGAGTTCGATTCCCCACATGGGTACACTGTGTGAAGCCCATGATATTGTTGGAATATTGCAAAACATCGGCGTAAAACCCCACTCACTCACTCACTCATGGGTTGAACCACCACTTTAAAAGAGCTGACACACCCGAATTCGGTGTAATACCTCAAGACACACTCATTCATTTTAGTCAGTACAAACGGTGAATCTATTTTACAACTTAATCCCACAATGCAAAAATACCCCCCAATATATCTTCTCGTTTATGGCACAAGGTTATGACGTCTCTCAACTTCAAGAGCATATTTCCTCCCCTTTTTTAAACGCGGTAAACTTTTGAAGGCGCCGCTCTCGAAGGATATATATGGGATGGGTTAAAGGTTGGCAAATATAGAGTCGAATGTGACAAATCGGTCCTCATTTTAGGAATTAGTGACAAACCTGGAGTGTTGGTGGGACAAGTAAATATGGCTTCATTAAGTTATTACCTGTATAATCTATCAATTTCACTATTTCCCCTGCAGTGTACGGCGTCAAATGTTTGGTTATTGCTTGAGTTGAATATGAAATATAACCCTCGATCCGACGTTCGAACAAACATAACTGCTTGAAAACAGCAGAAGTAGTACGCTTAAAGCAATCATGTGACGTCTCGTGGATGGGTGGTTGAAATCTGGTTGTGTACTTTTCTCTCCAAACACCCGATTGTAAACAGCGATTATTTTCAGCATACAGCTGTAAAGTCACGCTTTTTAAAGGGAATTAATATTCAAATACGAAATCATTTTCAAATTTAAATTATTCGTTGTTGATAGTTTGCAGCTGCTGGATGATTTAAAAGAATTGATCGGTTTATACCAAGTAGGCTTTCAGGAACACTCGACGCTATTGGTTGGTTTAGTTCGACGTTGGAAATCTCTAGTTTACCTCTACGACTGACTAAGGCTAGCGAGGTTCGGTATATCGAGGTTCGTGTTTACTGAGGTTCTGCTTTGTACGTCGTAAATAATATAATCCATACATATGTGCTTACCATTCATTCGATATGTTACCATTTACATAGATCGATGCTCATGCTGTTGATCACTGGATTGTATGGTCCAGATTCGATTATTCACAGACCGACGCCATACAGGTGGAATATTGCTGAGTGCGGCGTTTAACAACAAACAACCAAACAACAAACCAACATTTACGACAGAGAGTAGCTCCATGGGGACAGAGTGGGTTTTTAAACGTTGTTGGGACAGTCAGACTCTTCTTAAAGGAGTGCTGTGCTCGGCTAAATAGCTGGCAGTCCGCGCAAGTCGCCTTCAAGGCGTTCAGGCATCAGTTTCTTGTCCCAGTGAATAAAAGTATATATTATTTATGAATATAAAATTCTTTCGATTACCCTCGACAGTGTTTCAGGTTCACACAGGACACGGGTTACAGTGATTTGTTTCTGAACCAGTACAGTAGATAGCGGAGAAGGGTGCCCCTTTAAGTGTATGGTACAATGACGTTATATTGCTGGAATATTACACAGCAACACACCTCACAAACTGCCACTCACATACTCGCTCACACATCATTTCATACATGAACAGTGTCCGAACACATTAGGCTATTTTATCAAAATAAATCTCCGCCATACTACATATTTAAATCAGCTATTCCAGAGAATATTTCCTGTACTCCAGATGACCTGGATTAAATACGCTGTGGATCCCCTTCCCCTCGCAAGATGCCTGTTAAGCTACTGTAACCTTCTTGTCCCAGCGGGCGGTGGGGTAGCCCAATGGTTAAAGCGTTGGCTCGTCACGCCGAAGACCCGGGTTCGAATCCCAACATGGGCACAATGTGTGAAGCCCATTTCTGGTGTCCCCCGCCGTGATGTTGCTGGAATATTAGTAAAAGCGGCGTAAAACCAAACTCAGTCAGTCAGTCTTGTCCCAGCCGATTCCCCACATGGGTACAATGTGTGAAGCCCATTTCTGGTGTCCCCTGTCGTGATATTGCTGGAATATTGCTAAAAGCGGCATTTATAGTGCAGGGGCTTATGTAGCAAAAATACATTCCGTGGGAAGTGCATGTTAATTCTTGGAACCACTGATAATTATGATCAGTATTGCATATGGATTCAGAAAAACCATGGTTCCATTTTTTCTGATGATTATAAGTGTCATTCTGGGGTAACTGAACATCGGTACCCATAATCGAGCTGCAACACCAACGTGAGAAAAACATATTTTTATAAACCTAGCACAACATTGGCGTGTATTATGTCAAAATGTACCTTGTGATGGGTGTTT
The DNA here is from genome assembly GCF_003918875.1 of Haliotis rubra. Taxonomy (NCBI): domain Eukaryota; kingdom Metazoa; phylum Mollusca; class Gastropoda; order Lepetellida; family Haliotidae; genus Haliotis; species Haliotis rubra. The sequence goes on along the minus strand of NW_025767350.1, from coordinate 166,268 downwards.
TACAACTACCATTATATATCATGCATCTCAATAATATATGCATGATAATAATCACTATGATCATAATTGCTTCTGCCAAAACCGAAGGTTTGCTGCAGAGGGTATTCATTCAACCCTGTTTGTGTGTGTGTGTGTGTGTGTGTGTGTGTGTGTGTGTGTGTGTATTTATGTGTTGGACATGTATAGTACTTGATGGATTTCAATGAAACTTTCTTAATCTCTTGAGTATGTCCCCAGGACAAATCAATTAGATGTTGAAAAAGTACACTCTTAAAAAAGAAACGCAAAAGCAAAATATCATTGAAAAATTTGGTTTTATTCAATTGTGTAAATCAACGAAAATAAATGGTACAACGTTGAAATTATGTAGAGCAATACGTAGGTATCTCGTGCACATTTCGCAAGAATGATAGTCATCATAGTCATATAATTACTGCTGTCCACGAGGTGACGTTGACGTTACTGCCTTGTATGGCCACCTGTTACTGCTAGAACTGCACGACACCTCCTTAACACAGATTGAATCAGTTGTTGGATGTTTCGTTGTGGAATCCTTCTCCATTCCTCCTGCAGCATGTTGAACAACAGTAACTGTTAAAGCCTCAATGGCGGATTACGACGTTGACGTACACGTTTATCTATCTGATCCCACAGGTAATCAATTGGTTTCAGATCCGGGGATCTGGAGGGCCAGGGGAGCACATTGATGTTGTTATTGTCTAGGTAGGCCACTGTAGCACGTGCTGTGTGAGGTCTGGCATTGTCCTGTTGGTACAGCTCCCTTTGGCGGTCGACAAGACGATGCACGTGAGGGGCGGGGTGGGCGAACTGGCTAAAGCGCCAGGCTAGTCATCTAGCGAGCTTGAGGTGACGGGATCGAGCCCACCTGTGGCCGGGTGTAAAAACCTTGGAGTCAACTTTGTGTGCAGGTTCTTTCAGTGTTGTCACAACCCCTAGTGTACAGTACACAACCCTGTGCACTTAAAAGAACCCACGAATCCGTTGGTATATGACCAGATGGTGGCTACATGAATACGTGCAAACCCCTAGTTGCTGGTACACCAACGTGCAGTGAACTTGGACAAAGTACTGTGACTATGTGTCCCAGTCCACCCAACTGTGAATGGGTACCTCGTAAGGATTGGAAAGCCACACTAACTCGGTGCGCCTCGTGGCTGCAAGAGTTGTATGATCCCCAGGGAGCTGAGATTGATACTACGACGTGCCGTTGTCGATTGACATCCAGTTATCGAGGAAAAAAACAAAGCGCCTTTGAGCAGCTTAGCTGGATATCGGCGCTATACAAATGTTAGTAGGTAGGACAGAGAATCTGGTCGGTATATCTCGCGGCCGTACGATTGCCTTGGGCGAGCACCAATCCAATCTGAAGGTGTCTGAGATGGCTCCTCACATCATCACACCATCTCCAAGAAAAAATGTCCACTTGCCTGATGCAGTTGGATGTAAAACGTTCATTGCGTGGTCTGTAGACACGTTGTCTTCCGTCACGTCGCTTAAGGGGATACCGCGATTCATCATTGAACCATATGTGCCTCCAGTTTCCAAGGTTCCATGGCTGCACCGCGTTTCACAACCTGACTCACGGACGTTGATGTAATCGTGTCAGAGAGGGACAACTTCTGAGGGGCATACCTACGTCTCGGAGACGGTTCCTGATTGTCTTGTCGGACGTTCTCCGGGCTCCAAACCGTTCTTGTGCTGTGTCCCGGGCGGAACGATGGCATTCACATAGGTGGGTTACCCGGATGTAGCGATCTTGGGCTGTGTGGTGACTCACGGTCTTCCTGGTATTGGATGGTCATTTGTCGAAATGGAATGCACAAAACGATCCCACATACGAGTTATTGTGCTGGGATGAATGCTGAAGGTCCTCGCCACGACACTCTTGGATTCGCCAGCTTGTAATCGTCCAATGTCAATATTTCGGTGGGCACCGTTCAGACGTCCCATTTTCTCATCCAGTATTTGCAAGGGTCTTGGATGAATTTGCTAGATGCATTTGGGTCTTCTAAAGTCATAGGTTGCACGCGAAAAACAATAATTGCGGCTTTTGGTTGTGTTCCATACCAGTCAAGCTCATCATGACAATCATAATCGATAAAACCATTCAAAATCGTTTATGGTTGCATTCGCTCACGCATGAACTTCTAAATCATACCAACAACAATATTCAACCCTCAAAACATACTTAATTGGACAACTTTCATTTTTTCAAAGTTTATTTTGCGTTTCCCTTTTTTTGAAGAGTGTATGTTAAAGGTCACATAAACCCTAGGGGGGTACAAATACATAAATCACTAACTGGCATCGTTATAAATGAAACCCCGTCATTAAAACTACTCATTTCGACCTTTAATTGACTTGAATCGACCTTTTTGACAACAGTGCACAATTCTCACCCGCGAACGAAATTTCAACCAATCAGAGCGGCGCGCCTCTGTGACGTCATATGAGGAATAGCTTTGAGAGCCGATGCAGAATTCATCTACATTTTAGGGGTTAAATTATCTTGTTTACAGGCTTGTATAAACCTGAAATCGTGACAACTGTTGTGGAAAATGAAAGCTATATGTTCTCACAATCTACTGTCATTTAATTTTGTCTCCTGCTTTGCCTAGTTTCCGAGTTACAACTTGTTTTCATAAACGATTCTGTCAAAATCGATTGGTGTCGTTAGGCCCTATTTGTATAATGACTGATCCAAATTGATCCCATTTCTGTGTTGTTTTACCTCGATATTTAATCATGTCATGTAAAAATCTGTTTGTATTCTCAAAACAGTGTCGGCCCATAAGTTTTCACATGCAATACAGCAATTAATACTCCCTCGTTGTAACCCGTGTTAGGTGGTATAAACCTACACATGTTATTTGTCATCATTCACTTGATGGTCAGTTAATGAATTTATAACAGGTATAATTAGTGGTAACACACTTAGATTACCCGACAAAGGTTCCCATTTGGCATTTCTTGTGTCTGGAGTAAATATTCAACATTATAAACATCGATCAAAGGATTAACCGATAACACGCTGATTGATTAATTACTTTTATCTTACACAGCGGAATTGTCAAAAGGTAGTGTTTATGTATGTAGATTTACTAATTTATACTGAATACACTCTGTCGTGTCGGTGTCTGCGTAAAAACAACGTCCTTCTTTCAAAGGATTAACCGGCAATACATTGATTGATTGCCCATTATTGGCTAACTAAATTACTGTTTTTAAAGAAAGGCGGACATTATGCAATTAGTTGCCAGGTGTGCTATCTTGGGTGACCAATGAGACTATACACCAATACCTGAAAAGATTTATCACTTTTTCGTATATTAAACTGTTAAAAGACACATCATTTGAAACAGTTTTGTGGATATTGATGGATACATTCCTCGAACAAGGTAATGGCCTGATATTGTTCCTATGATTTTAATCTGTTTTAATTTTAATATTTGCATTTTGTTTTTATTCATTTGTCGTAGCATTCAACAGAATCATTGTTTTCGCCGTGAAGTGTAATGAGACAGACAACATGCACTAGGATGTGTGTGCGAATTATGATTCACATTGGCAAACTATAAAATGTCTAGATATTACAGTTCTGTTATAAATTCACTATAAGTATCAGCAGATCGTCTGCTTTTTATTTAGTTTCAAAATGCATACAAGTATGATAATAAACTAATTAGGATTATAAGACCAAATATAAAGACGCACATTGACTAGTATCTACATACTGGTGAGTGGACATTAACCATGGGAATGTAGCAAGAAATTTATCGCGCAGTATTGTGACTTCGACCCCCACCTCGCTTCCGTGGAAGAAATCGTTATGTTATAAGTTGTGTCATGCAAAATCCGTTTGGTTATGATTCCAATACATATTTAACTACGAGTAGAAAGTAGTCTTGATTTTCTAACTTGATGAAAACAAACTATAATCTCATTAATTCTAACAGATTTTTTATTTTTTAAAATGGCGGCGATTCTGTCGGGAACATCCGCCAGTCTGAGGATAAATGGTATTTAGGTTTGTTTTCACCGAGTTACAAAATCAAAACTACTTTCTACTAGTAGTAAAATATGTATTTTATTGATAATAATAGGATTTTGCATGACATAGCGTATATCATAACAATTTCTCTCGTGGCAGCGAGGTGGGTGTCAATATAATACTACTTACAATATTATTGTTACTTCGACCACAACCTCACTTCCGAGGAAGAAATCGTTATGTTACAAGTTGTGTCATAGAAAATCTTTATGGTCATCAATCGTATGCATATTTTACTACAACTAGTAAGTAGTTTTGATTCTTTAACTTCCGTGAAGCGATCTGAACACAAGTAAGATATCGTTTCAGGCTTCCACAACGCTCGCTTCGCACTCACAAACATAACCCATTTAGCACGAACTGTGGGGTCCTGTGGAAATCTGTGCATGGTGACACCAGCGCCCGACCCCTAGGAGCAATTGACGACAAAGCAACGATTCGGCATGTCGTCGTTGATGTCGAGAAATCATCAAAATGATGAGCGTGCTACACATTTTCTATACAACTAACTGAAAATCGTTCCTCATATGACGTCACTGCAGTGCTCTGGCGACAGAGTTACGTAACCTGTCTGTGGTTTCGTTGGCGGGCGAGAGGGAAGCAGGCGACTTTTGGTTAATGTACTTGTACACAGAGGTACTTTGAAAATAATCGCAATGTTAAATAAATGGAGAATATGAATAATATCTCAAAAAGTTATGGATGGATTTGAATGAATCTTGGTGGTTATGTTAGGTATGATACAAGGGCTATCTGCGTACGGTTTGGTGAAAGTACATTAAAGTGCAAGTACTCAGTAGTAATAGTGAAAGGAAATTGATGTGCAAGGCGGAGGCATGTTCTCTAACGAGGGCCCTTTCTAGTTTCCAAATTAAGAAAAAAAGGATTTATGCTTGTGTTTGTATGACAAATAATGTCGAAGCTTGTATTTCAACAGCATATTTTGTTCTTGCAGGTTAATGACGGATTGATTGACTATGCAAGTTACTTAACAATGTGAAAGTTAAAATAAATATACTAGTGCACATTATATATTGCACTTGCATACCCCACTTGTAATATGTAGTTATCTGTTTACTGTGATATAATTTGTCACTCCTGTATTAATACATTCAGTTTGTGTTGACTGCAGATTTGGCTTTATGTCATTTGTCATTTAATTACCCAGACACGAGTGTCAATGTGTCAATTCTGACTGTACTGGTAGGCCTGATTTGACACCTATATTTGCACGACTATAATATTATGATAGCCACATTAACCATATCTGGGTGCTATTATTACTACGTACATAAGTGTATCATGGTAGTATATATTATGAAATGGGAGAATACATTAATCGAATATATGGTTTCCATTAATATAGGCCAATACTTACAATAACTTGTTGGTGTCCGATGAAGGAAAGACAATATTTGATTAATTTATATGATTATGTCATATTTTATGTCACCAAATTGAAATTAGAAGCATATTATGTGGTTATCTATATGTCATACATCATAAGCTGCCTTTTGATATGCTACATGACTATGTTTTGATAGGTTTATGAAAACATGTTTTTACTCGAAATGGTGTCGCAAGCAATTTTGGGAACTCATATTCAATCACCCCACAGTGACACTTATAGCAAACAGAAAAAACGGAACCATGTTTTTCCTGAATCCATGCACAACAGTGATTACAATTACAAAAATTAACATGTAATTCCCAAGGAATTACACAAGCCCCTGCACTAGTAAAAGTGAACTCCATCTTGTCCCAGAGACAAATATGCATTATTTATCAATGAAGATGTCTTGATTACCCTCAAACATGGGAGATGGTTTTTCTAAGTTGGATAACTTGTGCCCAATCCTATTCTTGAATGAATAAAATATGTTTCAATCAACCCTCAAAACACCCTCACAGTGTTTCAGGTTCACACAGGACACGGGTTACAGTGATTTGTATCTGAACCAGTACAGTAGATAGGGGAGAAGGGTGCCCCTTTAAGAGTATGGCACAATGACGTTATATTGCTGGATTACTGCACAGCGACACACATCACAAACCGCCACTCACTCACTCACCATTTCATACATCGGTGCATGAACAGTGTACATGTCCGAAATAATACAAAAATTATCCGCTATATAGTGCATGCTTAAACAAATGACGTGACTGAGTTTGGTTTTACGCCACTTTTAACAATATTCCAGCAATATCATGGCAGGGGAAACCAGAAATGGGCTTCACACAGTGTACCCATGTGGGGAATCGAACCCGGGACTTCGGCGTGACGAGTTAACGATTAACCTCTAGGATACCCCACTGTCTCGCAAGCTTAATCAAATTGTCACAGATTTTACATAAATGTTTGATGTACTCTGAAGATCTGAATTAAATACATTGTGGACCCCGTTCCGCCTCCAAAGATGTCTGTTATGCTACTGTCATTAGTTTCAGTTTGAATAAGTTTACATATTTAGATGAAGGTACCGATTCTGTAAACCCTCGCACCGTCCTCGTCATTGTTGTCGAGTCATCGCTACTTATAGTAGGACTACCCTTAAGAACAACCAATAAACATAAGAATTGCCTCATTCAACATAGAGACCTGTGTGAAATTGCATGCACCAATTCAAGCTAATTTGTTCTGTCCTCCTATACTATGACAGATAAAAATATCTTTTCAAGAGCCCGAAGACAGCGTCGCCATGATGTGGGCACGTTACTTGGCCGTCAGGCAGCGACACCCCTCTCATGTTCAAGACGGCTGTTTAAATTCTCCACATTTTCTCTAAACATGTATCCTAATTTCAATCAATCATCGCTACGTCTCCAGAGCTCGAGAACCGCCTCAAACCCGAACTCTCGTCACCAAGAGATCTCGTCAAGTAGCCGCGACCTGGCAGCCATTAGCTCCTTCAGTTACCATGACGACGTGCAGGTATCCGGGCATGCGCGGTACTCAAACCTGCTTCTCTATTGACTGTCGGAGCTAAGGTTAGCTGGCAATTTAAGAGTAAGATGTCTCGGAGTATGTGCCTGGCGTCATCGATCATTATCGTTGTCTACTGCAAGACAGATTGGAAGAGTGGCATATTAAGCAATTGTATGCTTCAATTACATTTCATATGGACAGGCTTTCAAACAAATCTACTTGACTTTACGGTGTTTTGAAAAGACACACTACTCTATATTCATGATAATTCACAGTTTAGACAACTGCAAGTACCTCATATCATTCTTCTTGAGACCCGACTTTATCAATTAGCGTTCGGGACATGTGTTCAAGACTATTTAAAGCAATCTACCAGAGGGGTCATAGGATTATATAATTTATGGAGATGACTGTTTGTTTTACAATTTACGATTCATCATATAAACGAGAATTTAACAAGTTAATTTATGTCAGACAAGTAGATATCGTCAATGCGCCCGGTATTATTTAATATATTACCCATTAAGTTTGAAAGATCGAGTGTAATACGATTTCGATATTGGACATGTGCTTTGTAATCTATTCACAAACGTGATTGGTCAGTTTTAGCAACATGACGTCACATTGTCACGTTGGTATTGTGTCCGTTGGTTCATTTCATTCCATTTTCGCGAAGTATCCTAAAATATTTGGACATCAGCGTGGCTTTTCTTGCTTTTGTATGTATTTCTTGCACAGTCGGTTATTTTAATCTATACGATAGTCAATAGATAATTTAGTATTTTAAAATTTAGTAGATTTTACGTGACTTATATACCGAAACCAAAGCAGTGTGTGTCTTAAGGTGATATGAATAGATATGAAACTAGTTGGCTGTAAAAGTCATATATATTGTACACAAGGCAGTGTATTGTAAGCTGTGATACACGCACGCACGCACGCACGCACGCACACATACCCTTCAAAGTTTGCTTCATTCTGGGAAGATCTGGTAGAGTTGGTCTTCAACAACCATGCGTGTTGTAAAAGGCGACTAACGAGATCGGCTGTCATCGTATCCCAATTGCGTAGATCGATGCTCATGGTGTTGATCACCGGTTGCCTGGTCGTATTTCCAGACCGCTGCAATATAGCTGGAATACTGCTGAGTGCGGCGTTAACAGACACATCGATTCGGTGAATTTAAGGAATAACAAAAAAAACCCTTTCATCTTGACCAAGGTTTCCTTAGATAATTCCAGTTATTTCAACATAAAGCCAATCTCCCTGGAACATCTAAAATTAAAAAAACAGTTTCGCATCATCGTTTGATAATATGAACATACATTATAGTCCGAATATAACAGGTTGTTCAACACTAGGAGCCATGATCATTACCCATGTAATACAATAAAGCAATCGGCCGAAGTCTGATAGGATTATTTATGACGTTATTTGTTTGAATCTGATTGTGCATGAGGTAGTGAAATGATCCAACACGACGATATTCGCGTTATCAGATTTATAAGGAGTAGGCCAAAGGTGAACATGTTTATTGCTTGGCCATGTTTGAACTGGACCACGCCCACTAAAATGCAAACATTGTGCTTTTTTTCCTAGATGGTCGTTACCCGTGAAAGTCCGGGTTAGAATTGATCTTGAGCAACTCATACTTGTCGTAAGAGGCGACTAACGGGATCGGGTGTTCAGGCTCGCTGACTTGGATGACACATGTAATCGGTTCCAAATTGCGCAGATCGATACTGTTGATCACTGGATTGTCTGGTCCAGACTCGATTATTTACAGACCGCCGCCATATAACTGGAATATTGCTGAGTGCGGCGTCAAACTAAACTCACTCACTCACTCACTCCTGGATGATCGCCGTTGTTTTATCCGAAGAGATAAGTCTTCAAAACACCCTGTTTTGATAATTGTTTAAAGATATGCAAACTTCTTTCGATTTACGCGCATATTTTGTTATTTCATTGGCATAGTTTCCCCATCACATACTAATGTTTACAAATTCTAATGAGAGAGTTAAGTTAATGTCCGCTTTGAGCGGTGATTCATTTACATAAAGTTTCTACACTTGTGTGGGTGTGTTGCTGACATAGAAAGAGATTACATTTGACTGAAACTTGGATTCGAACCAATGGCCAGAGAATCCTTTTGCTACTAAGGCACAAAACTCCTGGCCACTTAACACGTTTACGTCTGTTTTTCACAATACCAAGCTTTGATCGATGGTGTGAAGAGCGATCAATGTTCATGAAAAGAAGTTGGTCGGTGGGGTAGCCTTGTGGTTAAAGCGTTCGCTCGTCACGCCGAACACCCGGGTTCGATTCCCCAGATAGATACACTGTGTGAAGCCCATTTCTGGTGATCCCCGCTGTGATATTGCTGGAATATTACTAAAAGCGGCTTGAAACCCAACTCACTCTGAAAGGAGGGTCAAATCATAATTCATACTCACTCACTCATGTAGAGGGGTATATTTAATTCTTCGTGATAATCCAGTGTAATAATATTCATAATAAACAACCATTGTGGACATCTGACCACCATTACTGTCGACAAAGAATATTGAATACAAACTATTTTTTCGTGATCAGCCATCCAGGTTGTCTCTATAATCATTAGCCATTGTGGATATGGGCATATTTTTCGGGTCAGTTACTATTGAGAACTGTGGATAAACATACAGGAATTTTATAGTTTTTAGGTTTTCTGTTATTAGTGGTTAAGCCTAAGCCTAGTGGTTAAAGCGTTCACTTGTCACGTCAAAGACCCGGGTTTGATTCCCCATATGGGTACAATGTGTGAAGCCCATTTTTGGTATCCCCCGCCGTTTGTTTTTGTAATATTGCTAAAAGCGGCATAAAACTAAACTCACTCACCCCGCAGCAGAAAATACATGCTGTGCAAGGTGGGGCCAAACATGTCAAAATCACATGTCAGAACACTCTTTGCATCTACTCCTTTCCACGCGTTAAGCTTTCATTTCACTTTCACATGTAAGTCCCGGTGTCAATCCAAAATCAATGTCGGAGATAACGAACCTACACCGGCAGTCTATTTTACTAAACCTCGTGTCGCCAGTCCAAATCCTCAAGGTCAGAGGTCACACTGAACTTCAAATATGGCGGCCGTACCGTCAAATTAATAGCTTACGCTAGCGCAGCAGTAATTACTATATTGTCCCTTCTTCGATATTAAGCCGAGGGGCGGTGTGGGTATGTGTGTGGAGTTGTTTATGAGCTGTCGTCGGTAAGAGGGTAACACAGACTGTCATACCGGGTATGGTGAGATAGAGACCAGCTATGGGCGGTGTTACGTACCGTTGTGTTGCCCGTGGCGTGAAGCACAAGCGTGATAGATTGTGTAAACTCTCTATGTTTAACCGTGGTATTAGCAACCAAAGCTCTCAACTTTGCTACCTAGGGTTACGTAAAGAGGATGACGCAAACATTTGGGGGCTTTAGGGACCGATCATTTAGAATTAAGGGACAGGGGCTGATTTTAGGCACATTTTTTAATCCTCTAAATGCTTCAAAATGCTTTTTAAATATATTAATTTATTAAAAACGCATGATGTTTGCAAGAGAAATATTAATATGTGAGGATTATGGATATGGTATTTTTGGAACAATTGTCGGTTTTCCCAGAAAACATTTCAATGCTGGTTTATGAACGATGTCGGATAATAAAGGTTTATTCTGAAACTGATGCTGGTTTATAGAGGGTAAGCCGTCAGCTGATGTTATGGACAACACTCGCCGCCAACAGATGTTAGATGTTATTGTATGTTATGTTATTTGAACAAAGCTATCAACTTTACGTTACCATTATGATTGATCAAGAATGTTCAAATAAAAAGTTGCTTATTTTAGTGCTTTAAACTAATATGTATGTATTATGTGTTATATATATATTGTTTATCATGCAGATAATAGAAATTACTGTCTCAATGAATGCACAAATATAAATGACATTTTGCAGCGTGATCTTTATTTGGTTATTTTCCGGTGAACATTTTAGCATTAACCGTACCGTTGTAAAAACATTGACTGCCCATTATCTAGAACTAGTCGACCTTAACGACATACCACTGCAAACCGACCAGCTTGTTTTTACACCCATCCAAAGGCCGGACTTACGGGACCTAGCCAACCATATACAGGTGCTGATGAGCGTTATGCAAATATTGTTTACAAGAAATAGTGTGAAGGTCAAGGGCGACGTCACGGAGAGTCATATATGGAAAGGTAAGTAGCGAAAGGGATAATCCAGTTCTCGAAGCTCAGTTCGAAATGTACAGTTCAATATGCAGTGAACTTTAACCCCATTTCAAGGTGAGTGACCTTTTTCAACCTGCCATAAAGTTTGCCCATGTCTTATCGAGAGGTGACATCGAAATCAATTATAGGCTTTGCGTGTTGTTTGTGTAAACAGGCCTTATTTACGGGGGAGTATCGCAGTGAGTGACGGTGTAATATTGCGTTGACTACTGTTCTAAAGCCCTGTTTACACACCTTCAACACAAGCGTGTTGCAATATCACCACAAAGATGGCGTGAAGTGATGGATTGTTCATCATTTCCGTGTGATCATCGGTTCAAAATTTTGATATATTTCAGGGCTTTGATTAAAAACAACACACATAGTCAACGTGAAATCACGTTATTCTGTTTTAAGAAGAAATCACGATCAAATCCAAGGATTTTTTTCGTTTGTTTGTTATCTTTTGTTTTCGTTCCTACGTCAGTAACATTACAGATCTATCATAGCAGCGGACTGCAAGTAATATAACCCTGCACAGGACAATTAATGGCTAATAGCATGAACACTTTATCAAGTCACAATGACACACAATCACAGAGAGTAACCACCCGATCCTTTTTTAATCGATTCTTACCCCCACAGAAACTCAAACGTATAAGTTTAACTATTTGTGAATCGATCGTGCAAGATATTAGTAAATCAACCGAAACAGCTATTACAGGGCGACCTGCAAACAATCGAGTTTGGACGTGGAAATCCAATGGTTAATAGTGTGAGCATCGATCCACAACATCAATGTATGATGACGTACCATAAGTTTACACCTAAACTGTAATACAAAATTGCAACATAAAAAAATCAAGTTTTGCCGAATCTCGAATTAGAGTTTACCGTACATTCAACGAGTTAGGATTTGAGGTTCCTTTCAGAAGTCATTTCAACTTGCCTACATGAATTTCGAGGAAAGATACCTTAAACGAGTTTATGAGGCTCAGAACAGTTAACTGATTATTTCCCTCATAAGAACATGCAATTTCCCAAACACGTGCTCGCAAACACACACGTGCATACACACTCAACACGTTTCTGCTGAAATTCGGAAAAGTAAGAAAAACAAGCACATCATATGAGGAAAATCATTGGTAGCTACTCATCTACTGAAATATATGTGACGAAATTAGGTGACACAGAATTATGTTTAATCAACATTTTAATCATCCTTAACCTCGCAAATAATAGGTAATCTATCGATAAGCGTCTATCTTAATGTTCCAAGTACAGCTGTAACTGAAGATACTGTTTCTCACATTGTAAATGTTCATTTGTGCGAAAGAGCGTTGTCATTTGCTATATGTGTTCTAGGTCGTATAATTACTAAAAACTTGTATTAAAGAGACATAACTGGAGTGAATTGTCCATATTGAATCTGCTCTGAATTTGTCAGCAGCCATCTTCTCTCAATTGTAACACGTTATGTTTAGCATTACACTTTCTCAGTAAAGCACAGATTCTAGTATTTTTGTTTGGTTGAGTCCCATCCGGGACTCGAACCCACACCCTCAGAGTCAGGGCCTAATCGCCAACACATTATCCATTCATTTTCTCAATAAGGTCTCAAGTGCCGTATCTAAGCCCCATTTGAAAGCATTATCGCTTTTAAGTTTATGTTTGGTAAGACTTCTTTATGGGACTTCCTTGAATTTTATCGTTTTAATTTTCTAAATGTTCTTTTGGTAGGTAAATTTATGAAGGAGTGAAGCGACTCTTGACATTATTGATGTCAAGATGTACTGCATAGGTTGATTTACTGATTTTAATGATAATTCATTAAATGAAGAATGGATTGATATTCAATGATTACCGGATGATGTATTGATGGATTGGTAATTTACCCCATTGTTACTCACAGATAGGTTTTCATAAAAGTTAATTTGTTTTAGGCTATTGAGGTGTCGATCCTTTTCATTAATTAATTAATTAATTCGTTCGATTCATTCATTCATTCATTCATTCATTCATTCATTCATTCATTCATTCATTCATTCATTCATTCATTCATCTCATTAAATTCTTTGGTTGATTTTCCATTAGACCCGCGCTGTGTCACACACATATAAACACATAAACATATAAACACATGCGCACATGCATGATTAATGTTCGTCCCTACAAAGTCAGCTGTACCCGTTTCAAGTGCAAAACATTTCTTCAATTTCCTGAGTGACTAATAACGCCATATCCATCGACAATACACAATTTCTAACGACAAAGTCATTTAGCTATCAACGTAGTAGTAATGCAAGAAATAGACGTATAGATTTTTGTGTAATCATTAATCTGCCAATATCCCGACAATGAACAGCAATTTTCCTTTCAAAGTAATTGCCATACGCCCCCAACAGTTTCCAGTTCGTTCAATGTTTATTAGAACAATATTTTATCCCGATCTGTTGAAGTGACGTCCGCCATTGTTGAAAACATAGTCCACGCGCCTCCTCGGAGCCAAAGACGGCGGGGAGAGGAGTTATGAATGAGGGTGTTTAAATGTCAGTTTAGGAAAGCATAACCTTAACCCCACTGTAATAAGTCATAGTGCCTAACGCGGCTTAATTGATGACGTCTACCCGAACAGCGGAGGGATTTGGTCGTGAAACGCCATGCAAGCGCGGAGACATATCCAATATGGCGGAGTCACTTCAGACAGAATGGCGGTCGTCAGGTGAGAGGCCGAGTCAACGCTCATCCCCTCACAACTGATTGTGTTTTAACGACTTTCTTATCTGTTGAAGTCTCTAGAGCTCATTTAAAGGCTAATCTGTCTCTGTGACATTCTTGACGTGTGTAGTATGACTAACTCACGACACGATGTGATTAAATGACGTCCGCGTGGTGAAAGCGGGCGATCGTTGTTGCTGTCTGAAATTATTGGTGAATAATTTTATGTGAACATTCATTTGCTGATATTTTTAGGAAATGTCTGAAATTTGTTGGCGTGAAAGCGGGCTATTCGATCGTTGTTGCTGTAACTGGGATAAGGAAATTATTGTATCTTATAGTCCAACAGCTAATTAAACAGTGAAATAATGTGCTGGTGCTGTGCAGGTATTGTGGCCTCATAAGAAAAATGTATACTGCCACCAATGAAGGACCGAATATGACGAGAAAGTGAAATCTATATAGGAACCTTGACAACAGGCCATTCATTTGACACAGATCACTTACCCTTACAATAGCTTTGAATTGATTAAACAGTGCAAGATGTGTTGACATTCAGTTTGTAATTGTTTGATACCAAAGTTTAAAATAATGAAGTTTAACACATTAAAATGACATTTATTTACACACTGTTACATAAACAGAATTTCTAAAAAAGACCAAATAATTTTGTGTGATTTTGCTGATAGTTTGAAGATTTGGCGGTCGGTTCAGTTGGAATGAGTGAATTGGGTATGGTTTTATGTCCCTTTCATTCACATTCACAGTACCCAGGTTTTCAAGAATTATCGTGCAGAGTTTGGCACCCAGCCATTGAAGTAATGTTTGTGATGTCATTTGTGAGTGTGTGTCAACTCGTAATGCCCTGTGTCCTTTTGTGTTGTGATATGTTGTACTGTGCGTTTAGTTGCATCGTATTCTGTTACGTTGTAACGAATTGGTTTGCGTTGTACTACGGTTTTTTGTGTTGTCTTTTAAGATCCACTGTTGTGTTGTGCGTTTAGTTGTTCTGTTCTATGTTAGGTTGTAATGCATTGTTTTGCGTTGCACTGCGGTCTTATGTGTTTTCTTGTAAGATCCTCTGTTGTAATGTGCGTTTAGTTGCACTCTGGTATTCTGTTACGTTGTTCCATAAAATTGTTGTTGTAAGCTGCTCTGTTGTATGTACGTTTAGTTGCACTGTGTTGGTACCTTGTAATGAATTGTTTGTGCCATAAAACGGTCTTCTGTGTTATTTAATAAGTTGCTCTGCTGTAATGTGCGTTTAGTTGCACTTCGCTGGTACGTTGTAATGAATTGTTTTGTCTTATAAAACGGTCTTCTGTGTTGTCTAGAGAGCTGCTCTGTTGTAATGTGCGTTTAGTTGCACTTCGCAGGTACGTTGTAATGAATTGTTTTGTGACATAAAACGGTCTTCTGTGTTGTCTAGTAAGTTGCTCTGTTGTAATGTGCGTTTAGTTGCACTTCGCAGGTACGTTGTAATGAAATGTTTTGTGACATAAAACGGTCTTCTGTGTTGTCTAGTAAGTTGCTCTGTTGTAATGTGCGTTTAGTTGCACTTCCCAGGTACGTTGTAATGAAATGTTTTGTGTCATAAAACGGTCTTCTGTGTTGTCTAGTAAGTTGCTCTGTTGTAATGTGCGTTTAGTTGTTGCACTGTGCGCGCTGGTACGTCTGTAATGAATGTGCGTTTTGCTGTGCCCTGGTACATGTGTCATAAAACGGCCCTCTGTGTTGTCTAGTAAGTTGCTCTGTTGTAATGTGCGTTTAGTTGCACTGTGCGCTGGTACGTTGTAACGAATTGTTTTGTCTTATAAAACGGTCTTCTGTGTTGTCTAGTAAGTTGCTCTGTTGTAATGTGCGTTTAGTTGCACTGTGCGCTGGTACGTTGTAATGAATTGTTTTGTGATATAAAAAGGTCTTCTGTGTTGTCTAGTAAGTTGCTCTAATGTAATATGCGTTTAGCTGTTCTGTTCTATGTTAGGCTATAATGAATTGTTTTGCTTTGCACTATGATCTTCTGTCTTGTCTTTTAAGATCCAATGTTCTGCGTGTAGTTGTGCTGTACTCTGTAACGTTGTAATGAACTGTTTTGCGTTGTACTAAGGTCTTCTGTCTTGTCTTGTAAGATCCTGTAATGTGTTTTTCGTTTAGTAGTACTTTAGCCTGTAACGTTGTAATGATCTGTTTTGTGTTGTATTAGGGTCTGTTGAGTCGTCTCGTAAGGTCTCCCTGTGTTGTGCGTTTAGTAGCACTGTACCCTGTAACGTTGTAATGATCTGTTTTGTGTTGTATTAGGGTCTATTGAGTCGTCTCGTAAGGTCTCCCTGTGTTGTGCGTTTAGTAGTACTGTACCCTGTATGATCTGTAACGTTGTAATGATCTGTTTTGCTTTGTGTTGTATTAGGGTCTGTTGAGTCGTCTCGTAAGGTCTCCCTGTGTTGTGCGTTTAGTAGTACTGTACCCTGTAACGTCGTAATGATCTGTTTTGTGTTGTATTAGGGTCTATTGAGTCGTCTCGTAAGGTCTCCCTGTGTTGTTCCTTTAGTAGTACTGTACCCTGTAACGTTGTAATGATCTGTTTTGTGTTGTATTAGGGTCTGTTGCGTCGTCTCGTAAGGTCTCCCTGTGTTGTTCCTTTAGTAGTACTGTACCCTGTAACGTTGTAATGATCTGCTTTACATTGTATAAGGGTCTTCTCTGTTTACTGAGTGCCCCAACACTGACTCTCTTGTCAGTGACCACATCGTCTCGGGTTATCTTATAACGTGTGGTGTTGTATTTTACTATCCAACATATAAGTCCACATTTTTTTACAAATGAATCAACAAACGACAGTCTCAGGATTATTTACAACATTAGCAATTTCGCTTCCAGGATGTTTAATTCGATCGACGGCGAATATACTTGTCCGCAATGATTAACAACATGCATAAAACTCTCTCGTAACTCCCTACAAGCTGTTTCGTGTTTGATAGCATGTCAACCACGCCATTCAAATAACATATCGGACGTGAAGGCGTCATATAAATGATTAATAACATGGACAAAAATTAAGCATCGTACCTTTAACACTTCTCAGAGGTCGTACATTAAGTACTTAATGACGTATCCTCCTAGCCCTATCACCAATAGCGAACCCACTCAATACCTTAACAATACGATACTTGTCACCTTTATCAGAAATCCACATAGCTTGGTCGGATCTCTGATAATTTTTACAACACGGGAAACGTCAAGTGGCCTCTAGAGGCAGAGCGGCCGATCATAATGGACAATTAATCGAAATATTGGGCTATCATTTCACTAGCCGCCAGGCAATAACGCCGTATGACCACTTTATTGCCCAAATAAAATTCGGATGAAAACGGTGCGCTTACAAGTTGAAGTGTCTTTAAGAGCGAACCGAAACGGTGATTATAATTGTTGTCATGCGACTCGTATTGCGTAATGTGCTTAAACTGCGATCATCATAAATAACAATATTGGTGATAATAGGCAAACCGAAGTATGCTGTCACTGAGATGGGTTTACAAGTATTAAATGGGTAATAATTCATGCACATGTGTCGACTGACCGTCTGTGAAAAAACAGTTGTTTTAAAAGTAAATATATTGTGGCTGTAAAAACCCTTCTTACGTGAGTGTTGTCATCGATGAGATATTTACGGTTTGTAAGGCCACGTGTACACGTATAATTCATAACCGTATCTCATTTGCTATTGAAAGTACTTGTCCGGTGTTCAAATGGTGACCGTTAATGCATGTTTAACTAATAGACAGAACAAATATCATTTATTTATTATAATAAATCATGCCAGTGTTGACAAAGTATATTTTCTCATGCTCCACTGTAAAGGTCTTATTCGTCAGTTGTGTGGTAAATATCACGAAGGTCGGGGGAAGTATGGGTCTCTATGATGGGTTATCTCGCCTTGCTGAAAGGTTCACGCGTTCGGTTAAGTGAGTGAGTGAGTTTAGATTTACGTCACTTTAAGCAATATTCCAGCAATATCACGGCGGGGGACACCAGAAATGGACTTCACACATTTAACCCATTTGGGGATTCGAACCCGGGTCTTCGGCGTGACGAGCGGATGCTTTAACCACTAGACTACCCCACCGCCCCTATGGTTTGGTGACAAGCAAACAAACTGACAATTCTCAGTGTTCGGCATCATCTGCATGACACTGGCAACTCTTCTTGGAAGATCCGGATTAGAAGTGGCTTTCAGCAACACATGCTTTGAGTAAGGACGACTGACGGGATAGGGTGGTCAGCCTCGACTTCATATCGTATCCTTGTTTTACCATATCAATGCCCATTTTGTCCATCGATGGATTGTCAGGTCCATACGCTGTTATACATAGCCTGCCATTATATTGCTCGAACATTGTTGCATGCGGCGTAAAACAACAATACATCGCCCGATCAGTGGAAGACAGATTTTGTTTAACCAAAAGAATAATGACAAATTAATTCATATCCCTCACATATAAAAGAAATTATGGCAATAACAGGAATAATGACAATTCATATATATCACATATAGTGAGTGAGTGAGTTTAGTTTTACGCCGCACTCACCAATATGCCAGCTATATGGCGGCGGTCTGTAAATAATCGAGTCTGGACCAGACAATCCAGTGATCGACAGCATGAGGATCGATCTGCGCAACTGGGAACCGATGACATGTGTCAACCAGGTCAGCGAGCCTGACCACCCGATCCCCGTTAGTCGCCTCTTACGACAAGCATGGGTTACTGAAGATCAATATTCTAACCCGGACCTTCACGGGTGATATATCACATATAAAAGGAATTATGCCAATAAAGGGAATAATGACAATTCATATATACATCACATATAAAAGAATTATGACAACAAAGGAATTATGAGAATTCATATATATATCACATATAAAAGAATTATGACAATAAAGGAATAATGACAATTCATATATACATCACATATAAAAGAATTATGACAATAAAGGAATTATGACAATTCATATATCACATATAAAAGGGTATTATTAACAATTTTTCATAGAATTATGACAACTTAAAGGAAGGCGCACGTGAGCAATGCCCTTCAAATAGGTACAATGACATTCATATATTTATCACATATCAAAGATTAGGGCAATAAAACGAATAATGATTCATATGTATGACATGCAAAATGAATTATGACAATAAAGAGATTAATGACATACCATCACATATAAAATGACAATAAAAGGAATAATGACATTAATAACAATGTTTTAACAATTTTCCATAGCAATTCTGATACCCCAGAACTTAAATTTAGGGGCACGTAGAGCAATGCCCTTCAAACATATTTCTTGGAAATGGACCTTTGGGGAACCATACGTTTTACATTGTCAGAGACGAAACATTTTCAAAGTAAAAGGAACTCGAGAAGGCTCAAGCGACAGGAGTAGATTACACAGTCGCTGTGCTACATTGGACAAGCCCCTCTGGAATATCTATAATTGAGAAGATGGTTGTACCTGCGATAGCTACCAAAATCAATCCTTTCATCTTGGGCTTTGGCTAGAATGATATAATTGAATTATAATTGTTGTTCGTGCACAGCAGGAGGTACCAGCAAGATTTTAGTCTCAATAGGCTTTGAATTAGTCTTATTTATGCCAGTGATCTGAAGTCAAAACGTACGAAACTACGCAGTGGAGAAAAACATAATCATCCGTATTAGACCTAACGTAGCAATGAGAAAGTGTATGCGGGATCCACGGCACCTCTCAGCATTTAATTGAAGCAATTTGTCAACTTTCGAATTCACCTTCAAGAACAATTCCCACTTGGACTATTATATTAACGCTCGTGAGAGATTCGTGCCCGACCACGCCTCCAGGCAACGGAACCGTCTTGAGAGTGACCTCTCCCTGTTTCAAGTCTGAAGCCATGGATTGACTTGCGCGGTCTGAATTTACAACCCAAGAACGACACAAAATGTGGCCAACTTTACGATTTTGATCGCAAACCAAACAGTATATTACCTTTTTGTTTACTTTTGGGGCGATTAAACGTGTCGGCGTGAAAGAAATCCGCCAAGGAGTCTCCGTGTTAGACAAGAGGTTATGGACAGCTGACGTATTGCCTAAAACCTCTATAGTTAAGACAGCGGAGTGCAGATTAATAAGAGCCAATGACCAATTGGATAGTCTTCAATTACTGCGCTGTGGCAGTAAAGAACGATAACTCTGTCAAGCCTCGTTGTGGTTGATCAATAGAAATTCCTCGTGCATTGGGCATACCCCGAAACCATACATCGTGTGCTCTGTGTTGCGGGAGACTTTGAGAATGTTATTAGGCATCTTAGACCAGTGAATACTATCAAATGTTACACAGCGCGCCCTCCAGGTTGGTTGAGATGAAAATAATCTGCAAAATGGGGTTTCGTATTTTTTTTTCATAATTGATAAATGTTGGTATTCTGGACCACGACTGTACTAGTTGAACCGAACTGCTCCTCAAAGGCGTGTGTTTTAGCTTACTGTGTGTCTCTGATTATGGATATATATGGTCTCCTTCCTAGACTAGAGCATTTATTGAATATGACATTCATCCTCATATCAACTCTTGCAGTCTACAGTGATCCAAGTTAAAGCCTATCTTCATCCACCCCTAGTATCTAGCAGCCTATAACCAACACGAGCCTTTCTCATAGTCCATGAAGCCCTTACTATTTTCCTTCATCCTAGGGCGGTGGGGTAGCCTAGTGGTTAAAGCGTTCGCTCGTCACACCGAAGACCCGGGTTCGATTCCCCACATGGGCACAATATGTGAAGCCCATTTCTGGTGTCCACCGCCGTGATATTGCTGGAATATTGCTAAAAGCGGCGTAAAACCATATTCACTCACTCACTCATCCTAGCCCTGTCTGGGATGCAAAGGAATTTAACCGAACAAGTTTAGATTTTCCATAAGTCCCGAGTCTTCCATCACACTGAGCCGCCTTTTTAATGTAAATTGAGTTATTTGTTCAATCCAAAATATATATTTTCAGAGACAAAGCGTTAGTACAACGCACCCTTTCTCAGCTCTAGCACCCTATACGCATCCCCTTCCCATCTCTAGCACCCTATACGCATCCCCTTCCCATCTCTAGCACCCTATACGCATCCCCTTCCCATCTCTAGCACCCTATACGCATCCCCTTCCCATCTCTAGCACCCTATACGCATCCCCTTCCCATCTCTAGCACCCTATACGCACCCCCCTTCCCATCTCTAGCACCCTATACGCATCCCCTTCCCATCTCTAGCACCCTATACGCACGCATCCCCTTCCCATCTCTAGCACCCTATACGCATCCCTTCCCATCTCAAGCACCCTATACGCACCCCTTCCCATCTCTAGCAACCTATACGCATCCCCTTCCCATCTCTAGCACCCTATACGCATCCCCTTCCCATCTCTAGCAACCTATACGCATCCCCTTCCCATCTCTAGCACCCTATACGCATCCCCTTCCCATCTCTAGCAAGCTATACGCATCCCTCTTTCCCATCTCTAGCACCCTATACGCATCCCTTTCCCATCATCTAGCACCCTATACGCATAGCACCCCTTCCCATCTCTAGCACCCTATATGCATCCCCTTCCCATCTCTAGCACCCTATACGCATCCCCTTCCATCTCTAGCACCCTATACGCATCCCTTTTCCCATCTCTAGCACCCTATACGCATCCCCTTCCCATCTCTAGCACCCTATACGCATCCCCTTCCCATCTCTAGCACCCTATACGCATCCCTTTCTCATGTCTAGCACCCTACACGCATCCCTTTCCCATCTCTAGCACCCTATACGCATCCCCTTCCCATCTCTAGCACCCTATACGCATCCCCTTCCCATCTCTAGCACCCTATACGCATCCCCTTCCCATCTCTAGCACCCTATACGCATCCCCTTCCCATCTCTAGCACCCTATACGCATCCCCTTCCCATCTCTAGCACCCTATTTGCATCGCCTTCCCATCTTTAGCACCCTATACGCACCCCCTTCCCATCTCTAGCACCCTATACGCATCCCCTTCCCATCTCTAGCAACCTATACGCATCCCTTTCCCATCATAGCTCTAGCACCTAGCACCCTATACGCATCCCCTTCCCATCTCTAGCACCCTATACGCATCCCTTTCCCATCTCTAGCACCCTATACGCATCCCCTTCCCATCTCTAGCACCCTATACGCATCCCTTTCCCATCTCTAGCACCCTATACGCATCCCCTTCCCATCTCTAGCACCCTATTCGCATCCCCTTCCCATGTCTAGCACCCTATTCGCATCCCCTTCCCATCTCTAGCAGCATATACTTATCACCTTCTCAGGCCCAGAAGACTATACGCATCCCTTCACACCTCTACCAACCTATATCCATCCCCTCACAGCCCTCGCAGCCTATACACACACCTTTCTCAGCTCTACTACTCTATATGCATCCCATCACAGCTCTACCAGCCTATTTGTATCCCCTCACAGCTCTACCAGCCTATATGTATCCCCTCACAGCTCTACCAGCCTATATGTATCCCCTCACAGCTCTACCAGCCTCTATGTATCCCCTCACAGCTCTACCAGCCTATATGTATCCCCTCACAGCTCTACCAGCCTATATGTATCCCCTCACAGCTCTACCAGCCTATATGCATATCCCCTCTCACAGTCCCCTCTCTACCAGCCTATATGCATCCCCTCACAGCTCTGCAGCCTATACACACCATTTCTCAGATCTACCAGCCTATAGGCATCCCCTCACAGCTCTACCAGCCTATAAAAAATCCCATCATAGCTCTACCAGCCTATATGCATCCCCTCACAGCTCTACCAGCCTATATGCATCCCCTCACAGCTCTCGCAGCCTATACACACCCTTCCCAGATCTACCAGCCTATATGCATCCCCTCACAGCTCTACCAGCCTATAAAAATCCCATCATAGCTCTACCAGCCTATATGCATCCCCTCACAGCTCTACCAGCCTATATGCACCCCGTAACATCTCTTACAGCCTATATGTATCCCCTCACAGTTCTACCAGCCTATATGCATCCCCTCACAGCTCTACCAGCATATGCCTATACACAGCCTATATTCCCCTCAGATCTACCAGCCTATAGGCATCCCTCACAGCTCTACCAGCCTATATGCATCCCATCATAGCTCTACCAGCCTATATGCATCCCCTCACAGCTCTACCAGCCTATATGCATCCCCCTAACATCTCTAAGAGCCTATATGCATCCCTCTCACAGCCTATATGCACTCACAGCCTCATCCCCTCACAGCTCTACCAGCCTATATGCATCCCCAAAGCATCTCTACCAGCCTATACACACACCCTTCTCAGCTCTACCAGCCTATATGCATCCCCTCACAGCTCTACCAGCCTATATGCATCCCCTCACAGCTCTACCAGCCTATATGCATCCCTCACAGCTCTACCAGCCTATATGCATCCCCTCACAGCTCTACCAGCCTATACACATCCCCTCACAGCTCTACCAGCATATATCCATCCCTTCACAGCTCTACCAGCCTATATGCATCCCCTAACATCTCTCGCAGCCTATACACATCCCCTTCTCAGCTCTACCAGCCTATATGCATCCCCTCACAGCTCTAGCAGCATATACTCATCCATTTCTAAGCTCTATAAGCATATACGTATCTTCTTCTAAGCTCTACCAGACTCAACCATCCATGCGTTTCAGCTCTACAAAATCAAGAGGTTTGAGGGTTCCTTAATAAACTTACTGCTGAAACAGATATATACTCATGATGTGGTCCCAGCTGTACAATCGGCTCGTAACAGTTGTCATCAATGTTTCAGCTACAATATGTTAGTCTAACACCATAGTTATCCTTCGTCCTTTAAGTCAGTCAGTCTGGTTCAACACAGCTTCGAACATTATATCATTTAGTTCCAGACTCGTACACTTGATGTGGGAGAAAATCCTACACTAAAACAGGTCGTCGATGTTTTTCTCCTTCTGGCGAAACCTACGGGCATCCGAATTAGGAGAACACTTCGATCCGAAACCATGATCATGGGAACCTGTTACGACTAAGGGATATAACTCAACGCAGGTAATAGCGGCCACAATTATATGACCACTGTCACAAACCATTCAATAAGTCATTCCAGGAGTACAGCAGTAGAAAGTCCTATAGATTCGCGCGGGCGTGTTGTCAAGATGTTAAAGCGATTGTCACGGCTAATGGCCGTGTTCGGTCCCCACATGAGTACAATATGTTACGCCTATTTCTGGTGTCCTCTGGTTTTGATGAGCTTTGGATTAGTCGTTGAATGTCATGTGACCATAGACGTTGTTAGATGATTGGTCAAAGCACCTTACTGCCCATCACGTCATTTACCAAGGAACGTCAGACTCATTGAGACTCGGCCGGGAAGATTCGGGTTAGAATTGGCCTTCAGCAACCCATGCTTGTCGTAAGAGGTGACCAACGGGATCGAGTGGTCAGGTTCGCTGAACTTGGTTGACACATGTCATCGTATCCCAATTGCGCAGATGGATGCTCATGATGTTGCTCACTGGATTGTCTGGTTCAGACTCCATTATTTACTGACCGCCGCCCTATAGAGGGGATATAAAATTAAATTCTCTAGTTCACTCACTCCAAAAGTACAGCTATAGAAATTCTATTGATTCGAATGTACAACTTGACGTTCCGTCAATCGTTATCGAACACGTCAGACACGCGGGTTCCATCTGTGTAGCCGATAACGAATCGTCTGTCCTCATCTCCAATATGATAGGCACTTTGATGACGGTTTCCTTACACGGTCGTTCTGCTGAAACGTCTTATGCGCCAGTTATCGCCCTTGGCTGACCAGAACGACGCCTGTCATCAACGATATTTCCCTGTCGACACCGTCATTGAAATTTGCTAATTACTGTCTGTGAAACGTTGACATAGGGTCGTGCCACACTGCTCTGTTTTGTTCCTACTTGCAACATGACGACTGCACGTAGCCGTTTCTGACACCGCTTCTCAAAAACGTTTAGTTTAAAGCAATATCACAGCAACGTTCAGCCCTTTGTATCACTGAAATGTTCAGTGAAAGTTTCGAGTTTAATACCAACCACGTTAACGTGCACTTCAAGTAAAACGTTTGCACGAAATCCCTTACACGTTATGAATGGAATAATCATTTCCTCTATCATATACATTAATGTCCCACATTAACACAAAGGAATATCTCCTACGTGTGCGTGTACGTGTGCGCGACCGTGCACAAGCCTCTAAGGTAAAAATTAATAGTTTAAATAATTTCTAAAAAATAACAGACTCGGGTCCTCTGCTTATCTAGACTTGCCACTTCGAAGGATAGAATTTACTTTACATCCATGGGCTCAGCATTCAGTACAGCCTTGGAGCAAGGCTACTGTGTGCTAAGCCAACCGAAATTCCATGCCATTCCATTCAAATTTAACATGAAAACCCCTTAGACACTGAATACTTACTCCGTCCAGTCCGTGTTTATCCCTTAATGTCGGATAACAGCAAGTGTCAGATATCGATGTCTTTGGCAATGACACGACTTGGGGTCGAACCACTGTCCTGCCCTCTAAACAGACGCTCAGTCTACTGGACCACTGAAGCAGTCGACCATTTTAGGTAATAGAACATACATTTAATGCCATAATCAATAATTATGGACCCGTGAAGATCCGGGTTAGAATTGGTCTTCAGCAACTTATACTTGTCGTAAGAGGCGACTTAAGGGATCGGGTGGTCAGGCTCGCTGAACTTGGTTGACACATGTCATCGTATCATAATTGGGCAGATCAACGCTCATACTGTTGATCATAGGATTGTCTGGTCCAGACTCGATTATTTACAGACCGCGGCCGAACAGCTGCAATATTGCTGAGTGCGGCGTAAAACTAAACTCACTCATTCACTCACTAATTATACTCGTACGTATGTATTTATAGATATTATGTTTCTCAACGTTATACGTGAAAGCGACTCAGCTAAAAGTCTACATCTTTGAGACAAATGCCGTTTTCAAAAAGAAGCTGTTATTCAGACCACTCCTTCAACATGAATGCTCTTTTGTTTCCCCTAAATCTCAAAATAAGTCAGTAGTCATTTAATCATTCACAAATGCCCTTTGCAACAGTATCCTATATTCCTGATGACAAGGGGATATATGACGTTCTTGTTATGACATAAGCCGTTAGATAGGGCTCCAAAGTGTTTTATATTTCTCGATGTTCGTCTCATGTCTGTCTTGAATACTTGAATACACCCCGCTTAGCACCGACGGGATTTTATTTGCTTGCATTAGTGGGAGGGTAATGTTTGTCAAACAACATTTGAAAGTCAATTTTATTTGAAGTAAGTTGCTTATCTGGATTGAAACGAGACAAACTGCAAACACGCGTGTCAGTTTGAGCGTTGCGCTCTGAAATAGTCGCTCTGCTGAAGCACCATCGTGGTCGATTTTGTATTTAGTGTGTTTTAACGTAAAAGGTTCATGCACTGGTATTTGTAACAAATGGATTTGCATAAACACCTCCGCATGTGCCTGACTTCGCAAATGTCCCGGCGGGCCACCAATCGCATATGAAGTACGAAGACTCACGGGAAGGGACGATATTATATGATAGAATTAATTATTAAATATTCGAGAAAATGTTTAGAGATGTTCCCACTCTCATTCGGACTGTGAATATTCATGTCGTAATGTTAAGAGACGTACGTTTTTATTTTGTTAACTGATTATTGGTATTGTGATATTCTCGGGCAAGGACGTCTTTTGAGTTAGTGAGTTGGCTAGCGCTTTCCATTGTGAAACCAACGAGTTGGAACTCTATGGAGACTAGAGATTTTAAGCTACTGCTGGAAATACATTTTTATATTATTATGTGATCACCAATGAATATAGATCTTTGATAAGACATCGGGATCGGGTGGTCAGGCTCGCTGACTTGGTTGACACATTTCACCGTATCCCAATTGCGTAGATCGATGCTGATGCTGTTTGTCACTGGATTGTCTGGTTCAGAGTCGGTTACTTACATACCGCCGCCATATAGCTGGACTATTGCTGAGTGGGGCGTTAAACTAACTCACTCACTCACGACGTCTTACAACAATGTAAACTGGCTTTTTGTCATGTCTAATCATTTATTCTATAGAAATATTTGAGCCAGGTAGTTCAGATCTTTTTTTTCAGCAGTCGGAATGGTACCCTTGGAATTGAGGAATGCAGTTCTGAACAGCGAATCATACCGCGATCAAAGGTCTTCTATCAAACTGTTGAAGGAGTCAACCCATGTCAGCCTCCAACCTTGGCCACAAACAGGAAACTATTTTCACCATCGTATGTGATTTTATGTGATCAAGCGACAACGAAACATCGCCAAAACAGCGCCATAGTTGGTTGCACTAAATTTGGCCATAACGGCACCAAAATGCGTTGCTAAACACAACAAACTATATACAAATATGTCTAGATTCGAAAATCACTGTCAAAAGATCAGTTATATTTTCCACAAGACTAGTCATTAACTCCATTGTCTAAAATTGCACATGTGATTTCTCTACAGAACAAAACACTTAATAACATTCATTTCTTAGCATTCTCGTGGACACTGTCCATGACTTCACTAACACTGATTTTTTTTAGAATTTAACGCTTAGTATTCCCACTGATCAGAAAAGCTCAGTATGATTTCACCACATTAAGAACAATCTGGAAAAGCGCTGTCCTATCCATGAAAACCAAGCTCCGAATCTTCAGCTCAAATGTTCGTTCTGTCCTGCTTTATGGATCGCAAACGTGGAGAGTAACCAATACCAGCTCCATCAAAATACAGACTTTCCTCAACAAGTGTCTCCGACAGATCCTCCGCATCAAGTGGTTCGATAAAGTCTCCAACCTTGACTTGTGGGAAGCAGCGAACCAAGACCCAGATCAAGCGACAAAAGTGGCGTTGGATTGGACATACGCTAAGAAAACACAAAACAAATATCACCAGACAAGCGCTTGACTGGAACCCACAAGGCAAGAGGAAAACAGGACGTCCAAAACAGATCTGGAGACGAAGCCTGGAAAAGGAACTGAGGGAAACCGGTTTAACCTGGGAGGCTACCAAGAGCATAGCCACTGACCGGCAAGCGTGGAGGACAACTGTTGAGGCCCTATGCTCCTCAAGGAGTAAAGAAACCTAAGTCAAGTCATTCCTACTGATCTCTGAATGCCTGTTAACAATCGATTCTAGACCAGACCAACCGGTGATTGATAGCATGAGCATGTACCCTGATGTACAGTATGTTCGATGATATGCAGGCAACCAAATAATGCCACGTATGAACTGATAAACAACGGTCAACGGTTTTATAGATATACAGCTTCTTCATTATCAATAGAACTCTCCCTGTTGTCATCACAACATCTTGTAAATGCCACTCAAAGAAGTTAGGAACTGATAGGCTGAAGAAACGACACCAGAGTTAGTATTGACCAGCCTCGAATATGTAAAAAATGACACCGAGAACATCACCTTAGCAGAGAGACGGTCAAGGATTAAAGTGGACCAGCGTCGGACGTCAGTTGCAGAGCAGGAATTGGCAAAGGGTTCTCTTTTCTTGTAAGAAGCGGTTCAGCTTATTCAGAATGTGTCCACAGACTACTTCGTCCCAGTGTTCTGCTTTGCCTGCTGCAGAACCCAAACGCTATTTCCATTTCTAAAACAATGCCAGAATTCACATGAACTACTTACCGACGTTCTGGCCGCCAAACTCGTCAACGTCTTGCCGTGACGTCCAAGATGTCTCCCAAATAGCATGTGTCTGCTTTTCTGAATCGGATGGGAGAACAACCAGTTGTTCCGTTCACAACACAGTGAGTGAGTATGGGTTTATGCCGCTTTAAGCAATATTCCAGCAATATCACGGCCGGGGACATCAGAAATGGGCCTCACACATTGTACCGGTGTGGGGAATTTTGGTATCGTTTCTGTCTAACGTCAGTTTAGATCATATAACATGACGACCTTATTTATAAATTTCATTTTTCTGTTTCCCAACTGTTGCTTCATTTCGTTATGTTATGTGGTAGTCACGTGCACGAAATTGGTTCCAATATGGATTCCTGTCGACGCGGGCCGAGATCATAGCTGAATACTGGAATTATTTTTGACTTTGAAAGTTTAAGGAATCGGTAATGAGACTCCCTGACGTCGAACACTTTTACACGTTATATCCATTTAGGACATGTCCTTTTGTGATTAATATTTTCAGATTTTCTCGTCTCGATGTACGGATGTCTCGAACATTTTCGTCGGTCCGCAGGACTTCGAGTAAACAATTTTCAGCATTTGAATCGGAACCATTAATCATTAGGGCTGCGCAATATAATCGTTTTACCGGTATTTACCGGTTCAGACATGAAAACGATAGGCATTGCGATACGCTGATCGAAAACCGATATTTTGACATGCATTCGGAACACTTCGTAACACTCGGAAATCTTCAGATATTTCCGCTTTTTAAATTGTTCTTTCCTTGTTTCATTTGTGCCAAACATTATTTACATTTTTATTTTGTCATGATTAAAAGTTTTTAATAAAGCCTAATCAAGCATTGTGGTTTTGTAGTGTCTCTGCTTTATAATCAAGCATTAATCGATTATAAGTATTTTTTTGTTAAAAAAAAACTTCTTGCAATATATTGCAATACATATCGCAATACATGTTTTCGCATCGCAATATATCGCAATATGAAAATTCCCTGGAATACCCACCCCTATTAATCATTACCATATGGGCGAACAGTGTATTCAGCTGGCATCTATGTCTATGAGTACCCTCGTTTAAGGTCCTTTGATCACAACTTTCCATCTTCATACAGACAGCGAATACATTCTAAAACACCAAACGAAATTAAAGGTTTCAAATTTCTTAAAACAATGACACGTGATTGACATACACGCCACTTGAACCAATTGAAACCTTCCAAAACAAAGGAAATAACCGCTTATCAGACACAAGAACGACTCATGCTCAACACCATCATGGTGAGATATAAGTGAAACACAAGTCACTCGAAAACTTGGACAGGAACTAAAACGAACGGAAGAGAGCGATCAAATCTCGGTAGCTTCTGTATCGTCGGAGATCGTCTAATTTGGACGACGACAGGCGCCCAATGAAACAATTAAGGCGATTGTTGGGGAGCACCGTCTCTGAAGACTTCCGTTTATTGTTTTCTCAAGAGCCCCATGTCCGGTTCTTACGTGACGTCGATTGTTCCTTGGGCTTCTAATTGTTGATAGTAATTGAAAACCATTGTGGTATTACGTAGATAGAATTCTGTGGCGGCGTTTAAGTATATGATGTTGGATAATGAAGTGGGGAAGATCTGATTTCCATTTAAAAGGATCGAGTTCATGATATGCTGTAGGTAAAATATTTCATACTTATTAATAACCATATGATGAACTTGCTTGAACTTAAACAAAACTGAAGTTTTTAAGTTATTTTGTGGTGATAAGGACTCGTTTTGGCGACGCTGCCTAATTCATTGTAAAAGCAAACCCTTTAGAAATTGTTATAAAAGGTTTGAAACCTGTTCATATAAATGAGAGCAAGACTTTGTGCATTTCAACATGTTTTGGGACTTAACAACATAGTATATGTTTATTTTTTCTCCAGGCCGAAAAGGCAATATGGAAGTGAGAGAACATGCTGGGTGAAAGAGATACTGTTGGGTGAAATGCGAGTGTGTGAGATGTTTCAAGTTTTCATGATGCAGTATTATTCGGAGTAAGTATTATTTGGATAACAACCATGAGTTTAACCTGAGTAAGTTTAGTTGAAGGACGCTTTCGACAATATGTCAGTAATATCGCGGTATGTCAGCTTGATGTGTGAGGTCATCCTCGATAATCTCCAGGGTATATTACGATCACACTCCACTATACCCTGGATGCATCAACGGCTTGGCCCCGATAATTATATTATCTCCCTTTGCTAGCTCCGCATTGTCACAGTAGCCAATCAGCTAAACCGCCGTTACATCCGAGCTTGCCAGTGTCAACAAAGATAGCGGTCGCAGTCGCGAAGGTTTGATCGCAGTGCCACTCAGATTTTTGGGGGAAATCATACAGACAAAATTGATAGATCTGAAACTTTAAAAAAATAAATGAAAGAACTCTTCTTCCTCTTTCAGAGTACCTCTGCATCAATTGTGTTGCCAAGTTTAAACGGTTAGATAATTTAAGAAGCGAAAGTGAGTTGTGATTGGTTCGCTCAACTTCCCAGCGTAGACACCTGATTGGATAATAAACCAGCAACGGAAGGTAATAAATTCATGGGGCCAAGCCGTGGATGCATCCAGGGTATAGTGGAGAGTGATCGGAACGTATAGCCTGGAGATTATCGAGGATGGTGTGAGGTAAGCCTGAAGGGAAGCGAAGCTACGACATTCACCATTTGCTCAACCAAAAGGATGAGTACTGAGCTCACAAACCTGGAAACGTAAAGGAGACGAAGCAACTAACAGTGGTTTCTGGCACGAAAGGAACCATTGTCGCCAGGCTTCAGGTGGAGGTTTCAGTTCAATAATGTAGTAGCTGAGACTTTCCAGTGTACTAAAGACAGACCAGCATCATCACCAACACTCGAGGTCTTGCCGCCTCTCCTTCAGTCGACATTTCCCCAGCATGGTTTCTAAAATATGTCACCCAGGAGGGACTGATAATTCAAACTATAAGACAAATACATTAACGATCTACTCAAATATGCGAAAACATTTCAGCATCAATTCAGGAATGATGATCACAGTTATCACCGGACGGTTATCTCTTAAGCGTGGCTACCCTGTCTCAAAGGCCGAAGATTACATCAACGCCATCTATTGGCCAAGGGTGAACAACTCTGTTTACAGAAACTTTGACACTGTGTGGAGTTGTACAGGAGATGATATGTTCGGGAGCTTAAGACCCACCCATCAATGGACGTATGGGACGGCGTGGATAAGCTGAGATGGTTCAGTTCTTCTCGTTTATTTATCAAAGGGAGATAAACGAGTTACGAAACGTTTTACATGAATATGAAGCAGGGTGATAGCTGACAAAGCAAGGATTAAAATTGTGTTAGGACTAACCCTATTGTTTGTACTTACTCGCTGATGCTGCCGCATAATTCTAAACAGTTTCCGTGCGCGTCCATTAACCCAGTGACACTGAAGGTTCACCTTGAGGAATATATACTCATGGAAACAAATAAGGGAACACACGATAGTACAAGTGTTCCTTCATTCTTTTCCAGGTTTCTTCACAAGGTATGTTTTGCACTGTGAGTGAAATTCTGAAAATAAATAAAGGAACACTTTTACTTTCACGTGTTCCCCTATTCGTTTCTGTGAGTATATAAGTCTGGATTCGTCCCATGTTTTCATCTCTATGTATATTGTTTCATATAGCTTAGTTTCATATAATATAATTACGGGTCCTAAAAATGGTAACTCTTGTAAGAAATGGTAATAAAAATATAACTGAAAATATTTATTTGGTGATTGGAAAAATGTATTGATTTCTCTATCAAATTGCTTACTGCATCCAACAGAGTGTATCAATTAGATAAACGTTTATGTCATTAGTAATACACTAGACGCCAAAAGAAACGTTACCCTCCTACCTTTATGAATAACTGAAAAACTATCAAAGATATTTTAGAACGTTTTCGTTTAAAAGAAAGCTTAACAACACAGCTTTATGCAAGTCACGAACAGTAAATAATAATGATTTTGATGTTCAAAAGAAAAGTTGAAATAAAATTCTGCTTTGGGACAATGATAAACCATTTAAAGTCACCATTTTCCAACCATTAAAACAAGAAACCACTGTTGTAGAGTGTGTAAAATTGTAAACTAATCAATGCTATGATTGCTATGTCTTTAAAAACATTTTCTGCTGATTTGCATGAGTGAAAACAAGTAAAACGTGTCTTTGATATTGTGAAAACATGTTTAGGAACATCTAAAATTATCTTTGTTAACATTTGTGCTTGCAAAGTAACATTTTTCCATTTTCTGTTTACACATAGCAATGTCAATCGCCAAAACGCAGCAATATTCAAGCAGTATTTACATCCACTTCACGTGTAGAATGATTCTATAGGGTATAAAGAGAGCCTAGAAGACATGATCTGATACACAAGTACGAGAAACATGCCACAATTAACAGCTGAAGAAGAGAAAGAGCCATTGGGATGGTGCAGATGGGGTCGACATACAATGCTGTTGCCAACGCCCTCGGGTGCCACCGTATCACGGTTATAAGACTTCAGGGCTTCAGATAGACTGGGGTCACCGTAGACAGACCAAGAAGTGGACGTCCACGCATCACAACGCCAGCTGAAGATAGGTACCTCCGTCATTAAGCAAGGAGAGTAACGTTTCTTTTGGCGTTTAGTGTACTTTACAAGAGTAGGTGTTGGTTTAAACTAGTTTTATATCCGCAGTTCATGATGTTGCAGAGGCTGTGGAGCAGCCTTGTACGTCACATCGAACACCCCGGTTCGCATGGGCGTAAAAACCCGACTCACTTACACATAATGCTCATTGTAATGAGTGAGTGAGTGAGTGCGTGAGTAAGCACTTTAAGCAAGATTCCAGCAATATCATGGCGGGGGACTCCAGAAATGGGCTTCACACATTGTACCCATGTGGGGAATATATATCGAACGCGGGTCTTCAGCGTGAGGAGCGGACTCTTTAACCATAAGCAACTCATTGTAATGATTATTCGTGGACTTTAAATGGTCGGTAAGTAGGTCTTCTTGTTATCTCTGTTCTTCAGGATAAAACGTTTTACCTTTTTATCAATATCAACATCTTGAGGCTGTAGGATTTGAGAGATCATACCGGACTCTGGCGCCATACTGAACCGCTTTGACGGCCCAGCGATAACATCTACTTCAGTTTCTAATGCGGACAATCAATTTTATATAAATCACTTCGCTAAAGGACGTCATTTCAGGACGTTTACCGATACAAGTAACATTAACTTGCCATGGTGTTTGAGCTGTACGGCAAAACACTAAAACCTGGTGGGTTTGTACTGAATGTGGGGGCTTGCTGACACCCAATCACTCCGGATAAAGGTGATAATAGGTTCAGTATAATGTTCTTCTGTACAGTGACTGACACGCTGATTAGATAAATACAACACATTTCCAATGAATTCGAAAGCCTTGTCTAGAACGAGTCCATTGTTCTATGTGATAGAGGCGGTGGGGTAGCCTTGTGGTTAAGGCGTTCGCTCGTCACGCCGAGGATCCGGGTTCGATTTCCCACATTGGTACAATGTGTGAAGCCCATTTCTGGTGTCAACCGCCGTGATATTGCTGGAATATTGCTAAAAGAGGCGTAGAAGTAAACTCACTCACTCACTTTTGTCAGTTCACGTTAAGGTGGGCCAAATATAGGATTGTACTACCGGGGACTGGAATAACGAAGCCAACAATGAAACTCGTTAATCCGGACAGACCTTTCCAAAGAACACTCCCGGAATAATAAATGTCCGGATTAACGAATAAATTATACATGAGTGTTTTCAGTTACCAAGATGACATTTAGAAAACAGCTACAAAGTTACGAAGTTTGAGACTGGACGAATTCTGGCAATAATATCGTATATGGTTCATCAATAAAAAGGTGCGCCCACGAGCTAACGAGAATAGGTGACTTAACGATGAAAGGGAGATAACTCTAAATACGAAAGCTATCGCTGCACAATAACGATGCACAGTGAAACAAGTCTGTGTATGTGAGGAACAGGGTGTGTTCTTCGTTACATCGGAGACCCGAGTTCGATTCCCATATATGGCTACAACTCGACAAAGCATTGATGATATCTTGTCTCATTATTCCGAGATGAGGGGCGGTGGGGGTAGCCCAGTGGTTAAAGCGTTCGCTCGTCACGCCGAAGACCCGGGCTCGATTCACCCACATGGGTAAAATATGTGAAGCCTATTTCAGGTGGCCCCCACCGTGATATTGCTGGTATATTGCTAAAAGCGATGTAAAACTAAACTCATTATTCCGAGATGACAGATAAAATAAGCTGATTTTAGAAAATGACCTGAACTTTTCCTCGGTAATTGCTACGACATGGCATCGCCTCTTTTCAAAGAGGCGGACTTGGTCTTGGTCTTGGCGAAAACGAAATCTACACGAATCATACCATTCAACAAGAAACTTACATTTTATTTTGCACTTAAATCTGCCAACAGGACACAATTCATGCTATACGTTCCAGCTGTTTGAAAAATAACACTTAAAGGGCTAAGATGCACCAGTCATATTGCTATAAAGAGAAAATGGCATAAAACAACATGGGTATTCCTGCTAAGGTTATAGATCCCCGCCAAACTATGATCATACTGATTGAGTATGGTTTTACGCCGCTTTTAGCAATATTCAAGCAATATCATGACAGGGGACTCCAGAAATGGGGTTCAAACATTGTATCCATGTGGGGAATCAAACCCGGGTCTTCGGCGTGACGTGCAAATACATTAACCACCACCAAACCCCCCACCGCCACCCGCCCCAACTATGATCATAAGCGACTATCTAATAAATCGGCTGATCAGTTTGTGTGTCATGGTGCCCCGACGGGATAGATAGTTGCTTGCAATATCAATCACTGGTTTGCCAGACTAGATAACTTACAGACAGTCCTCAAACAGCGTGTATATTGTCTAGTGCTACTAATAAACTTAATATCACAATATGAAAAGCATGAGGATTTGAAAAATGTTTATTCAGTATTGATACACAAACTTAGTCTCATTGTATTTTCCCGTGTTTCCCTTTCCCTGGATTTTAATTTTTTTTTATTTCGACTTAAACAAAATAAAAATCTTAATTTTAATTCATATTTTCAATTGAAGTCTCTGTGTGATGAATACCATACTCGTACCCTTGCATACGAAAAGTAATCCAGGGTCAGTTTGATTTTATTCATCTACATTTATTAAAGAATTATTCTAAAACAATATGATTAGATCTTCACCATTCATAAATATAAATGCTATTACCACGTGATTTTAATTTTTTATCATTTTTTTTCCCTTACCGCTTTCTTGCTGGCTTGAGGTTAGAGATGAGAAACGCAGACAAAATACAGATAGAATTAATGAGATACTAATTGACGGTTTTCGGGCTTCATGTTAAGGTGGACAGTTTCCTTTTCCGTCGAGAAATTGTGTAGTGAATACAGTCCATGTCACTTGAAAAGTAATCACACAATATCGCGATGAACAATGACGGATTGTGTTCATTGTCTACCTTTCCGTTTGTCGTTCATATTCCGTTGATCTTGCCGTCTGCGCCCACCCGGTCGTCCACCCTGTCGTCCACCCGACTGTCCACCTGGCCGTCCTCGTGGTGGTTGCGTAGGCCGTGGAGGTTGCGTAGGCCGTGGAGGCTGCGTTGGTCGTGGAGGCCGTGGTGGTTGCGTAGGCTGTGGAGGTTGCGTAGGCTGTGGAGGTTGCGTAGGCTGTGGAGGTTGCGCTGGTCCCTCGGTGGTGTCTTCATCAGGGCCCCACAAGGACAGGTCTAAGGATGGGATAGCCGTCGAACTGCAGTCAACAACCTGGTTGCTGAAGAAGAAAATGTCCATGTTGTACATGAATGGTAGAAATCAAAGGTACGTTTCATTGGACAGCATCCATCTTTGACTCACAAGAAACTGATCCTGAAGTAAGGGACATAACTCTTTTCAACGTATTTGACTTACTTATTGTCTCCAGGCAAAAGGAAAGGGTTTGTCGGGATGCTGGTGATGCCGATGTTGTCACAGATGATGCGG
Organism: Haliotis rubra; assembly: GCF_003918875.1. Taxonomy (NCBI): domain Eukaryota; kingdom Metazoa; phylum Mollusca; class Gastropoda; order Lepetellida; family Haliotidae; genus Haliotis; species Haliotis rubra. The sequence continues at coordinate 129,400 of NW_025767350.1, read as the reverse complement.
GATAGAGATACCTCCTCCAAGGTGGCAATTTGTTCTGCAACAACAGACCCCAGACAGAGTGTTTATGCTTTCAACGCTATTAGCAGTATTCCAGCAATATTACGGGGAAAGGCATCGGAAGTGGATATAACAAATTATGTGTGTGAGGAATCGAACCATGATCTTCGTTAGTTCAAACAATATCACGACGGGGACACTGGATGTGGGTTTCACTAGATGTGGGTTTCACACAATCGCACAGAGTCCTTCAGCACGAACAGCAAACAATGTTTACCTCCTCGCCTCTTGACATCAATATAGAATTAGAACACATAAGTAGAATTCTTTGCTGGATGCCATTCCACCTACCTGTAGTGAATCCCTTGACTGGATCTTGGGTCTCGTACCAGTAACTGTCGCCATACTTCAGATCAGCAAACTGTTCCCCCAGTAAGCAGGCGTACAAGCTCCCTACAGCGGCCCCTCGAACTCGAGCTTCAGAGACGCCTCCAGTGTACAGGTCAATGTCATCAGGAGAACTGAAATCCGTGATGTCATTTGAATGAGTGAATGAGTTTAGATTTACGCCGCATTCAGCAATATTCCAGTTATATCCAGTTTGTATGGTCGCCAGGGAGTTGAGATTGATAATTCAACGTGCCATTGAGATTGACATCCAGTGATCGAGGGAACGACAAAGCGCCTTTCAGCAGCTGAGCTGGATATCGGCGCTATACAAATGTTAGTATAATAATATTAATAATAATAAGGGCCCGATGATGTACGCCTCTTCGTGGTGGGCCTAGATAGGGGAATTATATTCCCTGAACTGAACGTACATCACCCAGATAGGGCTGACCCCCCGAAGCTGGGTAATTTATTGGATTACTACAAGCCAAGAAGAATTTAATCTTTCACTTCCGCATCCCAGTCAGCCTTCCTCCGGTAAAGAAACAAACCATACTGGAGATGGGACTAGACCCAGGGGAAGGCACAGAACCCGGCCAAGATTATCTTGGTCAAACCATCTCAAATCCACAATACTTGAGTGTGCAAAAGCGACAGGGTGGCCTGATAATCCACGCATCAATGGCAAGTCGCTTAAGCTGCATTTGGACAATGTCATGCCCATGTATGCTTACCTGACGGAGCAAAATCTCCGCGACCAATTCCGGCGTCTTAAAAATCTCATACGCCGTGAGCCAGTTCAACCCACAACTGCTGCCCGTCAGGAACCTTTGCATGAGCAGAATGCTCAAGTGGCAGCAGACCCAAAACTTCTAATGGATGTCCGTGTCAACCTCTTTCCTCTTTCTGATGGAAACTCTTCTGTCATAGAGCCAATTGTCCCCAAAATGTCGGACCCTCACTCTTCCTCTTTTTCAGTTGCAGATCTTTCAGAAAATTCTGTGTATATTTTGTTTCATTCTATTTATGATGAAATATCTGATATACCTTTAGAAAAACGGAGGCCAATTCAACAAACAAATTTAATTAATTTATTAAATGACATTATTTCTATGAAACTTTCTGCAGACTGTTCATTACATGAAGTTAATTGTTGTGTCTACGCTGCTGCTCGAACCTTGGAGGAACTTCACACAGTTTCCAAAGGAAAAACATCTAATACTAAGAAGACTACACCAAAGAAAAAACGGTTTCAAGTACGGAAACTAGAAAATACATTTCCTGGATAGAGTTGTGCCTGAAAATAGGATCATCAGGAAGTCCAATGTCAAAATGGCAAAAGTCAATTTGGAGAAAATTAAAATTACAGTACAAGACAACAAAAGAAAAGGTATTTCTCAAAATTGTCGATTCTCTTAAGGCAAAAATAAAAGTTTGGACTGAAAGAAAGAAAAAATGGGAAAAGAAAAACAAATTCATCAAACAAAATATACTTTTTAGAAATAATGAAAAGCACTTCTAAAGGCAACTTAAAACAAGCGGTGATGGTGAGCATGATAAACAGCCTCCCATGGATGCCAATGAAAGGTTCTGGAAACAGTTGTAGTCTGTACCCGGCGACTGTAACCTTGAGGCACCGTGGGTCCGTGAATATGACCATGCAATGCATGAGAAAGTAACTAGGTCGTTTGTCTGTTACATTTCACCAGATTGCCTGAAAAGCGTTATAAAAAAGTCCAAATCTAATACAGCTCCAGGGCCTGATGGCATTCGAACCAGGTATTGGAAACTGTTCCCCTGTGTCCAAACACCATTACTACACTGTTTCAATACTCTCGTGGACACAGGTGATGTTCCTCCATGGTTCTGCAAAGGTCGCACAATACTTCTCCCCAAGAAAGGAGACTTGACTGATCCAAAAACTTCCGCCCTATCACATGTTTAAATACACAATACAAAATATTCACAGGGTGTTTGACAAACCTCGTGTCATCTTACTGCTCTTCCAGTGATATAATTTACAGAGAACAGAAGGGAGCAAGAAAAGGATGTTGGGGGTGCAAGGATCAACTTCTTGTACAGAAAGTGATTTTGGAAGAGGCTAAAACATATCACCGTAACCTTTCCATGTGCTGGATTGACTACAAAAAAGCAAACGACTCTGTCCCTCACGAATGGATTCTGTCTCTTTGTTGTATTGACCTCCCTCAGCGACTACTTGATTTACTTAAGTCTTTAATGAGTTGCTGGTCGACTCAACTTGAGATGTACTCACAAGGGCAGGTGCAGACTTCGGAATCTACTCCAATCAGAAGGGGAATTTTCCAGGGGGACTCCTTCAGTCCTTTGCTTTTTTGTTTGTCTCTAAATCCTTTGAGCTTTCTGCTCAATAAAGAGGAGGGTTACCATCCCGGAATTCCTCAGCACAGATCCCCAACACCACTTACTCATCTCCTTTACATGGATGACATCGAGCTCCTTGCCGAAGGAGATACCAATTTGAAAGAGCAGGTTCTCCTTGTCGAGTCCTTTTCTAATGATATTGGCATGACATTTGGGCTCGACAAATGTAATACTCTTCATTTGAAACGTGGCAAGGTAGTTAATGATGGATCGGTCAAGTCACAGGGGGGAGGAGTTATTGAGCATCTTGTGGAAGATCAGGCCTACACCTATCTTGGAATGCAAGTTCGAAACAAGCTCCAAAATGCCCAGATTCAAGAAAAACTTCGGGCTGAGTATAAATCTCGCTTAAAGAAAATCTGGAGCTCAGAGCTAAATGCTCGAAACAAGGTCAAAGCCACCAATAATTTTGCTGTGCAAGTCCTTTCCTATTCCTTTGGAGTAGTTGATTGGACAACACAAGACATCCAGAGTCTTGATGGCCTGATCAGAAGGATCATGTCTGATAACAGATCCCAACACCCTCGTTCCTCTATTAACCGTTTATATATGCCAATCAATTCTGGAGGTCGGGGTTTGATTAATGTAGAGGCTCTTCATGATAGAATTTTATTGAGTACTTTTGCACATATTTATTTATCGGATGATCCTCTGGTGATGCATGTGAAGACTCATGATGAAAGCAAGGAATTCCACAGCTGTTTTAAGCGTGCCGAGGTTGTTGGACAGAATCTGAAATTTGATGCTGATTTTGCTGATGGCGTTGTACAGCTGGATGGTACAGCGATGGGAGTAAACCAGGTGAAGTCCTTCACCAAGTCTGCCCAGAGTCGGTCTTTTGTGGAGAAGCTTTCCGAGAAGCCATTGTGTCGTGTGTACATGCAGTGTGTGGAACAGAATAGCAATCCCACCGACTCCTTCGCCTGGATGAAGTCAGCTGGTCTTAAATGTGAAACTGATGGCTTCCTTTTTGCTGCCCAGGACCAGTCACTTCCCACTCGTAATCGCCAAAATGTGATTCTTGAAGAAAATATTAATATGAAATGTCGACTGTGTAATGAATTTACAGAGACTGTCCAACATCTTGTCAGTGGATGCCCTTCTTTGGCACAAACAGCATATCTTAAACGACATGATAGCATGGCTCGTTGCTTTTACTACCATCTCCGCCATGTCTGTGGCTTTGACTCAGAGGTCCATCCATGGTATGACCCTGAACATGTCCAGGGCGTCATGGAAAATGATGCTTTCAAACTTCTGTGGAATAGGCCCATATACAGCCTCAGAAGAATTCCTGCCAACAAACCTGATCTTGTCCTGTTTGATAAAGCCAATGAATTATATATGATATTTATATCATTGAATTTTCTGTCCCTTTCGACAGCAACGTGATTGGCAAGATTCAGGAAAAGCATGATGAATATGCGGACATCGCCTTTGAAATGTCTCGCTTGCATCCCATGTCCACTGTCGTCAGACTCCACATTGTTCTTGGTGCCCTTGGTTTGGTACCTCCTGATCTGTTGGCGCATATCAGGAGAGTGCCCGGGTTCTCGCCGGGAGCACAGACCTTCTGACACTCTGGGTAATGCAGAAGGCTGCAGTGTCTACATATTCTCCGGAAAGTCCTTGGTGGGTTCGACTACGCAGCGTTTCCTGGGAGAACACAAACGACTGGTTGGGTCGTTGTTAGTCAGTAATTTGGGTATGTAATAATATTGTTGGTTTGTTTGTTGTTTAGTGCCACACTCACCAACATTTCAGCTATATGACAGCGGTCTGTATATAATCAAGTATGGACCAGACAACCCAGTGATCAACATCATGAGCATTTATGTACGCAATTGGGATACGATTACATGTGTCAACCAAGTCAGCTAGCCTGACCACCCGATCCTGTTAGTGGCCTATTACGGGGCAATGGGGTTAGCCTAATGGTTAAAGTGTCCGCTCGTCACGCTGAAGTCGTGGGTTCGATTCCCCACATGGGTACAGTGTGTGAAGCCCATTTCTGGTGTTCCCCGCTGTGATATTGCTGGAATATTGCTCAAAGCCGCTTAAACCCATACTCACTTTTTGCCTCTTATGACATTGGTTACTGAACATCAATTCTAACCCGGATCTTCACGGGTCGTGATGTCAATTGAATATAAGTTTCAGAAAATGTATATCTGATTTTTAATGCAGTTTTGCAACGTTTATACATATTGTATTTTTAATAATTCAGTGAAAAATTTGTTCTATATATGTTGAGATTTTAAGAAACCGCTTTGATCAATGTTCGACCACGGTGTTCACAATGAGTTTTAATGGAAACATTACACAGTCAAATACCCCAAACCCAACCAACACTAATTAATCACTAAGGCGTCTTGGGTTCTTTTCGTTTTGGGGTTCACAGCAAACCACAAAAATACTAATAACATCTATCGTATCAGCGTGGATGTACAGGTACGTGAGTGAGTGAGTATGGCTTCACACCGCTTTAAGCAATATTCCAGCAATATCACTGCGGAGGACACCTGAAATGGACTTCACTCATTGCACCCATGTGACGAATCGAACCCGAGTTTTCACCGTGACGAGCGGACGCATAACCACTAATCTACCCCACCACCCCGTCTACCCGAGAAGGCTGATGCAAAGCTAAAGCAAAGGTTTATTTAATAGCTCATAGCTTCGTGTTTCCAGTTTCTTCCCTAACACCTTGAGTAAAAATAAAGTAATCATCCCTGTGACAATTGATATCAGGAAAAAGAATCGTAATGCAGAATTTAAAATTGAAAGTTTTGGAAATTACACTTTAGAATGCAAAAATGTGTATGTGCAATTCACCAACCGACGGAAGGTTTTAAAAATATAAGGTATAAAAAGTTGAACTCACGCATACGTCCTTTCTATGTCGCGCCCAGCTCGACCAGCAAAAACGTTGGTTGGAAAAGTAACACTTGGCAGATTGCAGTATTGTCTCCATGCGTTATAGGCAGGAAGGCCATGGTCTCTTCCCCTCTGGATGTTGAGAGCTACGATGTCCATCCCGGTCTCGGCTGTGGTCTCAAATAAATGACTCCTCATCTCGTCCGAGTACCAGGCATCAAAGTCCTGATTTACTCCATCAAGAAGGCCTTCGAAGACGGAAACGATGTTCCTTCGGACGTAGGAAGGCCGATTGAACAGTTGTGTCAAGGAGACACTTCTATTTTCGAAGCGCATGGTTTTGGGAATCATTGTATGTCCAAATCGGAAAGACGCCGTTGAGAAGACGTTTGGAAGAGTTGGGTTGACCTCCTCGATGTACGAGTAGTCACCGGAACTGAGATCGTACAGGGTCATGGCGTCCCTGCCGATGATTTCCGGTAGCCATTCGTTGTACGTAATAACCTGCAACTGTGCCCCGACAATCTTCCTGGTTTCGTCGAAGAGACGTTCGTGAGACCAGGTTGGTTGCAGAGACGCTAACTCTTTGGCAATGCGGTTGTGTTCGCGGACGAAGAGGGTGTGGAGTGCAGAGAGGCCGGGGAAGACGTTCACACGAGTGTCACCTGGAAAAGGAGTACAACAAGGAGTTTGAGGATGATGCAGATGATAATAGCTCATGCCAATAAGTGATAATATACTCATGCCAATAATGGTTGTCACCCCCCTCCCCCACCACCCCCTTCAATTAAGAAAATTGAAAGGGGTGACAACCATTATTTGCATGAGTATATTTACACTGTTTGTCAACAAGGAATGTAATATTTATCATTGTCAATTTTATTATGCTGTGGCATAAAAGAATGTCATATTGATAATTATAATTGAAGATTGATTGATGATGATGATGATGGTAAGTAGTAGTGAGCAAAATTACTTTGATTTTCGTATTTTGCTTGAGACAATTCGCTATCAATATTTTAAATTATAATTATTCATTTTTATTTTTATTTATTTACGTTTTACAGATTAAAAATAGTATGCAGCAGAGAGGGTTAGGGTGATCCTGGCACAGTCAGGCTGGTAAGGCTCATCATCAGCTCAGGGCCCTTGTCCCCTCTACACGCAGCCCAGACAGCGAATGGGACTTCTCCCAGGAAACGCTGCCTAGTCGAATCCACCAAGAACTTTCCGGGAAATATGTAGACTCCCCAACGCTGCAGCCTTCTGCATTACCCAGAGTATCAGAAGGGCTGTGCTCCCGGTGGAGAACCCGAGCACTCTCCTGATCTGCGCCAAGAGATCAGGAGGTGCCAAACCAAGGGCACCGAGAACAATGGGGTCTCTGACGACAGTGTACTTGGGATGCAAGTGAGACATTTTAAAGGCGAGGTCCGCATACTTAGCATGCTTAAATCCTGAATCTTGGAAGTAGTCAAAAGGGACTATTATTATTTTTATTATTTTATTTATTTATTTCATTATTTCATTTTTATTGGCGATGGGTGTGGGGGTAAATTCCCTTGACAGTGAGACGAGGTTGAAACTTTCGTATTGATCATGACACTAATATTGTGTCATTTAAAAAAAGTGTTCTGCCCTCTCAGGACCTCAATCGTTGACACCAACCTGCAAGGAAACAATCGTCTTCTGGGTCAGTGGGGTCACGAACGCACGCTGTCGTCGCTCCAGCTGGCAGCAGGTTGTCTGACGTCACCTTCAGAAGACCTGTGGTAAGATTATAGGAATCAGTGAGTTAGATTCATTTCAGACCGGTGACCGCGTCCCTTTACTTGATAGTGTGCTCGGGCTTCCCTCTCAGAGACAATCGACCGAGTTAGAATTGATCTTCATTCTTGTCATAAGAGGCGTCATAAGAGGTACCATGTGGTCAGGCTCGCTGACCTGGTTGACATGTCATCGTATCCCAATTACGTAGATTGATGCTCATGATGTTGATCACTTGATTGTCTGGTCCAGACACGATGATGTACAAACAGACGCCATATAGCAGGCATATTGCTGAGTGCGGCTTTAAACGACGAACAAACCAACCTCTGAAACACTCACTGTCTCGCTCTCCATCCTTCACTGACTCAGTCAAAGTTCTCACTCGCTCACATCTGCCTTGTTACATATGAAGTGATGGATACTAACCGCCCGTGTGGTCCATGAGACTCTCCGTCAATTCAGAATTTGCTCCGTAGATCTGGGAGCCATCGATGAAGGCTGTCAGGGAGTTCTTCTGTTCCCGGGGGGCTGGAACAAATCGTGCAAACAACAAACCAACCAAACAAACCAACATTATTGTTAAATACAAAATTACAGACTAACAACGACCCAAACAGTCGTTTGTTTATCTCATTAATGCTGAGCGCCAGGTGCAGGTTGGGTTAGAAGTTCAGCCAAACAACGTTGTGTAGAAGTTGTAGCGACCTTCGATATACTTTAAGTTCGACACATCAGTATTTGACTGTCATCTATTAACGACTGGTGTGATGAGAGCAGGGATCGAATCCCCAATCTCTGCACTCCAGCTCGAAGCTTTGCCGGCTGGAACAAGAAGGCGGCCGATTCCGGTTTAGACCAGATGCCTAGCAGCCGACACTTGCCATGAGAGACAGACTACTACGGTGGATTGGGCGACCCGATACCGTCGGTCGTTGTTCATAATATCAATCACCAGTTTGGTATGATCCCGATTACTCACAGCACGTCGTGATATAGATGTCATATTGGTGACATGCCAGATTAACACTTAGTCCCTGAATATATATAATTCTGATCATAACAAATAAACCCATTTACATTTAAAAGGAGCCCCAGTGAGTTGGGAGAATCAGGAACCTGGTGTAATCTAGACTTGCTTCATTTACGGCTTTAGATTCTACCACACTAAATAAATCAGCTGTTCCCTGAGCGAGTTCAGGCCTATTTTCAAGGAAAGATAACTCTGAATTTCCAAACATGGCTACGAAAGTCACCTTAAGTAAATTTCTTATGCAGTTAACAAATATCAGTAACAAGGTAATTTTAAACTCACAGAAATAATAATGAAATCGATAATCGCAAAGAAATTATTTGAGTTCATTTCACATTTTACTACGCGCGATTTGATTGGTTTGCCACGACACTTGGCAATAATGGCGTACTATACAGTTACGAGTCTTCTTGTAGGTCACAGAAAGAGTCGAGTAGTTACGAATGTTCTGATGGAGGCATGTGACACCTGTGATTGGATGATATTATGTAAGATACCTATGTTTTTTAAATGTATATCAGTCCAGTAATTAAAACTCACCACATTTTTTTAATATCTAGTACTACATTTTTTAACACGATGACTTATGCTAAATGTGTGCACAGATATGTTCAAGTAGGTGACATTTGGTGCGAAGCTAGGGTTGATATGTTCAGCTTCGAAAAATATGGGGGTCCTAAGCTAGCCGGAATTTGTGAATTTATTGAAGTTCAAAGGCCAGACTGTACCCATGTGTACATGGACTCATGGCTCTTGACAGCCTGGATGATTTTAAAAATATATATAACGTTACTATAGAAGTCTATGGGAAAACATTTTGTTTTTTGTAACCTTTAGCATTGCAGGGAAGGCTAGGTAGTAGGGAAAATAGTGTGGCTCAGGGACTGAGACAGACTAGTGACATACAGACAAACACCCTTACCTCCAGGAGAGACCTCAGCTTGCTCGGAGCGGACGAAGTTCATGCAGTTTCTGTTGGGGAAGGCTGGGTCCCGAAGTGGCAGTGATATCGGGAAACAGGGGTTGGTGGGACTTGAAACATTGCAAACAGGATATCATTGGGAATATATAATTCGGAGTGGTCATTGGATAAATGTGTTATGTTGTGACATTTGTCACTGACTATGGGTTCATTTCTTAATGGAATAGAACAGTTCTCCAATATCTACAAAGAAATTTAAGAATTACTGTTTCGAAAGCAGAACATACATATTGATCATTGAGGTTAATTGTGGATTAGCTTTACTTCAATATAACGTTTTATTTAGAATTCGGAGTCTTAATTGCTCCATGGAGATATCCAGTTGAGTTGTCTCCCTTTTCTAGAAACTTCTCTTATCTCGAAGGGCCCAACTCACTCTGTAGTCACATCTTCGACAGAATTACAGCACTCGATCTTTTCACCGTTGTCTAATGAAGAGATAGAAAAGTAGAAAAGTAAGTGGTCATTGTGACGACTGATGTAACGTTATTCACCTATGTCCCTATGTTTGCTTTAATTTATCCCTTCCGCTTTCATTAAAAAAAACCAACAAATTTGTTTCAGCATCCATTCATAACAGTTTTACAGCCACTAGTCAGAGTTGCCTCCCTGCACCCACAATCAATTTCAACCGGGTTTAATGACAGTCGGTCTCCATGTTACTGCCTCTACCACAACCACCACCACCAATGTTACTGCTGACCCTGCTGTTGATACTTCCACTGCTGCAACTACTACTACTACTACTACTACTACAGCAGCTGGTGCTACTGCTACTGCACTACACCTGCTGCACCTGCTGCTGCTACTATTACATCTACCACTACTACTACTACTAATACTACTACTACTACTACTACGACTAGTACTACTACTACTGCTATTACTTCTACCACTACTACTACTACTACTACGACTACTACCACCACTACTACAGCTACTACCACTACTACCAGTACTACTACTACCACTACTACCGTTACTACTACTACTACTGCTGCTGCTGCAACTACAGCTGCCGCTGCTGCTTCTACAACTACTGCTACTACTACTACTACTACTACTACTACTACTACTACTACTACTACTGCTACTTCTCCTCCTCCTCCTTTTACTACTACTACTGCTACTACAGCTGGTGCTACTGCAACTACAACTGCTGCTCCTGCTGCCGCTGCTACTTCCACTGCTCCTCCTCCTCCTCCTCCTACTACAACTTCAGCTACTACTGCTACACTGCTGCTACAGAGTAATGAACACCTTACAAATTGAAAACAATGAATGTAGTTCGTGTTGAGTAGTTCCGTTGTATCACGGCGTGATATTTTGATATTGTCAAACAACCCGAAATGATGCAGGTCGACATAGATTTTAATCACACTGATAGCACTTACTGGTAGTGACGGGGGTACCCGTCAGGTCGTGGTCAAGGAACTGACCCCATTGCATGGCCATTACGTTGAGGCGGCGAGAAGGCCGGTTCAACTCGAAGTGAACATTATTGCTGATTGTGCGGACATTTGGCAAAGGTAACCCGGAAACAGCATTGATGCGAGGAGTGCCGTTAGCTGGAAGGTACGGAACAATGAAGTAGAGAAGCTAAAATGTGTTTTAGCGATAAAGTGAGTGATTGAGTGAGTTTTCTTCAACGTCGCAAAATTTATTCGGGGGGAGAGCACGCATTAATGCAGGTCTTTCACGTTTCACGTTCAGTGAAACTCGGTAGGGTAACCTAGCGGTTAAAGCGTTCGCTCGTCACGCCGAACACCGGGTTCGATTCCCACATGGGTACACATGTGTGAATCCCATTTCTGGTGTCCCCCGGCTCGATAGTGCTGGAATATTGCTAAACTTAAAACTAAACTCACTGACTCACTGTGACAAGCCTCTGACTCATCGGCACACATCCAATTCCGACTTAAGTTACTGAAAGTGATTGAGTGAGTAAGTAACTTTAGATTTTACGCCGCACTCAGCATTATTCCAGCTATATGGCGGCGGTCTGTAAATAATCGAGCCTGGACCAGACAATCCAGTAATTACTAGAGTGGTTGAACCGTAGTTTAAGACGCAGACAGTTCCACTTGAGTTATTCCAAGTCAGCGAGCCTGACCATCCGATCCCGTTAGTCGCCTCTAACGACAAACATGGGTGACTGAAGACAGATGCATATTGGAATCTTCACGGGTATCAAACTGATCGGGAAATGACGAAATATTTTGTGTGCTTGTTTGTTTGCTGTTTAACGCTGCACTCCAGCTAAATGGAAGTGGTCTGTAAATAGCAAGACTGAACCAGTCAATCCAGTGATCAACGTCATGAGCATCGATCTACGCTGCACTCAGCAATATCGCCAGTTGTGAGTGCAGGCTCACCACTCGTTTACGAAAACGTGTACACAGATATTCATAATTTCTAACGTCTAAAAATGTCGGTTTATACATTAGATTAAATACTGCAACAAATTTTAAAATTAAAGAGAAATACGGTACTGCTACTCAGTTTTCTTTTCAGCGGGTCTGAAGAATCAGTCGATTTAGTCTTCGCACTTACTATCGTTGTATACCGCTGATAGGACTCGCCTGAAGTTCTGGTTGGTGGACCCCCAGGAGGGGTTGTTGATGTTGTTGCACGCGCCGTCTATTGTCCTGAAGCGCTCGGGCTCACATGTCTGCCGTCTACAACACAACAACATGCTTTTATTTAGTTTGTTTGCTGTTTAACTTCGCATTTCCAAAGTCATGTCATAGATACGTGAGGAGGTGACGTCATTTTAAGTCCAAATGTCTGGTTTTCAGTTGTTTGTTGTTTAACGTCGCAAAATTCTAGCTATATGGTAGCGGTTTGTAAATAATCGAGTCCGGACCAGACAATCCAGTGATCAACATCATGAACATCAATCTTCGCAACTGGGCTACATGACATGCGTCAACCAAGTCAGTGAGCCGCACTCAGCAATACTCCAGCTATATGGCGGTGATCTGTAAATAACGAAGATCACATCATGATCTTCGCACTGGGCTACATGACAATACGAGCCGCACTCAGCAATACTCCAGCTATATGGCGGTGATCCGTAAATAATCGAGATAATCCAGTGATCAACATCATGAACATCAATCTTCGCAACTGGGCTACATGACATGCGTCAACCAAGTCAGCGAGACGCACTCAGCAATACTCCAGCTATATGGCGGTGTTCTGTAAATAATCGCGTCCAGATCAATCAAGTGATTGACATAATGAGCATCGATCTACGTAATTGGGGTACGATGACATATGTCAACCAAGTCAGCGAATCTGACCACCTGATCCCGTTAGTCGCCTCTTCATGGCCAATCATAGGTTGCTGAAGATCAATTCTAACCTGGATCTTCACGGGTTACACACAACATGCGTAAAACTCAAAAAGAAATAACATTGACGTATCTCTTTACTTTTGTTAGGGGCGCTGGGGTAGCATAGTGGTCAAAGCGTTCGCTCGTCACGCCGAAGACCCGGGTTCGATTCCCCACATGGGTACAATGTGTGAAGAACATTTCTGGTGTCAACAACCGTGATATTGGTGGGGATATTGCTAAAAGCGGCGTAAAGCTAAACTCACTCACTCACTTTACTTTCGTTCTGGTCCGACTTGCCACAGTTGCTGAATTAACGTTTTTTACATTTTGTTTCTTAAGCATGCTACGAAAATAACATTTCATATGTATCAATGTGATCAAATTTACCCATGCGCCATAGAATTCTAGATGTAAAACAAAAACACCGTGATTTGACTTAATGTTGCAAAGAACCTTGTAAAAATCCCTCATTCGGTATATTTTGCATATAATACCACTCACTTGACAACACGCTGTTTGCCACCAGTGTCAGTTCGTGGACTTTTGGCGATCTGACCCGTCGACTCGGCATCGTACACAGTTGATAGGATAGACTTCGTTCCAGTGCCTTTTTTGACTGTTTGAGATCTGACCCGCCGACTCTGCATCGTACACAGTTTGTAGGATCGACTTCTCACTCGCTGAAAAACGTGAAATCATGTTCAGTGTTAGGAAAAGCTTAGGGGCGGTGGGGTAGCATAGTGGTTAAAGTGTTCGCGAAAACCCGGGGATTCGATTTCCCCGCATGGATACAATCTGTGAAGCATATTGTTGGTGTCACCCGATTTGGTTTTGCTGGACTTGTGCTAAAAGGGGCGTAAAACAATGTTCGCCTCTCACTCACTTACTCAATGGAGTACCTCAATAGGGACAGTCCAATGGTAGTTCCACGAAGGTCATGTTAGTACTAATATGGTCAGGCTCACTAGCTCAACACCAATCATGTGTTTCGTTACATACAGCTTCGTGAAGGAATAAGAAGAGAATGTTAGTTTAGTGTCTCTTATGGCATCATTTTTTTTTCGTTTCACGTAGCCACCAGATTCTGAACATGGGTCGGTCGGTCGGGGGAAATAATAAATGCTAAAGACTAAATTATCTGAATAATGTTCTTGATTCTCATATATTGTAATTCTTAATACAATTTGTCGTGTTATTTGGACTTGTGGCAGCGACTGATTAAAAGGTAAACATTTTATATGACGATCGCGAGGCGGTACGTTTTAGGTTCGAGTCGACGGTGTTGGAATGGAAATAATAAGGTTTTTTTGCGTGTGTGTGTGAAGTTTTTGTTTTTTGTTTGTTTGTTTTTTTACCAAAACAACCACACGTCCAAATATGGTACTAGTTGTTCCCTGTCAGGCACTCGGCATTAATGGGTATTCATGCTTAACTGCGACATGGTATCTCAGTGAGCTGGCACTATAAAACCAGCTTAAGTCTGGGCTAGTACAAGCAGCCACACATACACACGCAGCGAAATATTTTCAAGTACGACGTAAAGAAAGAAGTACACAGCAATAAATACATAAAGAAAGCACAAAACAAGGAATACGCAATGCCACAGCGAGCACACAGCCAGTTAGCTGTTCCCAGTCGTTTATCAGTGGATTGTTTCCGTATGAAACGATGGGCCCGGAAACTCTCGATGCCCAGTATCAGCTTACTAAACAGGCGGCATTTACAGGCAGCGTTTTACTGTGATATACAAGGTATATTTTCTGTCTGTATCTATGCAATAATAATTTCAATAATCCTTTATCAATAATCACATTTAAATTACTCATACAGTAAACACGCGTTTGCAGATCACATATTATTAATATAAGTTTCCTAAATAGTTTAATCATGATTTAAATGTGTGATATTGACATATTTACTGAGATGATGCTATGTGAAAACTTTCTATCCGCGATCACATGATACACATGAACTTTAATGTTTGTACCCTGCTTAAGAAATACAATGTAAAAACCGTATATTCATCACGTTGTCTGTATCTCCTCTGACACCTGGGTGCTCAAGCTGTGAATCAGTAAACATACCTACACAATTACTGTCTATTTTTAACTTATTTTTTTGCGGCCTTGTGTGAACTGACATGTGGATGTATTTCTCAGCCTATTCTTTGTGTCCACATATACTATGCCTCTTCCAGGGTATGTATTTTGTGTCGCTTTTTCATGTTGTTCATAAAGCTGGAACGCCAAGAATAGAGTCGCCACAATAGTCTCGGTTGACTGAAGTGCAATTAAATCATTTCCAAAGTTGACAATAACCCCCCTGTCAATGCGTCTCTCATCATAAAAGGTTCATGTACCAGAAAAAGTTCACATCTTAAGATTCCTATAGCATGACTCTACTGTACGTCAGCGCAGTGTACGTCAACTTACACTCTAAGATTGGTTGGGCATGGTTGGGTTGGGATAAAGCATTGAAAAATTGACATCAATTTGTCACATGGCTGTATTTGCAATGACATCATCTTTCATGCTGAGATTTCAAAAAAAGCGTCAAAACAGTTTCAAGATAAGTACATGGGTACCTGCCAGGGTCGACTAGACGCCACTACCTCGCGGGAATGAATCACTAGCAAATAAACGTGACATGTGGTGGGCGAGAAAAGTGGGACACCATACAAATTCATTCAATGGCAAGCCCATTTTTTCAACTGTTTACCCGAAAATAACAGTCACAGTTACGTGTGGTACTCGTCAAAAAGGAAAAGGGCGTGGGAAGCCTAAATGCCGTCCTCACATCCAGAAGAAAATAGTTTGAAATCCCCACCAAGGTCCCGAATGCAGACACCCCGACCAAACATCCCCCCCAGCCAGGTTGCAGAACGCTACCCCAAATCATATGTTATGATGATTACAGATATTTTACCCAACCAAGAAATGAAATAACGTGATCCAGACCAGGTGTGGAGAAATCGTGTTTATCGTCATAAGACTTTATTGCAAGTGATAGGAGCCCCCAATAAACAAACACTAACACGTTAATAAAATAATGTGATATTTAAAACACGAACCCAAACAATACTCTTGCTGTACATGCCACTTGTATATGAAATAGAAACGGGGGTGGAGGGTTGGGGGGTGGGTTGCAATGCATTCCTCTTGTGCAGTCAGGCTAAGTTAACATGATGACATAAGTTGTTTCCTGTTAGTATATATTCACATCAGGTGGGGTTACTCCAGAACGTATTTGACTTACAAATAACAGCTATAGTTACCGATCTTTAATAAGATTATTTGATAATTCTGAATGCAATCCCTGACAATTTCATTAAAGTATATAAACTGACGTTCAGAAGAAAGTACACAGTCACCTGATTCTTTGGTAAAATGTTTTCTTTAAAACAGCATTTATATTTTTAAAAGTGTTTTGATTCTGCCTTGTCACAAACATTGTGCAAGTGTTTCCAAAACACCAGATATTGTACCCAATTACAACATTGCTAGCGAAATATTTATGGTTTTAATGGAAATAGTCCCAAAACACCAGGTGTGTACTTTCTTATGAACGTCAGTATATTAGCAGACAGAAATAATGCTCACCAACCCAAATGCAGAAGGGCATTTAAGAGGCACACACATGAACATCAGATTCAGAACAAAGCAGCTGTTTATGAAAAGCTACCTCTTGCGCAATGAGAGATTAACACAGCATTTGGGTTCGATATCAGGTGGGGCGGTGGGGTAGCCTAGTGGTTAAAGCGTTCGCTCGTCACGCCGAAGACCCGGTTCGATTCCCCACATGGGTACAATGTGTGAAGCCCATTTCTGGTGTCCCCCGCCGTGATATTGCTGGAATATTGCTAGAAAGCGGCGTAAAACCATACTCACTCACTCACTCGATATCAGGTAACACTGTACTCAAACACTATCAATAACAGCATCATATGAACAATATATTTGAAACGTCTTACGAGACATGTTGCATGACAGACAAACATTCCCAATTCCATTTCATCATTGTGGAAGACGTATAAGTAACCTTTCATTTCAGACCCTTTTCAAACCCTTCTGAACAGTTTAGACATATTCGTTGTCTTTAATTCCATTATTTCAGTTCCGTATAAAACTAAACACAGAAAGGACATTCATACCGTTATGTTCAATCACCATTATGAATACATAGGAATACTTCATGTTATGACCAAACAGTTGGCACACAAAGACATACTTTCACATGCCAGTATGGTGTTCCATAGGTTATGTTCAGCCACCGTTATGAATACATGGAAATACTTTATGTTTTGACCAAACATTTGGCACATGAAGACATACCTTCACATGCCAGTATGATGTTCCATAGGTTATGTCGACTATGGACATAGAACCCAACAATTCCAAACTTTATTTCAACCATGAGGGACTGAATGGACATGACATATTTCTTGCAGTGATTGACTCAAGCTCTGGAGGACGAACGGGACCACGTAACATCATCAGACGTCTGATGTTTTCGGTTCCACATGTCTGGAGTTCATGCATGTCTGGAGGTACCGGGTGGTCATACAAGGCATTAAAGTGACAAATTATGTGACTGGAACCACTTAGTGGCTTTGAGTGAACTTTGGATGTCTCTGGAACATATGTTGATTGTGGAACGCCAATTTTCAGTTTCGATATTTAATAAATTTCAATATTTATTCTCAAAATGTTGCTGGTTTTATCTTTTTCATTTGTAATCAGGCGTACAGTGCATTCAGATTAGTCAGCTTGTTTGTTTACATCTTAGCGCCGCTCTCAGATGTACGATATGTAAATACATGTAATCGATTCTGGACATGACAATCAAGTGACTGACTTAATGAGCATCGATCCACGTACTCCTAATGCGATGAGATGCACAAACAAAGTCGCCTCTTACAACAAGTATGATTGGCCAAGGCCAAGTCAAACAAGGAGTTTAACTGAACCTACGCACACAGATGGACATAATTAAGAAGCCATGATTGAGAAGAGGGGATTTGACTGCGAAAACACAGGACGGTTCAACTGCTTTAACCTGTTAAGAACAAATGTCCAATGCTAAAATCTAAAAGCGGCATAAAACCATACTCACTCATTCACTCACTCGGTATATACAGTCAGTATATTTACATAGGGCGTAAAGTACTAACAACACTATTTAATCCAGTCTCAAAACAATTCAAGTAAATTTAAGCTTACTATGCTTTTAAACTGCAGTATATATTTTATTTTAATGTTATGGCTAGATTGTCAAAAAATGCTGACAGTTGAAGGGATGGTGTAAATCCCACTATGGTCCATGTAGGTAGCAAAAGTAATGTAAGTCCCCATGGTCCCTAGTATGGTGATCTACCTTCGGTTGTTGACAGTCTATAGCCTGTTTTTATATCGTATTGTCAATTATAATTAATATGTTTTAGATTTAATTACTAGTTTTAAATTTATGTCTGTGATAATCTAGTTGTTTTACTGTCCTTCGGTGACGGGTTTTTATAATTTACCTTAGGGGCGGTGGGGTAGCCTAGTGGTTAAAGCGTTGGCTCGTCACGCCGAAGACCCGGGTTCGATTCCCCACATGGGCACAATGTGTTAAGCCCATTTCTGGTGTCCCCCGCCGTGATATTGCTGGAATATTGCTAAAAGCGGCGTAAAACTAAACTCAGTCAGTCAGTCAGTATAATTTACCTTACATCATTATTATCAATAACTTGATTTAGTCACGATATAGCTGAAATATTGCCAAAGTGACTTTAAACTTTAATCATTATTTAATCTATTTCACATGGACCTGCTTACTTCATCTGACATTGTGACAAGCAAAAGAACTCCGTGAATACCGTTATGTTGCCAGTGAAATCCCCTGGACATACAAACATTAAAGAGTTAAGGGTAGGTACTATTCCTCATTAGGTAGATACAGATATTCTTACAGTAATAGTCCACGGGAGACGAGTTGTTGTTTTAGACTTACATAACTAACTGGATTTTCATACGTTGGCTCTTGTATACAGAAATAGCTTAAGTTTTCAACATCATTTGTGCAGAACTTCTTTTAGTGGCATTTTGAAGCTGGTATGACGAAGACCGGCACTTTATTATGGTTCGACAACTTCTCTACTGCAATAAAGAAGTTGACTATCCATACAAAGGCGTTCCTCTTCATCACTCATGCAGTATAAACCCAGCTGAAGGTTTAAGTAAACTTTACACAAATGCAAAACGTGTTTGACCTTCTGAAAACGTGACAGTTCTTCGTTCAGAATACACCAGAAACGCCCATGACCAATAAGCATATGTATTATGTATTGAGAAATGAAATGGTTTTTTTAATATCTTAGAAAACAGGATATTTCTTCTGAAAAAGCACATTTCTACCTTGATTGTTACATTTATATAATTACCTATTATTGTTTGTCAAACATGTCAGATCGACAAGAAATTGGTATAAACCAAGAACATTTGGCTTTTTTTACACATAGCATGTTCATGAAACCAACAGAGTTGCCATTTTCACTTGCGGTCGTTCCTCACATGAAAATACTATGGTACAGACTTATTTGACAAGAAAGGAGAAATATTCAAACCTATAGTTTTCAGGATATCTGGTTTTATGACAAGCATTTCAAGTTAAAGCTTCTACAAATCTCATGATGCATCCATCGGAAATACTTGTTAATGTTCTTAATCTTTCATAATAATGATAGGTACACCTGTACACATGAATAAAATATCATACTGTCTTACCTACGACTGTGAATGAAACGATGAGCAGAGCCCATATCAGGCTCGTCCTGGGCAGCGCCATGTTTGTGGAGCAATCGCCTGTTGCTGTGGTACTTATAGGCCTGGATCAGGCCCCGTCAGCTTATGGGGTATGTACACGTAAATGCCCTCACTACCAAATGGCGCAATGCGCCTGGTGGCTGCAGACCCGTGAATGTGACGTCAGTTAGTGGCTATAGATCCGTCAATGTGATTGTGTTTAATATACTGGAGTAAGTAGATTGTTATATATAATTTCACCTTGTGAACGAGCCTGTTTAATAGACCTTGACATCGTATTTCGACAAGCCTTAGGATATTTGGAATGAGTGGCAAGGCCAAATGAATTTCATTAGCTGTTTTTCTTGTTCCTTATTTCATGCTATACGGTACTGTTCTTGTGATGGAGGCTTTGGCGTTATCGAGTACATACTTTGCAAACCAGTGGTTGATATACTGAGCAACAATAATTGGTTGAAATGATGAGTGAGTGAGTTTAGTTTTACGCCGCACTCAGCAATATTCCAACTATATGGCGGCGGTCTGTAAATAATCGAGTCTGGACCAGACAATCCAGTGATCAACAGCATGAACATCGATCTGCACAATTAGGATACGATGACATGTGTCAACCAAGTCAGCGAGCCTGACCACTCGATCCCGTTAGTCGCCTCTTACAACAAGCATGGGTTACTGAAGATCAATATTCTAACCCGGACCTTCACGGGTCAGTTGAAATGATGACGTACTATAAAGAAGCTCCATGTTCCAAAATACCAGTTGTTATTGTTATTTGTTCATGTTATTAAACAATAAATATGTGAAATCCTTTTACGAATTGGGCTTAAGAATCAAGAATAAACACTGAAACATGATATTTCATTTTCCTCGCAGAGTGAAATGTTTCATTGACAAGCCCATGACAAGCCATGAATATTGTGTTATGGTTTATTCTCCAAGCTAACATAATCACGGGCTCAGAAACTGGCTTTCAACTTTATACCCATGTGGGGAACAGAACCGGTTCTTCGGCGTGACAAGTCAACACTTTAACTACTAGGCTACCATACAAACTCTAAGGGTTAAAGCAAGGCTAGTACATACCGAATCGTATTATAGCATTCACGCTCTGAGGAGTATCACTTAATGACTCTCTTAAAGCCCTTTCATAGCGCACTACACAGTAGCGAGATTATGATATCAATCAGACTATAAAATTCTCCCTCAGGGTCACAGTCACGTACATCTGGGGAGGCCATGCGTTTGGTTACGTAATAAATTTCATTACTTCTTTCAAGGACGATATGTTCCTATTAGACACCGGACTAGGGATTAATTAGCGCAACACCCATATACAAATGGTTATGTCCAAATTGGATATTTCAACCAGTTTGTTGAACCTAAGGAAAATTGTTATTGTGTAAAAATATCTTGGAGTTATTTTTGATAAAAAGTGTTCTTGTAAATTATCTATATCAAATCTCTGTCAACAAGCTACTAAAGTCATGTATTGTGTTGAAGTCGAATGTTTCGGAGAAAATTATTACCATAAAGAAAGGTGCCCCATTGTATATGGTTGTTGGTGAATTAAGTAGAGTCTAATGTATATAATCTTCATAGTGAAGGTATTCACAGCTGTTGTTGGATTTCATGTATAGGTGAGGTGAGGTGAAAGTGGGTTAAACGTCGTGCTTGAGAATATTTCGCTCATATGACGACGTGCAATGCGTGTGTATGTGTATGTGCGGCTGCTTGTACTAGTCCAGACTTGAGCTGGTTTTATAGTGCTTGCCCACTGATATACCATGCCGCAGTGAAGCATGAATACCCCACTCAGACACATTATACTGACTCCGAGTCGACCAGTCCTTGTTGTACCCATTAATGCCGAGCGCCAGACAGGGACCAACAAGTACCATATTTTAACGTCTTTTGGTATGACGCGGTCGGGATTCGAACCCGCGACCTTCCGCTCTCCGGGTGGACGCTCTTTATTTTATGGGCCAATCCTATTTCATTAATAGGTAACACCCATGAGATTAGCTGTTTTAACCTGTCTTACTATTGGGATGTCTGACAAATGGGAGGATACCCCAAGGACAGGTGTCCGCAGAG
Source organism: Haliotis rubra (assembly GCF_003918875.1). NCBI lineage: Eukaryota > Metazoa > Mollusca > Gastropoda > Lepetellida > Haliotidae > Haliotis > Haliotis rubra. The sequence goes on along the minus strand of NW_025767350.1, from coordinate 107,713 downwards.
CCATTGTCTATTGCAGCATTTAATGATTTTCTTAAAATTCAGTATTCAATAAAAGGAATGGGACATTGATATAACCATATGCAGATTAACATCCATGTTGCACTGAGAATGAGTATTTTCAAGCTATTCAATCAGATGTGGTATAAATACGTTGTGCGTTGATTTTTGTATTGTTTTGTTAATATTGGAAATAGATCAAATTGTGTTGAGTAAGCAAGTTTAGTTTTTCGACGCTTTTATCATATTCCAGCAATATCGCGGCGTGGGACAACAGAAATGGGCATCACACATTGTGACAAGCGAACGCTTTAACCACTAGACTACCCCACCGCCCGTTGTTGAGAAACAGTGGGTGGTGAAGGGCAAATAACATTCAGTATACGTATACGTGCACGTGTACTCGCATTTCTCTCGAGTGAGAGAGTGTTGTGTGAACGAGAAAATGTTCGGCGAGAAAGATGATGGCGGATGAGACAGTGATCTATCGGACTGACAGTGTGTGTGTTTTGGGTGAGAGAGTGTTGTGTGAAAGAGAAAATGTTCGGCGAGAAAGATGATGTTGGATGAGACAGTGATCTATCGGACTGAGAGCGTGTGTGTTTTGGGTGAGAGAGTGTTGTGTGAAAGAGAAAATGTTCGGCGAGAAAGATGATGTTGGATGAGACAGTGATCTATCGGACTGAGAGCGTGAGTGTTTTGGGTCGGAGAGTGTTGCAAGTGAGAGAGAAAATGTATCTTCGGTTAAAGAGTGTTCACGGGCAGAGACAGACTGTGTGTTTTGGGTAAAAGAGTGCGATAGGTGAGAGAGAAAATGTATGTTGGGTATGAGTGTTTTCTAGGGGCCTGAGAGAGAGTGTGTATTTTGGTTAAGAATGTGTTATAAGTGAGAGAGAAAATGTATGTTCGGTGAGAGAGTGTTCTATGGGGGAGAGAGTGTGTGGTTTGGGTAAGAGAGCGACAAAGGTGAGAGAGAAAATGCATGTTCGGTGAGAGAATGTTCTTGGGAGAGACAGACTGTGTGTTTTGTCCGAAAAGAGTGAAATATTTGAGAGAGAAAATGTATGTTGGGTTAAAGAGTGTTCTAGGGAGAGAGAGTGAGTTCTAGGGAAGAGAGAAAATGTATGTTGAGTGAGAGTGTTCTAGGGAGAGCGAGTGAGCTCTAGGGAAGAGGGAAAATGTATCTTGAGTGAGAGAGTGTTCCGGATGAGAGACAGACTGTGTGTTTGGGGAAAAAAGAGTGAAATAGTTGAAAGAGAAAATGTATGTTGAATGAAAGATTGTTCTAGGGAGAGCGAGTGAGTTTTGGGGAAGAGAGAAAATGCATGATGAGTGAGAGAGTGTTTTAGGGAGTATTTGTAAATGTGTCGATGTGTTCTTTATCACGGTGAAATCGCTAATGTGATAAGGTAATAGATACGTGAATGTGCAAGCAAATAACAATAGGAAGCTTCATTGAGGAAAATTGTTGGTCATGGGTGACAGTTATCATGGTGATACAGATTTGTCATTAGATGTGCAATATAGATCGTAACGGACGACTATGCACCATTTGTAAACATACACAAATCCGTTCGAGACAAGCTGAATTCTCACACATGTGAAGGAATGATAAGAGAAAGCAATTCCTTTTCTGGTCATATTTATTGTTGAAGTGGTATAAACAAAAACGTATATACATGTTTCGTAACATATTCGTTCATACATCTATTCCGATATTTGTCCGATATCACTGTAAATAAATTAAATAATGTCAACGATTACACAAATGTTTCCTATTATAATATCAAATCTTATGTACAAATTGACATGGCCGGTATTGTTATCACCACACATTCATTGCATGGTAACCAACTTGCACACCAGTATACAGTATAAGGTACCAAGACGTCGATCAACGTTGCGTTTGAGGTCGATAAAGGTTATTCATAAGGTCATGGTTTATGCCTTCATCTCCTCCTCGTCCTGTTTGCCCTTCAGCTTTCCGGTGAAGGCCACATAGTTGAACTGACCCTTAGTGATGGGGGGCTTCCTTCCATGTCATTTTGATCTGGATTAAAAATGATGAGCATCAAGTCATACAGTATATCTGTATATATGTCACTCCATACATTATTTATCGATTGAAGTGAATACAATTCGTTGATACAAAACAAGAGTGAAAATCGTGAAGTATTGCTTTGAACGTATATACGGACAAACGGAGCACCAAACTTTTTAGTGTGCTACCATTAATTCTGAATTCCGGAGTAGGCTCCATTTTTTTCTGTTAAATGACCCTGGTCTGAATATCGCACTGAGAACTATAAACATTCTGCTTCGTAAACTCACCTCATCTTGGGTAAAGTTATCTCCCATGTTCTGCAGGAGATCTTTGATGCTGAAGTAGAGTAAAATGATAGATATGATGAGTGAGTTTCACACAAACCATGATGAACTTAGACTATGTCAAAAGTGAACAGATTCAATTGAATTTAAGGCTGCTTTTGACCAACGTTACATAACGACATGGCCGGTTAATGTGTTACTATAGAAAATTGCGAGCAGACCAAAGGTCATACTTGGGGCAATTATGGGATTCAAACACTTGGTGGAGATGAAGGACAATTTGGTGAAGACAATCAAAGTATATTCAATTCTATAAATCATGTCTTTTTTAAATGATGCATATATATATCCGACTCAAGAAGAACGCCAGTTGAAATACTGTAAATGTTATAATATAGTATAGAAATGCTTACTAATCCTCAGGGAGGGTTCCCTTTCCATCTTCATCAAACATAGCGAAAGCATTCTTGATTGTTTCTTCCGAATCAGTACCTTGAAGAAGAAAAACAAATCTTATTAAAATCAGCATTCATTTGTATAAGATGAACAATATCTAGTTCGAAATGCAAATAATCCAATTCGTGTTAAACATGACTTTTCCTTGCGGTCACTTATTTTTAACAATTACGTCACTAGTTTATCAGCAATATCTATTTATCTTCTATAAAACTATAAGAATGCAATGGTTTTTTAAAGTTCTGCCATGTGACTTGCCTCCCATCTTCTCCCCGAACATGTTGAGGAAGGTGGTGAAGTTGAGTGGACCAGGGGCTTCCTTCAGCATCTCCTGCAGTTCGGCGTCAGATGGAACCTTTCCTGGAAATGTCAAGGAACAAGGGATGAATGAGGGAGTGGATAATTATTAGTAATGTCAAAGTAAGCATTAACTCGGCTCTTTAGCGACTTCGTTAAAAGTGTTTTTCCAAGGAGACAAAACAGTCGTTGTAGCTGGTATTACCAACCCGTACCAGTGGGTTAATTGAACATACAGCAGGCCTACCATTCAAATTCAAATTGATCTACGCCTTCTAGGCAATATTCAAGCAATGTGACAGCGCCAGACACCAAAAACGGTCTTCCTTCAATTTTGCCAAAAATGGAATCGAACCCGTTCCTTCGGCGTAACTAACGAACGATTCGATCACTTGGCCTCTCTAATTCCCCTTTCTGCATGAAGACATTCCATATTATTCAATCGTATTTATCTCATTCTGTTTATATCATCTACTTATATAAAACATTCTGTATAAGTTCGCTCTTACCCAGGTTGGCGTAGATGCTTTTCAGGTCATCAACCTGAATGATGCCATCCCTGTTGACGTCGATCAGAGCAAAGGCCTGAAACAGGCAAGATATATTCATGAAAAATACATAAAATAGACGTGACACATATGTCAATGAGTGTCATATAGTACAAGCTAGACCTTACACATAATCTCCTATTGAATGTCATGAAAGCATTTCGTTCTCATGTGTACAGGTTTATATATGCAGTTGTATCGCATATCTGATTTACTATTTAGCGACTAACGGGATCGGGTGGTCAGACTCGCTGACTTGGTTGACACATGTCATCGTATCCCAGTTGTGTAGATCGATACTCATGCTGTTGATCACTGGATTGTCTGGTCCAGACTGGATTATTTACAGACCATATAGCTGGAATATTGCTGGGTGCGTCGTAAAGCTAAACTCACTCAACACTCACTCACTTTTTCACTATTTGAGAGATCGCAGTTGTTACAACGAATATGATATACACTGTATTAATTCCTTGACAGCAGTTCTACTTGGATCCGTGGCTACAGAATCTACTCGTTGTACTCACAGTCAAATGAATTTTAATACTGATGACCGAATCTTGATTTCAAGTCCCATCATCCCTACGTACATTTAAGTTCACATAAAACATTGCTCACCTCTTTAAATTCCTGGACCTGAGCAGGGCGGAACATAGCGAGTACGTTGGTGGGTGCCATTGTTGATATCTACAAGCAAAGAAGCATGTATTTTACTGTACGATATGAAAGCTTGAATCTAAAATTACATCTTCCACCATCGTCGGCAGCCTTTGTCTTTTGCAGGTGATGAGTATAATTCCGAAAGATTACGAGCATTCGTGTAATTCCGGTTGAATTCGGATGTATTTGAAAATAAAGTTTGGAGCCGAACTGGTTCCACTGAATGTATACGAAGTAAAATTGGGGATTTTAGCCAAATCTAAATCCGATCGCGGATCATGAACAGCGAGGGAGAGTATTTATCCAGGAGAATGGCTTTTGAAACAGTTACAGATACAGTTTCTTGAATCTGAAAAGATTTGAGGAACTTACCTTGAATCAGCTGGTGCGAGCGAACGAAGAGTTGAGATGTCTGACTGGAAGTCGAGGTGATACTGACAATCTTGAAATCGACTGTGTTTATATACACCTATCTTCCATGCGTAAAAGCATATCGTGTGACCGTTTCTCTGTGTAATGAGTCAACATTGCGTCACGTTGACGCATCTAATGAGTCTGGCCACGTGGTCACTCATGAAGCGGTCATTTGAGCACCCGCTAATGTTCTGACCACGTGCTCTTGGCTGGGGGTCGAATATGCATATTGAAATATACACGACTACAATATACACCACTGTAATATACATGTGTTTAAGGTCAGGGTTGTGAAAGACACATTACACGACGGGGGGTGTAAGTAACGTCACGTAATAGACTGAATACAGCAGACTGCAGGGAAATGTATGTCATTTACACTGTGTCACTGCTCACTCAATCAATCTTTATTTCAGCACTGAGGAGGCCACAGGCCTTTAGTACATTTCATACATACAATTTACATCATGGCTTGATATAAAACCGCAACATTTTGAATTGCAATTTCATTTGAACAATTCAGTAGAGAAGAACATATATCAATGGGTGAATGGACAAAATATAATTCTTTAATATATGTTTTACGTACTTTATTATATCCTATACATACAAGAAGAAAATGATATTCGTCTTCTTTATTAATTATATTATTATTAATACAGCATCTACATATTTTATCTTCGCTTTTGATATTCATAAATGTATTCACGCATACATCTACCAAGCATATAAATCAAACTGTTTTTACCTGCTGTCAATGCTTTCCAGCATCAGGTGATATTTGTAGATCAAAAGAACCACATTATATACTCTCCTTTATTAATCAGTGAGTGTATAAAGCCAAACAACGCGTGCAACATGATCATTTCGAAATGATGTTTCAAGTCTGAAAAATGCCTGTGATGTGATAATGGATCAGAATATTGATAAGGAAACATCACTTCTATAGTCATTAAACGTAACTGCCAAATGTCCATTATAAGTCTCCGTCAAAATACAATAAGTATGTGTACAATGTCTGTGCAGTAGCTTGTTATTTCTCCACACAAGTGTTCTACAAGTGGCGTGTATTAGAACTAAACAACAAATGCTTTGTGATTTTTTATTTTAAACAAACCAAATGATGTACAAAAGTACCAAGACAAAACAGTTTGCTCAATGTGTTATTTCTTTTAAGAAGTGCGAACCTATGTAGAAATGGTACGTAACATACGCGTGCAATGTAATTATTGTGAAATTGAGTAGAACTGAGGATGGTGTAATGCTTAAGAAATTTTGAATTGTGAACAAGTTTTTGCCAGTTTTTGTAGAGGTATATTACTAGAATATTGCTAAAAAGCGGCTAAAACTAAACTCAATCACTCCAACATATTGACTTAACCACGCAAATAAAAGACATTTCTTACATGTGACACCCAGTTATATTTCCCATTTCTGTGTGGCAGTTATAGCATTGTTAACGTTGGTTGGTTGCTTTGTTGTTTCACGCTGCTCTCAGCAATATTCCAGCTATATGGCACCGGTCTGTAAACAATCGAGTCTGGACCAGACAACCCAGTGATCAACAGCATGATCATCGATCTGAGAGCCTTTTCTCGTCTTAAACTATATATTGCAGCTCTAGATCTAGCATCAATTTCTGTGATAGCTGATGCGATCCTCTGCGAAGGGAGGCCATTTTTGTCACACGAGTATCTTCAAAGGCGTACATTGAATTATCATCAGTTGCGACAGTGGTAAGTAAGAGCTGGTTGAGGTACAGGCAAACATCTTTGTGTTGAACTTCGATGTGTCGAACCTACGGTTGTCTCGAAGTAAAGCTTAATACCTTCGTAGTCTTTCAGTTTTCGTCTGATTTTCGATTGTGTCGATCTTGGCTCAACTCGAAGTATTCACGTATGTCTTCAACTTGAATACATAGAAGCTTTCACCAGGAGATATTGATTATAAACGATTTCTGAGACCGATTTACAATATTAAAGGTCTACCTTTGTTGATTATCTCCAGCGTGTTTGCTTCCATTTAATTCAGGTTTTTCTCTGTAGTACGTCTTGAAATCAGACTTTGATTGCTCGTAAGCTTGAGTATTTACATCATAGTTGTATTTGTACATGTAGATAGTTCAAATGTGTTTACTCTTCTGATTTTAGCCTAGTGTTGATGTTCTCTCCGACCGTGCTATTCTTACAATAACGACACTTGCCGTTTAAAACATATTGCAATATGTATAAGGAACTGATACAATATTTGATATACAGATAAGGGTTATTTGCATACTGTTCATTGTAGAACAAAATCGACATTTAATGTGCTTGACGATCTACGGAATGCTGTCTTAATCAATCACAGAGAAGTAAGATAAGATGCTGGTAAAAATGCCTTCATTGATTTCACAGGTCTTGACGGACATCCATTGGGACAAGTTGCGTTTTTGGATAATATTTTTCCCTGGTGGTGAGTGTTTTGAGAGTTGAGTTTTCTTCTTTTCAAGGACAATTCTATCATGGCACAAGCTCATATTGATTGTGTAGACCATGATGGCGCAAATACAAAAGGGACAATACCCTTTCCATGATCTTAAGAATTCTCTGGTGAAAGACGTCTTATTGTAAAATTCCAACTATATCGAGACTGTTTCACTAGCAGGTGTTTCAGAAAGGAGAGCGTATGCTGACCAACAAATACGTGCAAAAGCTGAAATGAAAATAGCCAGCTGCATCGGATATCACTCTGATCTTGAATCTACGAAATCTGAATAAAATTTTGTCATGGCACAGCGGTTTTCAGGATAATCGAACTCGAACAGAATGAATATCAAAGAACAGCTTGTATGCAAAATGACTGTTTACATTCGATAAGACAAATAATATTACCTTTTCCGAAACAAACATCGACGTATATGATGATGATATAATATGATATTTACAGTATTGATGATTAACAGAGGATAATAACTGTGAGATGATGGTGATGATGATGATGATTATGATTATGATGATGATGATTTATATTATTTATACAGATTTCCCGATCAGAGTTTACATCACTTTTCTCTCCGACGAAGACAAATTGTCTTTGAATGACCTGTGAGATGATGGTGATAAAGTAATTAATCAATCAGCGTGTTATGATGATGAAAAATATATGTACAACCGAAATAACGCATTTCATTATGAACTACTTAAGGGAAATTGACCTGTGTCATAAATTGTAACTATGTAATGTGTACGGTGGATTGATTGCTTCTAAATTTGGTCCTATGACTTTTTCTGTACACAAGTAATGTAATGAATGTATATGTGTTTAAAAAAAAATCATTTAAACTTTGTACTGAAAATTTGTATGCGCAGTCTTGGTCTCGTTGCGACGCAAAAATCAACCCAACTGAACTCAACCTTAAATATAGTCCCAATGCGTCAGTCAACGTCTTAACGGCATCTGTCTATGGTCTTTGAATTGCATTCAAAAGTGTTATTGGATGTCGGCTTTTTATTCATGTCGATTTTGTACCCCTTCCCCAGGAGCATGTACTCCGAACTGTTGTGTTCCTCACGATACAGACGTTGACATCCACAAATTCCATAAATATATTTAGAAAAGGAAGATCTCATATGCAACCAGTATGCCAAGGGAACAAAAACCAGTATCCTCCATCATTTAAAATATCTAAGACTTAGTACTTGTGCTACACCTTAAACGAGATATATACAGTGAAACTACGGAAATAAATTACTCATACAGCATATAAAAATCAACAGCCGGGTTGACATTTATGCAAGACATTTCTAGTGTTCAGAATGTGACAATATGAAAGAGTATGTCTACCTTGACATGATATGTAAAAAGGTAAGCGTCTATTCAGCACATATAGGTTCTTTGAGTGGCGTGTACAAGTCGATATGATGAACAAGTCGATAAAGTCGATATGATGAACAAGTCGATATGATGAACAAGGGGTTATTTCTATGTCTATCATCACTTGCTTGATGACCGGTGAAGATCCGGCTTAGAATTGGTCTTCAGTAACGGATGCTTGTCGTAAGAGGCGACTAACGGGATCGGGTGATCAGACTCGTTGACTTGATTGACACATGTCATCGTATTCCAACTGCATAGATTGATGCTCACGCTGTTGATCACTGAATTATCTGGTCCAGACTCGAATATTACAGCTCGGCGCCATAGAGCTGAAATATTGCTTAGCGCAGCGTTAAACAACCAACCAACCAACCAACCACTTGCTTGATAACGGTGTTAGCATCTACACCGAAACGTCACATATATTGTAGACGTACAGAAGTTGTATAACCATGGAACTACCCCTCCTGTTCTTCGGATATAGGCCGCACGTGATAAAGAATTGGCAAGAGAAAGCAAGGTCATTTCTGTTGATGTTTATTACTGAGATAGTATAAATACAAACGTATATACATGTATGGTACACATTCGTTCACTTGACAATCATCCACACTGTAATTTGTCTGATATCATTGTTCTTTAAAAAATTCAGAAGACTAGATAAATTCAATGTTCAATAATACGTCGTATGTACACATTGACGTTACGTATCGACACAGTTACACTTCACAGTAATGTGCTTTACGATTAGTATGCATTGGCAACGACACTAAGACGTAGGTCAAAGTTACGTGTAAGGCTCATGTAGGTCAAGGTTATATATAAGGTCAAGGTTTATGCCTTCATCTCCTCCTCGTCCTGTTTGCCCTTCAATTTCCCGGTGAAGGCCACGTAGTTGAACTGACCCTTAGTAATAGGTGCTTCCTTCCATGTCATTTTGATCTGGATTAAAAACAAACAAACAATAGTATTAATATGTATACCATATAGATATATATGCTTTTCTATACATTCTTTTATTGTGACAACGTTACGAATTCACTTTCTAAAAAAATAAGGAGAACAACATTCGGGCTGTTCCAGAAATGAGGCCATGTTAATAGATATGAAAAACTATTGGAGACATATTGCAAGGTTTCGAAGTATTGATGCAACCAAGCCAAATAAAAGGTAGTCACCTCTCGCAGTAATCCCGGAGTTATCTCCCTTTTCTGTAAAATGACCTCGGACCCGCATATCTCACTATGTATCTCACATATCTCACTATGTATCTCACATATCTCACTGTGTATCTCACATATCTCACTGTGTATCTCACATATCTCACTGTGTATCTCACATATCTCACTATGTATCTCACATATCTTACTGTGTATCTCACATATCTCACTGTGTATCTCACATATCTCACTGTGTATCTCACATATCTCACTGTGTATCTCACATATCTCACTGTGTATCTCACATATCTCACTATGTATCTCACATATCTCACACTGTGTATCTCACACATATCTCACTATGTATCTCACATATCTCACTGTGTATCTCACATATCTCACTGTGTATCTCACATATCTCACTATGTATCTCACATATCTCACTATGTATCTCACATATCTCACTGTGTATCTCACATATCTCACTATGTATCTCACATATCTCACTGTGTATCTCACATATCTCACTATGTATCTCACATATCTCATCTCACATATCTCACTGTGTATCTCACATATCTCACTATGTATCTCACATATCTCACTATGTATCTCACATATCTCACTATGTATCTCACATATCTCACTATGTATCTCACATATCTCACTATGTATCTCACATATATCACTGTGTACTCACCTCATCTTGGGTAAAGTTATCTCCCATGTTTTGCAGGAGATCCTTGATGCTGAAGTAGAATGAAAGGATATATATGATTAGTGAGCTTCAGATAAACCAGAAAGCACCCAATCTGCCATAGTTACAGAATAAATTGATTAGAAAGCCTATTTTAAGTAATGGCGGGTTAGTTTAATATGAACAATCATTGACTACGAATCCATGATGAAAGCTCGAGTAAAGATCAGAGACAACCATTAGCCTGTCGGGTGTGGGCAATCAAAACAATATCTATCTATATTTGTATCTATGGTAATCATCGTCTCTTCATTTTATGTCTTCAATTATCAAAGCGTTTGTGACTCCATGACTTCAAACGCTATCAATTTAGATTTGACTAACCGCCAGTGACTCATTTGTTTGTTCTTTCGGGAAATTAACAGCACAGTGTTTGAATTGCTTACTAGTCCTCAGGGAGGGTTCCCTTTCCATCTTCGTCAAACATAGCGAAAGCATTCTTGATTGTCTCTTCAGAATCAGTACCTTAAAGAAGAAAAAACAAATTCATTATTGGAAGCATTATTTGTTGAAAGAATGTTCATCGGGGATGTCTTAAATCCCTGTGCATGGTGACAGGGGTAAACATTTCCTTTGTTTGAGATCGATTCTTTTGACATTCACATCACTGGTGTATTCCTTATTTGATGAATGTACGAATACAGCATTTGAAGTTTTGGCTTTGCCATCGTACTGCCATGTGACTTACCTCCCATCTTCTCCCCGAACATGTTGAGGAAGGTGGTGAAGTTGAGTGGACCAGGGGCTTCCTTCAGCATCTCCTGCAGTTCGGCGTCAGATGGAACCTTTCCTGGAAATGTCAAGGAACAATATCTTTGGGTGAGTGCAAAGTTATCATTTAGCATGAAAGTCAGGATGAATTCGATTCTTTCTCGACATTCTTGAAAGTGTGATTGGAACGAGACAGAGAAGCCAGTGTAACGGGTGTTGACAACAACATTACTTGAAGTACTGATGTCCAAAAGTCAAGTGAGTGAGTGTGGTTGTACGCCTCTTTTAGCAATATCCCAGCAATATCACAGCGGGAGACACCAGAAATGGGCTTCACACATTGTGCCCATGTGGGGAATCGAACCCGGGCATCTCGGGATAAACGCTTTAACCATCTAACCATGCTATCTCGCTGGCCCTACAACAGTAAAGCTTTACGGCTTATCATGAAAATGGCCCATCATTGAAATTCGACCTTTTTGAAAGAATCGTAACTACTACAAGCAACTTAACTTTGTGTGGTAACTACGATTCTTATCCGTGGACCTTCATGAAGCCATATAATCCAAATACTAGTTTGATATGGAACTAGATCATAACCGGGACTATCAGCGTATCCTGGTACAGCCATGGAACGTCACGTGGACCATGCCCCGCTTACATTAGATATTCAACGTTATAATACCTATCTCTGTTTGATATTCTACATCAGTATTCTTACCCAGGTTGGCGTAGATACTCTTCAGGTCATCAACCTGTATGATGCCGTCCCTGTTGACGTCGATCAGAGCAAAGGCCTGAAATAAACATGAAATAGACATGGATTAATATCATTGTGCGTATTAGAACTTCAAAGAGCAGTTGATCGTCCTTAAGTCTGTCTGATTTCGTTGCAAATCCCTCTTAGGCCCGTATAAGAAAGGAATGTTCATAATTAATTATATTTTCCAAAGCTTAACACTCGATTCTTAAGCTTACAAGAATTTCTTTGTCTCAACCCCATACCGGGGCATTTTCCTATTACTGCAATTTCCGCTTCATGGTCTTTCCATTTCAAAAGTGTCATCTTTGACTTCATCATAAATACAGACAAATTGAGTCATTTTACCATTTTGACATTTTGATACGATTTTTAAAGCCTTTTCCGGACATTGATTTCGCCTGGTTGTCATGGATACACTGTACATTGTATGAAATATGTTTCTTGACAGGAGTTCCGTTTATTGTCAATTGTCAGTACGTATTCACAAAATGACATCATCACTCACCTCTTTAAATTCCTGGACCTGAGCAGGGCGGAACATAGCGAGAACGTTGGTGGGAGCCATTGTTGATTTCTACAAGCAGATAAGCATGTATGTAATAGATTGCTAGAATCTATAAGGCCACTACTTACTTATTTATCATGAGAATGTTTTACTTTCCGTGACGGAAACAATACGATTTTCCCGAGAAAATACCAGAATTTACGTTTGTAAGATATTCGGTGGACGTTGAAAGTCTACAGAAACAAGGAATGGAATTAAAGTGCGCTTTTAGTACCGTGTCTGAGACTGATGACAACTCATGAACAGTATGGGACTACCAAGGCTGACATGAATAAAATCGTAAGGAGTATTTATGAAGAGGATCGGAACGGAACGAATCTTAGATTCTTAGATTCCGAAATGGTCCAGCTGTATGTCGGCAGTATACGGTCTGGATCAGACAATCCAGTGATCATGAGCATCGATCTGCGCAATTGGGATACGATGACATGTGTCAACCACGTCAGCGAGCCTGACCACCCGATCCTGTTAGTAGCCTCTTACCGCAAGCATGGGTTGCTGAAGACCAATTCTAATGCGGATCTTTAAGGGTAGTAACAGAAACAGTTTTTAGAATATGAACAGATTTGTCGACCTTACCTTGAATCAGCTGGTGCGAGCGAACGAAGAGTTGAGATGTCTGACTGGAAGTCGAGGTGATACTGACAATCCTGAAATCGACTGTGTTTATATACACCTATCTTCCATACATAAAAGCATATCGTGTGACCGTTTCTCTGTGTAATTAGTCAACATTGCGTCACATTGACGCATCTAATGAGTCTGGCCACGTGGTCACTCAGGAAGCTCCACATATATCACTGTGTACTCACCTCATCTTGGGTAAAGTTATCTCCCATGTTTTGCAGGAGATCCTTGATGCTGAAGTAGAATGAAAGGATATATATGATTAGTGAGCTTCAGATAAACCAGAAAGCACCCAATCTGCCATAGTTACAGAATAAATTGATTAGAAAGCCTATTTTAAGTAATGGCGGGTTAGTTTAATATGAACAATCATTGACTACGAATCCATGATGAAAGCTCGAGTAAAGATCAGAGACAACCATTAGCCTGTCGGGTGTGGGCAATCAAAACAATATCTATCTATATTTGTATCTATGGTAATCATCGTCTCTTCATTTTATGTCTTCAATTATCAAAGCGTTTGTGACTCCATGACTTCAAACGCTATCAATTTAGATTTGACTAACCGCCAGTGACTCATTTGTTTGTTCTTTCGGGAAATTAACAGCACAGTGTTTGAATTGCTTACTAGTCCTCAGGAGGGTTCCTTTCCATCTTCGTCAAACATAGCGAAAGCATTCTTGATTGTCTCTTCAGAATCAGTACCTTTAAAGAAGAAAAACAAATTCATTATTGGAAGCATTATTTGTTGAAAGAATGTTCATCGGGGATGTCTTAAATCCTGTGCATGGTGACAGGGTAAACATTTCCTTTGTTTGAGATCGATTCTTTTGACATTCACATCACTGGTGTATTCCTTATTTGATGAATGTACGAATACAGCATTTGAAGTTTTGGCTTTGCCATCGTACTGCCATGTGACTTACCTCCCATCTTCTCCCCGAACATGTTGAGGAAGGTGGTGAAGTTGAGTGGACCAGGGGCTTCCTTCAGCATCTCCTGCAGTTCGGCGTCAGATGGAACCTTTCCTGGAAATATCAAGGAACAATATCTTTGGGTGAGTGCAAAGTTATCATTTAGCATGAAAGTCAGGATTAATTCGATTCTTTCTCGACATTCTTGAAAGTGTGATTGGAACGAGACAGAGAAGCCAGTGTAACGGGTGTTGACAGCAACATTACTTGAAGTACTGATGTCCAAAAGTCAAGTGAGTGAGTGAGTGGGTGTGGTTGTACGCCTCTTTTAGCAATATCCCAGCAATATCACAGCGGGAGACACCAGAAATGGGCTTCACACATTGTGCCCATGTTGGGAATCGAACCCGGGCATCTCGGGATAAACGCTTTAACCACCTAACCATGCTATCTCGCTGGCCCTACAACAGTAAAGCTTTACGGCTTATCATGAAATGGCCCATCATTCAAGTTCGACCTTTTTGAAAGAATCGCAACTACTACAAGCAACTTAACTTTGTGTGGTAACTACGATTCCTATCCGTGGACCTTTATGAAGCCATATAATCCAAAAGCTAGTTTGATATGGAACTAGATCATAACCGGGACTATCAGCGTATCCTGGTACAGCCATGGAACGTCACTCATGCCCCCGCTTACATTAGATATTCAACGTTATAATACCTATTTCTGTTTGATATTCTACATCAGTATTCTTACCCAGGTTGGCGTAGATACTCTTCAGGTCATCAACCTGTATGATACCGTCCCTGTTGACGTCGATCAGAGCAAAGGCCTGAAATAAACATGAAATAGACATTGATTAATATCATTGTGCGTATTAGAACCTCAAAGAGCGGTATACTCGTGCTTAAGTCTGTCTGATTTCGTTGCAAATCCCTCTTAGGCCCGTATAAGAAAGGAATGTTCATAATTAATTATATTTTCCAAAGCTTAACACTCGATTCTTAAGCCCACAAGAATTTCTTTGTCTCAACCCCATACCGGGGCATTTTCCTATTGCTGCCATTTCCGATTCATGGTCTTTCCATTTCAAAAGTGTCATCTTTGACTTCATCATAAATACAGACAAATTGAGTCATTTTACCATTTTGACATTTTGATACGATTTTTAAAGCCTTTTCCCGGACATTGATTTCGCCTGGTTGTCATGGATACACTGTACATTGTATGAAATATGTTTCTTGACAGGAGTTCCGTTTATTGTCAATTGTCAAGTACGTATTCACAAAATGACATCATCACTCACCTCTTTAAATTCCTGGACCTGAGCAGGGCGGAACATAGCGAGAACGTTGGTGGGAGCCATTGTTGATTTCTACAAGCAGATAAGCATGTATGTAATAGATTGCTAGAATCTAAGGCCACATCTTACTTATTTCTCAGGAGAATGTTTTACTTTCCGTTGACGGAAACAATACGATTTTCCCGAGAAAATACCAGAATTTACGTTTTAAGATATTCGGTGGACGTTGAATGTCTACAGAAACAAGGAATGGAATTAAAGTGCGCTTTTAGGTCCGTGTCTGAGACTGATGACAGCTCAGGAACAGTATGGGACTACCAAGGCATGACATGAATAAAATCGTATGGAGTATTTATGAAGAGGATCGGAACGGAACGAATCTTAGATTCTTAGATTCCGCAATGGTCCAGCTGTATGTCGGCAGTATACGGTCTGGATCAGACAATCCAGTGATCATGAGCATCGATCTGCGCAATTGGGATACGATGACATGTGTCAACCACGTCAGCGAGCCTGACCACCCGATCCTGTTAGTAGCCTCTTACCGCAAGCATGGGTTGCTGAAGACCAATTCTAATGCGGATCTTCAAGGGTAGTTACAGAAACAGTTTTTAGAATATGAAAAGATTTGTCGACCTTACCTTGAATCAGCTGGTGCGAGCGAACGAATAGTTGAGATGTCTGACTGGAAGTCGAGGTGATACTGACAATCCTGAAGTCGACAGTGTTTATATACACCTATCTTCCATACGTAAAAGCATATCGTGTGACCGTTTCTCTGTGTAATGAGTCAACATTGCGCCACGTTGACGCATCTAATGAGTCTGGCCACGTGGTCACTCAGGAAGCGGTCATTTGGGCACCCGCTAATGTTCTGACCACGTGCTCTCGGCTGGGGGTCAAATGGGCCAAGTGCAATATACAAGACTGTAATATACAAAATGCCATAAGCCAGCTGTTTTATATAAAAATATAGTCCCCTGGCGCTCAGTCAGTAATCAAAGACTATGTCAACATATTTGTTTTAAATAATTTGATTTAAAAACTATTAAAAAATAAAACATGATTCGCCACTTCTGACGGGTATCTTAGAGAATAATGAATTTGCTTTTTCACAACATTTCAAACTTGGCAGGGGCTCGAAATTCATTTCGGGTTGCAGGAATGAGCGATAGTGAAAAAACATAATCAAACTTAACATCAGTACTTTCAAATTTGCATTAAAAACTAACTTTCCTTTGCCTCTCAGTTTACTTTCAAATCTCATAAAAATGTGCAAACAATACATTAATGCATTTGTTGTGTTTGTTTTTCAAAGGATTTTATACTGCGCTACATAATATCCAAACAAGGTACGCGTCGTGTAGAAATATGTGCAGAAAACCAAACAATGCGTTTAATGTGATTCGTGTTCAGAGCATTATACTGGACTGTGTTTTAGTCAAAAGGACATTTTCATTATAAGACATTGTACATTCCGGCTATATCAATAACAGTTTTGCAAAATGTGTTCAATGTTTCTAATTCTTATACTGGTACCAGCGTATGTAGTAAAAGTGTGTATAAGATGTTATTGTGATTATTTCTTTAAACCCTAAGGCCTTGTGTAGAATTGTGTTTATGGCAAACCTATGGGGGCAATGTGACTATATCTTAAAGTTTTATCTTTAAGACATTGTGTGTAAAATATAAGGCCAGTGCATGTATGCTGTGTTTGTTTGTTTGTTGTTAACGCTGCACTCAGCAATATTCCAGTTGTCTGTCAATAATCAAGTCTGGACCAGACAATCCAGTGATCAACAACATGAGCATCGATCTACGCAATTGGGATACTATGACATAATTATGTCAACCAAGACAGCAAACCTGACCACCCGATCCCGTCAGCCGCCTCTTACTAAAAGCATGGGTTGCTGAAGATCAATTCTAATTCGGATCTTCATGGAAAAGTGTATGCTTTGAAGGTATTTCTTTAAAATAAACGAAAATAATATTATGTAGAAAGGTGTCCAGAGAAAACTATGTGCGCAACGTGACACTTTCTTACAACAATATTAATTCGCTTCGGGGTCAGTTAATGAGAACGGATTAAGGGCGCTTTGACAATATTCCAACAAACCGAATGCTACCAGATTGGGCTTCTAAGAGTAGCTATCGAAGAATCGAACCTGGACTCGAAACGAGCGAACGCTTTAACCGTAAGACTACCCCATGGAGAATGAGTCTGTCTCTTTGCATATCGGCGTGTAACTGTACATTTCCATGTCTTTAAAGTACAGTGAGTGAGTGAGTGAGTGAGTGAGTGAGTGAGATTAGCCACACTCAGCAATACCTCAGCTATATGACGGCGGTCTGTCAATAATCGATTCTGGACCAGACAATCCAGTGATCAACAACATGAGCATCGATCTACGCAATTGGGATACGATGTCATGTGTCAACCAAGTCGGCGAGCCTGACCACCCGATCCCGTTAGTCGCCTCTTACGACAAGCATGAGTTACTGAAAACCAATTCTAACCTGCATCTTCACGGGTTTTTGAAGTACTGGTTTACATGACATTACAAATTTGCACAAAACATATTTAGTGTCTTGTTGTTCTATTCTTATAAGATTTCCTTGTACTTTTAATGAAACCTTGCAACATCTATGAGTAGATCATATGTTATGTTATATCCATAAAAGTGTTCACTTGGGACTCAATGCATACAATAATCAATATTTAACGCGTTAAATCATGTTGAAAATGATTTCTAAACAGCCACAAAAGCTTCCTTTAACATCAGCCTTTACAGAGCAGAAAGCGATTTGCGTCTTTACAAATTGAAACTTAAAGTTTTCACGTGTTTCCATTCTGTTTTGACAACCTGTGTTTTCTGTTGTCGTGTTGTTTCGAGACTTAACTACCCAAGTTTCCATAGCAGCAATAACATGAATCCAGTATTGACTTTGGAAATTTGATTTAAGGTAATGCAAAGTATGATTTATGAAATCTACCAATTCTAAATGAGAGTTTATACATAACACCAACGTCGCTACGGCTAGGATCGTTGAACACAGACAATCGCACGAGGAAGGAAAATAGATAGTTTTGGTAAGTGTATTGGCTGTGGGTTTTTTAGCTTGTTTTGTTTGGTGTTTAACGCCACACTCAGCAATATTCCAGCTTTATGGCGGTGGTCTGTAAATAGAGTCTGAACCAGACAATCGAGTGATCAACATCATGAGCAACTGGGATACGATGACATGTGACGAGCAAGTCAGTGAGACTGACCATCTGATTCCGTTAGTCGCTTCTTGCTACAAGCATGGGTTGCCGATGGCCAATTCTAACCCGGATCTTTACGGGTAGTGCCTTAAAGGCCATCCGTTCTCAAATGCCTGGTAGTAGCCGTACAATTTGAAAAATTATTGCTGACAAATAGTTTCCTATTTTACAGAAACTAACTTAGTTCTACGAAGCTGCTAAGGACTCCGATTGTTTACGAACATCTCTAAAAGAGTAAATATTCAACAATAAAACTTTACTTTTGTCAGATTCCGATTGTACCAAAGCATCTTTAGTTCAGCATTGATTGCAACATGGCGTGGAGCGTAAGATCAATGAATATTCAGGATGCCAACAAAAACTCTTGGATCAACAGGGGAAATGATGTTTTCTATTTCAATCGAAATTGATAGCTAGTGCACATCATCCTCAACACAATATGTTATCACAATCGTTTCCAAAAGCATATTTTCCGCGTCACTACTTGTATTGTCGATTTTAATGAGACAAAGGCTAAATTTATTGTTTTGTACAATTAGGAGAAATCGAAGTTTATGACTTTCCTGTCTGAATGAAGTGATTTAATCGATTTTATCAAGTTTTGATGTCGAACTTGTTTTATTGATGACAATTGTGTCAGTATGAGTTTTTCACTCATTTCAAATCGATTGTCACTATCGGTGGAAAATGTTAAATTTTTATCAACAGCCTTCTTCCACGTTGTAGCTTGCTTTTTAAATAAATATATTGATATTGATATTGATCGAAGTATGCAAAGTCGACGTGTCCCTAGGTAGTCGTCTCACATTAATATTGACTCGACTCGACTCCAAAGTAAATTTATGTCATTCATGCATGGGATCTAAAGTACAAATGCGAGGGATCTAGAGTACAGAAAGTATTTTTAAAATGTTCAAATGTTTTTTGAAAAGTCTAAGTTGACAGAAGATAGGAATACGAAATGTAGTTTTTTTGAGATCATTCATTCTTCACATCGCTTCTCTTCTATTGTTTACAAATAATGTTTTAGTAATGAGTGAGTAAGTATGGTTTTACGCCGCTTTCAGAAATATTCCAGCAATATCAGAGCGGGAGACACCAAAAATGGGCTTCACTCATTGTACCCATGTGGGGAATCGAACCCGGGTCTTTGGCGTGACGGGCGAACGCTTTAACCCATGCGACTAATGTGTCAGTAAACCGATTACATTGGCATCATTAAGTTCGCATTGTTTTGTTCGGCTATGGCGTGTTGTACAATTAAACCAATCATAATATGTACGGATCAATGTAATAAATATACATGCGACCAATCAGTATTGGACATATTAACCGTGTGTGGAAACTGTGCTCATAATGTCAATCACTGGATTCTCTGATCCAGACCCGATTACTTACAGACCGCCGTCATAAAGCTGGTACATTGCTGAGTGCGGCGTAAAACTAATCTCACTCACTCACTGAACGGATGACATATTCACAAGTTATATACCCTCGAACGGCCAGGCAGAGGTACTTCTTTTCTTGAAATGAGTGGCTTCACATGCATGTGGGCTTTTTTGGCAAACCCTTCAAACTGAAACATTATTTTTCATTACCCGAAAAGTGCTACGAAACATTGGCAGCACAATCATCATCATCATCATCATCATCATCATCATCATCATAGATATCAACATCATTATGATGAAATATATAAGGGTGAGTGAGTGAGTATGGTTTTACGCCGCTTTTGGCAATTTTCAATATCATCGGGGGACACCAGAAATGGAAATATATTAGGGGGTCCCATATGTATATCTATCATCCAGTGAAACTATTTAACAGTGAAACTATGTCCATGCATTCTTGATATAACTCGAATGTTGACTGTGTCATGTTATAACAATAAAGTTTCAACAAAGTATCTTATTGCAATCAGGGGGGAATGTTATTCAAATTGTATTATTTTAAATTAAAGATAACTAATATGTCTTTGTTTGTTAATGTCTGAAGCGAACCTTCATTGGTAGTAATAGGGAATAATACATATGAGGAAATGCATCCATGTACGTTGGTTCTATTATTGTTATATGCGCTCAGTACACTTGGGAATCAGAATACTCATATCGTAATGGAGGGGCTTTTCGGGGAGTGGGCTTTGGAGGGGATTGAGACTTTTATTTTGGACTAACCAAGAATGCGTTATTGTTCCCACTGGAGTTAGTTCACTGAGTTCATTACTGTGTCCGCAAGACAAGTATTTACACACCCAGATCTCTGTGAACGTACATATTGATTTGATCATTAGCTTTAGTAAGTTTCCAAGCATCATTATTATTTAGTCTTCTTTCCTTGCACACTGAAAAACTTATATCGTAAATGTAACCGTGAATGTATCGTTGGGATTTCTTTGAGATTCAAGTCAAACATCAAGGTCTTTGGGAAGACCTTGTTTGAACCCTTCAAATATGTGTCGACAGAGAAGTCTATAGGCTTCAGATCTCGACAAATGGGGCCAAGAGTCTCCGATATATATTCATGACAGTAAGCAGAAGATAACAACGTTTTGTATCGTATATAGACCATTTAGGGCCTACTTTTTGCCCTTCGCCAAGTGAAAGATACACATTGGCAATAAATGATCCCGATATATAAACATATGCGTTAAGTTTCAACTGTTCTTAATCGATCGGGTTTCCCTTATTAGACACATACACATCATTTAGTTGTCACGTGAGTGATAGTTTCGAGACGTTTAGAGCTTCAGATTACTTCTAAAAGAATTGGTTCAGCACTCAGCGGGTTCATAAATTCAAGAGCGACGCTGTATATGACGTCATGGAGTGTACTTCAGGTGTCAGCTAAACACTATTGATCCTGTCATTTCTGTGAGATTAGCTTGATTTCATCGATTACATTCAAACCGTTCTCGCTTCTTGAAAGTCAGGAACGATTCGGCCTTGTCAACAACTGACTTATAACTGTGTGAGGAGAAGAGAATTGCTGTAGAGGGACCATACATTCAGCGTTGATGTGGTTTGCGCGTGTGACCTGGTACGAAGAGGATTAGCATAAAAATATCAAGAAGTTTTGCATAATGGAGTCGGGTTCATTCTCCTAGATAAGATAGCTGGAGACACGGCGGAACCAAGAAAGACGTAAGTATGTCAGTATTTCTAGAGACACCAACAACAGACGTCATAATGATGGCGATATGAAAATTCATAGTTGTGCTTTGGGAAAATAATACGAGAATGTATGGTTGCTCTGGGGAAAGAATACGAGAATGTACGGTTGTGTCCTGGGGAAATTATACGTGGTTGTGTTCTAGGGAAAAAGTACAAGAATGCATCGTGTGTTTTGGGGAAAGAATACGAGAATGTATGGTTGTGTTCTGGGGAAAGAATACGATAATGTATGGTTGTGCTCTGGGGAAAGAATACGTTGTTGTGTTCTGGGGGAAAGAATAGGTGGTTGTGTTTTGGGGCGAAAGAAAACGTGGTTGTGTCCCGGGGGAATGAATACGTGGTCTTGTTCTTCTGGGAAAGAATACGAGACTGCATAGTTGTGTTTTTGTTGAAAGAATACGACAATGCCTAGTTGTGTTCTAGGAAAAGAATGCGTGGTTGTGTTCTTCGGAAAGAATGTATGGTAGTGTTCTGGGGAAAGAATGCGTGCTTGTGTTCTTGGGAAAGAATGCGTGGTTGGGCTCTTGGGAAACAATGCGTGGTTGTGTTCTTGGGAAAGAATAGGAGAATGTAGTGTTGTGTTCCGGGGAAAGAATAGGAGAGTCTATGGTTGTGTTCTGGGGAAAGAATACGAGAATGCATGGTTCTGTTCTGGGGAAAGAGTATTAGAATGCATGGTTGTGTTCTCGGGAAAGGGAGTACGTGGAGAAAGGCAAGTAAAATAAAACTTTTTTATGGTAAGATGAAGAGAAACGTGTCATTTCCAACGAACAAGTTATGTAATTGAAACAAGACATTAATGTTGAGGTCAGGATAAAAGCTCGATCATTACAAATGTCAGATTTTTCTTCTCAGCAAGCTCTTTTCCTTTTCCCATATCTATAGAAATAGCTGGACAAAGGGGTATTAACATCATCTCTAAGATAACAACATAACGAATATGCAATACGATATATTACGAATATTCTACTAAAAAAAGCGACATGCAGATCTTGCACAAATGTTTTTTACTGAGGGTCACAGGCCTTGGTGAAGTTTTCAAAATGTTTCACGAATGAGAGATAAATTTAACAGGTGAGAAAAGGATGTCTGATGTAGTTTTCTGTTTGGACTTGTATCGTATATAGAGAATGTCACCCTCGTGTCTATTGATATCAATTATATCAACTCGAGTTGATAAAGTTACAAATATCCGAGACTTGCCGAGGATATTTTTTACCTTTATCAACGAGTGTTGATATAATTGATATCAGTAGACACGAGGGTGAGATTCTATTTATCATTAAATATCATTCTTCATTAGTATTCAATGAAAAGTGTACATCTCTCAACACTGTACTACCATTAGAGTACAGTGCAGCGATGTCATAGCATTGTGACGTCATTAAGTTGATGACGTCATAGCATTGTCAGGGCATTGTACAAAATCTACCGTCAAAACGATATCTCATATGATCTCACACAAGCGATATCTCCCGTGGAACACAGTTTTGGATGATAAATACCTGTGCTTTTTAACGCCAGGCTCAGCAATTTTACAGCTATGTGGCGGGGTTGTGTAAATAACCAAGTCTAGAGAAGACAATCCAGTGATCAACAACATGAGCATCGATATATGCATTTGGGATACCATAGGCGGATCCAGATAAGGGGTGCAGGTGTGCGCACCCCACTCCCTTTCTTTGTCATGAAAGTTTATTACATCATAGGCAGATCCATTTGGTCTCTGGTGAAAATGAACTGGTGCACCCCCCTTTCTTAAAACGCTGTATCTGCCCAATTATGATACGATGACATGTGTCGACCAAGTCAACGAGCCTGAGCACCCGATCCCGTAACTCGCCTCTTATGACAAGCATGGGTTGCCGAAGTCCAATCCTAACCCGGATCTTCTCGGGTATTGTGCATTGATGTAGGCATGGCACCTTGGAATAACAGAGTCTACTAAACGTTTATTAAAGTCTTGGGGAAGATCATTCTATATCCAATTTAGCGGAGTTCCTGCAACCTTGTTAGAGGATTGAAAAACGTTGGGAACGTTGCTCCATTTCATCCCAGACGTTTTCAGTGGGTGACAAATCAGAGAAGCATGCGAGCCAGGGAAACGCATTAACATTGTTCTGATTAGAATACTGCAGCAGAACTCAAGTAACGCATAGCCTTGCGCCATATTGTCGCTCCATGGCCGTTCTGTTGCAAAATTGTAGTAAGAGGCGACTAACGGGATCGGGTGGTCAGGCTCGCTGACTTGGCAGACACATGTCATCGGTTCCCAATTGCGCAGATCGATGCTCATGCTGTTGATCACTGGATTGTCTGGTCCAGACTCGATTACAGACCGCCCCCATTTAACTGGAATATTGCTGAGTGCGGCGTCAAACTAAACTCACTCACTCACTCTGTTGTAAAAACCGGCCATTTGCAAAATTTCCTCTCGGAACCTGAAGGCATTCAAGTTCCCTTCAATCACCATCATAGTGTAGGGGCTTGTGTAATTCCGTGGGAATTACATGTTAATTTTTGGGACCAATACTAACTGTAATCACTGTTGTGTGTGGATTCAGGAAAAACATGGTTCCATTTTTTCTGTTTGCTATGTCATCGTGGGGTGATTGAATATGAGCTCCCAAACTTGCTTGCGACACTATTTCGAGAAAAAAGCATGTTTTCATAAACTTATCAAAACATAGTCAAGTAGCATATCAGCTTATGATGTATGACATATAGATAACCACATAATATGCTTCTAATTTCAATTTGGTGACATAAAATATGACATAATCATATAAATTAATCAAATATTGTCTTTCCTTTATCGGACACCAACATTGTAAGTACTGGCCTATATTAATGGAACCAATTTATTCAATTAATGATACACTTATGATATGTAGTAATAATAGTACCCAGATATGGTTAATGTGGCTATCATATAGCCGTGCACAAGTGTCAAATCAGGCCTACCAGTTCAGTCAGAATTGACACACTGACACTCGTGTCTGGGTAATTAAATGACAAATGACATAAAGCCAAATCTGCAGTCAATACAAACTGAATGTATTAATACAGGAGTGTCAAATTATATCACAGTAAACAGATAACTACATATTACAAGTGGGGTATGCAAATGCAATATATAATGTGCACTAGTGTATTTATTTTAACTTTCACATTGTTAAGTAACTTGCATAGTCAATCAATCCGTCATTAACCTGCAAGAACAAAATATGCTGTTGAAATACAAGCTTCGACATTATTTGTCATACAAACACAAGCATGAATTCTTTTTTTCTTAATTTGGAAACTAGAAGGGCCCTCGTTAGAGAACATGCCTCCGCCTTGCACAGCAATTTCCTTTCACTATTACATGTTTAAAGTACTACTGTGTCTGGTCCAGACTCGATTATTTACAGACCGCCGCCATATAGCTGGAATATTGCTGAGTGCGGCGTAAAACTCAACTCACTCACTCACTTTCCCCCCAAAAGGAAACGGAAATAAAATTTGAAAAAATGAAAGTTTGTACGCAAATGTCAAATTAAGCATGTTTTGAGGGTTGAATATTGTTGTTGGTATGGTTTAGAAGCTCATGCGTGAGCGAATGTAACCATAAACGGTTTTGAATGGTTTTATCGATCATGATTGTCATGATGAGCTTGACTGGTATGGAACACAACGAAAAGCCGCAATTATTGCTTTTCGCGTGCAACCTATGACTATAGAAGACCCAAATGCATCTAGCAAATTCATCCAAGACCCTTGCAAATACTGGATGAGAAAATGGGACGTCTGAACAGTGCCCACCGAAATATTGACATTGGGCGATTACAAGCTGGCGAATCCTAGAGTGTTGAGGCGAGGACCTTCAGCATTCATCCCAGCACAATAACTGGCTTGTGGGATCTTTTTGTGCATTCAAGTTCGACAAATGACCATCCAAGACCAGGAAGACCGTGAGTCACCACACAGCCCAAGATCGCTACATCCGGGTAACCCACCTACGTGACTGCCATCGTTCCTCGGGACACAGCACAACAACGGAGAATGTCCGACCAGACCATCAGGAACCATCTCCGAGAGGTAGGTATGCGTGCCAGACGTCCAGAAGTTGTCCTCTCTGACACGATTACATCAACGTCCGTGAGTCAGGTGGTGAAACGCGGTGCAGCCTTGGCACCTTGGAAACTGGAGGCACATATGGTTCAATGATGAATCGCGGTATCCCCTCAAGCGACGTGACGGAAGACAACGTGTCTACAGACCACGCAATGAACGTTTTGCATCCAACTGCATCAGGCAAGTGGACAGATTTGGTGGAGATGGTGTGATGATGTGGGGAGCTATCTCATACACCTTCAGATCGGAATTGGTGCTCGTCCAAGGCAATCGTACGGCCGCGAGATATACCGACCAGATTCTCTTTCCTACATACTAACATTTGTATAGCGCCGATATCCAGCTCAGCTGCTCAAAGGCGCTTTGTTTTTTTCTTAGATCACTGGATGTCAATCGACAACGGCACGTCGTATTATCAATATCAGCTCCCTGGGGATCATACAACTCTTGCAGCCACTAGGCGCACCGAGTTAGTGTGGCTTCCCCATCCTTACGAGGTACCATTTCACAGTTGGGTGGACTGGGACACATAGTCACAGTACTTTGTCCAAGTTTACTGCACGTTGCTGTACCCGCAACTAGGTGTTTGCACGTATTCATGTGGCCACCACCTGGTCATATACCAACGGATTCGTGGGTTCTTTTAAGTGCACAGGGTTGTGTACTGAACACTAGGGGTTGTGACAACACTGAAAGAATCCGCACACAAAGTTGACTCCAAGGTTTTTACACCCGGCCACAGGTGGGCGCGATCCCGTCACCTCAAGCTCGCTGGATGACTAGCCTGGCGCTTTAGCTAGTTCACCCACCACGCCCCTCACGTGCATCGTCTTGTCGACCGCCAAAGGGAGCTGTACCAACATCACAACGCCAGACCTCACACAGCACGTGCTACAGTGGCCTACCTAGACAATAACAACATCAATGTACTCCCCTGGCCCTCCAGATGCCCGGATCTGAAACCAATTGATTACCTGTGGGATCAGATAGATAAACGTGTACGTCAACGTCGTAATCCGCCATCGAGGCTTTAACAGTAACTGTTGTTCGACATGCTGCAGGAGGAATGGAGAAAGATTCCACAACGAAACATCCAACAACTGATACAATCTGTGTCAATGAGGTGTCGTGCAGTTCTAGCACATACAAGGCAGTAACGTCAACGTCACCTCGTGGACAGCAGTAATTATATGACTATGATGACTATCATTCTTGCGAAATGAGCACGAGATACCAATGTATTGCTCTACATAATTTCAATGCTGTACCGGTTTTCCCCCGTTGATTTACACAATTGAATAAGACCAAATTTTTCAATGATATTTTGCTTTTGCGTTTCTTTTTTTTGAAGAGTGTACTTTTTCAACATCTAGTTGATTTGTCCTGGGGAGATACTCAAGAGATTCAGAAAGTTTCATTGAAATCCATCAAGTACTATTTGAGTAAAGATGGTAACACATAAATACACACACACACAAACAGGGTTGAATGCATACCCTCTGCAGCAAACCTTCGGTTTTGGCAGAAAGAATTATGATCATAGTGATTATTATGCATACATATATTATTGAGATTCAAGATATATAATGGTAGGTGTAAAACACCCATCACAAGGTACATTTTGACATACTACATGCCTATGTTGTGATAGGTTTATAAAAATATGCTTTCCTCACATTTGTGTTGCAGCTCGATTATGGGTACCGATGTTCAGTTACCCCAGAATGACACTTATAATCATCAGATAAAATGGAACCATGGTTTTTCTGAATCCATATGCAATACTGATCACAATTATCAGTGGTTTCCAAAATTAACATGCACTTCTCACGGAAAGCATTTTTGCTATGTAAGCCCCTGCACTATCAGTGGCATCCTTGCTGCAGCTGTTACCCCACCCCAGATCATAACGCCCCAACTTCCCCTTCCAGAACACACTGCCTGATGTAACGTTCATCAGTGATCCTGCAGGCACGTGTCCTACCGACAGTTCAATGAAGACGGAAAAGTGACTCATTCATGAAGAGAACTCTTCTCCACTGACGTGCTCCCCATGGCAAGTGTTTCCATGAGACATGGACGTTTATCTCAGGTTTGCGAGCTGAGCATCTTGAACGGAGGTTATAGACGTCTCGACGTCGTAGAACTGGTGCTAGGTTTGGCACGGGCTATAAGTGTTGTTGGTATGGTGGCTGATTAGGGGGCCATCGCTTTCTCGCTTTAAACTTCGGAGGCGAGAAAGCGAGAAAGCAATTTCACTAGATGAGAAAGCAATAACACAAGACGAGAAAGTGATAGCGCGAGGCGAGAAAGAGATAACGCGAGACGAGAAAGTGATAGCATGAGACGAGAAAGCGATAGGAAGGCACGAGAAAGTGAGAAAGCAAGGAAGCGCGAAAGCGAGAGAGCGATATACCAAGGCAAGAAAGCGATAGAGCGAGAAAGCGATAGAGCAAGAAAGTGATAGAGCGAGAAAGCAAGAAAGTGAGAAAGCGATAGAGCGAGAAAGCGATATTTCACATAATTCTGCCCTGTCTGCACATGACGTCCTGCCTGCGTATGATTTATTCCTACAGGAGGCTTTATCGCCATTTGTTTTAGTCGTATAGAAACAAAATGAATATGCTTTCAAATTCTGTGGCATTTTTTGTAATTAACCCTTTAACTTGTCCAAACAATAATCTAACAATAATTCCAGAAACCGAGTGTGTTGTCGTAGAAATAAATGAGTGCTCTTACAAAGTCTGTAAAAAGGATAACAATCATTTAATTTATTGTTACATCACTAATTAGGCCTGGATTAATTCCTGGCTTAAATTTCTTTATTGTCATTTCCCTTGTTAAATGCCACCTTTGTTATCTCATTATTCATCCGGGATTAACAATCCCTGGCTTCCATTTGTCCATTAGGTATTTTATGAGTCCTGTTCTTCACTGGACTAAGCCACACGTTTGCCTACTCCCCATGTTACCCGTGAAGATCCGAGTTAGATTGGTCTTCAGCAACTCATGCTTGTCGTAAAAGGTGACTAACGGGATCGGGAGGTCAGGCTCGCTGACTTTCTTGACACATGTCATCGTAACCCAACTGCGTTGATCGATGCTCATAATGTCGGTCACTATATTGTCTGGTCCAGGTGAGGTGAGGTGAAATTGGGTTTTACGTCGTACTTGAGAATATTTCGCTCATATGACGGCGTGTCTGGTCCAGACTCGATTATTTCAGACCGCTGCCATATAGCTGGAGTATTGCCTAGTGCGGTGTTAAACAACAGACCAACTCCCCGTCGGGCTTTATTGTATCAGTGATGGAATTTTATACACCCTGTGCCGTTCATCTGGTCTTTTTTATGTGTGCATATTTCACACATATACATTTCTACTATTATGTGAAAAAGGTATTGTTCTAAATGTATGTGCCATAGTCTCCCATACTTCTTGTGTTCATATATTTATATGTCTGTCTGTCACCATATCCCAACTATCGACTTGAGACAGTGCCACAATTCATCGACCGACGTGATAGGTGTGTTTAAGAAAAAAAGTAATAAAAGTATTACTTGGGGAATAAAGCACTATATCATAAAACACCTGTATATTGAAAATAATTTAGTTTAGATGGGGAGTTGAGAAGTTGGACGTAAGAGGGTTGGGAAGTTCATTGCGTATAAGTTCAACTAAGTAAGTAGTGTAAAGTATATTGTGACTTATTGTGCAGAACAGTTAAACTGTTAAACTTTATATTGTAAGGAGTGTAGTTTATCCTATTCGGTAGGGGATAGAGAAGGGCGGGAGCGAGTCACTCCAGTGTGAACATGATAAATGTTTTGTAGATGTGCAGGAGGGTTAATTTGTCTGTATCCCAGTGAATGTCACCCATTGCTCTCATTCGATTTGAGGGGCGGTGGGGTAGCCTAGTGGTTAAAGCGTTGGCTCGTCACGCCGAAGACCCGGGTTCGAATCCCAACATGGGTACAATGTGTGAAGCCCATTTCTGGTGTCCCCCGCCGTGATGTTGCTGGAATATTGCTAAAAGCGGCGTAAAACCAAACTCAGTCAGTCAGTCAGTCATTCCATTTGAATCGAAAGCAGGATAGAGAAATATATAATGGAACTTTTAAACTTTTGGAATTTTGAGGTGTATATATTCTGTATATAAATGCAACGTTTAGAGATAGGTAAATCAGTATTATAATTTACGATGGCAGTCCTCATACCACAAACGGAATGCTTTACACATCAACCTTCTGCATACATATGTCAGTGAAACTGTCTCAATAATATATTTATAACATGCTTTTATTGATGTTATGTTTGATATAAGATAAACATGATAGAGAGCAAACGGTTGTTATTTACGGAGTGATATGACATGGACACTTGCAACTTTACTCATGTATATATAAGCCTTTCCTGCAGTATTGTACATCACTTGCTTAATAATGGCGTTAGCAGCTACACCAAAACGTCGCTAACATTATTATAAAGAAGTTGTATATCCATAGAACTTTCCCCGTTGTTCAGCACACCAACTTCTAAATCCCACTGAAAGAAGTTCACTATATATGGCTAGACCAGCGTTTAACTGCGTACTATTTTCAGCTTTGATTACACGAACGTTTGACAGCATCCTTTTATTTGCTTAGATAAGACCATTGATGAGAAAGATGAGAAAGCGATATCACGAGACGAAAAAGCGATAACGCGAGACGAGAAAGCGATAAGGCGAGACGAGAAAGCGATAGCACGAGACGAGAAAGCAATAGCACGAGACGAGAAAGCGAGATCATTGCGCTAGAAAACAATAGAGCGAGAAAGCGATACATTTTGAGCGAGAAAGTGATAGAGCGAGAAAGCGATATTACCCACAATTCAGACCTGTCTGCGCATGATCGACTACAAACGGGAGCTCAATCGCCATTCATAGTTTCTGAATAGTATTAAATGTTTTTCATTAATGTTCTTGCCGACGAATGGCGTTGTATGACTTGAAGTTTAGAGAATATCTAATATAGGTGTAGACTTTCCTTTGGCATGCTATTTGTACGTAGTCATATCATGCAATAGTCATATCGTGACATAACGGAAACATTCATTTTTTGAAGTGACTAAGGGAATTACATATTTTACGCCAATGACTGGATTCGAATTGTCTTACCAACATAATGACACCAACCAATTAAATCATGATACTGTGTGACCAATGTGTCGGAAGTGCCAGATGAAAGGGCGGGGCCTATGACAAATAAGGTATTGTGATAAGTATTCTTTCATGGTGAGTGGGGGCGGTGGGGTAGCCTAATGGTTAAAGCGTTGGCTCGTCACGCCGAAGACCCGGGTTCGAATCCCCACATGGGTACAATGTGTGAAGCCCATTTCTGGTGTCCCCCGCCGTGATGTTGCTGGAATATTGCTAAAAGCGGCGTAAAACCAAACTCAGTCAGTCAGTCATGGTGAGTGGCCAGCACTAAGACAAGCTAATACCGTACATTTAACCACATCCTAACCATCATCATAAAATCAAATCACTGTAACACCCTACCATATTAAGTGAGTTGCGATTTATGCCACTTTCAGGAATATTCCAACAAATTGGAACTTGCGTTTCTTTTGCATTACATATACATCGCATTCAGAGTTTTTAGAAGTATGTGACGCTATAAATGAGCCGTATGTACACAATTCTATAATAATTGTCTGTTCTCGCTGTCTGGTTATAGGTGGAGGAATTAGAAATGAGGTATGGGAACTTAACCATGTATGTCTATATCACTTGATTGAATTTCAGGGTGATTAAAAATACAGCTGTAGTTTCTTTGAATAAATACAGATGATGAAATTTATTTATTGACGATCTTCACCTACATGAACCCAAATCGCTCCTACCCAAGGATAGCGGAGACGCACATAACAGTAAAACACCTTGGTACCTCAATGTAGAAACAGAACCATTCCACATTCAATGGTCTTATCTAAACAAATAAGAGGATGCTGTCAAACGTTCGTCTAATGAACGCTGAAAATAGTACGCAGTTAAACACTGGTCTAGCCATATATAGTGAACTTCTTTCAGTGGCATTTAGAAGTTGGTGTGCTGAACAACGGGGAAGGTTCTATGGATACACAACTTCTATATTATAATGTTAGCGACGTTTTGGTGTAGCTGCTAACGCCATTATCAAGCAAGTGATGTACAATACTGCAGGAAAGGCTTATATACTAAGCAGCAATAGAAACGTCAGTTTGGAATTTTCCTTCGCAGAAACTGATAACTATAAACTCATTTAATGTTTTGATTGTATACTTTTGACCACATCTCCAACTTTACCTGAGCAAAGACATTCCTTCCCAAACAAATGGTCTCAAAAACGCAACCTGATCTCGGAGATGGTACGGTGTTCTCCATGTTTTTCATGCAACTCATGCGGCACGTGCTGTTCACAAGGACCAGCCCTATAAAAATGCACCCCCAAACCTGGTTGAAACATTCACATTACAACGTCAGCAGGATGCCGCCACTCACGACAGCTCAGAGGAACCAGGCGCTAGGAAGACTTGAAGCTGGCCACACTGCACAAGCCTTTGCCAGTCACTTCCAGCTCAACGTTCAGACCATCTACAGACTGCAGCAACGTTTCCGGGCCACCAACACCACAAATGATCGCCCCCATACTGGCAGACCAAGGGTGACCACAAGACGACAAGACCGCCATGTTGTGCGACAGCATGTACAGAATCCCTTCACGCAGGCATCCGAAACAGCACGCCAGACAGTGGGAACACACGGAAGACCAATCAGTACTGATACAGTACGCCGACGTCTTAACAACGGGAACCTCCATTGCCGTAGACCTCACCGTGGACCTATCCTCACCCCTCGTCATCGGCGTGAACGTCTACAGTTTGCCCTACAACCCCAAAACTGGCGATACAGGCAATGGAGAACTGTTCTGTTCACAGATGAGAGTCGGTACTGCGTATCAACTGCGGATGGCAGAACAAGAATATGGCGACGACGTGGCCAGCGTTACTCAGACCAATGTGTTATGGAAAGAGACTCATGGGGAGGCGCAAGCATCGTGGTAGGGGATGGAATAGGCCTGAACCAGAGAGTGGGTCCTGTGGTGTTCCAGAACCTTGGTCCAGGGAGAGGAGGCGGCATCACAGCGGTGCGCTACATCGACCAAGCTCTCAGACCCCACGTCATACCACATTTCGCACGTCACCGGAACAACATGTTCCAGCATGATAACGCCCGGGCCCATACTGCCAGAGCTACACGGGACTTCCTACAGCAGAACGGTGTCAACATTATGCAGTGGCCAGACCTTAGTCCTGATTTAAACCCAACTGAACATCTTAATTAGGATGAAATTCAGAGGAGACTGAATAATGTCATACCAAGGCCGAACAGAGCCGATGTATTGCGCCAGGTCTTTCTCAAAGTGTGGTTCCAGGTGCCAATGGCCTTCATCAATCAATTGGTGCACTCCATGCATAGACGCTGTGCTGCAGTTATTGCCGCTCGTGGTGGTCACACTAGATACTGAAGTCAAGAGTCTGAATGGACTGCAAACGTTCACGTAATGTCTTGGATTTGTGGTGAGTTATTCATTGATGTGTCAGGATATTGTACACACAAAATGTTTTTGATCCGTTTATTATGTCCATTTCTGTAATGAATTGATTACAGTGCCTATCTAATTTTGAATTCGTACTGACGTTTGTTTTGCTGCTGAGTATATATACATGAATAAATGATGTGTAAAGCATTCCGTTTGTGAAATGAGGACTGCCATCGTAACATATAATACTGATTTACCTATCTCTAAACGTTGCATTTATATACAGAATATATACACCTCAAAGTTCCAAAAGTTCAAAAGTTCCATTATGTATTTCGCTATCCTGCTTTTCATGAATCTAGAAGAAAATTTACACCAACCAAATTGCTCAAACACTCAAACATTGTATCTGATAGAATTTTGTTTACTAACTCAGATTTTACTGTTTTAAAATACCTACCAAAGTTTATAAATATATGCTCAGTCCGCTACTTTTCATCCTTTTCATCAATAAACTTGCAGACGATCTCCATCATGGCAATACTCTTGGAATTTATGTAAATGAATACATAGAAGCTATAAAGATATTACTGTTCGCGGATGACGTTGCACTACTAGGAGATAGCATTGTTGATTTACAAAGAAAATTAGACATTCTTGAAGATTTTTGTAACACGTGGGGCTTTGAAGTAAATCGGGATAAATCTAAGGTGGTTGTTTTTCGAAACGGAGGACGCGTTAAGAGAAATGAAAAATGGTATTTTAAAGGTCTACCTGTAGAGGCCACCCCTTATTATAAATATTTAGGAATTGTACTTTCATCTCGTTTGCTTTGGTCCAAAGCATGTGAAACGCTATCTTTACAAGCCAGACGTGCATGTCTCCCTCTGTTTCAACTGTTCACCAAGTATCAAAGCATGTCTTTAACTATTGCTAATAATATATATGTCAGTAAGATACTACCAATTCTAACCTATGGAAGTGAAATTTAGGGCTATACTTATAGAACGTGTATTGAAAAGGTTCATAGTGAGTACTATAAAGGATTTCTGTCACTCAGTAAAAAAATGCTGTACTTGGATAAATTGGCAGATATAACTTGTGTGTACATTACCAGTCAAGGTGTATTAAATATTGGTGCCGAATTATTCGTATGGACCAAAATAGATACCCGAATGCCTGTTATAAGATGATGAAAGCCTATGATGATAACGGAGGCACAAACTGGGTTTCACATGTTCGAATGTTTCTATTGACTACAGGTTTCTCCTATGTCTGGTTAGCCCAAGATTGTGGCGATGTAACTCACTTCATGTTTGAGTTCAAACAACGCTGTATATATATTAATATACAACACTGGAATAGTAAAATAAGAAACTCATCATTTCTTGTAAATTATAGTACATTTAAGTCACTTCTTGAACCTGAACTGTATATTTCCTGTGGCGCATTAAACAAAGATCTTATGCGAATATTGATCAAATTCCGATGCCAATCACATAACTTGAATATACAAAAACAACGTTTTTCAAAGATAATTGTCCCATATAAAGAATTAGTTTGTAACAAATGTACTTTAAACGTGCTTGAAGACGAATATCACTTGTTGCTAATATGTCCATTTTATAACCGATGCAGATCCTAATGTATTCCAGCCTATTTCTACAGCCCACCTTCAATTGTCAAATTCCGAGCCCTTATGAAGATACACAGTGTCACTGTTCTTAAAGGAATATGTATATTCCTGAAGCAAAACCTACGTTAAAAAAATTGTATTATGAATTAGATTTCAACTCTACACACCATGACAATGTTGTATTACCTGTTGTACTCTTGGCCACATGGCCTTCAATTCTGAATAACGTGATCATCATGATCATCATTAGAAAATATTATCTTTTTACTATAACAAAAGTTAGATAATAGACATGTTATACCAAAAACTGATTTTCTACAATATATTGTTATACTCCACCGCCATTTTGACTGTATGAAATAATTGATGTGTGTGATATGTACTCTTATACCACCATTGGTGGTCTATTGAGAATAAAAGTCAAGTAAAGTAAAGGCTTCAGCTGGACGTGGTCGCATAGGTTTTGATAAGCTGATTGGTGACACGTGTATCCAGTTCACCTTTCGTAACATTTTCGTTTCCAGAGGAGGACTTGAAACTCGTTCAATATATGAAATTATCTACCTGTATTATCTTGTTTATAATTTGGTCAACTCGTGTCAAAACGATTCAAATCGAATGAGAGCAATAGGTGACATTCACTGGGATGCAGACAAATTAACCCTCCTGCACATCTACTAAACATTTATCATGTTCACACTGGAGTGAGTCGCTCCCGCCCTTCTCTATCCCCTACCGAATAGGATGAACTACACTCCTTACAATATAACCTCCCACCCCCACCAACCCCCAAAAAGAAAAGAAAAACAAAAGTCATAGGTACTACCTAGTAGTTACTAGAAGAAACCAAATTACCCTAAACTACCAGACTGGGTCTGAAAACAAAATATCAAAACACCAAACAAAAAAGGTACCCTTAAATTCAGAATAAACCCTTTAAAACATATCTATCCCGCCACATATTACAGTGTAAACTAAATAGTCACTATCGATGACGACACATGCTGCACCTAAATTTTGTATTATATGTTGTATGGGAGCAGTGTTGATATAAGCTGTATAGCTTGTTCACCAATCCCAATTCATTTTTATGAATACAAAACTATGTTTAAACCACACATTACAGTGTAAACTCGATTATCCAGACTAATTCACAATGTCAAGCCCACACACCGCACGTTTCACAACCAAAACATAAACACCGTACCCTGCCTCCCCAGCCCTACTTTTTAACATTCAACCCTTTTCATCTATTTAGTAGACTCCTTATTAGCTTATCAGCAACAGTTTAACTGTACTGGACAATAAGTCACAATATACTTTACACTACTTACTTAGTTGAACTTATACGCAATGAACTTCCCAACCCTCTTACGTCCAACTTCTCAACTCCCCATCTAAACTAAATTATTTTCAATATTTTGGCTACTTCCACCATTTTACCACACCCTTTCTCTGGTTCAATCCAAGAAAATCAATCGAAAGATTACCAATAAAAGAAATCCATGTCACAGTAACTTTTGCCTCTGAGTATGTATGTCACGTGAAACTGATAGGTTTTGTAAAAAAACATACACTGATTGATTGCTTTGACGTATATTTGTGTTACCAAGCATACATACTGATTTGAACAGACTCAATTGATCATAAAATAATATTTTTATTATACTTCTGTATTCGATTTTCCTTCAAACTTAAGGTGCAACTGTTTGCTTGTTGTCAGACATATTGATTGTTCGATTATACCCTTTTAAACATCAACATCAGAGCTAACAAGACTGTATCGATTATCTGTCGCAATCTGATTCCATTGGACGCAAAAAAAATAGTGCTGACAATAACAAGTAGGGATAGCTAAAATCAGTGACGTTGTCACGTGTTCGCGAAAAGAGTAAGTTTGTCACGTTCTACGAGTAGCACCCGTCACGTACATACTTTATAAAAGAAAGTTATTGTTTTTGTTGCCAAACGCCACACCCAACAATATTCTCTACCATTTGATGGGGGGCCACACAATCCAGAGATGGTAAGTCTGCACCTTGCCAACAATATATCAAAGATATAAGCGATTATATGTTTGTGACTTGTCATTTAATTCCTTCCATGAAAGCAAATGAAATTTAAGTTCTATTTCACATTTGGGAATATTTAATTTAACTTAAGCTTCATGTGTATCAATTACCTGTTGTCGTTCAGTAGCCATAAAATATTCAATTCCCTTCCGCTGATTTACCTTAACAAGAACCTGAATTAGTAGGG
The DNA here is from genome assembly GCF_003918875.1 of Haliotis rubra. Classification (NCBI taxonomy): domain Eukaryota; kingdom Metazoa; phylum Mollusca; class Gastropoda; order Lepetellida; family Haliotidae; genus Haliotis; species Haliotis rubra. The sequence goes on along the minus strand of NW_025767350.1, from coordinate 70,338 downwards.
ACCCGTTAAACCGCTACATTTGAACCGCTGCATATATATTCAGAGACAACACACTTTTCACAAGGTTGTAGGACAAGAGGGATGTATTCAACATTCCAAAAGTAGACTTTCCCGTTATACTTTTGAAGTATAATAGAGCATGGTTTTTATCAAGATTTCTTTACGAGTCTAGCTCAGAAGGTGTTCGATCAAGGTTGCAACATTCATGGCCTCAATAACGCTTTCAAAAGTTTTTGGTGGACTTGAGGAGGCATCAGTGACCAAAAGCATGTCGTTGCAATTCCCTATTATGGCTTGTACCAACCATCAGGGATTTCGTGTGGATATGAAAGGGTACTGTCGGTCTTATTAGTTTGTATTCAGGCACATTTCTGGTAATGTCAATGCTACTAGAGTAATTCTCCCAGAGAGGCTTACTTTACTCCATCTGGTGACATTGACCTTTAAATAGCGTATGTCTCCAATTTCCTATCAAGGACCGAACAAGTTTGGAATTGAACCGACAGATAACGATTGATATTCATGTCGTACCTGCTGGAGCAACTAGCATTCTAACAAAATGGGGTGAAAGAAAGATCAATAGAAAACAGTCGCTTAGGACCCTTGGCACATCAGACATACATAAATATCATATACATGAATAATACAATTATTTATTTATCTGAATTTACATATGGACAAAATATGGGCAATGTTATTGAAGTGGATACATTTTTTGTCTGAAATATATAAATCTTGTTAAATATTGAAGGCTTTGTAGTGAACCTTTTCGGAAACCTTTTTCTTATTTCGTTAAGATATTGACAGTAAAAAAGATAGTGGATATCGTCTCCTGTTACATTTAAGGTGCACAATGTACATTTTCTACAATTATTATAATCAATATTGAACCATCTTCTACATTAGTCAACACTTGCAGTTAATTAGAGCATCAATTGATTTCCCTTGCAGTGTAGTTGTTCAATAAAGCAGCATCTATTAAATTTGTTTGTCCATTCTCGTTTAGATACTAAACAAAGCTACAATGAAGTTGCTAATGGTGATCCTGGTGCATGGAGGTGAGTACATCAGAAACACGTGAGTTTTCTGTTTCTGTCTTTGGTTAGCCTGGTGCATGATGTAAAGTACATCAGAGACACATGCACGCTTAACGTGAGTGAGTATAGTTTTACGTAGCTTTGAGCAATACTATTATTATTTTTTTTATTATTGGATATTTATACCGCGCACATATCCACGCACTAGTGCATGACTCAAGGCGCTGGTATTTTTCCCTCGATCATTGGATGTCAATCTCAACAGCACATCTTCTCATCAATTTCAACCTCTGGGGATCACACAACTCTTGCTGCCACACGGCGCAACGCGTTATTGCTGCTTTCGCATCCTTCCGAGGTACCCAATATTCCATCAATCACATTGTATTGTACCCATGAGGGGAATCTAACCCGGCCTTCGGCGTGAAGAACACTTTAACCACTAGTCTACAACACCGTCCCCCAAACAGTACATCAGAGACATGTGCTTTCCTGTCGTTAATAGGCCCGGTGGTGAGTGAATGTGACACACGTACTTTCTCATTTCTGTCTCTGGTAAACCCGGTGAATGGTGGCAAGTGAATGAGACACACGTACTTTGTCTTTTCTGTCTCTGGTAAACCCGGTGAATGGTGGTGAGTGAATGAGACACACGTACTTTCTCTTTTCTGTCTCTAGTAAACCTGGTGAATGGTGGTGAATGAATGAGACACACGAACTTTGTCTGTTCTGTCTCTAGTAAACCTGGTGAATGGTGGTGAATGAATGAGACACGCGTACTTTGTCTTTTCTGTCTCTAGTAAACCTGGTGAATGGTTGTAAATGAATGAGTCACGCATACTTTGTCTTTTCTGTCTCTAGTAAACCTGGTGAATGGTGGTGAGTGAATGAGACACACGTACTTTCTCATTTCTGTCTCTGGTAAACCCGGTGAATGGTGGCAAGTGAATGAGACACACGTACTTTGTCTTTTCTGTCTCTGGTAAACCCGGTGAATGGTGATGAGTGAATGAGACACACGTACTTTGTCTTTTCTGTCTCTAGTAAACCTGGTGAATGGTGGTGAGTGAATGTGACATGAGACTTTTCACATAAACCTGGTGAATGGTCTATACTTTGTCTTTTCTGTCTCTGGTAAACCTGGTGAATGGTGGTGAGTGAATGAGACACACGTACTTTGTCTTCTCTGTCTCTGGTTAACCTGTCAAAACCAACCCACCCACCTTCCAACTCACTCACTCACTGTATTTGTTTGTTTAATTGTTTGTTTGACGGACGCACTTTTCCGAAATATACGACGGCAGTTTGTACCAGACAATCCAGTGATTGACACCATGACCATCGGTTCAAATAAACACTCGTTTCGTTCCCAATGGACGCGGCGGTCAGTCCTTTGTCTACAGGGGCTGTAAGTTATATCAATGCCATATAATTAATAAATAAAGATAAACATTGAGTCAAAACTAGTTGATATTTTATCACATTTGGTCCCGGATACTATTTCACAGGGAGCAAAATACGGGATTATAGGGGATTATCACACCCCAGTGATATTTTCTCCTGAAACAATAGGAGTTGGGTAAGTGGGAAGATCCCGGTCTACGCAACCAGCACATGTTTGCATGAATTAACCAACTCAGCGAGTCTCATCACCCGATCCCGTTAGTGTCCTCTTGAGTAGTATACACAATGGGGGTTCTGGACCAGGGCCTTCCCAAGGCCTTAATTGGAAATTAAGGCCTTGGGAAGGCCCACTCCAGGACAATGTGTGTATGCCGCAATATTCGGCGATGCATTTCCTGCCGCAGGTTTCGGTTTTTCCGAGCAGAACGTACTTGCAATTATACGGTGCACGTCTTCCCATCTTTTATGTATACACACATAAATATATTTTAGTCTAATTGTTTGACGATCAACATGGTTGCCGCTATACCCAGCACCACGAAAATCAGTTCCCGGTCTTTCTGTTCCGTGGAAGGCGTGTAATACTTTTTCGTCATCGAGGGGTTCGAGTCGTTTGCTGGTGCGCAGGTAGTATTCTCGCATGGCGTAGTCGATGTTCTTGAACATTTGAATGGCGTGGTTTTCGCGAGCGAGTTGGTCGTTGATGAACTCTGCACGTGCTTTTTGGCGTACTCGGCTTGAGCGGCTTGCAGTTTCTCCACGGCCAAATCGTGACGTTTTCATTCCGCTTCTATTTTGACCGCGCTCGACGTTCGTAATTTGAGAATGCCAGGGCGTTGACTAATGCACCACCAACCATCATGGCGTTCGTAGCCATTTTTTTTATATAATGTTGTTTTGTTTATTAATACTTTAAAATGTTTTAAGGTATAATTCTTTGTTTCACCAGAATGTCCTTGGTGGCCATAGCCATCCCTAAGTTTATGGCGAGCATGCCCATGTCATGCAGGTTGAAATCGAGCTTGATCGTTGGCTGTTTGAGAACCATTTTCTTTAAGCGAGCGTAACCTACAGCTATTCCGGCTACCACAGCAGTGTGATATGCATCGTTGACGAATGTTTTTCCATTGGACGACGACATCATGTGTGTATATATCAAAAACATTTTATTTTTTTATTTTTATTTTATAACACAATATGTGGGTTTATCTCTAATTGTGTTTGTGTTTGTTTTGGTGGTGGTTGCTTGTTATTAGTATATACGATTAATCCTGCTTCCACCGCTGCAGCACCGGCAATAGTTATTAATATTATTATTGTGGTGCTTGGCTAAATCAGCTTTTCTACCGGCGGTGACTTTTTTAGGATTCTTGGTGGTGACTAGTCGTATCGGCGTTGCTGTTGCTTCCGTCGGCGTCATTTCCTCCTGTTGCGAGGCAGCATCCATGTTGTATATTATTATTATTTTTATTTTTTTTCTTCTTTAAATTGACAGTGCTTTGCTGTGATGATCGCCACGGTTAAAGGAGTCAAAAACATGCCGTATGTGTGGTACAGCTCGCAGCTGACGTAGCTCAAAGCCTGTTGGATGATCGGATCTTTATCTAGTTCTTTCCACATGTCAATTTGACGTTCCGGTGGAATGGGAAAGAAGTATGATGTTATGTCGATGAAGATCCGAATCAAACCAGAACCTATGGTTTCTATAATTTCGGCGCCGAATCTGGACTCGTATCTAACGTACTGCTTATCAATTTCTTCAACGGCCATTTTATGAATTTTATCTGGAGTATAGTCACCGCCCAAGTATTGTTTGGCTTGCTACCGACTGCGAGCGTCACCAGTCTCTCTCGCTTATCATTATTATTATTATTATTATTATTGGCATCCCCCATAATCATTTGATGGAGAAGTTCGTTGGACTCCATCTTATAATGTGACAAACGATTTTTAAGTCTAAATAAATAAAATCCGACACACGCTAAACACGAGATGAAAGTCAAGTTACACACTATGATAATTTCGATAAAACTCACCATATTATAAATTAGGTAAGCCAATCAGGTAAAAACTCGGCTATGCATCGCTTTTTGCTTTGTCTATCTAGATAAAATTTCTAGCATTTTTGCTAAGTGGTTGGTAAGCTACTGGTTGGTCCGTTTTTTAGCACGAGTTTAGCGTGTTTCGTTTCTGCTAACAGTTTCTTCATGTGTTCTCGTTCTTGTTTGGTCGGGATCACATCATTTTCTCACAAGCATTCCTCGAACGAATCCCTGTCCTTGCAGTGAAATATGGCGACCCATCGCATCTGTTCACGTAAGTTGTTAAGCACCTAGTTGAATTTCTGCGTCAGCACCCGAACGCTTTGTTTCGCGTGCGGGCCCGGGAAGGCCAGGTATGACAGCACGTCTCTTGTTTTCACGATTTCCTTGTTGGCGCTGCAATCGTCAGGATGAACAGAGTCGATTCTCCTTTATACTTGTCATGGTAAGCGTGCAACCAGTCCTGAAGGAGCGTTCGCGGATGGATTTTGTGCACGTCCGGGTCCGTCATCACCCACAGTTTCTCCGTGTATGTCTTGTTCATCTGTAAAGTAGGACAGATAATGACAATGTGGTCGAACACATCACGATAGTATTCTTCCAGCATGTCCAGCACGAATGCCATCTTGCCGCACCCCATCTGACCGCACACGATGGTGCAGTGCGCATCGCGAGGTAAATCAATAAATGGCCTGCACGAATCTTCCATTGTCTATATTGAGTTGAGCATCCATAATCACATACAAATATAAATTTAACTTGCCGGCGGTTTGCGTCTTCTTGGTGATTTTGGATGGTGATCCCCTCGATGCAGCGTCCGCTGCCGTGCAGCCTGTTGTCATCCGTGGATCGCATGTCCAGCCAGAGCGTATAATGGTCGTCCAGGTAATAACCAATCATCATGTAGGGTAAACTCTTTGACGACATCGTTGACTTCCAGTGGGTGCCATTTGATGGCCGGTTGTTTTTTTCTTTCGTCCCACTGCTGGTGAGCTCGCATGCCTTGGCTGAACAGTTGGTTGGGCACACCTTCGACGGTCACTTCCACTTTCGTTATCTCGGGATTCCAAGTGAGTTCGCTGTTTCTTTGTAACGGCGGGTATTCCGCCACGGAAATAATCAAGATGCCTTTCATAGATCTAGCCGGCACGTTCAGGTTGATGTTCCACAACGTGTCGCTCTTGTCCTTGACGATCATACAGGATGGACAGTTTTCCCGAATACTGGTTGCGAATCTGCCGAGCCAGTTCCGTGCTCGTGACCATGTCGAACTCCAGCGAGATGTTGTCAACAATGTAGCTGGCCTCTGTGACATCCAGCGTGAAGATAACTTTGCCGTAGTCGTTGAACGTGAGTTCGTATTCCAGCCTGTCGCCCAGTGCGGCCTGGTAAAACGGCATGTGCCCCTCGAGCAGCTCGAAGTCGAGTGGTATGCAAAACCTGTTCCCGTACGCTTCGGCGACGGCTTTGTCCTTTGCCACTATCCCATCGAGTATGTTTTGCGTGAAAGCTTTTCCCACACGGACGTCATTCTTTTTGCAGTTAGCCCTACAAAGTCCTTGATACAACATGTTATTGCGTTCGTTTGGGGTTCTCCAGAAGTCTGCGTAACAGTAAAACACATCGCTGTCGTCGATGCTCAGCACCTCGTTCCCGTTTGGTTTTCTTGACGATGGCGTGACCCAGGTTGCGCACAATCGTGCGTTTGTCGTTCTCAGAGTCCAACGGGATGTGAAAAGCCAGTCTAGCCATGCCGGGTACGATGAGGCCGTTCGCGCCCAGGTTGGGGAATTGAACCAGCAGCGTTTGGTTTTGATCGATCGTGCTCGGATTGTTGGTGATGGTCACCGACTGACGCACGGCTTTGACGCTGAGATACACTCTCGATCTTCTGAAAGGATCTTGCTTTCGTCCGTATTGCGACATTAAAAGTATATGTTTATAAATTTGATATGGAAAAACAAAAATTAGATTTAGAAATATGCTCAAGGGTGGGTTTGTTTGATGTACGAAACATGAATTTGGTCATTCGTCATGGGGCCCGTAAACTTTGGTATCCAGGTACGTACTCACCGTCCATATGAGGGATTCTAAACGTTTTGGATTTATAGAAATAAGTGTATAGTTTACCGAGACCATGGTTCACACCGGGAAGGCGAAAGTCTTTATTCGTGGAAATCATAAATTCATCGCAAACATGTTCGTACACACGTCGATCGTACGGGTCATCAATCATACTCCACGCTGTATCTTGTGGAAGAGGTGCACCTATTTCCTTCAAAATTCGTCTCGTCTGATAATAAACATGAAACAAGGTGACTGCCTTACTCAGTTTGTCTGTTCCATAGTTGAGTGTCACACCCGATCCCGTCGTCGCACACCACACGGCAAAATTGAGTTGGTTTTGCCAAAACTGCATCGGGATTTGATTCCAGTTTACCACCACCTGAGCATTACTGACGGTTACGATATAGTTTTAGAAAATATCGATAAAATTCGTTTTAAATCTCGTTCCATTTGAATCCATCATGATTCGCAATTTCGTTATCACTCATATTAAAATTATCATTACATATATTTATATATATTGTTTCAATATGTACGTCACGCTGCCGGGAATCACGATAACACGTCAGGTCAGCTCGAAGTCGCGCTCTGCGATGGACTAACTTCGGTGGACACAACAACAAGCTGTTCATCAATAACACCCGCAACCAATTAATTGACGGCTACTACAGCATTTGCTCGCTCAACGACGAAATATTCAAACCAGTGGGAGCAGAACTCAAAATGAACTACTCGAATGGCATGGTCGTGTTAGCCATCAACGGAGAAAACACTTTGAGACTCAGCCGACCGTTGGCAAAAATGATCGGGTTTATGTCGAACGACATACCACCATAAACCACCGTGACCGGCACGAAATGACCCGACCTCATTCCATACTGCAAACTGTGTATTCATCTCGATCAGCTGAGCACGACTGACAATGTTTAAGGCCAACGACATTCCACGCTGCTGAAAGCCATGCCGATGAAAACAGAAAAGTACAACAACAGCAGAACCGAATCATTTTCGTCGCGGCAGTACAAGAAATTAATCCGAGGCAACATCACAGAATTGAAAATATCAGTTTTATATATTAAACACGATCCCGTAAGTATAGGATATCTCAGCGCGACGCTGCACATACGACAATGACTGAGTCTCAAGGTCCAGGAACACACGCTAGAAAATGCGCCAACATAGCGATGTCCGACCTCGTGGACCAAGCGGTTTCGACGAACCCGGCGTCGACGGCAAACTGTACGCCTTGCAACTGAATAACAACATTTACAAACGTGTCGCACTGCCGCCTTCTACATAGCAAGAACGACCTAGGCTGTCGATACCGAAGGAGAAACGGTATGACCTGATCCGCGATGACGAATGGTGATAACCCCAGTTAGCGTTCCGCGGCAGGCTGTTCCACCTGCACGACATAGAGACCACGGCTGTCTCCAGAAACACGCAGTACACTCTCATCTTCAATGACGACAACAAATGGGTGTTAGTGTCATCCCTAATCGATTGGATTCTCAATATCACGCTTGATTCTCCCCACGTTTTCACAGACAACAAAGATAGCTATCTGATGAAAGTCGTGAACGATGGAACGCTGCTCTTAGCTTATTTCCCGATGCATAGAAGCAGCATGATCGTCAGCGCGCTGACGCAACTAAAAGTAGCTCACATGCTGTCGAGCAAACCCAGGACGCAAAACGTGGGATTGTAGATGGCGTCGGAATTCGATGGCATGGTAGACGTCCTGGAAAATCTGTCAGCGAAATACACGCTGTACATCCAAGTCTACCTCAGCGAACCGCCGTCAGAGCGTGGCATCGTTGAAATCGTGAAAGGGATCAAACTCCTCTGGACCAAACAACAACAATACCATGGTTTCTCCGTTTACGTGCGGGTGAACGTTAACGCTAACGTTAACACCAGTCTGCAGGGAGTGACCGTCACCGTGGAAGACACGATATCGCTCACCAAAATGTTCCTACCCGACAACATACATCTCATGGGTTTGAAGTGCACTTCCGAGGAAATATCCGAAAACCAATTGAAAACCATTTCGTAACATATATATATGATATTAACCATCATTCCAATGTCACGCTTGCCGATCTCAGTGACACACGGACATTCGATCATCCCAGCGAGGAAAACACCTTGTACGTCCTGCACTTTAAAAACAACGTCTACAAACGATGAGAATTGATAATCGAATCTCAATTGAACTGGATTATCAATATTATCCTTACCTACCCCTATCTTATCATAGATGATGATGGTAATATCATCGAAATAAAAAAATATGGGTTTGTACTGACTAGTTTTTTTCCAGAAATAAAAAGGGACGTACGTATCAACATTACCAGATCAAACGGGTAATATGTTATTCATCTGGCCGGAATACGAACATAATTGGTTACAATTAAGAATGTATACTGGGGTCCCACCCTCGTGGATCAGTGTGATACAAGGTTCTACACTTATTAAGTCTTTCTTTTAGATGCCCCCGGAGAAGATGTGAGAATTCTGTATGGGTTAAAAATAAGCTGGCATGATTGCCATCAATACAAACGTTGTCGTATTTATATACAACCAGTAAGAGTCACCACTACAAGCCTCGAGGGGATCATGGTTTTTCAGGAGCCTTACATTACTCTCCGGGTCATTTTTATATACGAACATATTTACCTCATCAGCTTAAAATATATTCATCAAAGATTGACGGAAAACCAATTAAATATTATTTTATAAATAAAGATTATATATAGGATGGGACTGTATCCAGTCGTCGACAAAGTAGCAAAAACACTGGAAACCGTACACGGGTTTCGTTTGCAACAGTTATGCGACATGAAACAACAACTAGAAAGTGAACACGATACACGGTCCGCATTGCAGAAAAAATATCACAGAGCTGTCAATTCCGTGAACGGTGTCGACACCGCCCTGATGGCAACCGTCATGGGATTAGGCACGGCAGGTATCGGGTTGTTATCCACCATCATGGCCGCACTCATGGTGTTAGGCATCGAAATAACAGCCGGAGTGGCAGGGTTGGTGGGATTGGCCCTTAGATGATCATATTTCCACCGCTCTCACCGATAGCAAAATATCCGAGGAAGAGTTTCGTTCGGTGCTCTCAGGAATCGCCAAGTACCACAGAATGAAGCAAGATATTCGAACCGAGACTCGTAAAAGCATTGTCATCAGCAAAGACGAGAAACACAAGTTCATAGAACTAGGGAAGCAACAGGCCCGGCAAGCCGTCATTACGAAAACCAAACAAATCATAGAAGGAGATTCACAATAAACTGTTTCTCGGACATCACCATAACATAGCCAGCCAGCCAGCTAGCCAGCCGGTCGTTCGGCTGTACAAGTTGAGCTGAGACAGACACTGAAACTCGCTCACAGCGCTCGCTTGGTGATTCTGAGATGGCAGCTGGGCAATGCCGGGACTGCCGAGAGCTGCGGTATGATTTAGCTTCAAGAAGCTATCACCTCGCTACTTTATAGCAAGTACGGCAATACGTTGAACATTTAGCCTTTTGACAGACGGACACCCATGCTCGATAAAAAGTGATTATTTCAGAAACAATGGGGACTCTGGAGTGGGCCTTCCCAAGGCCTTAATTTTAAGGCCTTGGGAAGGCCCTGGTCCAGAACCCCCATTGTGTATACTACTTCTTGCAACCAGCAGGAATGTGAACTCGCAAACTCACGGTGGGGACAATGAAGGCTAGTAAAAATGTAATCATTTTACAGCCCTCTCCCCATGCAGATAGATTTGGTAAAACGTAAGAGACTTTCCTTACCTTAGGCCAGCACCTGACACTTAGCTGACAAGCAGCAATAACGGGCGTCAAACACACTCACTCATACACTGATATAAAAGCATTGTAGGCAATTGAGTTTGTTTAAAATTGCCTCTGTTCCCTCAGCAGAAAATGGGTACCTGGTGGGATAAGTCATGTGACTATAACCTTCTAGCGCCTCACAGGAATATCCGGAATATTAATGAGCAGTCTATTTGTATGCGCTTTGAGCATGCACTTGGTATATGGAATTTACCGCTATAGAAGTACTGATTATTATCATTATTATTATTTAAGATAACCACGTTCGTTGTTGTTCGTTCTTTTGCAGGCATTACAGCATCGTTACCAACAACTCCTGTCAAATACACACTTTACCCCGGTTTTAAAACCTGGAACGAGGTTTATGCAATATGTCAAGCTCAAGGTCAACACATGCTCACTCCGGACACATTGGCGAAATATACGAATTTTCAGGAAATCGCGGCTGATTGGAAAAATAATTCACTTTTGTGAGTACTGTGTGTTTAAGAATTACGATTGTCCTTGTGCAAACCGTGAAGATCCGGTCTAGAATTGGTCTTCAGCAACCCGTGCTTGTCGTAAGAGGCGACTAACGGGATCGGTGGTCAGGCTCGCTGACTTGGTTGACACGTGTCATCGTATCCCAATTGCCTAGATCACTGGATTGTCTAGTCCAGACTCGATTATTTACAGACCACCGCCATATAGCTGTAATATTGCTGAGTGCGGCGTTAAACAACCAACCAACCAACCTTTCCGGAAGCGCACAAACGGTGAACATGTTTTGTATGGATTGTAATTGGTGGGCATCCGTGGAGCGTGATGACCCTAATATACGAAGATGCGGTGGGGTCGCCTAGTGGTTAAAACGTCATCACGCCGAAGGTCCGGGTTCGATTCCCCACATGGGTACATTGTGTGAAACCCATTTCTGGTGTCCCCGCCGGGATATTGCTGGAATATTGCTAAAAGCGGTGTAAAACCCAACTCACTCACTCACTCACTCACCCCTCACATACGAAATCGACCATGATGTCTATTACAGGACGAACGATTACTGGACTGGACTTCATCAGTCTCAACCAAACGACAACGTGTCGAGTCTGAGATGGTCGTTGGACTGTGTGCCTCACGGATGGGTCGAGTGGGGTGGTTTATCTGAGCCGGATCATCTTGCCATTCACAGATGTGTGCGACTTCATGATTCTGAGAGTGCTGGGTTCAGGACTAGGGCATGTAGCTCTAAATACCATATTGTCTGCGAGGAATACACAGGTGCGTGTTGTTTCTGGGTGATTGGGTTAAAATTTAACGTCGCAACGGGAATGTTTCCGCCATACAGCTACGAGACCAAGTATACACATATACACAAATATAATTACATAAAGTTACAATCAAAACAAGTTTTCATGTACACATTTCAAAATAAGGGGATCGTTAATAAATTATGGTTAGGGGGTACATTAACTGGACAGTATATTGGTCCAGTACGTCATGGCCACACACACACACACACACACACACACAGAGAGAGAGAGAGAGAGAGAGAGAGAGAGAGAGAGAGAGAGAGAGAGAGAGAGAGAGAGAGAGAGAGAGAGAGAGAGAGAGAGAGAGAGAGAGAGAGAGAGAGAGAGAGAGAGAGAGAGAGAGAGAGAGAGAGAGAATCTATACCACTAGGTTACCCCACCGCCCTTCAAGTACTTTAGACTTCACAAAGTCGATGCAATATATTCTGCAACACAAACACAAAGCCATTAACAGAAGATCGTGAAGATCTCGTATCAGATGAACGCTGAGAGAACCATGACCCCTTCATCTAAATAAATGATGCGTTGATTCTTGAACAATTAGATTTTACACACATAAAACGACTCAGCTCAATTTAACATTTTTTGTCCGAAATATTGACATTAACATGGAACATCCATATTAACTGGACAGTGTGTTGGGCGAGTACTTGGTGTTTAATTCGCAACGATAATACACTAGCGCCGTCATTGCTTCCTCTCAGAACGACCCGTTTATCCAATATGATGTTCTGAGAAGCAATTTTCCAGCTTTGCCATTGAGAGTTATCTGCCCCTTATGACAAGTATCACAAAGGGACATCACTCTAAACGAACTTATTTCGCGAAAGTGGAAATTGGCTTATTGCGACACTTGATCAACAACCTTGATACTGACTGATAAGTGAGTGAGTTAGTTTAGGTTTATAGTCACATCGGCAGTATTTCAGCTATATCGTGACTAGGATATGCCAAATCCTCATACAGGAAAGTATCACATCTTGATAGGCATTTAGAAGTTGGTAGGGTAATACACGACACTTGATATGGATATGCAACTTCTTTATTATTTACACACAACGTTTCTTCTAATACTTGCACCTTCATCAACATTCACCTGATAAAGGGGCAAGTATTAGCCCAGAAACGTCGTGTGTAAATAATAAAGAAGTTGCACATCCATATCAAGTGTCTTGTATTAACACATCGACGTACAACATGTGATTTTGATTAATCTGTTTGTAACGCTGATTATCCGGGTTCGATTCCCATAATGAACAACGTTTCATATTTTGTCCTAATTCTCCATGTCATTTTCGTTGCAGGGGATTGCACATTTGAGATGTTTGAATCAAACAGGACTTCCGGTCTAACAATTCTTTGGAGGACGAAAGTGAAGACAACACAAGAATGCATGGACGCTTGCAAGAACTATTCCTCGGAGGCCATGGAATGTGTGGCTTTCCATCAAATAACGTCACCTACCTTGACAGCCTGTTATTTTTGGGGCCGGCAGTCGGTTTTCGTTAAAAGTAATCCGTCCCTGGTAGCTGACAGTGGAACAAATACTTACGTTAAAAGATGCATCGAAGGTAACCGGCTGATTGCCTCCATGAATCCTATTTTCACTTTTTCTTCTGGGGTCGATTATTTACAGATTGTTACATGGATGTAGTACTGGTGATTTAAGAACCTAAGAACTTGTATTTTCCAATTTTGGTTTTGAGATAATTATTCCAGGTGATCTTTAATTATGGTCCGGTAAAGTTTCCGAAAAGAAATAGCTGATTTTAAGTGTTATTGTTCTTTTGCCTCGCAATAGTAAATATATATATGAGAATAGTGTATGCAAAGTTTTAGGAACACCCAATGAGCTGTTAAGTGTTATTGTTCTTTTGCCTCGCAATAGTAAATATACATATGAGAATAGTGTATGCAAAGTTTTAGGAACACCCAAGGGCTGTTCTCAATTCAAACTCCTAATAAGAGATCTCTCCCACCACCGAATGCACCGGGAACTCCCGTATTTACGCCACTGGCTTAAATTCGAAATGCACAATATTGTGATAAAAAGGAAAAGAATCAGGATTTTTAACATTTTTTAATCAGGAAACTGGTGTATAAATTCAAAATTAAAAGTTGTGAAAATGTAAACGTGAATGTTAAAGTTGACAATCTTTAATGCAAAACACGAACTTCAAACTATTATGAGAGGACTGACTGACATCTAAGACAATGACTAGTCTCTACAGAGAGTATTTAGAACCACACTGTTTCTAGAGTTCAAAGCAGTGAAAATGTTCACTCGAGTGAGTATTTCAACTCAGGAACGGAATGATGTTGAAGTTATAACAGTCTATTAAATGCAAAACATGAACTTCAAACTAATAGTTTGAGTTAAGTGTGGTTGGGCTTTACGTCACATCGGCAATTCTGAATCCAAAACAACATTTTAACTTCCAACTAATATGACAGGAGTAACTGACTGATATCTATGGCAGTGACACTATTCAGAGTCAAAGTCTCCGCGTTTGGAAAAGGACGTCACTGAAAACACCCGAGAATTTAATCCAAGTTTAAGCCCATGGGCTAAATTTCGCGTGGGCCTAAATACGGGAATTCCCGGTACCACCGAATACCTCCCAATTTGTCTTCACATGCACTTTGATAACTCAGGACCCATACCAGTGAATGAATTAGAACGGGTTAGAATTGATCTTCAGCAACCCATGCTTGTCGTAAGAGGCGACTAACAGGATTGGGTGGTCAGGCTCGCTGCCTTGATTGACACATGTTATCGTATCCCCATTGCGTAGATCCATGCTAATGGTGTTGATCACTGGATTGTCTGTTCCAGACTCCATTATTTACAGACCGCTGCAATATACATGCAGCTGTATTATAGATGAGTGCGGCGTTAAACGACAAGTTAAAAGAAAAAATAAATTGTGAACACCTTTTCTGCCAGTTTTTGGAACTGTATAGTTCTTATTCGTTGTCTGAAGGTATAAGAAAACATACATTTGAGATATATGTAATGACTGAATTGTTTGGTCCAGACTCGATTATTTACAGACAGCTGGTATGTTGCGGCGTCAACAACAAACTACTACATACCAGTGTACTCAGCTAGTACGTGCGTGAAGCTAAGTAAATTAGACTGGAATTTTCACATGCAAGTTAAAAAAGTTTAATCAAATAGTTTAATAATATGTCACCTTTGCAAGAAAAAAATGAAAATGTACTTCAATATTGAAATGTAGGCATCGGCGTGCAAGAAAAAGATTTATGGCATCCAGTACTGCACAGTGGCATCTGGAATACCGCAGGGCCAGGCGTCCCAAAAGTAGGTTGGCATCCTTGTTACAGTGAACAGTCCCCATTATCATTGTGCATCAAATAAAATTGTTTTAGGAAATACACATGAAAACCTGGTTAGAAAACTTTCGGCAACCACTTGCAGCATAAATACATGCCGAAAATTAAAGAAAGTTCCTTTTACGCCTCACTCAACAATATTCCAGCTATAAGGCGGCGGTCTGTATTTAATAGAGTCTGGACCAGACAATCCAGACTAGCATTACTGCCTAAGCCGTTGTTGCTGATGTGGATCTGAATAACGCAATAAAGTGACAGAGAGCAATATTCCAGCTATATGGCGGCGGCCTGTAACTCATCGAGTCTGGACCAGACAATCCAGTGATGAACAGCATGAGCAACGATCTAGGCAATGGGGATACGATGACATATGTCAACTAATTCGGCGAGCCTGACCACCCGATCCCGTTAGTTGCATCTTACGACAAGCATGGGTTACTGAAGATCAATTCTAACCCGGATCTTCACGGATAACAACTTGATCGGTTTGTTTACAGGCCGCCGTAATACGGCAGGAATCCAGCTGTGTGGCGTCAGGCAACACAGTTCTTGTGCAATTTAATAATAATAATCATTATAATGGATTTGTATAGCGCCTAGTTTCCACATACGGTGCTCAACGGCACTGAAATCACAATCTGATTATTATCACCCCGGATAACCCAAGCTGCGCCTGCACTAGAAGGTTTATAGTCACATGACTTATTCCACCAGGTATCCATTTTCTGCTGAGTGAACAGAGACAATTTTGAACAAACTCACTTGCCTAAGGTGAGACCCCATGTATCACACCTGCTTCGTTGTTGGGTAGCTAGGACTGAAGGCCTAGAAACTCTCAGGAGTCAAGCCTTTTGATGCTATAAAATCTTTCATGTGTGTGAGCGTGAGGGGAAGCTGGAGGTTGTTCGTCGAGATTGGTCGTACACTGGCGTCAATGTTTGGTGTCTTTCCGCAGGTGTGTATGAGCCGACTGCCCCGGACGTTGCACCCAATGATAACATGGTACCGGTGGTTTCCTGCAACTCTAGCGCCGATGGAGCATCATCTGTGATTCTTTCACCTTCTACTCAAACAGCGCTGCTTTCAGCTTCCCCCAGCGAGTGCTTCTTCGATCCTGACAACGTCCACGCAAGAGCTGACCTCTCCGTTGATAGCAAGCGTCCACATAACAGTCGACAGTTCATTTCAGACATCATTGGCGTCTGTGACAGAGGTGACCTCGTCATTGCTGCCCAGAGTTCAGTCAACAGGCGACTCATCGTTTCAGTCAACGTACTCATCCGGGATTGAGATGACCACGCCGTTGATGCCAAGCGTCCCTGAAACAGTCGACTCAGCGCTTCAGTCAGCGTACGCGTCTGTGACAGAGATGACGTCGTCATTGCTGTCCAGCGTTCAGTCAACAGGCGATTCATCATTTCATTCAACGTACGCATCCGGGCTTGCGATGACCCTGACCTCGTTGATGCCAAGCGTTGACACAACGGTCGGGATGTTTCTTATCGATGAGTCGTCAAGTTTATCTGACTGGAAAGAATCCAGTTTCAAGTCTTCTGCAAAGACTGAATCTCCTTATCCAAGTAAAGATCCGAGTTCATGGGATTCAAAGACGTCTCGTGACCAACAACCGGTATCTTCGAGTATTCACGACGGAATGATGACAACATTGAAAGATGTTTCTTTGGCACCAACCAAATCAATTGTTTATGGTAAGTGTTTATCCTATTCCGTGGTTTGGGTGTTCTGTTTGAAGTTTAAGGCCGCACCAAATACAAGCCAAATAGTTGATAATATGAACAACTACTTACGCCGTCGAGTGTGATGGCACGCTTTCAACCAAGTCTCCGTGCCTGACCATCAGAATTACGAAGTCCCCTTTAGGTACACATGCACGTTCTAAAGGGAAAAATCTTCTCCCTGGACGTTCTTACGACCCAAAACGTGTATACTGGTGGACATATTGGTTTTGTTAGTGAGACTCAATCTAAAGACTAATTGCATGTAATTGAATTCCCCCTACTCGGGGCGGTGCTCCTAATGTCAATTACGGATGGGCGTAATGTTGCTGGATTATTTGGGTCAGCAACAGTATCACATATTTCGACGGTAACTTATGTGTTTCTTACACGAGGATACTAACTTACACTGAAATGTCTACTGTGAGTATGTCAGAGATTTATATCTATCAACGAATAAAACAAAACCAATTCTACCATTTGATCTTTTAGATTTTAACCGGGGCTTACAAATAGTAGTTTTGCTGTCGATTATACCATCAGCTGTCTTCTTTATAATGAATAAATGTTATGACCTATTTTACGCTATGTTCCGAAATTCTATTGTTATCTCGAACTGACATTCGTAACATCGTGTACGCAACGGTAATAGACAAACACAATGTTAACAAAAACGGCAATCGTCTGACATGACTATTTACTTGACTGAGAAGTTCAATTATTGCTTCCTGCTTCGAATATTTTCATGTTTCTTCAAATTTTCTTCGAAAACTCGAAATTTGATGTTTTTGAAAATATACGAAGCAACGACAAATTTCGCAGGATGAATAATTTATGCTACAATAGTGTCAGCATTTTGCGCACGTGTCCCATTCGTCACCACTCGCCCCCTTTCCGTAACCTCCAAGAAGTTTTCGGCTTGTCCCGGAATAACATGAGTTGAATTGGTCACGAATGCACGTGTCCCTGATGGAAATACAAACCACCTGTAAAATATGTCCGGATTTACCTTTCAAAATCTTATTCTATGCACTGTCATCTCACCTGTTTACCTTTAGCACCGGTTTAATAAGTTGTGAAAGAGGCATATTTCCTTCCCTGCAGGTAAAAACTTGCTTGTTCTAATTTTATAAGCACAATGTCACACATTTTCGACAATATTTTAGGCTATATTATATATACAGGGCATATGCACTCACATTAGCTTCCTATTGATGCAATAAAAGACTTATTACCCCTTACGACTTGACTGAAATCGATAATTGAAACTTCGAGGCGAACAGCTTCCAAACAGAGAACACTTACTATATGGGGAATGTAAACGATCGGTGTT
Organism: Haliotis rubra; assembly: GCF_003918875.1. Taxonomy (NCBI): domain Eukaryota; kingdom Metazoa; phylum Mollusca; class Gastropoda; order Lepetellida; family Haliotidae; genus Haliotis; species Haliotis rubra. The sequence continues at coordinate 52,225 of NW_025767350.1, read as the reverse complement.
GTCGGTGTTTGCCGAACTGGTTCCAATCACAAGTTGGATATTCGTAAAGAGAGCTCCAAGAGACATAACTCTATGGGGTTCGCGTGAAATAATGAAGATAGAGGGCGCGAGAGTCGATTCAATACAACGTTGCATTAATTCATTAGAACTTTTTAATTTAATATTGTAATCTAAATACGTATTTGTATTGGAATGAAAGCTTCCCTGAAGGCTGATAGTATTATTGAGAGAAATGCATAATTCAAATTTAGAGAAGTGTGGTTTGATATAATGCATTTACTTTTCTACAGAGGTTACAGACTGCCCCTGTAGCTGCAGGTACAAAGAACCATTTGACCTGGAGGATTTGGATCTTGCAATAGACAGAAAGAAGGTGTCTGCATACAGAAGGTCCAAGACATCTGCCGCAGATGACCGTCCATCAGCCCAAGCAATTGGAAAGACTGGGATCGCCATCTTGGCGTGCGTGTTTGTGTTCATCGTGTGTATGGACTTAGACAGGGTTGCGATGTTTGTACATCAAATCTTTAAAAAGAGGAGCGTTGAGCGGGTGTGATTATCTTACCAGGTACTGTCGTCATCAGGCTTTTTTGTGGCTGAGTGGGTTAGATTGCTGATTGTATGTGCTGGCGATGAGGAGATTCACTCTGAAACTGTGGGTTCGATTCTCGGATGGGTCTTGTCTCAATTGTGTTTCCAAATGTGACGCATGCATTAAATATGCACGAGTAGGAATTCTTAAGCTTGGTCGTTACATTTATGTCTGTATGCAAAGAGGTATTGTTATAGACCTAATCCACGTTTGATTTATAACTACAAACGTAATACCCTCCTCAGGGAGTTGAGAATATAATTCCAATACACATGGATTCAATGGCCGCGGCAAAACTACAACATGCATAGAAGTTTATAATCTAATCTAATAACATTTAATATTTTCTGCCCAACTGAAATGTTGATATAATATGCTGCTTATAGTGGCCTTTAGTGGCAGTGGTTATTATAATAATTATAACAACAGTAGATATAGTACTTATATGATTGTTACCCGTGAAGATCCGGATTAGAATTGATCTTCAGTAACCCATGCTTATCGTAAGAGGCGACTAACGGGATCAGGTGGTTAGGCTCGTTGACTTGGTTGACATATGCCATCGTATGGCAATTGCGTAGATCGATGCTCATGCTGTTGATCACTGGATTGTCTGGTCCAGACTCGATTATTTACAGACCGCCGCCATATAGCTGGAATATTGCTGAGTGCGGCCTAAAACTAAACACTCTCACTGCTATTATTCGCAGACATGGTGCAACCATCACGGAGTGCTACTGATGAGAGTCGGAATAGAGGATTATTTTTATATTTTTTGATTCACTGGTATTTATGCTGTTGTTGATCAGCTATATGCAAAAATAGAAAAGAAAACACGTTTTTGTGTAATGGATATGCATGCAGTAATTGATTGCGTTTACCCGTGAAGATCCGGGTTAGAATATTGACCTTCAGTAACCCATGCTTGTCGTAAGAGGCAACTAACGGGATCAGGTGGTCAGGCTCGCTGACTTGGTTCCCAATTGCGCAGATCGATGCTCATGCTGTTGATCACTGGATTGTATGGTCCAGACTCGATGATTAACAGACCGCTGCCGTGTAGCTGGAATATTGCTGAGTGCGGCGTAAAACTAAACTCACTCACTCACTTGATTGCGTTATTCAGATCCACATCCGCAACAACGGCGTACGTAAAATGTGTACTTTTTCATGTATCACAGTTTGCTTGGATAATGGCGTGTCAAGCCGTTTTCGCAGTTGTTTCGAAATTTACTGATATCTTTAATTGTTTGAAAGGATTCTCGAATTTCTGAAAATATTTTGAAATGCATTAAAAATATTTTGAATCGAAATCATTATAGATATGTGCGTATAGATTCATGATGTCATGAAATGAATTAAAAGCACAATTTCACACATTTCGATAATATGTTGGCCTATATTATACATATTGAGGCATATGCACTCACTTTAGCTTCCTATTGATACAATAAAGACTTATTATCCCTTGCGAAATCGATAATCGAAACTTCGAGGCGAATAGCCTACAAACAGAGAACACTTGCCATATATGGAATATACATGTAAACAATTGCTCCGTACATCGAAAACTGTCGCACGTGGTGTTGCCGGTGACTGCCGAAGTAGTTTTGAACAATCACAAGTACAGTAGGATATTCGTAAAGAGTGCTCCAAGGGACAAAACGCTATGAGGTTCGCTTGAAATAATGTTCGGCCGGTAGAGGGCGCAAGAGGCGATTTAATGCAACGTTGCATTAATTCATTCGAACTTTTTAATTTAATATTGTGATCTTAATACGTATTTTTTTTAAAATATGTTATATGGTAGCTTCCCTGAGTGCTGATAGTTAGTAGTATTGAGAGAAGTGAATTATTTATTTTTAGAGAAGTTTGGTGTGAAACGGTGCCTCTAATTTTGGTGAACCATATTATTGATAACTTGAAAAGAATTAAACCGATATCTGAATACGATTTAAAGCTATATTCATGTTCTTGTTGATATCACCAATGCAATTACTGACATCGTGCCATTAAATACAGATATCATTAATTGATTAACTGCGGATGGTAACACAGTTACTAGTGCGGAACTGTTTGGAGGGTTTCCTTGCACGTATTTTTTATTAGTGCCTACGGCGGAGCAAGAAAATGACAGCATCATTTGAAGTAGATATTCCTTATGATTATGGAGATATTTTGTCACATGTATTTGATTAAATATGGAATTTGTTGTGCTTCCTATTGCAATTTACCTTTTATGCACCTCAGTAAAAATTCGGGGACAAGGATGGCCATGTCGTAGAAGACGCTGCAAATTAACTGTGGAGAGTTGCATCCCATAGGTGTACAAGAGGCCTATGATCCTTTGATGTGAATCCCAGTTCACCACGACCTATTTTGTGTTTGTACTATACCCTCACTTGTTGGCTCAGCTGGTACACAATCAGTGAGTGAGTGTTACGCCGCGACACCAGAAATGGACTTCACACATTGTACCCTTGTGGTGAATCGAAGTCGGGTCTTCGGCGTGATGGTTTAGTGAGTGAGTGAGTGAGTGAGTGAGTGAGTGAGTGAGTGGGTGGGTGGTGGGTGGGTTTGAGTGAGTGAGTGACTGAGTGAGTTGGTACTGCTTAACGCCGCCTCAGCAATCTTAAAGTTATTTGCAACGAGGCACCTACTATTATTCCACCCTTATTTCAAACATTGTCATCGAAGGACTATAGAGTGAGTGAGTGAAAACAAACATCGGCAATAGTTTAAGTTTATTGTGAGAAAGTTACACATGAAAAATAAATATATTTAGGCTAAATAAAAAATATATCGAAAAGGGACAGCACAATTCAACATAAAAGTGGGGCCAGGGTGACATATCGACAATATTTCAGCCACTTTTTGGCCCAAAACTGTGTTGCATTAACATACATAAAATTCTATTTTATATTGACTTGTACTCACAATGATGTATAATTGTATTTGAGAAAACTGTACTTCATATTCTGTGACTACAGCTCAAATAAAGAATGAAATGGTTGTTATCTGTTATCCCAAAGCACAATACAACATGGTCTGTGAGGAATAAGGCAGCACGTTTTTGTATCTCGTTGAACTTTGTTTGCCAAGTCAAGGTGACTAACGCTTGGCCTCAAGACACATTGAAGGTTATTCAAGCTTTATAACAGCTATCTGTAAATAATGAGTTATGATGAAAACAATCCAGTGATTGATATTATAAGAAAAGATACAATGCAGTCAGGTGCGATGACAGGCTCTTTATTAACCAAGTCACCGAGTCTGACATTCGGAACTACTGAGTCGCTTCATGCGCCCAGCATCAGCTGATGAGGATCAATTCTTAGTCAGAATCTCCGGTGAACTCTTTGACCACACCAGTCATGTTTGGTCATATTTGACATATTTGACTTTGTTTGTTGTTTAACGCCGCAATATTCCAGCTATATGGTGGCGGTAAATAATCAAATCTGAACTAGACAATCCAGTGATCAACAGCAAGAGCATCGATCTACGCAACTGGGATACGATGACATGTGTCAACCAAGTCAGCGAGCCTGACCACCCGATCCAGTTAGTCGCCTCTTTCGATAAGCATGGGTTACTGAACATCAATTCTAACCAGGATCTTCACGGGTCAGTATATTCTGAAGTAAGGGCGTCAGAGCGAAGTGTACGATTAAGAAGAAACATTTGTTTTAGCACATTCAAAATTCCATACATATGGAGTGGGTATGGACATTTTTGCAATTAAAATGTTTGGTACAAAGCTCACTGGATGCTGAACTATGGAAGCGTATTAGGACTATAATATATGCGTAGAAATGTAAAGTACCATCCATGTAGATTATACTTTTAGTTACATAAATAATCAAATAAAGAGAATGTGTCGTCTATTATTGAATTATCGACTTTGATAACCGTCATCTCTTGAGAGACTAATAGGTCTGTTTCATGTAATCAGTTTCGAAATTAATAATGGTCAATGGTGTATTGACTTAAGTAAGGTTCGATCAGAACATTCAATAAAGTAACTCTTCATTTAGTTGTTCCCAAGTGTTGGGAATTTAAATAAATTTATTTGAGGCTGATAGTTTGACAAAATAAAATGTATAAAGTGAGTGAGCACAGAAAAGGCCAAATGAATATGAAATCAATGACCATACACAGACACGTACGCACGCACGCACGCACGCACGCACGCACGCACGCACGCACGCACGCACGCACACAACATACAACTCTGGTCGCAACTTCACAAGACTATATCACGTTCTGAGTAACGTTAAGCACAATTATTATTATCTCACATATGGCGATAAAAGTCACTATGTAGAAGTAAATGATCATCTGCGTGGATGTGTGTATAATCTACGCAGATGATGAAAACGTTTTTAACTGTGGCTTTCATACGCTTTCTCTTGCTCATGACTTTCGGATTACCCGTCAAATACCGAGGGTCTTGCTTTGAACATTGAAACAGCTGTATCACCGTTGTTGGCGTTCAACAAAAAAAAGCCTGGTTATTTAGGTGGTATACAGGCATCAGCACGAGTGAGTGAGTTTAATTTAAATCACGTCGGCATTATTTCAGCCATATTGTGACTTAAAGTGAGTGAGTGAGTGAGTGAGTTAAAATTTATAGTCACATCGGCAATATTTCAGCCACATTGTGACTTAAAAGTTATAAATTAACAATAAAAACAATTACATTTTAAAACACCTGTCGACGAAGGACAGTAAAACAACTAGATTATCACAGGAAGAAATTTAAGACTAGTAATTAAATCTAAAATATTTTACCTATAAATGACAATGGAATATACAAACCGGCTATAAATTGCCAACAACTGAAGGTAGATCACCATATTGTGACTTGAAGAATTTATACAGTAATACAATATTTTTAAACAATACATTTCAAATTAAAACCTGTCAACAAAGGACAGTAAAAGGCTAGATGATCACAGATAGAGATTCAAAACTTTCATGTAACTATAAAATATATCATCATATTTAACAATACAATATAAAAACGGGCTATAGATCGCCACCAACTGAAGGTAGATCACCATGATAGGACTATGGGTACTTTGCTTCCAGCATGAACCCCAACTGGATTTACACCATCCCTCAGCCGTTGGCGATTAGCATAAGCACGAGGGCGAACCTAGGATTTGAGCCATCACCTACGTGTCCTTGCAGAACAATTGGTCACAATCCTCACAGGTATAGTCCGTTTGACTTCATTTGAGACCGATGAATTGCTCACTAACACAAACTCTAATAATTGCAACAAAACCAAATTTTGCATAGTGACATGAAATCGACAGACCAACTCTGATGATTTGGCTCATAATTTTGGACACCCGAATCAGAGTTGGTCTGTCGATTTCATGTGACAGTGCAAAATTACTTTTGTTGTAACCTTAGATTTTGTGTTAGTGAGCAATTCATCGGTCTCAAATGAAGTCAAACGGACTATACCTTTGGCTACAAGCCCGCCAACATTTCCAAAACAAAAGTAGGCACCAGAAATAGGAAATGGTTATAATTAGAGCATGTACATGATTCTGTTAAGGTAATATCATTTTCTAGCTTTTTCCTTGCCTGCTGCTCCAAATTACCATGTAAAAATATCTATGCAGTTACACTACAGCAGATACTTCATGCGTACTAGATGATGACTTCTTTATGGTAATACCCTAGTCAAGCATATGCAGCAGTTATAGGTTAAAATAATATTTTGTGTACTTAACAATGAAATGACACCAAGCTATGACGTATATTAAATCACACAAACCTTCAGTTATATTCAAATTATCGAAGCAGATAACTTGGGAGTAAAAAAGATTAAATGTTTTGAAACTTTTGAAGGCTTCGCTTTTTGGAATGAAGTGGGTTTCTAGTGTCTGCTTTTAACCCACTCAATTTCCATGACACATGCAGTGGGGAATATACCTACCGTTACATCTTCTTACAGGGAAGGGGCAAACTTTTAAATCTAATTTAGATTCCTAAATTATACATACATATAAAAATATACATAATAAAGTCAAACAGCGTTATGCGGAAATTTGATGTGATGATCTTCCGTTTGGCTGCGTGTTTCTTCGTTATTCATCTAAATTGACCGCTAATGAGTCGAAGTTACGGTTGTCTCGAATAGTTTTCCCTGTACATTTTCAGTCATTAACTTCATTTTCTCTTTGTTTGTCAAAGTAAATGAATGCCAAGCTGTGATTTAGTCGAACTTTGGATAACACGAAGTATTTACGTAGGTCCCGTCGACGTCGAAACAACATGGAATGCGCTTGTAGTTTATAATTGCCTCCGCTTCTAAAAACATCGAACTAAACATTCAAAGGGCTTGAAGTGTCCACTCTTCTGCATCGTCCCATCGCTCGGACCATTCTGTCCACATCTACACACACGATGAGCGCTGTGACGAGGATGATGATGGCAAGTCCTGAACCGCCGATAGCTCTGGCCGAAACACGATCATCATAGGCCGAAGTCTTGGACCTTCTGTAGGAGGAGAGATTCTTTGGATCCAATATATTGTCATTGTGGTGGATTGCCACCGACATCAAAGGGTGCATGCATGTGCAAATACACTGGTGCTCGCTCGGCGTACTTGTACCTGGGGAAATTGAAATCTGCAGAAATAAACACATTTATTTTCAGAGTCATATGTTTTAACCCCTTCGCCTACAGGAACTTCCAACACATGATGTCAGTGGAAGTCAAAGACTTTGAATATGTTCAGATTGGACTTCTTGAGACGACAGTTCAGCTATATTTGCATTTTTTTTATGTCATTGCAAGAACCCTGATATCCTCGTGCCCACTAAGCCTTTTTGGTTAGCATTAGTCGTGTCAGTTGCTGAGAAGGTGCGCTCGATCACATCAAGGTTATCAGAAGATGCACAATCAATGGTAATTGTCTGACAGAATATTCTATATCAACTAGTTTACTAGTATTGACCATCATATTGACAAAATATACATATGACAGTTGAGTTGGGAGTTTCATTGCCAAAAGGTGTGTCACTATTAACAATAATTCATGCTTCAATATACATGATCGATTTGTATTGTTAGACAACGTCCTGATAATAACATCAATTGGCAATTGGTGAGATAACGAATTCTTACCAGTACGTAGCGCCACCGTAGATGGATCGAGATCCAGGTTGGAAACCTGTGTGCTTGTTTCCGGTTCCAGAGGATCGCTGACTATAGTTGATGTAGACTTTGTACCCTCAGATGATGTTGTATCAACAACATCAATCAACGTGGTGATTTGTGACGATTCAGACATGGTCATCGTTAATGTTTCAGAGGGTGCAACGTTTGACGCAGAAGCTGTTTTGGTCGTTGTGCTGTCAGAGACTAACGAGGTTGAAAAATACAGGCTGATAGGAGTAAGCTTATTTGATGTCATTGTGGATGTCAGATGTGATTCGATAGATTCGGTCTCAATGACGGATGTCTTTCCTGAATTGGAAATCATTGAAACGGCGACTGAGTACATGCGATTTGTGGATGTAGAATGTGATTCGGAAGAAGGTTCGGTCTCTATGATGGATGTCTCAGGAGAATTCACTGAACTGGACGTCAATGAGTTCGTCTCAGGAAAGCTATTTGCGGGTGTAAATGCACTTTCGTGCACAGGATCACCGTTACTAAAACTTCCATATGAAGAATGTATGCATTCTGATTGAGTGTCGGTTAAAATATCCAGTTGAATATCCATAGTTGTGGGTGATGCTGAGATCGGTTCTGACGTCTTAATAGATGTCATGATGTCTCAGTGGTCACAAGACATGTAGTTATTGGGTCAACATCGGTGTTTGTTGGAACCGATACGGCAGTCGACTTGTAATCACCTGAAAGTTATTTTATCATGACATTAAAAAAAGGAAAGATTTATTTATAATTAATCGGTTAAGAAGTTGGAAAGGTCCAGTATTTTCATTCTGAAATAATACAAAGATGTGGATTACATAAGGTTTGGACTGTCAGTGAAAAACCATAATTATTTGAGAGTTTGATGTTTTGAGTAATTACGCTATAGGGCGGACGTCTGTATGTGACAGTGTGAAGCAGACAATCCAGTGACTGATATCATGAGCAATGATCCACACTGTTTTGCTACGATGACATGATATCAACCAAGTCACTTAGTCTGGCCAAAAGATCACTCAGGTCATCCCTTATGACCGACACAAGTTGCTTGAACCGATTCTATACCTAAATCATTCCTATCCCTGCATCATAAGGAAGATCTAGACCTTCTTATGTATATGTACCTTGAACACACCGCTTCACGAGAGCTGTTCTACCAGACGATGACGTCATTTCCGGATTGTCGTTTATGTACACCTGCTGCCTAGTGTAGATCCTGCAAGGGTCGCCAGATGCTGTTTCGCTGTAGACTACAGCAACACACTGTACACTTCCGGTATAAGTGAGACATGCGCGCTGGCAGTCATCAATACCCACATTAATGGAGGAGGCAGCCGTAGGGAGAACAACGTCCTGACCATCAAATCTTTCAAAGGTACATTCATCTAGTGAACACATAAAAACACATCAATATTTAGTTCGCGAAGTGTGACGAGTCATACATTGATCAACATTGTGTCGAAATTAAATCAGGGAGTTTAGGACTCCGCTTTTAGCAATACTGCCAGGAACACCACGGCTGGCGGGCACCAGAAAAGGGCTTCACACATTTATACCCATGTAGGGAATCGAATCGGTATTCGGCTTGACGAACGAATGCTTTAACCACTAGTCTACTCCAAGACATCAGAATGAATTTTCCTCAGAGTTGAAATCCCGCTTCAATGAGATCATGTACCCATCATATATCAGCATAGACTTACGACCTGCACTACGACAGCTTTTTGGAACATGAATCAGTGAAGATGTTGGGAATTCTCTACGCGTGATATTGTGCCCATACACACTCATTACGTCTTGTGTTGATGTCTTCCCACTTAGAATTAGAAACACCTTTAATTAAATCGAGTGCCTTCAGCCATTTCGTTTTCTGATATTTATATGTGGTAAGAATTGATCTGGCAACATGAAATATTCTGCGATGGTCTGTTACAAAATAACAGGTTCTAAATGTGTACACTTTCAAGACCCACATTTACATTTATACCACACAGATGTGTTACAACAGGCCTTCGGCACCAGTTAAAGAAGCTTCCTACCTGTAGCCTCTTGACAAACCACGTGACGGTTAGCACTACATTGGAATGTGCGGAACTTGTTAGTTAATCGTATCCGTACGCACTTTTCCGTTTCTGGTGCGTTTGGTTCGCTGTTATCCCAAGGCACCCAGGCTCCAAGTGGCTCACAGTCATGCCACTCCAAGTTGAACACAGTAGGGTCTGTGAGAACATGTTGGTGTAGTCCAGTCCATATACCTTCGGTCCTGAAACACCCATGTTATTGATTGTAATTTCACGAAGTCATTTTTATAAAGTAAGGCATTATGATAAAAGTTTGTATCTAAACATACGATATAAGAACATTAATTTACCGTTTTAATAAATGCAGGCGGTACGGTCGGTCTCGGACCCGTCCCACAAAGCGATTTTAGCGATACGACTGTCGTAATTAAGTTTTTATGGTTTCATTGGAAGAGTTGCGCTATAATCCCTTTTGAAGGAGTCCCTGAGTACACAATATAATGTCACACACGTCACAAGAACCGCATGTGTCGCAGGCATGTCACAACAGAACATGTGACACACATGTCACAACAAAACATGTGACATACAGGTCACATTAGATCACAAAAGAGCATGTCAGACCCATACCATAACAGAGCCTGTCACACATATGTCACAACAGAACATGTGACACACATATGTCAAAACAGAACATGTTACACACATGTCACCGCAGAAATATGACACACATGTCACAACAGAACATGTTACACACATGTCACCGCAGACATGTTACACACATGTCACCGCAGAACATGTTACATATGTCACAACAGAACATGTTACACACATGTCACCGCAGAACATGTGACCCACATGGCACAACAGAACATGTGACACACATGGCACAACAAAACATGTCAGAACATGTCACACACGTCACAACACAACATGTACACGAGAAACATGTCACAACAGAACATGTCACACATGTCACAACATAACATGTGACACGCAGGTCACAACAACAGAACATGTCACACATGTCACAACAGAACATGTAACACACATGTCTCTTCAACCGGACAGGTCACACATGCGTCACAACAACAGAACGTCATGTAATGCATACACATGTCAAGTTATACGTGATTTATGTGGTACACATGTCGCCAGTCCCAAACAACGTATCCTGAAAGCTTCGTGAAGGTACCAGCTAGTTTTTCAAAATGTCACTTCTCACAACCAATATCCGAACTGTACATTTGTTGATCAAAGTGCCAACATATTGATAATATGTTACAAACAGGCAGTTGGCAGCTCACAGCGAGATTCTGTTATAGGTTCATGAAATAGTTTCACAATAATTTTGCTTTATATATATTTTACGTACAGCTGTCCATTGGCCTCCCAGATGTTTTTCCACGCCATGAAGTTGTCAAAGTTGGCCTCAGTATCCAACTTCAGCATCTGCTGACCATTCGACTCACAAACAGCACGGGCCTCGTTCCAGGTTTTCGTTGTGCCGTAAAGCGTATACTTTATTGGCAGTGTTGGGGTCGTTGTTGCAATATCTGAAACATTAACGTAAGACGCCAACAGCATGTTAGTTTGTATGTCGCAAGTGAAAGACACTGGATATATGTGACACTCGATCTGTGCAACTGCACATTGCACATTGGGCAGGCCGTTCGTCCAATGCATGCAATGGGCAATAATTGTGAATGAAAAAAAATTTGGGTGACCGCTTTTGCTCATTTCACGCAATGGGCAGTTCATTGTTTCACTCAAAGCTCCACTCTACACAAATAAAATGGTTATGGTTTTACGTGTTTTGTTTTAATAAAGTAAACTCCATTCTGTATTGCATTTGACCCGTGAAGATCCGGGGTAGAATAGGTCTTCAGCAACCCATGTGCTTGCCATAAAAAGCGACTATCTTGTCGTAAGAGGCGACTAACGGGATCGGGTGGTCAGTTTCGCTGACTTGGTTGACACATGTCATCGGTTCCCAATTGCGCAGATCGATGCTCATGCTGTTGATCACTGGATTGTCTGGTCCAGACTCGATTATTTACAGACCGCCGCCATATAGCTGGAATATTGCTGAGTGCGGCGTAAAACTAAACTCACTCACTCACTCACTGTATTGCATTTAGATGAAAGGTGAACTTGATTATATTATCAAAACACCTCTTAACGATGGAGAAACTAATGGTCACTAAAAGTATTACAATGCACACCTTTTGAAAAGGTCAACTGATATCAAAACAATATACACTGTATGTTGATTAAACATAACCCAACCAATGCTTGTAAACAGAAAAAAACAACGTTGTGAGTACATCTTGTTCAGTGAAGATTACCGTAATCTTTTTTTCACTGATTTTGTGCTCATTAAAGTCTACATTTGGACAGACGTATTATTTTCATGCCGTATTTTGTTTTGGACAGTAGAAGTATCTTTGTAAAATAACTGGGTGAAAGGATCTTTGTAAAACAAGTTTGGCTTCATTTTGGCTCCTGTGAATAATTTTTTTAAACCAAAACAAATAACAGTAAGGTCAACAATTTCTGTGGATATGGAAAGGGTTTTGTCTCTTTTATGTGTATGTCGCCGACTGTAAGGCATAGACATCAATATTTTGGTTTTTGATAACGACATTGTACTTGAAAGAAACAAACGGTCTGCATTGTGCAGTCATCGCGTATTATCTATTCTGGACAAGGTTCAAAAGCTAAAGGCATGTCATCACGATGGTTGTACGAATTATGCACGATTTTACACAAAATTGTGACCAACCAGAACTCTTCCCTTAAAAAGGACTCCCCTTCACGACCGTGATATGGGTATACCATGCAGTGGATGGAAATGAGGGAAAGGGCATCAGTATACATCAGGTTTCTAAGATGACAACTAGGAGAAGAAGATTGGAGCTGGAGCTGGAACTAACTGATGTGGATTTGGAGATGGAGGTGGAGGAGAAGATGAGGGAGAGGAGGAGGATGTTGGAGGAAGGGCCACCAAAGAAGGGACGAAAGAGAGGAGTCAGGACAGGGTGGACACGAGATTGGTTGCTACAGATACCTCTGCATGGGCAATATAAGATTCTGCTAGCGGAGCTGATCAATGAAAACCAGGTCAGCTACAAGAACTTCCTTAGGGTGGACAATGCTCTCTTCCAAGAGTTGGTCACTCGAGTCGGCCCTTACATCAAAGAGGAAGATACTCCTATCAGGTAAGCACTAGACCCAGGCTCGAAGATTGCTGTTGCTCTTCACTACCTCGCTGCGGGAAACGGCTACCTGGACCTGCAATACTCCTTCAGAGTCGCCAAGAACACCATTGGACTCTTCGTGCCACAAATCTGCGAGGCCATCATAAAAGTATACTCATCCAAAGTCATGCCTCTATGCAATACTCCCGAACAGTGGAAAGTAATTGCTGACGGCTTGATGGAGAAATGGAACATGCCCCACGCCTGAGAAGCTCTGCATGGGACACACATGCGCATCAGGCGCCCGAGGAAATCTGGGCCGATGTTCTACAACTATAAGGGCTATTTCTCCAAGGTGCTTTTTGCTTTGGTGGACCATGACTACAGGTTCATCTATACTCAGCAGCAAATAAAACGTCATTACAAATTCAAAATTAGATAGGCACTGTAATCAAATCATTACAGAAATAGACATAATAAACGGATCAAAAATATCTTTTGTGCAGAATATCTTGACACATCAATGAATAACTCAGCAGAATTTCAAGACATTACGAGAACGTTTGCAGTCAATTCAGACTCTTGACTTCAGTATCTAGTGTGACCACCACGAGCGGCAATAACTGCAGCACAGCGTCTATGCATGGAGTGCACCAATCGATTGATGAAGGCCATTGGCACCTGGAACCACACTCTGAGAAAGGCATGGCGCAATAAATCGGCTGTGTTCGGCCTTGGTATGACATTATTCAGTCTCTGAATTTCATCCCTAAGGTGTTCAATTGGTTTAAATCAGGACTAAGGGCTGGCCACTGCATTATGTTGACACCGTTCTGCTGTAGGAAGTCCGGTGTAGCTCTGGCAGTATGGGCCCGGGCGTTATCATGCGGGAAAATGTTGTTCCGGTGACGTGGGGTCTGAGAGCTTGGTCGATGTAGCGCACCGCTGTGATGCTGCCTCCTCTCCCTAGACCAAGGTTCTGGAACACCACAGAACCCACTCTCTGGTTCAGGCCTATTCAACCCCATACCACGATGCTTGCACCTCCCCATGAGTCTCTTTCCATAACACATTGGTCTGAGTAACGCTGGCCACGTCGTCGCCATATTCTTGTCCTGCCATCTGCAGTTGATACGCAGTACCGTCATCTGTGAACAGAACAGTTCTCCATTGCCTGTATCGCCAGTTTTGGGGTTGTAGGGCAAACTGTAGACGTTCACGCCGAAGACGAGGGGTGAGGATAGGTCCACGGTAAGGTCTACGGCAATGGAGGTTCCCGCTGTTAAGACGTCGGTGTACTGTATCAGTACTGATTGGTCTTCCGTGTGTTCCCACTGTCTGGCGTGCTGTTTTGGATGCCTGCATGAAGGGATTCTGTACATGCTGTCGCACAACATGGTGGTCTTGTCATCTTGCCGTCACCCTTGGTCTGCCAGTACGGGGGCGACCATTTGTGGTGTTGGTGTGTTGTTGGCCCGGAAACGTTGCTGTAGCCTGTAGATGGTCCGAACGTTGACCTGGAAGTGATTGGCAACGGTTTGTGCAGTGTGGCCAGCTTCAAGTCTTCCTAGCGCCTGGTTCCTCTGAGCTGTCGTGAGTTGCGGCATCCTGCTGACGTTGTAATGTGAATGTTTCAACCAGGTTTGGGGATGCATTTTATAGGGCTGGTCCTTGTGAACAGCACGTGCAGCATGAGTTGCATGAAAAAGATGGAGAACACCGTACCATCTCCGAGATCAGTTTGCTATTTTGAGACCATTTCCTGGGTTCCATTCTGAGTTTGGCGAAGGAATGTCTTTGCTCAGGTAAAGTTGGAGATGTTTATCCGTTTCTGCCAACGAAAATTCCAAACTGACGTTTCTTTTGCTGCTTAGTATATGTCGAAATCGGAGCGAATGGTTCCTGCTCGGATGGCCAGCTCTTCTGACCTCAGAAAACTGTTGGAGAACGGTGAACTGGGTCTCCCTGCACCTGAAAAACTTCCCGGTGGCGAGGAAGAAGTACCGTACTTCATCATCAGTGACGACCCCTTCCCCTGCGAACTTGGCTGATGAAACCATACTCCAGACGTCAGATGAGCAGACAACTATCGACTGTCAGGGCACGAAGAATCGTCGAGAACGCTTTCGGCATACCATCCTGCAAGTTCTAGTGCCTTCTCAGAATGCCGTGCCAAGTCAATACGTCATCCATGGACTCCATTATTCTGTGCTGTGTGATGCTCCATAACCACCTCAGCATCCGCTACCTGGGCACCAAGGAGACGGGCAGCTGAACTCTTCTTCACACAAAAAGCCACAGCCCTCTCCAGAGCCATTTCTTCAAATAAATGAAATAAATAAGGTTTAGATATTACAGTTACCTGGCCATATAACAGTTACCTGTAGGTTACTGTTAGAACAGACTGAATGGTCTGCAGGTGGACGTGAACTGCCCAAACCGACTTGTGCTGCTGAAATGAGGTCTGCAGGAGGTGGTGGAGAAGGGCTTCTGGGTCCATCTGCTTCCTGGTGAACTTTAACAGCAGCAGTAACGGTAGTAACTCCTCAAGACCCAGGTTGAGGACTGTCTGTAGTATCATCAACATCATCATCATCATCAGAAAGAGGTAGATTAGCTGGACGCTTGGATCGTCTCCCTCTTTTAAGTGCCATCTTCTTTCCTGTAGAAGTACCTGAGAACTTCTTCGTTGGCATGTTGTGTCTCCTTGTCTTGATCACACAAAGCTGCGTACACTTTGATTTCTTTGAGAAATTTCTTGATCGTGTTGTGTTCGTGGTGGAGTCGTGTCCAGAAGATGAAGCACGATCGACACAAACACTATATGATATCTAATTTATACAATGACTACGACCATATCACGATTTTTACAAATTTAAAACAGGTTTTAAATTTGAATATTCGTGATGGGCTAAGAACACGATCAACACAATCACTGTATGCTCACAACACAATCACAACACGGATGCCTGTACGATGCCTAAATTATGCATTCGTACAGCGATCGTGCTCTAGTGTGAATTGGGCTTAAGAATCCTTCGCTGACAGGTTTTTATAATTTACCTTTATTTGTTGTGAAATTATTTCTTGTTTTAGTCACGATATGGCTGAAATATTGCTGATGTGACTTAAAATCTTAACTCACTAACTCACTCACTCACTACAGCAAGAAACGAGCTACATGTATGATGTACCTAAAGGAATGACAGAATCAGTCTCTGTTCAGAGCATGAAATATGTATTCATTCAAAAACATCTAAAAGAGACCGATTCAAAGGTTCTAGTAACTTTAATTAAGTGCCACGCCGATGTCCGGGAAAGTGAATGGGTGTTGTTTCGATTTATGAAACTTTTTACTAACTTTCATTTACTTCGTACTTTGAGGTATTTCCTTTCGCTCTGTAACTGCCAGCGCTAAATTAGAAAGTGGTTCAAAACCACAACCCGTGAAGATCCGGGTTAGAATCCGGGTCTTCAGCAAGCCGTGCTTGTCGTGTGAGGCGACTAACGGGATCGGGTGGTCAGGCTTGGTTGACACATGTCATCGTATCCCAACTGCGTAGATCGATGCTCATGATGCTGATCACTCAGTCTGGATTGTCCGATCCAGACTCAATTATATACAGACCGCCGCAACATAGCTGGAGTGAGTGAGTTTAGTTTTACGCCACACTCAGCAATATTCCAGCTATATGGCAGCTGTCTGTAAATAATCGAGTCTAGACCAGACAATCCAGTGATCAACAGCATGAGCATCGATCTGCGCAATTGGTGTCAACGAAGTCAGCGAGCCTGACCACCCGATCCCGTTAGTCGCCTCTTACGACAAGCATAGTCGCCTTTTGTGGCAAGCATGGGTTGCTGAATTCCTTTTCTACCCCGGATCTTCACGGGTCGCAACATATACTGAGTCAAAAAAGAAACTTCACATTCTTTCTTCAGGGCACTATAAAAGAACAAGAGATGGTAAGATGGTTAAATTGTTATTATTTCATTGCTGAGATCTGTGTGGTGTACTCGATACACTGACAGTGCCATAATCAGTTCCATTAGGCTACGCCGCCGTTCCAAAACATGGGTATACAGAATGTCAAGTCACAAGAATAAAAATGCGAAATTTCTCAGTTCAATATCGTGTATGGCCGCCCCGCGCATGCACCACCGCCAAACACCGTCTCCTCATCGACTGCCTGATGCTTGTGAACACGTGGTTGGGGATTCTGCACCATTGTTCTTGCAAGGCAGCGCCAAGTTCCTGCAAATTCTGAGGTTGGTTCCTAAGACCACGAAGCCTTCTCCCAAGTGCATCCCAAACGTGCTCTATTGGATTAAGGTCAGGGGACTTCGATGGCCAGTCCATGACGTTGATCCCAGCGTTTTGAAGGAAATTTCGTGTCAAAATCGCGGTATGCGGCCGAGCATTATCATGCTGGAACTGTAGACCTGGGCCATAAGCCGCCATGAAAGGAACGAGTTCAGGGGTGAGCACCTGGTCGCAGTCAGCAGCAGCTGTGAGGTTTCCACGGATGACCAGAAGTCGATCACGTGATCGTCATTTGCACGACGAATGGATGGGTTTGAGTGGGTTTTGCTGACGTTTTTCCAGAGTCGAAAGATAGGGATCCCATTTCGGATACATAGATGTATCATCAGAGAAAAATTATTCATTGTTTTTCAAATTACATTTTGTGAAGTTTCTTTTTTGACTCAGTATATCTGGAACATTGCTTTGTGCGGCAATAAACAACCAACAAACAAAACTAATCAAACTTTTTAATTAAAGTGATTTACGGTGATTTGATGCGTCTATTTGCCGACCACCAGTTTATTTTCTAGAAACTTTTAAAAGTAACGCTTACAGAGTATAAATTTCACCTGTCGACGTTAACATGATTACTTTTCATTGGGAATGCCCGAATGGAAAAAATCTCAAAGATCTGAACGATCTCGTGTGGATCGACAATGTCACACAATAAATCGACATTTCACAAGGTTATTTGCAAATTCGCACTTCCGAAAACTATATACTGAAATATATATACACTAAACGCCAAAAGAAACGTTACCCTCCTACCTTTATGAATTACTGAAAAACTATCAAAGATATGTCAGAAGGTATTAGTTTACGAGAAAGCTTAAAGGTTACATGCAACCAAAAAATCAAACATAATTAAAACACAATTATCACTTATTCATGACATATAATATACATCGCTGGTTATGAAAAAACATATAAACAAAATTATAAGCGTACAATCGCAAATCAAAAGTGCAATATTGTGCACTCAAGTGTAACGGCTGGTTCATTTGCAGATGCTCACACGGCTCATTGTGTGTGTATATATAGTGATGTTGGCTTTTTGTTAATACATGCTCATTTTTGTGTATACCATTTTGCAATCAACAGACATCATAACCTGTCATGTGTTCAAGTATCACACCTGCCTGTCTGTGTAATTACATAATGTGACAGTGACCGAACTCGGGCCATAAATCAATGCGTTTTGTTTATGGTGTATAGCCTGATAGGTGTTAAGTTCAAATTGCATGTGGTCAGTGATCGCAGTTGTGTATTGAATATTGCCATTAGCAGACAGGCAGGCAGACACACAGGTGTCAATAAAACAAGACATTGAGTTATGTCTGTGACAACGACATATCTATATCACAGTTAGAAATTCTGTCAACGCTAAATAATGACATTGCTTTTAAGTATCGAACTGAGAAAGTGACTCGGTAAGAAGAACGTGTGGTGAAATAGACAAATGAAATCATATAAACAGTTTATTTACTGTCATAACATATAAAAAGCTCGCGCCTGTGAGATATCAACAAAACATTGGGAAAATAGCTCACACCAAAGCCTTCACCGAGTATTCACCGGACAGCCCGCTTCCAAGTTGCGCGAACCTATTTAACTGCGCACGTGCTATGAGCGCAGCCCAGCTGTTGAAACCAGTTTTCCCCCGAAAAGTCGGGGGAAAATTAGTGAATCGTTTGAACTCCGATTTCGCGCGGTTTTTTTTCATCGCGTTATTTTTCAACTTTATAAGTTGAATTTGCATTTTTGATGATTTGTTTCGGTAAGTCCATACCGAAAGGTATCAGAATCTGCAAAGTTGTGTTTTACGTTGCATGTGACCTTTAACAACACAGCTTTATGCAAATCACGAATTCTCAAATGCATTCATATTAAGGTGAAATGCATCTATTTTAGAAGAGTTAAATTGTCCTATATTCGTCCATGCCGAAATAAACTAATAACAGTGATTTAGATGTCCAAAGGAAAGGTTAAAATAAAATTCTGCTTTGGGACCATGATAAACCATTTAAAGTCACCATTTTTCAACTATTAAAACAAGAAACAACTGTTGTAGAGTGTGTAAAACTGTAAAATAATCATTCCTATGATTTCAGGCTTTTAAAACATTTTATGCTGATTTGTATTAGTGAAAACAAGTAAAACGTGTCTTTGATATTGTGAAAAAAGGTTTAGGAACATCTAAAATCATCTTTGTTAACATTTTTGCTTTGCAAAGTAACATTTTTCTATTTTCTGTTTACATATAGCAATATCAATCGCCAAAACGCAGCAACATTCAAGCAGTATTTGCATCCATTTCACATGTAGAATCATTCTATAGGGTATGAAGAGAGCCTAGACAACATGATATGATACACAAGTACGAGAAATATGCCACGATTAACAGCTGAAGGGAGAGAAAGAGCCATTGGGATGGTACAGATGGGGTCGACATACAATGCTGTTGCCAACGCCCTCGGATGCCACTGTATCACGGTTATAAGACTTATTCAGGGCTTCAGACAGACTAGGGTCACCGTAAACAGACCAAGAAGTGGACGTCCACGTATCACAACGCCAGCTGAAGATAGGTACCTCCGTCATTAAGAAAGGAGGGTAACGTTTCTTTTGGCGTTTAGTGTATGTATATTAAAATACCAAAGGTTCAAGTCCACATAAAACTGTCGAGTCGGCCAACCTAGCAATGTACTCCTAGTCCTTGCACACGCGAAACATTTAATACAGCGGGTAATCGGGGATTAGACCTGATACTTATGACATCCAATTACCTCGGTGAGTCTCAAACCTACCAATGAACGCTGCCAGCAAGACGGTCGTTAACCCCTTTACTGTAGGCATACTTGAACTGTACGTAGCCGGAGATATATCAGATGTGTCGGCCAGTTGTTGTCTACCTCTTGATGTATCTGAAGTAGAAACTTGGTTGTCAGTTGAAATTATCTCTACCGAAACGAACAGCTAATTACTAGTATATAGTGTGTAAGTTTATTTCAATATCGTATTGACGTTATTATAGAAATATACATAGGCTGTTGACATTAGTAAACCAGCGTGAAAAAACTGCCCCATTTTTTAAATGAATTAACACTTGAAGATCAACATATTAGGATCTATATAATTCTGTAGTATAAGTCAAGAACCTTTCGGCTATTTTGTGACTGCGTAAGTACATTAGGCATGCATGTTAAGATTTATACTCGCCATAACGTTTCCAGCAATTAAATATAACGTGAAATTGTCCCTTGTTGTTGTGTTTTTATTTTAAAAAGTCTCTATTCCGTACCGTCTTCCATGTATTATGGACAAACAACGTGTGTAATTTGATTATTTCGAAAAACATTATGAAGTTACGTAGAAATGCTGTGTATAAGGTTATACTAGTAATGTGACTATTGTTTAGAATACCACCAATACTATAATTTCAAGCAATGTGTTTAAGGCCAATATACGGACATGAACAGAAATTTCTGTTTTCTCTTATTTTCCCTCTTGTACATTCTATACTCTCTTAGGAACGTCAGATGCCTATGGTGGATTTCAATCGAGCCCCGATTATTTCTATGTTTGTTAGAACCCTACACATGCTCGACTGATTTACCATAACCTTAAACAATCAGTCCTGTTAGCCGATGACACGACACTGTTAAATAACACTCCGTCTGGGCTGCAGAATTCACTTCATATTGTTTCAGAATATGCTTCCAGATGGCGCCTAACATACAATGCATCGAAAAGCACTGTTGTAGTTTTTCAGAAAGGGAAACAATCTTGTCCTGAGCTCTCATTCTCCTTTTGCGACACCTCTATTAATGTAAGTCCATCAGTAAAATATGGTGGTATTCTACTCTTATCAGATGTGTCTTGTAAAGATAGAGTTTTCGCTAACTGTCAAAAGGCCAGGCAAACCATAAATTCTTTGCGCTCATTGGGTCTTAACAGTACTGACTTACATCCAGTTACATGTGTTAATATATGGAAAAGAATGGTTTTACCTACAAGTTTCTATGGTTGTGAAACCATGCCTACGCTATATGGCAAAAACATTGATCTGGTGGAAAATGCCCAACGATATTTCGCTAAATGTATTCAAGGGTTCAACAGACGTATGCCAACAGATTCTGTATGTGCCAACCTAGGTCTCTGGACAATGGTTGGGCACATTGACAAGTGTAGATTATTATTCCTTGGAAGATTATGTAATAACGCTTGTAATTCATCAACGAAAACTCTGTTTTGTTCATTTTTAGCACTCACTGTTCACTTGAATATTAGCTCACGCAGTATTTGCAACACTCTGTTATGTACAGCACGGAAGTATAATCTACTGGACTATGTATTAACCTACGTGCAAACTGGTATTTTTCCGTCAAAGACAATTTGGCGCAGAATAGTTATAAGTTGTATCTTCTCTTATGAAGAAGCTCAATGGAAATTGAGACTCTCCATTAGAGAGGATATGTCCAGATATGCTATAATCCATCAAACACTGAATCTACATAGGCTTTACACTCTAATGTATCTTTACCCAGAATATAAAAACCATATACAACTTGCTGTACTAGTCGGTTCTAAAGCCAAATTATCAAAAGAATGTATGCTTTGTAATAAGTACTGCTATGACCACGATGCCCACATCATTTTGCACTGTGAATCTGTAATGAGACAAAGAAACAACTTTTATATGACGCTACTTGACCTACTGGACGTAGAATTATATGTATTAATTGAAATGCTTGATGATGAAGATGCCCTTGTACTGTTTTGTGGTGCAAAACTTCACATCCGTGGCCTTCATGAAACAGCATGGCAAACCATCATACTACATTTTTCGAACTATATCTATTCTTTAAAGGATTCCTTGATGTATACATTCTGAACTATCATTCTTGTAAATAACCGTGCTTTGTACATATCATATGTAGATATATGTAACTGACTGATGCTTGTTTATGTAATCTTCGAATATATTTTTGGAGGAAATAAAGACATTCATTCATTCATTCATTCATTCATCACACTTTCCTCTTACAATAAGCTGATATGCTAAAAGACCTGGAATAGTGTTCAAAGCAGCGGTAAACCCAACCCAATTTAAATGTTTTAAGTATCTGTTTTTTCATGGATGTATACTCCAAATTATTTTCCAAAGGCTATCTCTTGGAGGTAAGTGCCCTTTCAAAACTCATGAAACGAAATCTTTCTTACAACTTCAGGAAATGTATTCACAGCATCTGGACATTCCGACCTGATGCCTGGATTAAGCACATTTGTAAGATACACACACTATACGTTCATCCTCGAAACGTTTGGTCAAGTTTGGGCATAACTTGGAGCATATTCTACGTCAGACTCTTGCATATTTTACTTGGACCGTGAATGACTGTTTGCCCTGTCTGACAAGCCCAGTTAATGTCCTCTGAACCCGTGTTCCTCCCTCAGGACCTCTTGCTCTTCCTCCAGTGACACCTTCCATCATGATATCTCTCCAGTCGTCTCTATCAGACATGTTGTCAAGTCTAACTAATGTGGCATCAATTGCCTCATTGAAACTGTGAAACAAGGCCAGAACACTTTGGTCTATTTGGACAGACTATTTAGGAATACCACGTAAAAGTTGAAAAACAAAAAATACTGACTGCTTATACATATTGATATATTCCTTCGCTTGCCATGGTTGTCCCAAATAGAAGACCTATTGTGTTGATAAGACATCAGTTGAATCGTGGACACTGCCCTTCCATAATGAGGTAGCTATCATCAACCAGAAACTATTACTGGAAGTAGCATGTGTTGCTGCTAGTATATATGTTACAGTCAGATTGTGAAATCTAAAAAATCTAAAACTTTCAGTCATTTCGTGAAATAACTAAGAGTGTCAGCCATTCAACTATCCCTACTGCTCGTTCTCTTTCTTCCTTGGTTAACCTTGGCATTCTCTGTGTGTGACTTTATGTGCAGTGATATTGCAGTGTAGGACAGGCCATTTATGCTGATTTTTTCGCACGATCTTTCCCATGTACCCTCTTAAGAGATGTGTTTCGTGTTTCTGAGAGTAGGGGCCACAAAAAATGCATTTTGGCGATTTGGTTCGTGCATTGGCAATCGTTACCAAGCACATTCACATCAAATTATTTATATAGCCAATAGCGAAATGGCTGATCCTCCTAGTCATTTCACGAAATGACTGAAATTTTTAGTCATTTCACGAAATGACTGATTTCACAATCTGACTGTAACATACAGTCCTCTCAACCTAATCAGCGATGCTTAAGTACACCATCACTGGTGTATTTTTATGAAATTTAATGTTTATATAACAGCAAGTTCAACCCTATGAGAAGAGCAGTGTTTCGTTACAAGATGCAACGTTTTATCAACCTGTTCTCTCCTATCCTGCATTACCCGTGAAGATCCGGGTTAGAATTGGTCTTCAGTAACCCAACAACCAACCTATTTTGCATCATGACTATATCAGTCAAAACAAGACCCAACTAAACTTGACATTCGATCAAATGACCTTATATGCAGTTGGTGACTATTTAAAACATTGGACGGTTGTGTACAGCGATGCGTTTTGGATGTAATGGCAAAACAAAGACGTTGGCTGCCATGAACACAGATAAAACATTTGTCAACAAATTTAATCAATACATATGACACAGTGACCATACATAAATTGTCACAAGATTGAATGCACAATCCAATAACCATATTTGTTCCTCCCTGACATTCCGCGAAACATCACAAGATTATGTGTTTACCTAACTGAGAACATAAGAACAGACTTTGTTACATTTTTCACTTCATGTAATAAATTTTATTTTAAAACATCCGTAGGAGCAAGCGTGATGAAAGTTATACAAATACTTACTGCAAAGTTATGCAAACAACGGCCAAGTTAAATCGCTCCGATAATCCTGACATGAATTCAAGTTTCAAAGTTTTCCACAGAAAAAAGTGGGAAAACTATGCCCGAGTTTACTAAACATTATTATTTGTTATAATTCTGAGCATACTTGCCAATTATGGCAGTACGTGATCATTTAAGATAGTCACTTGGATATCACTATATCAACAACATACCTGCGTTGCATGAACTGAAGTTAGTTTAGAGATAGGACCATGAACGGTGTGAGATTCAAATCACACCGTTTGTTTACGTAACAGCTTACATGTTTTCTTTTCGAGTTATTGTTTACAAACACTGGATTTGGAAGCTGATTGTATCAGCTCTTGTTTAACCTACAACACCAACATGACAAGGTAACCAACAAAGTAATATGTTGTATTTGCCAGTGGCAAATTTACTTCAGATCAATATCCATACCATATATAGTATGACCAGAAATTATTGAGAATTTTAGGAATATGTTTAATTGGATTTCTAGTATAAACAACCTTGACCAGCTATCAAGTGCTTGGTTTCATTCAAGAGAGACAACTCCGTTAATCCTTTTTCATTTGTCTGTGAAGAGTTATCCCCCTTTGTTTACTTGCTAGCAGACGACATTTTCAGTGATCCTCAATATGGATGATTTAGAGAAGAGGAAGTTGATTTTAGAGTATTATAACAAGGACATCAGATCAGCTAAAGTGATTTCAAGTAGAACAGGCATCCCTCTGTCCACTGGTTATTGTGTTTTGAAAAATATTGCAAATGGATATGGCATTGAGCACCAGGGAGGCGCAGGTAGGCCCAGAAAATTGACTGTTGGTGACAGGAGGCGGCTTGGTATTCTTGTTTCTAAAAACAAACGAAGGAGTTTAGAAAACTTAAGGCTGGATATGATTGATAGAGGAACTGTGGCTGTCTGTAAGGAGACAATTAGAACTGAGCTGCATGCAATGGGTTGGCAGAAAAGTCGAGGAATTCCATCACCGATCATGAACCTGAACAAAAGGAGCGAAGGTTGAACTGGTGCTTACAGCATAGAACTTTTAACTGGGACAATGTGATTTTCTCAGATGAAAGTTCTGTGTGGCTGTTTCATATTACACTGAAATTCTGGACCAAACAAACTGAAAAACCTTTGTATCAGCGCCCAAAGTACAGTCCGAAATTTACCGTGTGGGGTGGCATATCTGTGTTAGGGGCAACGCCCCTCTGTGTATTTGAAGGGAATATGAACAGTGAGCGGTACACAGATATTCTCGAGGGACATTTACTTCCAACTGCTCACGTGTTCTATGGAATTTTTTGATTTTCCAGCACGCATTCACAGGCCTGGTTTCGGACCCAAAATATGACATTATTAGATTGGCCAAGCTATAGCCCTGACCTAAATCCAATAGAAACTGTTTGGTGACTTATGAAGGAAAGTGTCAATAAGAAAAATCTGACAAATATTGCTGAAATGAAAGAAGAGGTGGTCCGATATTTGGACAGCATGGACCACGACATTCTAACTTCTTTGATCAGTAGTATGCCCCGCCGCATTGAAGTCTGCATTGCTGCCCATGGTGACTTGACAAATACTAACTTGTCACCTGTCTTTGAACCTGGAGTTATGTTCTGCTAATATTCACATTTAATACGTGAGTAAAGAGTGAAAAAAATATAAAAAATTACAATCTTAAATTCTCAATAATTTCTGGTTGTACTGTATACTGAGACACAATAACTATTTTTTCCAAGTAATTGAAATCTGTACGCCTTTCAAAACAACATATATTCAAAGCGTTCGCATGACAGGCCCGAAGTCCTGGCACAAAGTGCCAATCCCATTTCTGGTCTCCCTGGCGTGATATTTCTTAAATATCGCCAAAAACGACATAAAACCATACTCACTCACTCACTTTAATCTTATATATTGTGCTTACGTTTCACTTTATTTGGGGATATTTTAGCCTGAAGTTCACGGGTCACCTTTTTCGCGTAATCATGTTATAATTCTACCAGGGCTGTGGTAGCGATGTTACATGCAAGTTCAGACAACTCCCTTTGCTGATTTCACATGTTGAAAAAAACCTGCCTAATTAGCATTTTTAATACCAGCCCATTTATAGATTGAAAAAAGCCGAAGCTGAATATAATACCAGCCCATTTAACTGAGACCGAATTTTCTCTAGACCGTTTTCGAGGGGCCGTTTTTCTCTTGCGCGGGAGGCCGTCTTCGGTCTGTTTTCACTTCCGATTGAAGGATGGGAACAATATGGTTTATGGATTGCCAACTTCTTTACAGCAATAAAGACGCTGCAATCCTTACATATTGTTATTTATGGTATGCTGTTTCTTAACAATAGTATTTTATATAAATAAATGCAGAAAAGGCTTTGGATATCAGCAATCAGATAACTGGTTTCCAAACACACCAGTCGTCCTATATGCAAACATAACTCGTTCATAAGATAGGCCTATAATTAGATGGGTCTGAATCATCCTTGCTAGGGTCTGGTTCAAGGGGAAAGACTGGCGCCATACAAAGAAAGGTGGAAATGTACCTTCTTTTTCCAGTTATTTCTTAAAGTATTGCAAAACAGTATTCAGGCTAATGCTTCAAGGGCTGAAGTGAATACTATCGGCGTGGCCAAGGACCACCGTTTCAGAGACAAATAGATAAATCGTCGTCTCTACCTGCAGCAAAAGACTATTCTTTCCGTAATTCAGGAAGATAAATTGATGAAGACGAATGTTCAGCTGAAGCTTCTCCAAGTATATGTGATTTTCTGAATTATCTTCTATGAAATGACTTCTTCCTTCAGATGATGCCAACTAGATCTTGAGCCTTCGTTGCGACTTCTTTTGATCATGTTAGACACCTTTATTGGAGTTGCACAGGAAATGATACTGGAGACATGAGAACTCCATGAATGACGATAAATTTGTGTGAAAGTACGTGGTGCCTTGGCATTAGTTGTTGTGACGTCATTTGACTCATGTGGATATGATTTGGGCGAAAATGCTTCTCGTCTTTCTTCAAAACGTGTCTGGCCTCTTTGCTATCTCTTTCAAACAATGAATGCTTATGAATGTGTGAATTTGCTGAACGAACGAAATGGTGATTGGGATAGTAAGTTTATTTGTGAAGACTGACTGACTGAGTTTTGGTTTTACGCCGCTTTTAGCAATATTCTAGCAACATCACGGCGGGGGACTCCAGAAATCGGCTTCACACATTGTACCCATGTGGGGATTTGAACCCGGGTCCTCGGCGTGACGAGCCAACGCTTTAACCACTAGGCTACCCCACCGCCCCTATTTGTGAAGAAGCAAGAATATGAATTTCAAACACATTTCACGGACCTAACCCAGGCGATGTCTACTTGGCATTCAACAGACGTGCAAGTAATTCGGGATGTATGGGCATCGACTGCAGAATATGGCACAGTTGCGGCTGAAGTTGCAGCTAACATAAACAAAACAGGTGGCTTCTGTTAAAGAAGTATTTTATCAAGTGTTACTTCTTGTGTTAACGTTTCCAGACAATACACAACTCCAGGTGTTTTATTTACATTGTACACCACTATTCCACTTGACAGATTAAGGGAAATGCCTCATGCCTTTTATCTTTGGGGCTTTCGTAACAAAACTTGGTAACCATAGAAACAGTTAAATATCAACCTTTAGAGGTTCATGAAAATTCGCATATAGGTTTTTCCATTTTAAAATCAACGCTATCCACAAAGTAGTATAACAAGGGGGGTGACTTTAACTTCCCAGTTGTTATTCTTTCCTTTAAGTCAAGTAATGTTCCAGCATTTCCAACCTTTGGGGGTAACTTTTACCACCTTTTCAGGTGTAATCGAGCATGCTCTCCGCATCCTCATGCTAGTTCGATAAACTATTTGAACAACGAGATCTTTATGAACTTCAGTTTTTGTCAACCAAACAGATTGTCTTTTCCGTACTTGCATATTTCTTGAAATGAACGAAGTTAAGTTCTCATTCATATGTAACCTCTTGTCATAATTTCTTACCAGTTAAACGTATCGCTCAAATCGTTATTTATGAAGTTCCTGTTGGATGGCTTACCCAGCTCATCTTCAAAATAAGTAGCCCCAGATCGTATTTGGCACTTTTAATACTTTTATTCGTCAAAATACAAACAACCCACTAAACGTGTACAAATGTTGGAGAGGAGGAGTTCGTGATTTATAACAGGTTTCGTCCCATGCTCTGTCTACAATTGCACTAACAAGTATACCTATCGATATATTGAACATGTACTTTGTGTTTAAGATGACCATGATAACACTACACTGAATTGCGTCAGCTCATTGTCAACATTTACATGAGTGTCATTCTCATCGATGTATTGATACCTCGATCAAAACCTCTTGTGACGAATCTTCGTTAAGAATATTAAACTAGAGAGTAATGATTACATCTGAGAAAATAAAGAATCCTAATGTAATATTTTTTGAAAGTTTCTGAAATTAAGAGAAAATACACTGGTGGAACCAGAAAGGGTATTATCTGCTCGACCGTTTCTGAAGGTTCCTACATGATTTTGTTTGTTTGTTTAACTCGGCAATTTTCAAACTATATGACGGCAGTCTATTAATACGCAAGTTTGGAACAGACAATCCAGTGATTGACAAAATGACCACCGATCAAAGCAATTGGGATACGATGACCAAGGCAAGGGGTGCTAACTTATCCTTAGTTTGTCTAATGTGTATGTAATGTGATACTTGTCTTTAACATGGATTTATTTGTATGACAATATTATGTCAGTGATGAAATGAGGCAATAGGGATACAGACATGTGTCAACCACGTAAGCGAGCCTGACCACCCGATCCCTTAGTTGCCTCTTACAAACATGGGTTGCTGAAAACCAATTCTACGTCGGATCTTCAAATTCCCCTTCTTTGTGGCGTGATGCTCTTATCGCTTCGGTAAATGAACATGGATGAGATCATACAGATCCTTCAAAGTATCGACCAATTTCATTGACGTGGTGCCTTCGCAAAATCATGGAACAAATAATGAATTATCGATAAGTTTGTTTGATAGTTAGAATCTAGCAATTTTACTGCAATTACAAAAGCTGGTGTCCATAAAAAAGATCCATCAATCATTAGGTTCGTGTTGCATGTGTTTATTTTACAATCGCAAGTGATCATCTCCCATGATTTTTCATGAAAATGAATTGATTAATAAATTTAGATGTACTTTATACATGTAAGTATTTCGTGGAGTGGAAACATATGATTATTATCTGAAAGGGTGCTCTGAGTGGGATGGAAGTAAAAATTTGATTTTTAACATTTTTGTGCTTTAATAACGTAAAAAATATGGAGACCAAAATGTGTGTGCTTTGGGTCGTAACGACCAGCAGCAAATATTTCTTAAGAGTGCGAAAATATACTAGCCACATAAAGAAACTGTGCATTATCAAAATGTTATCCCAGTTGATAAGTACGATAACAATGTCAAAGGTACATATAAACTTTAATGGAGGGATCATGTGATCATAACAAGTCGGGAGAATTTCAACTGAAAAGTCAATCACAATGACGTCACGAGTCCACAAGCGGGACAGGGGTCAACCGACCATCTCACAAGCTCAATAACGGGTATGTCCACCATCGGCATTGAGAACAGCAGTGCATCGACGACGCATAGAGCCTATCAAACGTGCAAGGAAGGCTTGTGGGATGTCACGCCAGATTCTCTCAAATTCTGTTGCAAGGCCAAGGACGTTATCTGGCGGATGAGGAAGACGGCGTAGACGTCAATCCATCTCGTCCCAAACATGCTCTATCGGGGAGAGATCCGGTGAATTTGCAGGCCAAGGCAGTAAGTCAACGTTGTGGTGTTGCAAAAAAATCCATAGCAACCCTTGCCGTATGAGGGCGGGCATTGTCCTGTTGGAATGTTAACCCAGGGCCATGACGTTGCAGGAAAGGAATTGCCACAGCTCGAAGAATCTGATCCCTGTAGCCCACACCAGTTAAGTTGCCCTGAACAATCACCAAAGAGTTCTTTGGCGTGCTGTTATTTCACCCAAAATCATCACGGAACCACCACCAAAGCGATTCCTCTCCAAGACACAGGCCTGTGCATAACGTTCTCCCACGCGTCTATAGGCACGTTGACGTCCATCACTATGGGAAATGTTAAACCTGGACTCATCTGTAAAAACAACATTTCCCCACCAAAACAAGGATCTGCGGACATGATTTCGGCACCACATTCGGCGAGCTTGTCGATGACGTTGTGTCAGGATAGGCCGTATGACGGGACGTCGTGGTCTGATCCCGTGATGACGTAAACGTTGTCGAACTGTGTTGGGGTGGATACGGCGAAGTCCTGGGATGGTTCGGGCAGTCATCACTGCAGTCTGAAACCTGTTGCGAAGATGGGTCACCCTTATCCATATGTCCTGTCTTGGCGTTGTTACACGTGGACGTCCAGAACGTGGCCGATCGATGACGTCATTTGTGTTCTGGTAGCGTCTCACCAGTGCAGAAATGGTGTTCCGGTGGCAGTGGAAATGTGCAGCCACTTGTCTTTGAGTCATTCCCCCACGGACCATCCCAATGGCCTCCTGACGCTGTGCAGACGTGAGCCTTGGCATGCTATGCGTTTCAATAGCCGTTTAATTTTTTGAACGATCGCAAGGGCAGGGGTTGAGCTTTCCAAAGTGACAGTATTGTGTGGCATTCATTTGCTCTGTTTCTGTTTCCCGGAATGCACGTGCAACAACGTATTGCACGTCTCAAGGACGAACCCACTGACGTCACGGAACGTGGCACGTGCATGCATGTTGGATACATGTCACTAATCTCTGAGTTTAAATCCTTATGTTTCTACACAGGTTTGATAAATTTAGATTTTAAATATTTGTATGCAGTTTCTTTATGTGCCTAGTATAGTTTTGCCGCTTTTATTGTTGAATAGTATCAGACTGTTATTAAATTTAATTACCGTGTCCTTGAAAGCAAGATAAAATACCCTAACCATCATGTATTTAACGGGTTGTCACGTGATCTAACCAATTGGTAGTAATTTTAACGGTACTCACATAACTGTAAAGGGGAGGGGTGCTATGTATGCTATAAACTGGTACATTGATGCAATGTAAATATGCAGTCTCCACAGCTACCAAAACACGTGTTACTGTGCTGACAAAAGTAAACATTTTGCACGTACATAGCAGACCGTCTGATGCAATGCCGCTCAGGTTAATAGCATACCAGTATCACGTTAAGGGTTGGTGCCCGATGAAAATTGCTCCTATCCAAACAGAAGTAAGCAATTGAAGATGTCCTGCAAGATCGATATTGATCAACATATCGATAATACGAACACGTGCTATCATGCTGGGTTTTATATACCTTTTGTAATATAACATCTCTGCACACTAATAGTTCTTTTGTCAACTATCGTTAATCCGTTCGTATTTATCACTAAACATTTCACTTTAAGTATTTAAACAGTTTCGGAAACCATGCACCTTATGAACACTAAAGTAAATTATTCAGCAAAGGAAATAAAAACTATGTGAACTTCAAATGGACGTCTAAAATATATATAAGCCTAAACACAACCCTTTGAGAAATTTATGTCTGCTGTGCTAAATACATTCGTGTTTAGGACAAAACATTTAGCTTTAACTGCCAAAAGAGCTCCCAAAAATTTAAATGAAGGTGAACCAGAAAACTATGTAGAGTATTTCATAAATACCTGGAGCAAACGGAATCAAGTTCCCTAAACTGAACCCTGCTTATGTATACCACCCTCTTTTACAGCAATAGGGGCGGTGGGGTAGCCTAATGGTTAATGCGACTGTTCGTGACGCTGAAGACGCTGGTTCGATTCCCCACACGGGTACAATATGCGAAGCCCATTTCTGGTGGTGTCCCCGCCGTGATATTGCTGGGATATTGCTAACAGTGCCGTAAGCCTATACTCACTGACTCACTCTATTACAACACATTTAAAAACTGGCTCACCGGTAGTTTGAGTTCTGACAAGTTGACAAAAACGGGTATTTTTAGGAAACTAATGTTTGGAAATATGGGGAAACTATTAGGATTTTCAACAGATTCCGTATTACGTCGTATCCGAACGTTTTAAAGCTTGGAACTATTATTATCCCCCGCCGCGGGTTTAGCGCGAAGCGGGGGATATAGTATTAGGCTCCGTCCGTCCGTCCGTACGTACGAATTGGAACATCTTAAGAACCGTTCACTCGATTCTTGTCATAATTGGTTCCTAGGTTCATCACAGTATAAGAAAGGTCCAAGTCAGGTTTGGTGACCTTGACCTTAATTTCAAGGGGACTTTAACGTTTTACCTGCATGTTAAGCTATCTCAAGAACCGTTCACTGCATTTTCTTCATATTCAATACAAAGCTTTATCTACGGAAGGCGCAGGGTCCAGTCGATTTTGGTGACCTTCACATAATTTTCAAGGTCAAGCTGACACTTTGAAGATTTCAGCATGTAAAACCTGCATGTTAAGCTATCTCAAGAACCGTTCACTGCATTTTCTTCATATTTGAAACCAAGAGACACAGAGCCACTTTGAAGATTTGAGCATGTTTACCTGAATTGTCAGCAAGATATTTTCAAAAACAGTTGATTGGATCTTTTTCAAAAACTTTCAAGACTTCCCTTAAATGTTTTTCAAAAAGCAATTTCTTTAGTACTATTTTTGCATATTTCATACACTATGACATTCATGTCAAAGTCAGTCTTGAAAATATGTGTGTGTTTGAACACCTAAAGAGCAAGACATCAAGAGAGGTTGACTGGTCATGTTTTTGTTGACATTTAACTTAAACTTTCATTACTTTATAAGTTTGATTTGATAATTTGCGGCGGGGGATTATGTCACCTTAGTGACAATGCTTGTGTTATGTTATATTCAGTGACACGTCGTCATTTGAATATTGGCGCCCTGCATTTGCCGAAGGCATGGTTTTGAAAAATACATAAATGTAGTGAACGCTATGGGTCAATATGTTTCAAAGCTTTTGAAGTATACTGTCATTTAATAAAGGCATTAATGAAAGGACTAATGGTAGTCCGTTGTAACCGTAGGTCCTTTTAAGCATTTTGGCTAAAACACACTGAGAGTAACCGGGACTAAAATAGCTGGTAATATCCTTTAGTACGTAATATGCGAGGCCGTTATAAACGTAGTTTACTATCTACCTGAGTGAGTTTAGTTTTACGCCGCACTTAGGAATATTCCAGCTATATGGCGGCAGTCTGTAAATAATCGAGTCTGGACCAGACAAACCAGTGATCAACAGCATGAGCATTGATCTACGCAATTGGGATATGATGACATTTGTCAAGCAAGTCAGCGAGCCTGACCACCCGATTTACTACCTAAAATGATTGATCCAAAACGTTCGACATTAGACCAACCTAAAAAGTACTTTATACAGCTTGTCATCGAGATCAGTATCACCTTCAGCTACCCATACACAAGTAAAGGACATTGAAACAATAACTCACCTGCCTTTGGGCGAAATAAAAGCAGACAAACGGTTGTAACAGCTCGTTATCGAGGCCCATCCGTTTATCTAGACAACATATGATAAATCGCAAGAGTCCGAATGAGCGAGGTTTAGCTCTATAAACAAGTGTTATTGAAGACGATACACCTACCTGACACTGAACCCAAGAATTCTTGATCTACTGTAGAAGCTATATATATATATATATATATATATATCAGTCAAAGGAAGAAGGCCAGAGCTTTCCTTGCTACACTCAGCATTGACTGAGCCGGGATGAGACAGCATCTCACATTTTATCATCCAGCGATAGGTAGACAGTATATATTGGTTAATCGATTGCATGTTCAAAACTGACGGGTAGTTATTGGAGGTATTTAGATGTGTGTTAATGGAATTGTATAAAGATCCTTTACATCAGCAGCAATTATGTATACGTTAGCACCCTCCTCAAGGGTGATATGGATTTCAACGCTCAAGCCGCCAGGCTAACCTACTTACACCAAGTGGGCACCGAATGGACTCGTCCATTGCTTGTTGCACGTGCGTTTCCTGCACCGCCAAGGTCATGTGTACACGTGGTTTTGGGAAGAGAAATCATTGTGCAAGATGAAGTCAGACGATGAGCTTTGTCGAGCCTCGCAAGAAGCGGAGGCAAGCCTTATCGATAACGATAGCGATTCTCAATTGTTTGAAGCATCTCAAATTATTGAAAAAGAAGTACAAGAAGAAGGTAAAACTGCTGAGCGTTTTTATGAAGCTAATGATGGTGAAATTGAGAAACGTGCGTTGGATGCTGTGCCTACTAACACCCAGCGGCGGGATAAATGGGCGTACAACACGTTTACTGCCTGGGCTATCGCCGTAAATAATCGGAGGGGGGATGAACGAAAACTGGTAACTGTTTTGGAGTGAGTGAGTGAGTTAATATTTAACGTCACATCGGCAATATTTCAGCCATATCGTGACGAGAACATATGTGACATTGAAATGGAAGATATGTATATTACAAAAAACCTGTCGACGAAGGACAGTAAAACAACTAGAATATCACAATTACAACTAAAACTAGTGTGGAAAGTTAAAACTGATAGCACTATTTAGACAATACAATATAAAAACTGGCTATAGATCGCCAACAACTGAAGGTAGATCACCATACTAGGAACCATGGGGACTTACATTACTTTTGCTACCTGCATGGACCCTAGCTGGATTTACACCATCCCTTCAGCTGTTGGCGATTGTAGGAAAATTTAGCCACAAATTAAAATGACAAGAATACTACGTTTAAAAACACAGTACGTGAAAATTTAACTTTGAAAGTTTTGGGACTTACGTACCCTCTCAGGAGGACAATAATTTTACGCTACTTCAACCCCCTTTGAGGATAAAGCCACTAACAATCTAAGCTCATAATCTACACTACCAATCATTAAAACACATCTATGTACAGAACATATTTATCAAAATTCATTAATTAAATCAATTTCTTTTAAAAAAGCAAGATTTAAATGAAGATGAACAGTATTAAAAAGATCCTTAACAGTTTTAACATTGAATATTTATCCCTTATGATGGAGAATTCAACACAGCCAAGCAGGTTTGCTTGACTGTGACTCTCTCATCACAAGGGATACAAAACGGAGGATCTTCACCTTTGAACAATTATGTGTGAGTGTACCTTGTATGGCCAATGCGACATCGTCGCATAGTGAGTGAGTGAGTTAAAATTTAATCGTCACATCGGCAATATTTCAGCCATATCGTGGTACAAAAGTGACAATAGTAAACTATACAAAAACCTGTCTACGAAGGACAGTAAAACAACTAGATTATCACAGAGAATAATTTAAAACTAGTAATTAAAAAGAAACAGTTTAATTATTTTGACAATACAATATAAAACTGGCTATAGATCGCCAACAACTGAAGGTAGATCACCATACTAGGGACCATGGGGACTTACATTACTTTTGCTACCTGCATGGACCCTAGCTGGATTTACACCATCCCTTCAGCTGTTGGCGATTTTGGAAATTTTAGCCACAAATTAAAATGACAAGAATACTACGTTTAAAAACACAGTACGTGAAAATTTAACTTTGAAAGTTTTGGGACTTACGTACCCTCTCAGGAGGACAATAATTTTACGCTACTTCAACCCCCTTTGAGGATAAAGCCACTAACAATCTAAGCTCATAATCTACACTACCAATCATTAAAACACATCTATGTACAGAACATATTTATCAAAATTCATTAATTAAATCAATTTCTTTTAAAAAAGCAAGATTTAAATGAAGATGAACAGTATTAAAAAGATCCTTAACAGTTTTAACATTGAAATATTTATCCCTTATGATGGAGAATTCAACACAGCCAAGCAGGTTTGCTTGACTGTGACTCTCTCATCACAAGGGATACAAAACGGAGGATCTTCACCTTTGAACAATTATGTGTGAGTGTACCTTGTATGGCCAATGCGACATCGTCGCATAATGACCTCTTCAAATCTGGACTGACAACCCAAGTAGGTGTAACCAATATAGTGAGTGAGTGAGTTAAAATTTATCGTCACATCGGCAATATTTCAGCCATATCGTAATTGGTACAAAAAGTAAGTAATAGTAAACTATAAAGGCCTGCCTACGAAGGACAGTAAAATAACTGGATTATCACAGAGAATAATTTAAAACTAGTAATTAAATCAGAAACAGTTTAATTATAGTTGACAATACAATATAAAACCGGACTATAGATTGCCAACAACTGAAGGTAGATCACCATACTATGGACCATGGGGACTTACAGTACTTTTGCTTCCTGCATGGACCCTAGCTGGATTTACACCATCCCTCAGCTATTAGCAATTTTGGATATTCAAGCCACAAATAAAAGAACATATATTCTACGATTAAAAATAACAGTAGATTTAAATTTACATTGAATGCTTTGGGACTTACGTACCCTCTCAGGAGGACAATAATTTTACGCTACTTCAATCCCCTTTGAGGGCACAGCCACTAACAATCTCAGTTACTAATCAAAACTACGAACAATAAAATATTTAGCTATTTACAGATCAGTCAACAAATCTAATTCTTTTAAAAATGCAATAATTAAATGAGAACTGATACTATTTAAAAGATCCTTCATAGTTCGTGATTTAAAATATTTATCCCTTGTGATGGAATACTCAACACAGTCAAGCAAGACATGCTTGACCGTGATTCTTTCATCACAAGGGATACAAAATGGAGGATCCTCACCTTTCAATAGGTATTCATGAGTATATCTTGTGTGGCCAATACGACATCGTCGTATGATGTCCTCTCCCAAGTAAGTGTAACCGATATAGAGTTTTACTTCATGTAATTTATTGATACCTACATGGGTGTCCCACTTCTTCTGCATCAGATCACGGATGTAAGTTCTAATGCAAGCTTTGTAATCAGAGTAAGGAATAAGAAGTGGTGTCACAGATTTGTTGAGTGCTGCCTTGGCAGCAAGATCGGCCATTGTATTCCCAGAAATGCCAACGCGGCTGGGTAACCAACACGATGTCGCATTGGCCAGTAGCAAGATCATTATATAATTCGATTATTTCAATTAAAAGTGGATGTTTGCAAGAGAGATTTTTAATAGCCTGAAGGCAAGAAAGAGAGTCAGAAAATATTATGTATTGTTTATGTTTGGGATGTCTTTGAATATATTTAAGAGCTGTTAAGATGGCGTTTGCTTCTGCTGTAAATATAGAGCTTTTATTAGGTATTCTAGAAGATATTGTTCTGGATCCAATGACAGTGGCACATGCCACTGCGCCACCGTCCTTGGACCCATCTGTAAATAAGGATTTGTATGTATTATATTTGATTTTTAATTGATTATATTCTTGTTTATACTGTAATTCATTAGTTTCAGATTTCTTAAACTTTGTCAGAGTTAGGTCAACTTCAGGCCTCACCAGTTGCCAAGGAGGAGAAGAAAGAAGACGGGAAGGAGATATATTTTCCAGCTCCAGCAGAAAGAAATGGTTTAATTCTTAAACCAAGAGGCGGAACAAGAGAAGGCTTTTTGCTGTACAACTCCTCATAAGAAGGATTGAAAACACAGTTAAATGCAGGATTAGACTCGTTAGAATAGAGTTTTGTTATATACTGCAAAGATAGCTTGATACGACGTTGGGTAAGGGACGGCTCATCAGCCTCAACATAGAGACTTTCAATAGGAGAGGTTCTAAAAGACCCAAGACAAAGTCTCAGGCCTTGGTGGTGGACAGAATCAAGTAGTTTTAGGTTGCTTTTGCAGGCTCCACCATATCAAGCTTCGAGCGGACCAGTGATCTGTAAAGGTGTAGGAGCGTAGCTTGATCCCCTCCCCACCTTGAATTAGACACGACTTTCAATAAATCGAGTGCCTTCAGGCATTTAGTTTTTAGAGATTTGATATGCGGAAGAAAAGTTAAATGGGAGTCGAAAATGAGACCTCAGAACTTGGCCTCTTTTACAACCTTGATGGGAATGCCATTTAAAAACAGTTCTGGGTCTTTATGTGGTTTATATTTACGGCAGAAATGTATACAATTAGTTTTGGATTTAGAAAATTTAAAACCGTTTTCAAGACACCATTTATTTATTTTATTTAAACACAACTGTAGTTGCCGTTCAATAGTATGCATATTTTTCCCACGACAAGAAATATTAAAATCATCCACAAAAAGAGATCCATCGATTGAATCATTTAAAACCTTGGATAAACTGTTGATCTTAACACTAAACAATGTGACAGACAAAATACTGCCTTGTGGGACACCCTGATCCTGACTGTAATGATCAGACAGGGTAGTCCCCACTCGGACTTGAAATCGTCTGTCTTCTAAAAACTGTGATATAAAAAGGGGTAAACGACCCCTCAAACCAAAATCATGGAGATCTTTCAAATGCCATACTTCCATGTCGTATCATATGCCTTTTCAAGATCGAAACAAATCGATACAGCATGTTGTTTATTTAGCATGGACTTTTTATGAAAGACTCTAACCGTACCAAATGATCGATGGTACTACGATTTTTCCGGAAACCACATTGAATGTCAGTGATGAGGTTGGTGGTTTCCAGGTACCAAACTAGACGATTATTAACCATACGTTCCATTGTCTTGCAACCACAGCTAGTTAAAGAAATAGGTAATTAGATGGATCCGTATGATCCCGGCCAGGTTTAGAAATAGGAATGATTATGGCATTGCGCCATGATGATGGGAAAGTACCAGAAGTCCGTATGCTGTCAAATATATTTAATAATGTTTCTAAGCATGATTCAGGTAGATGGTTAAGGAGCTGATAATGAATGTTATCGGGTCCTGAAGCTGTGTCATGAGCTTGCCCAAGGGCAGTATGGAGCTCATGAATGGAAAAGATTTCATTATAATCCTCCCCATTATCTGAATTAAAATTAATTTTCTTTTTTTCTTGCTGTTTTTTAAATTTCTGAAAAGGTGGTGAATAATTGGATGAGGAGGAATGTTTGGCTAACGTTTCACCTAATTTGTTAGCAATATCAGATTTTTCTGTTAAAAAAGAGTCACCCTCCTTAAGATGGTGCACACTACATTTGGAACCTTTACCTTTTATCTTCTTCACCATATTCCATACCTTAGAAATAGGTGTTCGTGAGTTAATTTTAGAAACATAATTTCGCCATGACTGTCGTTTATTTAGTTTAAACGTACGACGAGCCTTGGCGTTTGAAATTTTAAATTGGTTTAAGTTATGGACTGTTGGGTCCCGACGGAAATATTTTTCTGCCTTTTCCTAGCCTTTCTAGCTTGTTTGCAGTCAATAGTAAACCATGGCTTACGGATGTGTGGGACCATAGAGGACTTGGGAATACAATCATCAGCAATCATATTCAATTCATCAGAAAACATCTGAATAGGATCAGACACATTTAGAAAGAATTCGGGGTTTAACCTGTTCGTGCACAAGGCATCGATTAAAGACCAATCTGCCTTGTTAAAGTTCCACCTAGACGATGGCGCAGCATCACTGGGGTTTATGGCTGAAAGTACAGTGGGAAAATGGTCACTTCCACAAAGATCATCGTGGCCTGACCATTTAAATTCATTGTATAAGCTGGAATCTGCAACGGATAAATCTAGAGAGGAGTAGGAGCCAGTTGCAGGATGAAGATATGTGTTAGAATTATCATTGAAAATACATAAATCATTATTTGTGACGAAATCCTCAAGAATCTTATGACCATTGAAATCTCCCATGTTAAGACATGGTTTGGGGAGTTGGTCATAAAGCATCTGAAGATCAGATTGCTGCAGAGACGATGATGGAGGGATATACAATGAACATAAGGTAAAAACAATATGCAAAGTAACACGGACCGTAACTGCCTGAAGAGGGGTATTGAGGGGAACAAGACTGTGGATAGTTCCACGATTCACTAAAGTAGAAGATCCTCCAGTAGCCTTATCACCTGGAGGTGAGAAACAGTTGTAGGAATCATATTGTCTGATATCAAATTTATCCGTGGGTTTTAGATAGGTTTCTTCAAACATAATGCTGATGGCTTGAAGTCTTGAATTAAAAGTTGCAAATCATTGAAATTGTTTCTAAGCCCTCTACAGTTCCACTGAAGAATATGGAAAGTACAGCTCATGGAGGCTGAACTGGAGATCGTGATCCTGAGGAAGATCCTCTCCGTTGAGTTGGTGGAGATGAATTAACTTCCTTGTCTAAAGGTTCAAAATTGTTATGAACCACTACAGGAGATCTTAATGGGGACGGCACCTCTACATGTTTGAGGGTCCTTGACTCTTTCTTCTTTAATTGTTTCCTTTCTTTGCTTGTTAGTTTTACAGTTTCTGGTGATAACTTTGCAGGCTCAGATTCAGATTCATGCACTGGTTCAGGTGCAGTCGGACGTTCACTCTGAATCTCAGTCTGTGATGCAGACGTTGAAGATTTGTTGCCATGTTTAGCAATTGAAGACAGTGATTGTTTGTCCGTGACCCAGCAGATGTCAGTCTGACATGCTCTGTCAACAGTACACTTTGAAGAAGAAATGGCAGCAGAGTACGAGATTGTGGATGGAGTAGTAAGAGTTTGCGGAGTCAGTAATTTAATTGCTTCAGAAAAGGAAATAATATTGGTATGCTTGAGTTTGAGCATTTGTGATTGTTTCTGGTAGAATGGACAAGATTTTGATGAAGAGAAGTGCTCACCATTGCAGTTAGCACACCGAATTGTCATCTGTGCAGGTAGTACCATCATGATCTTTACTGCAACGGGAGCAAGTTGGGGACTTAGTACACGACCTGGCCCCATGCCCAAACTTCTGACAATTATAACATCGGAGAGGATTTGGTATTTATACATCCACTCCGATTTTGAAATAACCAGCCTTGATTGATGATGGTACTTTGGGAAGCGCAAACGTAAGAAGATAAGTGGTCGTTGGTACAACTCTATCCTGATCTTTTCTGGTGAATCTTTTCACAGACGTGACTCCTTGAGATTTGAGTTCTGATGCTATGTCATCCTCGGACATGTCAGAAAGACACCCTGCACGATCTCGGATGACACCCCTACTCGAATTTAAATATTTGTGCACAGAGACAGCGATTTCAGTAGTTCCAAAGTGATCTGCTTTGAGAAGATTAATTGACTGTTGACGCCGTGAACATTCGACAAGCAGGGATCCATTTCTGAGACGCGTTACATTCTTGACATCTCCACAAATCCCTTCAACAGCCTTGGACACAACAAAAGGGTTAATCTGGAGAGGTGCTCCATCAACGCCATTAACCACCAGAAACCGTGGCCATGAGTCGATGTTACTTTGAGAGACACTTTCATCCTCAGAAGAAGAAATGGTATCTGTATCTAAATGTCTTCTTTTATTTTTCGATCGAGAACCAGTTTGGAGTAAGTTTGCCATGATAAGGAAGATCATTCAACATCCCCACTCCCCACCCACCATGGAGTATCAACAAGGACGGTGTCGAAGTGGAAGCCAACTACGAACACCAGGGTTACAGGGATGCTATACTCCAGCAAAAGAGACACGGGTAGCTATAATAATCAAACAGAATAAAAGTAAGGCTGGTTCCGCCCTAGACATTTACCTGAAGACAAACAGAACCCGGAGGTCAATAGTGCCAGATTGGCCCATGAGCCACCGCCTTCTGGCATAGGACTCTAGGCAATTAAAGAGATCAATAATTTATAAATACACAATCAAAATGGCCCAAACCCCAAAAGAGTTAAATGTGCAAAAATATTCACTATGCACAGGGCATGACGTGACCAGCCGATTGATAGAACCGGGCCAGTTCTACCACCCGTCTAGGTGAAGTAAGGGGCGAAGTGGTGTGTTGGGCAAAAGGAACACGGTTCCAGGCTCCCAGTGCCCTCAACCACCAGCCTCCACCAACACAGGGGCGCAACCCACGGCAAACGGGTTGGTGGACCAAATATACCCCGGGTCCACAACGGGGGGTCGAAGAGCGCTTAGCGTTACCCAGCACCCACCACGAGGAGGTTGCTCTTCATGGGTGCCGTAACCAATATAGGGTTTTATTTCATGTAATTTATTAATACCTACTTGGGTGTCCAACTTCTTCTGCATCAGATCGCGGAAGTAAGTTCTAATGCAAGCTTTGTAATCAGAGAATGGAATAAGAAGTGGTGTCACAGATTTGTTGAGTGCTGCCTTTGCAGCAAAATCGGCCATTGTGTTCCCATAAATGCCAACGTGGCTGGGTAACCAACAGAGGACGATGTCGTATTGGCCAGTGGCAAGATCATTATATAATTCTATAACTTCTATTAAAAGTGGATGTTTACAAGAAATAATTTTAATCGCCTGAAGGCAAGAAAGAGGGTCGGAAAATATTATATATTGTTTATATTTAGGGTGTCTATTTATATATTTAAGAGCTGTTAGTATTGCATTTGCTTCTGCTGTTAAAATTGAACTGTCATTGGGTAATCTGGAAGATATTGTTTTGGACCCAATGACAGTGGCACAAGCAACCTCGCCACCATCTTTGGACCTATCTGTAAATAAGGATTTATATGTATTATATTTACTTTTTAATTGATTATATTCTGGTTTATATAGTAAGTCATTAGTTTCTGATTTTTTTAATTTAGTGAGTGTTAGGTCGACTTGTGGCCTAACCAATTGCCAAGGAGGAGAAGAAAGAAGACGGGAAGGAGATATAT
The DNA here is from genome assembly GCF_003918875.1 of Haliotis rubra. Classification (NCBI taxonomy): domain Eukaryota; kingdom Metazoa; phylum Mollusca; class Gastropoda; order Lepetellida; family Haliotidae; genus Haliotis; species Haliotis rubra. The sequence goes on along the minus strand of NW_025767350.1, from coordinate 9,241 downwards.
TTTCCAGCTCAATGCCGGCAGCAGTAATGAATGGCTTAATCTTGAGCCCAAGAGGCGGAACAAGAGAAGATTTCTTGTTGTACAAATCCTCATAAAGAGGATTTAAGATGCAGTGAAATGCAGGATTAGACTCGTTAGAATATAGATTGGTAATATATTGTAATGATAGTTTTATACGGCGTTGGGTAAGAGATGGTTCATCTGCCTCGACGTAGAGACTGTCAACAGGAGATGTTCTGAATGACCCAAGACAAAGTCACAGACCTTGGTGGTGGACAGAATCTAATAGTTTTAGGTTGCTTTTACAGGCTCCACCATATACGAAGGAGCCATAATCGAGCTTCGAGCGGACCAGTGATCTATATAGGTGGAGGAGGGTAGTTTGGTCCCCTCCCCACTTTGAATTGAAACGACTTTCAATAAATCGAGTGCCTTCATGCATTTAGTTTTTAGGGATTTAATATGCGGAAGAAAGGTTAAATGGGAGTCGAAAATCAGACCCAAGAACTTGGCCTCTTTTACAACCTTGATGGGAGTGCCATTTAAAGACAGTTCTGGGTCTTTATGTGGTTTATACTTACGGCAGAAATGTATGCAATTATTTTTTGATTTAGAAAATTTAAAACCGTTTTCAAGACACCATTTACTTATTTTGTTTTGAACACAACTGTAGTTGCCGTTCAAAAGTATGCATATTCTTACCGCGACAAGAAATGTTAAAATCATCGACAAAAAGTGATCCATCAATTGAATCGTTTAAAACCTTTGATAAACTGTTAATCTTAATACTAAACAATGTTACAGACAAAATACTGCCTTGTGGGACACCCTGATGCTGATTATAATGGTCAGACAGGGTTGAACCCACTCGGACTTGAAATTGCATGTCTGTTAAAAACTGTGATATAAAAAGAGGTAAACGACCCCTGAAACCAAAATTATGTAAATCCTTTAAAATGCCATGTTTCCAGGTGGTATCGTATGCTTTCTCGAGATCAAAGAATATCGATACTGCATGTTGTTTATTTGCTATTGCATTTTTGACAAAGGATTCTAAACGTACCAAATGATCAATGGTACTACGATTTTTCCTGAAACCATATTGAATATTTGTTATAAGATTGTTGGTTTCAAGATACCATGTTAATCTATTATTTACTATTCGTTCCATGGTTTTACAGACGCAACTCGTTAAAGAGATTGGTCTGTAATTAGACAGGATCAGTATGATCCTGGCCAGGCTTTGGTATAGGGACTACTATAGCTTTACGCCACGAAGTTGGGAAATTCCCTGAAGTCCATATTGTATCAAAAATATTTAGAAGTGTTTCCAAACATGATTCAGGTAAATGTTTCAAGAGCTGATAGTGTATATTATCAGCCCCTGTTGCTGTATCATGAGCTTGCTCAAGGGCAGTACGTAACTCATGCATTGAAAATAATTCATTGTAGTCTTCTCCATTGTCTGAGGTAAAATTTATTCTTTTCTTCTCCTGTTGTTTCTGATGTTTCTGAAACTCAGGGACATAATTGGATGAAGACGAATGTTTGGCGAGAGTTTCACCAAGTTTATTTGCAATGTCAGTCTGATCAGTTAACAAATTATCACCATCCTTCAGATGATGAACAGTAGATTTGGAACCTTTACCTTTTATCCTTTGTATCATGTTCCACACCTTTGAAATCGGTGGCCGTGAGTTTATCTTGGAAACACAATTTCGCCAAGACTGACGCTTAGTCTGTTTAAAAGCACGTCGAGCCTTGGCACTAGTGATTTTAACATTATTTAAATTGAGAACTGTAGGATGCCGGCGAAAGTATTGCTCTGCCTTCTTCCTACACTTCCTGGCCTGTTTGCAATCATCAGTAAACCATGGTTTACGAATGTGTGGTGCCGCAGAGGACTTAGGAATAGTTTCATCAGCTATTATATTTAGCTTGTCCGAGAACAACTGAATAGGATCGATAAAATTGACAAAACAGTCAGATTTCAATCGGTCAGAACAAAGAGTCTGAAATAAAGGCCAGTTGGCCTTTTTAAAATTCCGCCTTGTTGTAGGAGGCTCATCATTAGGGTTTATAGCTGAAAGTATTGTGGGAAAATGGTCACTTCCACACAGGTCGTCGTGGACCGACCATTCAAATTCGTTATAAATGTTTGGATCTGTTAGTGACAGATCAAGTGCAGAATATGTTCCTGAACCAGGATGCAAATACGTGGCTGATCCATCATTAAATATGCATAAATTATTATTTGAAATGAAATCCTCAAGGAGTTTACCTTTAGTGTTAGTTGCAGAACTTCCCCACAGAGGGTTATGTCCAATAAGATCACCCATGATGATACAGGGTTTCGGGAGCTGGTCAAATAGATCCTGAAGATCGGACTGCTGAAGAACTGAAGAAGGAGAAATATACAAAGAGCAAAGTGTAAAGGTTATCTGTAAAGTAAGACGGACAGCAACAGCCTGAAGATTGGTTTTAAGAGGAACCGGGCTATGGATAATACCCAGCCTCACGAGAATAGAAGCACCGCCAGTGGCTTTATCGCCTGGAGCTGAGAATGAATGGAATGAATTGTACTGGCGCAGCTCAAATTTATCAGTACGTTTCAGATATGTCTCTTGTAAACTAAACGCCGTTGGTGTTAAATCTTGTGACAATAATTGTAGATCGTTAAAATTGTTCCTGAGGCCTCTGCAATTCCATTGTAATAACTTCATAAACATGTCAGGGAGCTTCAACTGGAGATAGTGAGCGCATGGGACTCCTACACCCTGTGTGTGAGTGAGTGACGTCCATAGCAAGTGGCTCAAATGAATTTTGAACCGTCACAGGAAGTGGCAACGAAGGAGACTCTTCCAAATGTTGAAGAGTCCTGTTCTTTCTGCTTCACTTTTTCTTTTCTTTATTTGAAAGGTGGGCAACACTCTGTGTTTCCTGAGTCGAATTGACATCGTCTGGTTGCGTTTCCTCAGTCTGAGAGGCTGATGTGCATTGATGATCGTTTGATATTTTATCATTGTCATCCAAGGTTATTGGATCAGCATTCAACCAAGATATAACAGTTTGACATTCAGTTGAAACTGAGTGAGATTTAGGAACAGGTGTCGGAGCAGAGGAAGTAACTGCGGCTGAGTATGTTGGACCGGTAGAAGATTTGGATTGAGCATTAACTACTTTCTTCGTTTCAAAGTATGAGATGTTGTTTGTACATTTGATTTTAAGAATTTTGGCCTCGATTTTGATGATGCCAGGTGGTCACCACTGCAGTTTGAGCATGTTATGGTAGTATTGCAGTCAGTACTCTCATGACTTTCACTGCAGCGGGAGCATACAGATTTACCGGTGCAAGACCTTGCACCATGGCCAATATTTTGGCACTTGTAACACGGCAGCGGACTTGGTACACATACCTCCACTCCAATGTTACAGTATCCAGCTTTAATGGATTTGGGAAGTGTAGTCATACAAAACGTGAAAAGATATGTGTTTGTTTTCACTATGTTTGATTCTTGTTTTCTAGTAAAACGCTTCACCATAGTAACGCCTTGGTCCTTCAGCTCTGCCACAATCTCCTTTTCGGTCATATCCGACAGACAACGGGACCTGTCTCTTACAATACCTCTGCAAGTGTTGAGAGTCTTATGCACTGAGACAACAACCTGTTTGTTTACAAACTGCTGTAAGCCCAACAGATTGACAGATTCTGACGCTTTGCACATTCAACCAAGAGTGAACCATTTCGGAGGCGAGTGACATTCTTTACTTCCCCGCAGACACCTTGGATGCCCTTGGATACGGCAAAGGGATTGATATTTAATGGACTTCCATCATAAGTTGCAATAACCAAGAACCTTGGCCAGGAATCATTCAATAAAGGGGATACATCTTCATCAGATGACGACGAAAGATGTCTCCGCTTATTTGTTACCAGAGTGTGTGTTGTGAGCCATGGTATAATAATATTGTTCGACAACCCTGCTCCCCACCCGCCATCGAGTGTCAACAAGGACGATGTTGCAGTGGAAACCTGACTGCAACACCAGGGCTACAGGGATGTTATACTCCATAAATACAGACATAAATAGCTGAAAATTCTAAAAGATCACATGCCAGGCTGGTTCGGCCCATGACATTAGTCTCAAGAAACTCAGTATTCAGAGATCCATATCACCAGATTGGCCCATGAGCCACCGCCTTCTGGCATAGGACTCTAGGCAAGTTAACGTATAATTAAATTGTAATCGTGAAATCGAAAAGGCCAATACCCTCAAAATGAGAAAATGTGCAAATATATATCCACCATGCACAGGGCTTGACATGCCCAGCCGATTGATAGAACCGGGCCAGTTCCACCACCCGTCTAGGTGAAGTAAAGGTCGAAGTGGTGTGTTGGGCAAAAGGAACACGGTTCCAGGCTCCCAGTGCCCTCAATCACCAGCCTCCCGTCCTCCACCGACACAGGGGCGCAACCCACGGCAAACGGGTTGGTGGACCAAATATACCCCCGGGTCCACCCACCACGAGGAGGTTGCTCTTCACGGGTGCCTACTGTTTTGGAAAATATGGGGCTTGACGAGTTGGATTATTTTATGTCAAAGTTTGTTCTGGAAGTTAGAAAACAAGATGGCTGGGAATACCCCCCAAATTCACTCTTTCAGATAGTTATGGGTATACAATCATACATAAAGACTGTTTCTAAACTAAATGTTGAATTTCTCCAGTCTGATGTGTTCGAAGAATTCCGCCAGGTTCTTGACGGAGAGATGAAAAGACTGACACGCAAGGGTTGGGACAAAGCGTTAAGAAAGCTGAAACTATCAGTGTTGAACGAGGAGGAGCTGCTATGGAGGAGTGGTCAACTTGGAGACCGGAACCCGTGAGTACTGGTGAACACCTTGCTTTTCCTGAATGGCAAACATTTTGGACTTCGTAGTGGCCACGAACACAGAAAGCTAAAACACAAAAACTCACAAATATCCCTGAAGATGAGTCCTGAAGGACACGAGTACCTGTGTTACCGGGAAGATTACTCTAAAACTGTGCAAGAGGGCCTGAAGCACAGAAGAGTTACCCCTAAAGTGATCGAACATCACACAAGTAGTAATCCTGCCCGATGCCATGTTCGTCTGTTTAAGAAGTACTTATCACTGTGTCCTCCAGACGGCAATGATGACGCTTTGTATCTTCAAGCTCTTCAGTCTCCGACAGATAAGTGTTGGTAAGTGTTTCGTGAGTTTACAACTTCGGGTTTTAATGTGACAATGTCAGAGATGCATTCCTATCCAAATATTCATCAAGATATTGTTTAAGTAAATATTTTTGATCAACGAAATGAAACCTATTTCACATTCAAACCAGACCCCTCGTTTAAACTAGTGTATACACTTTATCCTATACATGAAGTCACATTTGTATAGAAGCTCTTGTTCACATGGAGACGTAACGTTAAATTACAACCGTCTGATTTAAAAGCACTTTCAAGTCAATGAATAGCAGATTTATTGTTAGAAATAAATAAAAATAAATCAAAAATGATAATTATTAAAAATATGCAATACACCGAATGTTCAGTATTGGATTGGCCAGAGTCTATAATTACAAATTCTCCCATGTTCCAGGTACAGCAGACAACCACTGGGTCACAACACGCTACAGAAGATTGTCCCTGAAATGTGTCAGAAGGCTGGTGTAAAGGGCTACAAGACGAACCACTCACTTAGGGTTACCACGGCAACCCGACTATACCAGGCTGGGCTTAGCTAACCATTGATAATGGAACGAACGGGACACAGGAGCGTCACAGGTGTGTATTTACTTTTCACTAAGACAATCATTTAAGTGGAGCAAGTTCGTTTGTTTCAAACTAAAGTCGTAATGTTGAGACTAAATACATATGTTACATATACTAATTGGATCCAATTTTCTATCAAACAGATGTGCGCAGTTACACCAGAACCAGTGAGGACCAGAAAGCCGCAGTTAACGCCATACTGAATGACGAGCAACTGGGAGTGATTGGAGAGTCAACGGAGACCGTATCCAGGCCAGACCAGGAACACGCCATGACCACCTCTGCAGCCTCTAGCTCCAGCGTCACGCTGTCGGCAGCACAAACCATTCACCAGATTCGCATCGAAAACTGCGTTGTAAATTTCACAATGAAATAAATCTAAACATTCTTGTTCATGTCGTAAGGATGGCCATCGACAGCTCGGATGATGGCATGTTTTTGACTCAGTCAACATACAGAACGCAATATTCGGATATGTGTTCAGATGAAACTACTGATAAAGTTATTGTTGGTGACGTTTTGGTGACAAAATCACTCAGTCGGATGACGAGTTAATTGCATCTTTAAAGCGCTTTGAGCATGCATGTACATGGGATATTATAATATAATCTTGTATAGTCGCTGAGAAGCAATCAGCGTCTGAAACTAACAAGAAGGGAGGGAAAACGTCACAGTGGAAGTCGTTTTCACGAGCCCATTCCTGAAAACATACTAAATGATCTTCAAACCACAAGTACATGTTTATTTCGGATGTTAACTTTACAATTATAATTCTAGAATTTCTTTGAAAATTCTTGAAATGCAGAAATTTGACATGTGAACTTGATTTGTTTTGTACGCTTTCGAGCCTGAAATGGAATTGGCATTTATAAAGTGATTTTGTAGTAATTATTATAAAGTTAAATCTAATTCGTCTCTTCTCAGAAAGCTTCAGAGATGTTACAACGACTTGACTTAATTCGTTTTGTTAATTCTGTCAGCGTTTGTGTTTAAAATGTATGACTGTTCTCAGTGTACTGTCTGTCGTCAGTTTCGGACACTTTTGAGTATTTAAAAGTTGAAGTTTAGTATGTAGGAATTTATGATATCATATATTCTTCATGTATATGTTATCATTTGACTTTTTACCCCTTAGGTTTACCGACGGCACAGATCAAAAATGAAATGGGCTACCAATTTATTCAGAGAATGGCAAAGTAACAGAAACAAACTAGCAGCGGACACTTCCAGGAACCTAAGCTTCATTTTGTCCATCGACAGTTTCCGTAAATATCTGAATGACTCGGAAACAGGAAACAGCTCTCATTGGTCAATTACCAATTTTCAAATTTCCCGCAATAATCGCACATGTGGAAATTGACCACTGAGAGCCGTTTTCTGTCTCCGAGTCATTCAGAGATTTAGGGAAACACTCGATGTTTACCGAAGAGAGGCCAAACGTTTGCTCAAAGCAGAGGGTAGTGCTAGTGCGAGGGTCAGTTTTCAAATATGTTATGCATTTAGACAAATTGAATACGATGAGCAGAAAAGGTAATAGAATGACCTACAAGCTCAACACAATTTGTTTGTAAAAAACGTAAGGTTGGATTGAACCACACGTTAAAATAGTCGGGCTACGCGGTTATCGATGAGGTTTTTAGGTCGGGAGTGTCACCCCTAGTGTAGCGGAAGAATTTTCTAAAATCTTTATTTCTTCACCGATTTCGTTCACATTTGAAATATACGTTAATCGTAACATTTAAATTGCAAAAGTCTAGATTCGTAAAAAATATATTATTGTCCAAACAGTGATCCAAACCCTAGTGGCCTAAATCATCGGAAATGTAAAGCAAAATCTGAGGGCCTATGACGTTGACAAGCCTCAAAGGTGTTTGGTTGCTCTCTTTGAACAATATTTAACCCATTTCTGTTACTGTTAATGTGAATGTCAACTGAATGTAATTACTGAAAAAATCAAAATAAACGTTAAACTCTAAAGTTGTGCTTGTTTTATTTTGGTAATGAGTAATATTTAATTGTAAGTAACGGTGAGTTTTCGGAGGGAAAATCTCCATTACTGAAAGGTAATGGACAGATTTGCAATGACCGAGGCCGAGCAGGTGTATTTTAACAAATCTGATGTTGTCTGGTACACGGATTGCATCAGATGTGCGGACCCAGTTTGGTTCTCTGTTCCTGTGCTTCATGATGTAGGTCAGAGCAAAATTTCGAGTAAATTGCAGAAGATCCATGGGATGGGTTCGAACAGGAGCACTCAGACGATACAACTGCCAGGCGTAAACTAGAGACTCACTCACTCACTCACTCACTCACTCACTCACTCACTCACTCACTCAGTTGAGTAGAGGAGGAACACGAACACAGTCCACCACCACTTCTTCCTTCTGATTTGAGGTCTGTACTTGTGGATATTTTTATCCATCCCATCAGTACCAGTACCGGGATCAGGACTGTCAAGAGGACATTTCTGAAGCCTGTTGACCCTGATGGTACCTGTTGCTTGTAAACCCTTCTCTATCAGGGTATCCAGCAATGGCAATGATTTGATTTAAACATATTTTATTCACAAATGTGAAAGGGATTGGGGGACAAGTTATCCAACTTAAAATACCCGCCCCCTAATATGTACATGCATACATTTTCAATTATATACATCATAGGACACAACTTATGTGATCAGTCAAAACGTTTTGATTGATGAATACAGGTTTGCACACATTTGAAAACGTATTCATTCTGTTCAATAGTCACATCAGGACTTCCAAGTAAATTTAACATTAATATCTCTTTGAATGTTGTACAGTTTACATTCTAATAGGAAGTGATGTACATTTTCACAAGCGGGACTAAAATTGTTCGTCATAAGCGTACGCATTATGTGAACATGGTTGATTTAAGACGTTCAACATTAGGCCAGCCTTCAACGATCGTTTAAACTGCTTGTCATCGAGATATCTCCTCAAATTCACCTACGAATTTACAGTACATGGAAACATCCAATACAGGCAGTAGTGTAGTATGTCATTTTAATTCTGGCACGCTTCACATCTTAATGGTCTTAAACACGTTCTCATTTTACTGACTGCTGACGAAACATACGATTACTATTACAACCAGCGTAAATACTTAATATAACGCATATTCTTTTGCTATAAAACGTTATAATACTTCTTCTCTTACTTGACATTGAAACTTCATGTTCTCAAACTGAAGGAGAAACAGTGACTCACCTGCCCTTTGGACGTAATACAAACAGTTGCAACAGTTCCTTATCGAGACCTATGTACAAGTAAAGTACAGTGAAACTCTGTTCTCAAACTGATGGAGAAACAATAACTCACTTGCCACATTACAGTGTGTAGTATGTTAGAAAATGGATATATTCTTAAACAGTTTGTATGGATACCAAAGGTGTGTAGATCTATTCATCGAACTTCAGATTAT